>NC_140233.1:14209241-14879241 GCF_951802725.1 Rutilus rutilus
GATTTTTGTGTAATTTATGCTGTTTTAGTGATTTATGTATTTTTGGAAGTAATGTAGCTTGCAGTGTGTTTATATAAAATTAGAAATTGTATTTCATTAGTTTTAATTCATTTAATACAATTTTCATTAATGTATAAGATAATTATTTCTTACATTTTATTTGTTTATTTACTTTTTACTTTTTTTGAACATTATCTGTTATAATTTTAAAACAGTCCTAGGAATAATTATTAAAACATTTCAGATGGAGAATGTATAATTCATTGATTCAATTATGTAACATACAGTGTGTTTTTATGAATTTAGAATTTTTATTTAATTAGTTTGAATTAATTTAATTAAATGTTAATTAATGTTTTAAATATAATTGATTTATTTAAAAAAAAACACACATCTGATATAGTTTTAAAAATCTGTTCTAGGAATATTAAATAAATGATTGTGATTATGATTAAAGTATGTAACATGCCATGTGTTTTATAAGAAATTAGACATTTTAATTTATTAGATTTAATTAATACATTTTTATTTTACTAGAAAAAATACACACTTCCCTGAAATAAAGTATTGTCCCTATGTTCAATAATGTTTACTTGTGAATACTTCTGACTATAATGCATATTTAAAATCCAGCCCTGTTTCCACAGTCCACTAAAACATCCAGCAAGTCTTCTCAGTCAAATAAGCGGATTTCAGTAAAACTGAGCGGTCAGCAGACGGGACCTTCCACTCCAACATCTGCAGTCCCTCCCAGTGTGCCTGGTTCTGATTTTCCTGGAGATGGCCAAGCCCAAGTCACAGGTCAGCCTTCCTCTTCTATCTTGGCTATAGAAGGTTTTATTTTTGCTCAGTTAGCATTAAAGCCTTGTTTGTAGCTTTTGCATTGGTTTTAACGGTGCCGAATGTGTCGTCTCTTATAGGCCCTGCAGGTGAGATGTTCTCCCGAGAGGGCGAGGGTCAGCACAGTCAAGATCAGCTGCCCAATGTGGAGAAATTTAGTGGCATAGGTCGGAACAGCCTAAACCTGGATATTTTCTCCCCACTTAATGATGGTAAAATCGCTGATGTTGCTTCATTTGCATTTTTCATGGATTGTCCTTGTCTTCTCATTTCATGGGTCCATAATGTGCTTTTCCATCCTCTCTGCAGGTTTCAAAACACATGGTTTTAGTGATACTCCGACTTCAAGAAATGGTGAGTGTTTTCAGCTTTTTGTTTATTATGTTCAATCATGTATGGCAGAGTTCAAGAGATTATGAATGTGGCGTGCAATGATTACATGGCTCAATGATTGTTCGACATGTAGGAGGCAGTATAGATATGTTCTCGAGGGAAGCAGAAGGTCAGCACTGCACTGACCGGTTCACAGTCGGCAGAAACAGCTTGGACATCTTTTCACCTGTTCGAGATGGTGAGGGAACTTTTCACAGCTTTGGCCTCTATTTAATGTGTACACTTACTACCGTTGCCATTTTTAAGATTTGTTAATGTTCAAAAATTCACCAAGGCTGCATTTATTGATAAAAAAATCAGTAAAACGGTAATATGATTACAATTTCATATATTCCTGGTGCGAAGCTGAATTTTCAGCATCATTACTCCAGTCTTCAGTGTCACATGATCCTTCAGAATTCAATCTAATATGCTGATTTGCTGCGCAAGAAACATTCCTATTATCATCAATGTTGAAAACAGTTGTACTGCTTAATATTTTGTGGAAACTATAATACATTTTTTTCAAGATTATTTGATTAGAACAGCATTTATTTGAAACTTTTTTGATCAATTTAAAGTGTCCTTTATGAATACAAGTACATACTGAGCTTACTGACCCCAAACTTTTCATTGCTAGTGTATGTGTGTGTACACATGTATATACATATTTACTAATTAAACCATATCTCTATAGATTACAAAGGGCACAGACTGAGTGATGCATCAAGTGGAAAGAAAGGCAAGTTTGTACTAAAGACATTTTAATAAACTGTAATGAGCAAAACAACATGGTTTCATCTACCTTTACCAACATAAGCACTTCCTGTGTTACTAGACTTTGAATACCTACCTCATTTCCCTGGTGGGTCGTCCCAGAGGAAGACCCCATTGGGCACTCCAGGAAGTCGCTGCTACAGTCCATCTGTGGTTCAGACTCCTCCACCAATCAAAGAAGAGGAGCCCATCACTACCCCACCACAACAGACTGATGTACAGAATGGCACCAAGGTCCAACTCGTTTTGATTATCATCCAACACATTTTTGTATTCATGAATTCAACTTACTTTCCTCTGGATTATTGACAGGTGGAGAAAAATAACGGCCTCCGCCACGAGTATGATGTCATAACCACGCCACCTGCTGCTCAGAGCACACGCGTTCAGTCCACGCAGCCGCTCAACACTCCTGAGGCCAATCAGAGGAGAGATCTGCTCACCCAGCTCACCTATGATTCGCCTGTCAGCGGAGCTCCTCCTGCAGCTGCACCCGGTATGTTTGAATGGGCCACAATTAGATTAAAATGAATTTTAATGGGACACAATGTGTGACAGATGTTTTGATCTAAAGCTCCAGCGGCAGCAGTCGTATCTGGAGCCGAGGGCCGTGGAGCTCCACTCACCGCCGTTCAGATGAGCTTTGTCCGTAACATGATCCACGAGGCACTGGAGGACTTCAGGTGAGTCACCACATATTTGTCATTAGAGTCATTTCGAGATCACAGACTGGGTAAACTTAATTTAAAATAACTGTTTTGTATTATTTTATTTTTTTAAATGTTATTTATTCCTGTGATGCAAAGCTGAATTTTCAGCATCATTACTCCAGTCTTCAGTGTCACATGATCCTTCAGAAATCATTCTAATATGCTGATTTGCTGCTCAAGAAACATTTCTTATCAAATTAATTGAATTTATGAATTGAAACTATGTATGTATATACACTAATTAAACCATACATTCTTTAGTCATTTAGATATGACTGACTAAACTAACTCGAAATTGTTGTTTCCTCCAGGGACACCTGTCATAGAGACATCATCAATCTACAAGTGGAGATGGTTCGCCAGTTCTATATTCAGCTGGTACATTTGTTTCTTTTTCCAACCAAATCCATAATTAAATAGCTTGAAAAAGAAATTTAAAGGTAAAAATGAATATTACACCCCTTTAATAGTGACATTTATCTTTTACAGAATGAAATCCATGGTCTGATTGAGAAGTACTCGGTGAACGATTCGCTCGTGGAGGAGATAGAAAGACTGAAGGAGGAAAACAAACGACTGCGAGCCAATTATTAATGTGTCTCCCACTGCGGCAGTCCGGAATACTGACCGGAATCAGAGGACGGATAGTAGCTCAAGTTTCTACTGGTGCCTTTACTCTGCAGACCACCGCCCACAGTCTGCTTTTCCATTTGTCATATTGGCACACGATTTTGTATTTGTTTCAGGTTATAAAGCGTGTTTTGTAAGATTTATATGCCTTATAATCAGATAGCAAGGAAGAGAACACGCTTTGTTTTTTCTCCAAGGTGTGTGTTTTGTATATCCTGACTAGTTTACAGGAAAAAAAATGACACGTATTGGCACTTAGGATTGTAAAAAGCATGAATGTGATAGAGTGAAGAAACATCTCAGCGTGGATTTTGCCACTTTTGAATTGTGCTCGTTTGAAATTGTTGTCCGGATCATTTTTGCAAACCACATGCCAAAAATGAAAGGCCCACTGGTGTTTTTGTCTAAGAGTAGAACTGTAGGTGTTTTCCAGCTTTAAAAGGAGTGTATGGAGATTGTGTGAATGCTAGTGCTTCAATACATGACTTCTTTTGAATTAGTTTCATACGATCTTGACAGTGCATTTGGCAACAAAGCAAAAGACTAACTCAAAAACATTGTCCTGTACACTGTGCACCTAATCTGCATTTGTAAGGTGTCTTCCTATGGCCTGGCCTAAATAAATTATTTCTGCATTCATCTAAAGCTGTGTTTTCTGTTTTGTACTAGCATGACTATCAAATGAAAAGGTATGCGTAAACAATTTTGAGCGCTAAGATTGTTTTTACCTTGAGGACTTTTATTTTGCCTAAGAGGTCTATGGTCAGTAAATAAAATGTATGTTTTACGTAAATATTACCTTGAACTGTTTACGTATAATAGCAGCAATAACATTCTATTTGTAGCCAGCTAGTGTATCAATTATTGAAACTTTTGAGGACTTTTATTTTGACTTCATGTTTTCGACGACTGCAGATGTAACACTCCTATTTATGGTTTTTAAAGCGGCCAAAGGGCAATATGACACATTAGCAAGTAAGTAGATTAAAAACAACTCTTGTCCTTTTTAGTTTTAAAGTGTTACAGCTTAAATCTTTTCTGTATTCAGTCTTGAGATTTTATGGCCGTCTGCTTTGAAAAACCTTGAAAGATAGTCAACAGTCCAGTCATTTTATGAAAAAAGGTAGGACAAATTGCAACAGAAAGTAAACAACTGATTTTGTATCCTCAATATATGCTGAGTAAGGGAAAAAAAGCCCCGAAGAATCCCATCAGGGGGAAGTTTAGGGAAAAAACCCTATGATTCATACGCCTATTCATTCTTTTTCTTCACGTGAATAGGGTACACAAATTTAACCTTTAGATATCACCATGAAAATTACTGAGTTGATTACTTACATCAAGACAAACAAAAATGTATTACAAGTTTTTTTAAAGTGTTTGTTAACATGGACAAACGGTGCATAATCTAATTACGTGTGTGCTAATTTGAATAAATACCACAACAGATCTAAACATTGGGTATAGCCTGGTGAAAATGTCTTGTTGATATATAACAGTAAACGACTTAATGTTAAGGTCTGAATGGAACCCATTTAGGCTACCGTGGGACTGTTTCTGGGGGATGAGTTTGAGGGAAGAACAGGAGACAAAGGTAAGGAGAATGCAGAAGACAGGTAGGTAAAAGTGAATCCCCAGAAACAGTCCCATGGACCCAGTCCCAAACCCCATCTCTGCAATAATAATGAATAAAGGCTGGCTTAAAGTACTTCTTCCTGCCTCTATGTATTAATGCTCATGGGTAGCCTAAATGGGTTCCATTTAGACAGAATGAATAGGTGTATGAATAGGCTATATTTGGGTCTTTTTCCAAACTTTCCCCTAATGGGATTCTTCAGGGCTTTTATTGAGGATACAAAATCAGTTTGAGTTTGCTTCTGTTGCAATTTGTCTTAGGTTGACCCCCATTTTGGCTTAAAATGACTGGACTATTATACGCAGGTTGTGTTAGGCTGAGATCAGAACAATCACTGGGAAATGGCCAATCCACTCCGAGCAGAGGTAGCGAAACTGTACAAAACTGTGAGTACACTGCCCCCTTCTGCTTTTAAATGCCATATGTAATATACACATACATAGTATGTGTCACTAATTTTATAATTGTAACAGTGTCACAGGTGTTTTAAATCTTAGCAAATACAAGGTTTTGAGTCAAAAGTCCAGCTACAGTGAAAATGTCCCATTATTTTTGGTAGCAAAACAACTGTTGTTGTCTATGCACAAAATGACCTCCAAAAATATCTATACACTCAAATATATTAATTGTAGTAAACAGTGTGACGACTAGCCACGGTCTACGTCACGGCCTTCCATATCACGAAAATGAACATATTAAAGTATTTCTACTGCCTGCAAACATCTGTGACTCCTGTAATCCTGTCTTATGATTCTTCTGCTTGAAGTTGCTGTTTCTTGGACGGGAGTATCCGAAAGGAGCCGACTATTTCAGAGACAGACTGAGGGCTGCGTTTGTCAAGAATAAAGATGTGCGAGACCCAGAGAAGATCAAAGAGCTCATCAGCCGAGGAGAATTTGTGGTGAAAGAGCTCGAGGCGCTGTATTACCTCCGGAAGTACAGAGCTTTGAAGAAGCGATATTACGAAACGGAGTGAATAAAATCTCATGCTGCGCGTGTGCCCACTGTCATTTACATAAACAATAGCAATGTAAAGACTGTAATAGCTACATGTATAATTTATTCTCCTAATTACATCACAAAAATACAATAAAAACAGGCAAAAATGTACAGAAATGGATTTTATTGGAAGATCATAACAAATGCAAATTTCGCTATTGCTAACGGTGTTGAATTGTTGCCACTGGTGTGATTTTCATATCTGATATGTTTTAGAAGGATCTTTCTAATAAATCAGTTGCTTGGCAGTGCCTTATGCTGGTTCAAACACCAGACAATACTACTCATTTAAAAAGTGTTAAATAACACTCAAAATAAGACTAAAAGACAAACGGAGTCACATGACCAGCTGTGAGGTAGAAACTGAGTCCTGAAGTTGTGCGCGCTCAAGAAAAACCACCACTGATATCTGATATATCCGCTCTGCAGATGGGACAGGTGGCGTTTTCCTGTAAGAAAAGAGGAAAAATGATTAGCAAAACATGACTTTGAAATGAATTATGGGATTGTGTCGTTAAAGCGAGCCAGACCTTTAGCCAGCGGTCGATGCATTTCACGTGGTAATCGTGGAGACATGGAAGCATCCTGAGTCGTTCACCCGCCTTGTACTCGCTGAAACAGATCTGGCAGCTGCAAAGACAGTATGATTACAATATTGCATTATGGGAAATCTCATTTGTGGCGTCCTGCTCTGTGACTTACTCCGTCTTTCCTGCGCTGTGTGCGGGATCGTAGGTTTTTATGGGCAGCCGTTCGATCTCGGCCTTAGTCAGAGTGTTCTTGGATACTACAGCACCTTGTTGCTCCTCGAACGCTAAGAGAGCCTTATAAAACAATGAATAATATCAAAGATGAGGAAGCACGCAATAATTAAGCATGTGATTTCTGTGAAGTAGCATAACTCAAACCTCATAATTATTTCCCTGGCTGTCATCAAACATGTTCGTTTGTGAGCGGGCCGTTCTGCGTCGGGAATTATGAGCTCTGCTGGATTGCCGACGACCCTGTTGTCTGCCTGTCCAATACAAAATTAAATAAAACTAAATGTATATATTTTAAAATAAATAAACAAATATACAGTAAGAATTATTTTTTTAAGATGCATAAAATGTATTTTCTATAAATGCTGTTCTTTTGAATTTTCTATTCATCAAAGAATCCTGACACATCTATCACAGTTTCCACAAAAATATTACTCTTCAACATTGATAATAATAAGAAATGTTTCTTGAGCAGCAAATCAGCATATTCGATTGATTTCTGAAGGATCATGTGACACTGAAGACTTGAGTAACGATCCTGAATATTCAGCTTTGCGTCACAGGAATAAATTACATTTGAACTTATAGTAAAAAATTAAATAATACTTACTGTATATATTACTGATTATATTATTCACAATATCACTGATTTTACAGTATTTTAGATCAAGTAAATGCAGACGTGATGAGTATAAGAGCCTTTTTCCGACCACAACGTTTGGCCAGCAGTGTATATATTTATTTTTAATTATATAAATATATAAGTGATTAAAATCTTTAATTCAAATGAAATCATCAGGACAGAATCAAATGAATTCTATTTGAGCTGATATATCTGGATCATCTATGGTGACTTACGGGGTTGTTCTCCAAAGATGGCCTGCTGTAGCTCTGCAAGCTCAGTGTCTCCATGTGAGAACGAAGCCGAGTTCATCAATGAGGCCCAAGGAGAGATCCAGCCCAAACCAACATAGGGATCAACCTGCATGAAACCTGCATCACTTTCTGTTTGCTTATGATCACAGCACCATCATTCAGCGCTCGGAAGAAACACAGCAATACGAATAAAGTAAAAAACAACAACTGACCATATGGTTGTGGCTGTTTCTACTTGGCGATCTGTTCTGTTGCCTCTGCTGCTCCATCCGCTCCTCAATATCAAACTGTTCCTGCACACACCAGAATAGCAGAGTTAGTCACTTCCCTAATGTTGCTCGATAAGGACCAGCAGAGCGCGTCGTACCTGAAGGCTTTTGGCATACGCCTCATCCTCAGCCATCTGAATGGAGCGGACCATGCTCTCGTCATCATCAACATCATCCTCTATGACGACAATATCTTCTGGGATCGGACATAGAGGTGAACTTGCTGGCCCTTGCATTCTCTTTGCTATAAACAAACAGAAAGACTCATTATAGAAAGGTTAATGAGGAATACCAAACGTGTAGATCCTGGTTAACTGTACCTGCATCCAGTAGTAAAGCTTCATCCTCAGTGGCGAGTAAAGGGAAGTGTGCTGTTGTACTTTTAGAGGCTTTAGATTTGGTCTTGCTGTAGATGCTCTTTTTGGACCTCTGTTCCCTTCCATTACTTGCGTTTAGTGTCTTTTGCATAGAGGTACGACCGGTCAGTAGCAGCTCGTTTAAATATGTCGGATCACTAGTTTGATCCGGTGCACATGTGGAAGACCCAGCTGAGGACGAAGGCTTGCAAGATGCAGAAACATGAGAGGCAGAGGAGGTTGCTGGACGTGGAGACTCCAACCATGTAAAATCAGAGGGTAAAAGAGACGAGGCCGTTACAAATCCATTCGCTCCCGGCGTAATGCCGGAGTATCCGCTCAGTGAACTTGGATTTGAGTCCTCCAGTCTGCGCCGCTTCATTGTTCTTAGGGAGGCTGGAGTGGTGTTGAGGTATCCTGGGATGTGTTCTCGTCTTTCCCATTTTTTCTCATACAAACAGGACGAAGTCGCCTACAATTAAGAACAACGTTTTAATCAAGCATAAAAACATTTATAAATATAATAGAAAAAAATTTATCTTCTGAATGGAATACTAGAATTCTGAAATTGCATTCTGTTTTGTACTGTATTGCAATTTCATATCACTTCAGGTGTCTTGGTAGCAGAGGTGGACAGTAACAAAGTACATTTACTGTACTTAACTACACTTTTTGAGTATCTGTACTTGAGTATGATTTTTTTTCTGGAAACTTTTTACTTTAACTTCACTACATTTGAAAGACAAATATCGTACTTTTTACTCCACTACATTTCTGTCAAGGTCCTTGAGTAGAAAATAGTAACGTCAGTCAGGGGATGATTTTGGTTGGAAATTAAAGTCGGGTTGATGTCAGAACCCGACTGATGTTGGTTTCTGACGTCAACCCCGATTTTCATTTTCAACCACAATACAAAGTCTGTCCAACGTTGGATTCTGACATCAACCTGATTTTCATTTTCAACGTTGGGTTTGGTCTTCTAAATGCGAATTTTGTCATTGTTTTGTAGCACACTAGCTTATAGATAACAGTATGGCAAACATATTCATACTAAAAGCCAAAAAACTTTAAATAGGGCACTTCTGGAGGGAACAGCCATTTGTGTGTCCGAAACCATTGTGGACGTTAATGAGTGCATTTATTCAATCTCACATTTAATTTATTTAGAAATAAATTTGATATTGATACCTCAGGTAGGTAGGCAGACATAGATTCAGAGGCATAAGGTACTCTAGGCTAAGTATTACATACAACAATGCAACAATAATAAAACCATGCATTGACATTTACTTTTAAAAACGAGCACTTCTGTACTTTTACTTAAGTAAAACTTAACAACTTTTACTTGTAACAGAGTAATATTTGACCAGTAGTATCTGTACTTTCACTCAAGTAAGGAATTTGGGTACTTTTTCCACCTCTGCTTGGTAGTGCTGGAAATGAAAGATCAAGCATGCAGGGAAACAGTATTCTCTGTTGCACACTGCACATTTTAGCAAATGTAGTAGGACATCCAAAACTGGTATGCATACAGAAAATGTTATACTGTGCGTACTGCATACATACTACAGAAATAGATTAGTATAGTAGCATGGCAATGTGAACTAGCCCTTTTTCTCTTACCACACTTTTGTCGTCATCTTTTTGTGAGTGTCGTTTTCCTCTGTGAATCAGTGGGCTGTAAAATTAAGTTATTTGCTCTAGTTAATATGAATTAACGAATTG
This sequence comes from Rutilus rutilus, assembly GCF_951802725.1. Taxonomy (NCBI): domain Eukaryota; kingdom Metazoa; phylum Chordata; class Actinopteri; order Cypriniformes; family Leuciscidae; genus Rutilus; species Rutilus rutilus. Next base: position 14,219,193 of record NC_140233.1, read on the forward strand.
TCTATTACATGCCAAACATACAAATAATTTATATTAATATGATATTTACAAATGAAATAGTACCTAGGGGTCTCGGGAACAAAAGTGGAGGAGAATTCATGAGACAGCTGAGGGTCTTCAAACAGGTAGTCGCTGTCATTCAACAGACAAGCGTTGTTCAGGGAGTCCGGAGTGTCTGGCTCCATCCGAAGACTGTACAGAGGACAACCGGCCTCTGAGTCTGAGCTTTTCTGTAGGTCATCCATCACTTCTGAATATGGCTTAAAGTGTTTGTACTTTGGCTATAGCTGAAAGGCTGTGTGCTGCGGAGTATAGGAAGAGGGGAAACAAGACACGAAGATACATAAAAGCCTCTTTAAACGCATCAAGACCATGACGATTTGTAATTATGCCCCCTTTAAATGTTCACCTTTTATACTTAATATCTTACGGACAGGCAAAAACGTACAGTTCTTTGTTAGTGAATTTAGGTATTCATGATATCCACAGACAGGAATTCGCGGTCCTCCGGGTGTGAGCGAAAAAAAACAGTATCGAGGTGTTTAACGTTAGCCAACTGACCTGCGGCGAAGCAGCCGGTTGGATTCGACGTTTAATCGAAGCTGGTAACCGTTTAACAAGCAATTACATTAAAATCGTAGGGCCATAGTTTACTATGGAATTGGAATACATAACTCACCATCTTTACAAATCAAACCACTGTGCAAAAATCTTCGTTTATATACCGCATCGGCGAACAGGGAAGTCACAATGGAAAACACCGCCATAGAATTTTCGGGGTTTTTTCCGGTGACGCCACTTCCGGCACATGGATAGTTGTATTTAAAGGATCCTTATATATTTTTTTACTCTCATGTAAAGAAAAAGCCTTATCTTATTCAAATGTCAAGCGCGTTTAACTTTTGTCAAATGTTTAGTAATTTTTTTTTCTTGAAATCTATTTGAATGTTCATTGATATAAACCACTTCACATAAATGTAACTCATGAGACATGCAAGTTCATTCAGTCTATATATATATATAAACACATTTAAATACTTTTTTAAGAAAATTGATCAAAAATATTGATGACTCATCCTGCACAACACATCATTTTGTCCAATCAAATGCTCTCTATCATGAGAATATCCCACCCACCAATGCCATCTGTAACCAACAAGCAAGCAGTAAAAAAAAGATGCATGGCTGTGATGTGGGTTATTTAAAAAAAGGGAAAGCTCTTTGACATGTCCCACCCAAACCATTCTGTTTCAATAGAAAATTCCTCAACACAGGAAGGAAAACTTTTAAACTTGACACTAGATTAAAAAAAAAAACACAGAAACATCTATTTGGATAATTGTATATAATACAACAGGAGTACAATTATTTATTAAAATGAACAAATTGTTGTGAAAGAAAAACCAGAGATAACTTATAAACTCATATTCAATAAAAGAAACCTTCCTTTTAGAACATAAGGTTAAGTCATCCACACCATATTTCTATTGATGACATTAGAACAGAAATATGTTTTTTCAGAACAGCATGGATTGGAGGGACTTCCGAACAGTGGCCATCTCCTGCTGTTGCTGTAATAATAAAATAAAAACATTGTTCATAAATGTTAAATACATTTTCATTGTTTTGGAATTCATTCTTACATTGAACTGAATCTGCTATATATGAAAAAAATCGTTCTTGTTTTCCATAAATGAGCTCCAAGCCTGATTTAGTAACTTTGGTGATGTAGCATTCATTACATTGAAAGACTATTTAAAGCAGACACGTTTAATATCCAGAGTCTAAACTCTGTGAAATCTTTTCGTGAAGCACTCACAGTGTCCATCATTATCTTCTTCTGCAGAAGAGCCATCTCCTTTCTAAGCTCCATCTGGGTGCCCTGCAGGAAGGATTCGTGGCTTTTCTCCATCTCCTCCATGTTCTGCACAGAAATTAAAGACCTCACTCGGTCAGACAAATAATGAAAAAAAAAGTCTTGGTTGATTTTCAAATAATTAAAGTGATGATTGCATCAGTAACCTTGACAAACTGCTCATACAGGTCTTTGATGGTTTTCATTTTTTGGTTTTGCACAACCCTTGCCTGCTGGAAGAGCTTCTGCTGCTGGCGAAACAAATTCTGTGAAAACAGAAATTAGGAAGTTCAAAGGCAAAGTGAGAGACGGTCACATCAAATATCTCTAAATGGCTGCTAGATATCCCAAAAATCTGTATTTTATTTTTCACAAGACCCTTAATCCTACAATTAACATTTCCCTTAGTGGGATGTTGTGACCCAAAATGACGTTGCAACTTTTAAAACTTCTTGGCTTCATCTTTATGACAAATGTCTGGCTCTTACACAGTGCCGGTCCTAGACTTCTGGGGGTCCTTAGCAAAACTTTGTCTGGGGGCCCCTGTCAGTGCATTCATAAAAAAAAGCCCAAATGACCCCAAACCCCTTAATCTATTCTTTCAGAGCAGTTTCACTGTCAACCAACAACAGTGAGTTAAAACGTTCAGTAATACAATACAATAAAAACTAAAAACAACAGGACTGTGGCGAGCAGGACGAGGGCCATGAGAGAGCACCAGCACGAAGCACCGGTCTTGTATCTCTCAGGGAGGAGCGGAAGCATAAAAGGAGGAGCGACGACAGTGGAGATCGAGAGAGGAAAAGGCCTGGACTTGCGTTGTGTTTGATGTTTTATTATATGTGACAGCAGTCATCCGTGAGGGGCTGCTGTCTTTTACTTTCATTTTGTATTTGTTTTATTTTTGGTATTAAAATGTGTGTTAAAGTTCGCCGGTTCCCACCTCATTCCCATAACAACGAACTGTGTTACAAGGACAAATACAACAGAAAAAAAAAGATATGAACGAAATGAACAATTTAGCCTACTGCTAGTGATGCACCGATGTGAAAATTGTGGCCGATACCAATAACCGATATTAATTTTGCTGTTATGGCCGATACCGGTATTTACCGATGTCGATATCTCTGTATAGAAAACACATTTTTATGATAATCAAATAAAGAGCTATTTTCCATTTTTTTTCTTTTGTAATTTATTTTCAGAAATGACTGATATTGGGCACCTTTACCTGTGTGCAAAATATGTCATCAGATTTTCAGAAGAAAAAATTTATATTTATATAAAAATAAATGTTTATAAAGGATACAAGTGTGTCCTGAATTCACACTATGAATAAGGATTAAAAGGCAATGAATAAGCAATGTCAATGTCTGAGAGTTTTGTATAACATGCTCATTGTGAATGGTGAGATTGACAAGTGCTGAAAAACTGTGCTGTTGAATTTACGCCTCCAGCTCAACGATTGTGTAGGCGGGTTTGTACCTAACCTCTGTCATTAAGAAACATCCAGAAATTTCCCAGATATTTATAAACACCCCTCAGCAATCTCTGATATATTAAGGGAATCCCAACAAAATCCCAGTGCATAAACTTTTAATTATGTCCATGGTACACGTCAACACACGCTGAACACTTGCTACGTGTACGTGCAGGCTTGAATAAAGTTGGGCTGCAGCTACAGTGGATATTTTAATTGTTAGCGTGCTTTTCATCCATTCAATGGTGAAACGAAACTGTTCTTATCACTCAAGGAGGATATTTTTCTACCTCCACATAGGCTGTTTTTTTTACTAGCGTGACAATATATCAAGACTTTAGAGTAAAAGCAAGCAGCAGCCGATCGATACTGTATAGGCTACTGACCCGGCCTGGAAGTGTACGTGCATAGCCCGAAGGACGTTAGCTTAATTTCTACTATGTCGCCAAATATATGGATTGAGCCAAACTGGACTGTTTGGCAAGACGACTGCTGTTCTTTGCAATTCCTATTACGACCATATAACTACATTCTGCCTGATACTAGGGCTGTCACTTTTGAGAAAAATCTAATTCGAACGGGTATCAAATATCAAGCAATGTATTCGAATATCTACGAGTCAAAAAACAATCAGTCAAAAAATGCGTCATGAAGAGGAAAAAAACATATATAAGTCGCCCTGGACTATAAGTCGCATTTATTAAGAAATTTATTTCACACACAAAAAACAATGTTACGGACGGGACAGTTCTCCGTTACAGACGTGAGCGCTCTGAAAGCGGCACTAAAAGACTGCTTTAAAACTTTCACAGAGACCTGAATCAGAAAGCACAAAGCATGTCTTTAAATTTAATTTAATTTTGTATTAATTGTATCTTAATTTTAATCCATGTTTCATCAACTATCACAAATATAGTAGAAAATATTTAATCACAACACGGAGGTGCCGGCATGTGAACCTGGAGCTTGTCTCATAAATGAACTGAAACTCAGCGTATAAGGTAGCCTACTTGCCTCACAGACCTGAGACATACATACAGATGGTGGACAACCAGAATGAGACTTTTACCGCCGCCGTTCCCGCGGCGGCAAAATTGGGATGTGTATTTGCTGCCTTTTACCGCTGAGTGGCGCTGTAATCACAGACTTTGAAAAGTGTCAGTTTATTCTCTTTAATGCCGTAATCTGCCGCGGCAGTAATCTGAGCTGAGGTCACAGATAAATTCAAGATAAATATTGTGGTTAAACGAATTCAAATTCATTAAATTTAAACAAAGTAGACACGTTAAAATTGTGTGCCCAGTTTTTCTATAATTTAGAAAGGCTATGTCAATAGGTTACTTGTCATTTACTTACATAAAATTAAAACATTTTCAGGACTTGCAGTTACTAAACGATGTTAGTCGGTTTAAGCATTCTTTGTTATATTCAGGCTTACATGTTGTTATGATTATCAATTGAATTATTTAATAAATAATCAACCACAATGCCTATTACTGCCGCAGCAAAAATAAACCAGTCGAATTTCAAAGTCGTTCGCGAAATGACTAGGCTATACCGGGCAAGTGACAGGGCAAAACAGCAGCAACTGCGGCATTTTAAAAGGTAAGTTTCCTATCTGTTTATTTAAAAAAAAAAAAAAAAAAAAAAAAAAAAAAATTCATTATTTGAACAAAAATGAGACTGATTGAATATGTAAAAATATAAACAAACAAAGCAGAGAATAAAACAAACTTTTAGGGAAAAAATATAGGCCTATTATGCTACAACAGAATTGGTTAACATTAACGAAAGCAAAATATGTAAAAATACATTTAAAACAAAATAAAACAAAACAAATTCGTGGCCGGATTCAAATCGGTTCAAATACCGAACAAACAGTAGTAGACCTAGGCTATTCAGACGATAGCTCTGTGGTCAATGCATTAACTTCTCCCTCTCGGAGCTTCAAACGATCTGAGATCGAATCTCAGTGTAGCTGACAGTGTTTATGTTTTTCCGTTCTTGATGCTTAAATATGCATCTGTTTATTAAAGTCAATCATCTTGTTTAATTATCAATTGTACATTACAACATAAATTTCAGACCTGCAAACTCCTCAGACTAAAAAAGGTGACAGTGTCGCCTGGGGGGGGGGGGGGGGGGGGGGGGGGGGGGGGCTGGGGGGGTTGGTGGCATGTTTTTGCATGCTGATGAACAATGTATAATAATAATAATAATAATAATTAATCTGCATAAGACTGACAGTGATACAATAAGACCTCATGTTAGCAAAATGTTTTAATCTTTTAACTCTTAAAAAAAAAAAACTCTTAAAAAAAACATGTATGTTCTTTAATGTTTGATTATAATTTTACGGTCTTCACATAGGGATGGGAATTGATAAGATTTTATCAATAATAATGCCACTGACGATTCTGATTATCGATCCAATTCTTTATCGATTCTCTTATCGATTCTTGATAGCACTGTGTGGAAAAATGTAGTCATATGCTTTTTTTTTTTTTTAAACAAGTGGTTTTCTTTATTTTGAAGTTTAAGCTTGAGTTAGCAAACTGTACTTTTTTATATAATTTATGTAATAAATATAACCTTATTGTAAAGTGTTACTGATTAGTTACACCGATTCAGACGTCACCTGAGTTCACTGTTGGAAAGATTAGTTGTTTCGACCTTTTACCACCGTGTCGATTTATTTTTGATTAATATGTGCGTGCGAGGGAGAGAGAGCAACACAGCGCCTAGTTTGGAGACGGTGAAGTCGTTTACACAGAGAGTGCGCGCGCGCGACCGGCTCTCTCTCTCTCTCTCTCTCTGCTCGTTCTTTCAGTTAAACATACACCCTGTCACAAACGCAGCCGTTCATCTACATTACTCACCGATCAAATAAGACTTTGGCGGGACAAAAAAATCATTTTGGTGGGCGCTAAAATGCAGGAAAATTCATGCGCGAGTTTCCATTAGACTCGCACGGTAGCCAGCCGTCTCATCAAATGGCGAGCTCAGCTCAGTTGACGCTGTGTGCTTCAAGATTCTGACGCAAGTCCTAAGATTCCAATTGGCCAAGAGAAAAGGTGCTAAGATTCCGATTGGCCCAGAGAAATGTCAATTATAAGAATTATCCAATAATGTTTCGCAATTCTAGCCTGCATGGTAGTTACTGTGAGAAACAATATACCCCCCCCCCCCCTCGAAAAAAAACTCTCCGGTTCTACGCGATTCACGTAAATGACCCAATTGACCAAGAAAACGGCGATTGTCGCCGAAAAGCGACAAGTTTGCAGGTATGAAATTTGCAACATTCCAGTTGTGCCGCTGCAAAGACGACACTGATGAATCTGATGAAGGAAGACTGTCAGCCGATTGCACCAGAAAATGAAGATGATGAAGCTCATCTTTAATCTGCTAAATTATTTTTTTTGTGTGTGTGAATCATTCACGAGATTGAGATGACTAACAGTGATACCCGGCCATAGCAACGGAAGACATTTTTCAAAACAGATCGAACAAATCAGAAAAATACTTTCAATACAGTATTACTTTCAATTAAAAATTAAACAATGAAAATGTAAAAGAAAAAGAAAATTAATTAAGTTTGAAAACCCATCGCACATTTCAAGGTATGAATAAAGTGTCGGGACAGTTTATTTATTTAAACAGGGTTGCATCGATAGAGTTTATTCCCTTTGTGATGCAAAATAAGAAACACAGAATCTTATTCTTGCAACATTTTAAATTTCTATTGTCAAAGAAATTGCAGCTAAATTAAAAAATTAAAACGGTACAAAACGAAAAAGGTTCAAAGCAACATAAATTAAGAACAGGCGTTTTTCTTTGCCTCTCTCGCGCTGGATATTTTTTTTACTAAGTTTGGTCTCCCTCACTGCGCGCGGCGGGTCTTTCTCGAAATTAAGCATTTCAGCGTAAAAAACACCATACAGCTGATAATACTGTATATGTCGCTGTGTGTCATCCACACAAATCACGAAAGAAAAAACTGTAACAAATAGCTTTTGTTCCTTCAAAGATACAACATGCCTTGCTGAATTCACCTTACAATAAAACGAGGTGGGTCGCGAATTAAAGAGCTCTGTATCTGCTAAATTGAAATTGTGTGTGGAAAACCTTTAAATACAATCAATAAAACTACAATATATAATTTAATAAGATATAGGGCCTACTGTACATAGGCTATGGACTTTTGGAGATTTTGAGATTAATCCTTAAAAGAATTTAGCCTTTGCCTGCTCATCAGGCTGGCTCCGACACTCTCCATATGAAAGACGGAACATTAACACCTCTGTCCTGCACCCCCACGATAAAGCAACTATTGCCTTCTCCAAACCCCCCACAGGCTAGCTGAGTTTGCAAAACAAAACAAAGAGTTTGCCACTCGTCGTGGTGTGCCAAAACACTTAATTATAAACTTCAATATTTCATTCAAAACAATCTCAAAACGCTTTGTGACATTTTGAAAAGCCGTGGATGCATTACTGCCACTGAAACCATGAACGCAACAGAATACTGGTTCTGATTTTATTGTTTGTCGTTTAAACGTCATAGGCTATATATATATTTTTTTTTTTTACAGAACTGCTTTTGAAATTACGATTGGAATTATTATAGGCTACAGAAGTAAAGTCATTGTATAATATTTGTTCCTTAGTGTAAAATGGAAATGCATGGTGATTTTATTTTGTAAATAGGCTATAAGCAAAAAACTATGTTTTAGAACTAGACAAATCTCTCTGCATCAACAATAGACTATAAAATGCATTAATAGGCTAATTTAAAAATATCAGTAGTCCAAGTTAGTTCGGGATTCGAACCCGTGTCATCTAAATGATTGTAACGTAAGTTCAACCACTCGGCCACGATTCACTCGTTGCGACATGGTCTAACGTTCCAGTGTGTGTTCGCTCAAACGCTCTTCATTCAAATGAACGCGCCGCCGCGTTTGTCCAACACTAATTCAACATGCCAGAATAAAACCTGGCTTTAGAACAATGCATAGCGCCACTCGTCGTGGTGTGCCAAAATATTTATAATAATTTAGTTTCATTTATTTCAGTGTTAATGTTTGAGTTAAAAAAAATCCTCTACAAATTAAATTAACACAAAGTCGGCTATAAGAGTCCTTTATAGGCTACGTAAAAAAGCAAAGGGCTTACAGTCTTAACATTTAGGCTACTTTGCTTAAATTCGATACATTTATTTTCAGTAGGGCCTAATAAATTTGTAGGGATGTAATTTCAGTATGCTTTACCAACGCTATGTATTCAATTAAAGTTCCAAGAGGTCTGGTCTCTATATTTCCTTCCCAGCTGACACTAATATGCAAGTGCACAGCAAAATTCTATTCTAAAAAAAAAAGTCTATAGGCCTACTATACTGTTGTAGCCATTAAATAATCTCATTTAGTATCATATTTGTTAAAATATTATAATGTTAATGTAATCAATCTATGTTGAATATGAAAAGTGAACAGCACCAGTAAGATAGGATGCATTATATCGAGAGATGGATATGGAGTGGGTCAGACATGATTTTGACCACTTCATTAAGTTTTGTTTAGTAGAAAACCTTTCTTTAAAGTGAATTTCGTTTTCTATAAATTGTATCTTAATTTTAATCAATTTTTCATCAACCAATTGCCTGGATTTAAATAAGTAAGAGAAGCAAATATAACAGACACTAATCATGGAGGCGCCCGCGCGGTCACTTGCATTGCACGTCAGCTGGAGCACATCTCATCCTCCTAACTTAACGAAACTCAGCGTATGCCTCACACAGACATGATAAATACATCAAATACACAAAGCTTGAAATGTCTTCAAACGAAATAATTCAAAACGAAAAGAAAAAGGCTACTCTCTGATTATGTCTTTATGTGCATTTCTCTCTAGGTGCGTTCACTACAAATAAGGCGATCGTCAACTTCATCTTTGCAGTCGACACTGTCAGAAAACACTAGTTTATTGATAAAAATCAATGCACGCATCACCGGATTTACAAATACACATCTTGCTTGTTGCACGCACACATGTCGAAAAAACGAAATAACATTATTATTAATAATACATCTTTTAGAATATTTGATTAAATGCTGATTGTTGCGCTTGTTCAATTTAATAAAATTAAAACTTTAATTGTGATAATTAAAATAATTGAAAATCAAATATTTAGTGGCCAAGTTTTGCTAATTTATTATATAGGCTATTATATGCCTATTGCCTATATTAAGTAGGTCATATTAAGACAAGGCATATATTAGTTATTTTAGCTGTTATGAGAAAAAAAAATCTAACGAAATCTAAAATCTAAATCTAATAAATAAAAAAATAAAAAAATCTAACGCCAATTCAACATGCCAGAATAAAACCTGATTTTTGAACAATGCGTAACGCCACTCGGCCTGGTGTGCCAAAACACTACATTTTAAACTTCAATGTTTAATTCAAAACAATCTCAAAACGCGTTGTGACATTTTTTTAAAGCAGTAGCCTAGCCTATATACATTAAGGGCATTGAAACCAGGATCTTAACTAAAACGCGTTCCGAGTAATCTCTCAAAAATTATGCCACACTACTCCATGTATTTTTTTTTTTTAAGGACTGCTTTTGAAATCACTATAAATTACTATGCAATTGTATCGCTCACGAGAGCTCTTCATTTATCTAATTCCTCAATAGAATAGTAAAAATATTCCGCGTCATTGCTCCTAATATCGTCTCTATTTTTAACTTTTGATTCTATTTTTTCAGTTCTAAAATTTATTCTATCTTTGGTTCTATTCTGTTGTAGCCTAATAGGCCTATTTATATATATGAAAAATATGCCTATTAGGCTTAGGGTTTTATATTTAACCCACTTACATTTTAAAATGCGGCAATTGCTGCTGTTTTGCACAATGTCCCTTTGCGCCACCTGGCGGTCATTTCGGGAACGACTTTGAAATGCGGCTGGTTTATTTTCGCCGCGGTGATTTCGCCGCGGCAGCTGGCGCGGCGGTAATAGGCATTTTGGTTGTCCACCATCTGTAGAAAGCTTGAAATGTGTACTTTTAAACAGAACAATTCAAAACGAAAGAAAACTGACTGTTCTCTGCTTGTCATCCGTATGAAATGTGCATTTCTCTCAGGCGCGTTCACTACTGCGAAGATCGCGAGTCAGCATCGTCAACTTCACACGTCAAATACACAGGAATGATTATCGGCCTGTTCACATTGGCCCTATTTTGACATCGGAACGATACCGATGTGTAAAAAAATTACCATATCGGCAGCCGATATATCGTGCACCACTACTGCTACTAATAGCCTACTATATAAAAATTGAATAAAGAAAAATGATATGTAATTTTTTTTATTTAATTAAGAAATAAATACAAAAATTCATAGTCTTCACTCCATTTAAATTAAATACACATTGCTTCTTATTAAAGTTACTAATGTTATTCAGTGTAGAGCAGTGAATGATTCTCTCATTTTCTTTTGTTGTTTGATTAACATTAAATGACACAGATGGCACTTTAAGATCAAATGCACAGATCTAATACACTGACAAGCATTCGATTACTTTCCAAGCTGCTTATGTTCAGTGAAGGCATAACTGAATGCGTCCCCAGGATGGACATTTTGACACATTTTGTGTATTTGTCCGTTTAAGCGCAGGCCCGAAGCCCAAAGTAGCCTGTACTTTAGGGGTGTGCGATATCACGTTTTTTAATCGTGGACGATTAAAATGTCTCCACGATCTGCTTTTGAAGAAATATTGTAGTATTGTGCTACAGTGCATTCTATCAGTTGCAGTTCTAGCACCGCCGTCCCAACATACTGTACAACGTGACGTACATACACATCACACGTTAATGCAGAGGTACGGGACACTGCAATTCATTTGCAGTTCATTATTTGCATGTGCTTTAAAGCCTTGATGGTTAAACATTTAATTTGCGTGCTGATGTGCTGTTCTAACATGCGCTTTTCTGAGTACATATACCCGAAGCACACAGGCACTAAAAGTGCATTTGCAAAATAGTAAAACCAACTCGAAAAAGAATCGTGATATGATTTTTGCCATATCGCCCGTCCCTACTACCCTGGAAATCCAGAGTTCTCGTGAGAGCACAAGTTGAATTTGCTCAGCAAGTTACTCTGGTGTTGAGTAATGATGCTCATTAAATATGCCCCTCGATCTGAGCTGCACCAATCACATCGGGTTATCTGATATAGGCGGGCCAGAGGCTGTTGAAGAATTTCCCTTGTCTCATGTGAAAGTCTGAATACTGTAATGCCAAGCAGAAAATGGGTCACAAGGATAAGAGAATGGAAAAGTACCAAAGTACCAAGTTAACAAGGATAAGAGAATGGAAAAGTACCTAAAAAGTCTGTAAATGCAGGTGCTGGGATGCGCTGGCAGAAAAACCTGTTTTTTGAGATGTTCCACCAATAGAAGAAGGTCTAGGGAGAAATGTTTCTAATGGTGGCAAGTATGAACAGGAAGGGTGGCTGGCCGCACACTGATCCACTCAAGACTGAAAGTCTACAAAAACATTTTTTATTTTTTAAATTGCATCGTGCAAAAAAGTGCAAAGTGCATGTGGGTTAAAAACAAAATAGACACCCTAATGGTGGCAAGGCCACAAGGAGTGACAAAGAAGAAGAGATAGATATGAGGGTGCCCATTGGGCACCTAGCGATAAGAAAAAGTATAAGACATGAACACTGGCCATTGTAACCTCAGATGACCAGCTGGCTTCTCACTTTGTTGCTTGTTAATAAAGTTAATTCTTCTGACCTGGAACCTCGACTCTGAGAAACTTCTTTGTGACCTGAACCAAGGACTTGGAATTTGCTATAACTTAATAACTACTTTGAGACCTGAACCAACAAGAACTTTGAATTTGCCACAACATAGCGAGCTAAACAGATGACGACAGCGCTGTGACGTCGAAGTCATTAGTAAACATTGCAAGATGGCTATGGATGAACACCAGTTGTTTGAAACGGCTTTGGCCGCTACAATGAACGAGTTAGGCTTTTTATCTAATACAGGAACAGAAGACGCCGCTCGAATCGTTCCTTTGCAAGAAGGATGTTTTTGCTGTTTTGCCGACCGGATACGATAAGAGTATAATCTACCAGTTATCTCCGCTGGTAGCTAAGCGTATGGAGTTTATTGTTGTGATTGGTCGTAGTGTTATCCAATTACGTCCAGTGAGATTTTCAAATGCATGCTTGGTGCCGCCCCTCGAGCTGGGCAATTTTCATTAGTCGACACCAGACCATTAATCTTTTAGATTTAGGTCTGGATTTCCAGGCTACATCCCTACTGTACTTGTCCGTGTTTTCGGATCGCGCGGGCAAAAAGCCACTGTTGAACAGCGTCTCTTTTGCAGCTCAATAAGCTTTTACACGTGACGTTACATGTTTGGACTGATTTGGATGTTGGGTGACAGCTAGGGCTGTAATCTCCCAGTCGATTAGTCGATTATTTGGTCGATACGTTCTGGCTCGACCAAAATTCTGATTGGTCGATTTTTTGCCGCGTTCATTTCATCAGTGTTGCCGCGTTCATTTCATCAGGTGGAAAGCACTAATTGCTAATGGGGGTGTTTTCAGAGCACCCCTGTTTCACAGGTAACAGTCTGTCTTCAGAATACCCCCCTTGTTTTCACTTCTTTTGGATTAGCCCAACCCACCAGAGAAGAGCGACAGATTGAAGAAAGTAGGCTACTAGAAGGTTTGCTGAATATTATTTAATTGTGAGAGCGATTAATTCATAGTCAGTCAGTCCTCTTCTACCATGTCAACAAAGACATCGGCAGTGTGGCAGCATTTTAAAAAAAGTTAATAGTCTATTCGTGTCTCAGCCGCGAAGCTGAGCTCCTATGCAGCGGCGTGTGCGAGCTGCACAGAGCGGCTGAAATGATAGTGTCTGTCAGTTGTTATAATACATATGACAAAAACAATTGTCTAAATTATGTTGCATATTCCTCAAAAGTTCTTGTGATTATATCACTAGTTGACAACATAGTACTATTTTCGTGACTATTACAAAACGTGATGCAACGCTGTCAGAGCCGACAGACTCGTGTGTCAGACTGATTTCAGTGCAAAATAATTTGGTCAAAAACGATTTAATATACTGCAAATAGCCTACTAGTTTTTTATGTTTATTTATAATTCATTTAGGCGGACAACAAGGCTACCAAGTACTGCGCACAGTGCGCAGCTAATTAATGTAAAGTTGTTGTTTTTTTACATAATTTTTTGTCGATTTTTAGTCGGAAATTTCAGGACTTCAGTCGACCAAGATTTTCTTTGGTTGATTACAGCCCTAGTGACAGCGCATCGCTTTAAAGGAAAAGAACATAAAGTGCCATTATGTTTTCATAATCATAGGAAGGCAAAACCAAAAACTAAACTAAAACACAGCCCTAAATCATTTTTGAGAGCTATGCATATAAGCAGGACCTGCACTGCTCTTACATTTAGTTTCTCCTCCTGCTCCTCAGATTTCTGAACGTCAGTCTCCCACTGCTGAAGCACAGACAACACCTGCTGAGAATAATCTTGTGTCAGCTTTTGCCTGCAAAAAAAAATCAACATGAACATCAGAGTGGATGTGAATAAAGAAGAATGTGTCATTTTCCACACAGTGCTTTCATTTACCTCTGATTCTGCTGGCTTTTCCACATCTGCTCCAGTTTCAGAGTGCTGCCTTTCAATGAGGTTTTGGTGAGAACCTCCAAGCGTTTCCTTTTGGTCTGCATGGCCTTGCTGATGTCCGCTAAATGGCAGTTCAGTCATGTTTTTGAGTATTAAACAGTATTTCAAAGCAGACTATATGCAGTTGTCGACTTCACTTACCACCGAATCTTTCCAGCATATTTTGTACCTCATTCCTGAGATAAAGGACAGCAAATGATATTTACGATCCAGAGAAAGGCTTCATAACTTTGGCTAGGTTTATCTTGCTGACTTACCCCATACCAGCATGTACTAGTCCATCATCATCATCAAATGTCTCTGCAGATCTTTTCTTGGTCAGCTTGTCAATGATTGGAGTTTCTAATACATCAGAACAACATAAAACATGCTTCACAACTGCATCATTTGCTCCCTCTCTCTATACATATAAATTAAATAGATTTTTAATTAAAAACAATGTAATTAATTACCATGGTAAAACCTTTTCACTTATTTCTCTCTCTAGCTATATTATATATACACATAAATATATAATTATATTTAAATTAAATAAACATTTTATATATCTGCTCCGGGTGTGTGTGTGTTCGCTACTCACTGCTACCATGGTATTACCTGTAATGGCATCACTGTAACACCAATTACCTTTTTTTAAATAGTATATAATTATAAAATAAACTATTTAGTAATGAAATACACAGACACACCATCTCTCGTATCATCCTCAGATCCGCTTCCTTTCTTTTCCTCCAGATTTTTGAAGTCAAACGCTTTCAGGTCTGTGGAGCTATCAGTGTGTTTGGCCTTCTTGTTTTGTTTTCTCCCTGAAGCAGCCATAGTCTCACTGTATGAAGAGTATTTAGCAGTAGTCTGAAGATCTAACTTTATTCAAATACAAAGCAGCAACAAATAACAAACCCGCACATGCGAACGTTAATCAATTAAAAAAATATCACTGAGCTTATTATTAGCTCTAACGTCATATCGTTCATAATTAAAGCATTGTAACATAATAAAATAATTTAAACCAGATATCATAGGTTATATAAAACTTTTTATTCACAAAAGCTAAAAAAAATACTTTATGTAAGGTTAACCTCTCTGCAAGAATCATCTGGAACTTAACTTACCTGACGAGTGTGTGTGTGATCTCTCTACTCTAATCAATCACTCCAGCCTAGAAAACTATCCAAAATGTAATGACTTTCACCAAGTGTAATATTACTCTATAACTATTTAGAGAAAAATATTTAATTCTATTAATGTTTGGCGACGGTTTTATCTGCGTCTCTGAAGTGATTTTTCGCGCGGATTGTATTTTGAGCGCGAGAGGATGACTGCGCGCAGCTCACGTGACGTGCCTGAAGATGCACTTAATATAGATTATTAGACTAGTGAAATCATAGGTCTTTAACTGAAACATAAGCTATTAATCATATACAAATTAGGTTACATACATTTTCTTACCAAGAAACTGAGTAAAAAAAGTAGTTTTATTTTACAGTTCACATTTTAATACAAAAAGAAAAGGAAACCAATACAAATGTATCACATTCAAAGTCAAAAAGCCTGTTAACTTGAGTAATATAAAGTGTAATGTACAGTTGCCAATGTACAGCTTAGTTTTCATACAAAAACATGTGCAGTGTTCAATATTTCTGTACCAAAAGACAGATAATTCATATGCAGGTCAAATATCAAACTTCTCTTCACATACATAATGTCCATTTTCCTCATAATCGTCTCGTGTGACCACCATCTCTTCAAAGTCAGGATTTTCGGCCAATAACTTCCCTCCTTCCCATGGGTAGCAAATAGGACTGCAAACAAAAGTGAAATATTCAGTAAAGAATAACCAGACAAAATGTCAATCAATTTTTCAGAACTCTCAAAACATACTTCTGTGGCAGAACGACAGAAACTTCATATTCTACGGGAGCGAGTGCACGGACTTCTTTGTAAACCCGATCTCTGAATCCAGGGAACAATGTGTTGCCGCCAGTAAGAACAATGTTCTTATAGAAGTGGGATTGCATCTCTGGACATAAAAAGTAGGCATATATTAGAGTACTTAAAATGAAATAACATTTTAAACCATAAATACCAGATGAAATATACCTTCCGGCATGTTGTTAATGGAGTTGACCAAAGCCTCAGGTATGCCCATCTCCTGAATGCCGATGTCGGAGGGGTGAAAGAGCATCTCTGGGACTGCAAACCTCTCATTGGTGAGCCGCAAAATCTGCTCCCCTGTCTTATATTTTCCAGTAAAATTCATCTCCTCTCGAGGCTGCAGCACAAAGAAAAAAAAAAGCTGTATTAGTAAAAGACAAAGTGTACGGTGTTTTATTTTTTCATAGTATGCCAAATGGTTTACCTTGCAAAATCCCTTTTTGATAGAGCTGAAATCTGGCAGCACATAGTCTTTCATGACCATATTATCTTCTCCTTTAAATCTGTCAAATCACCAGAATTATTTATACTACACATACACTACTGTCCATAAAGTTTGGGGTTGGTAAGATTTTTTTTAAAGGGACAGTTCATCCAAAAAATGGAAATTCTGACATTAATTACTCACCCTCATGTCGTTCCAAACCTGTACGACCTTTGTTCATCTTCGGAACACAAATGAAGATCTTTGAAGAAATCTGAGCAGATTTCTGCGCAACTACCACTTTAACGCTTCAAAAAATTCATAAAGAGATTAAAACTAATCCATATGAATTGAGTGGTTTAGTCCAAATTTTCTGAAGAGACTCGATCGCTTTATGTGATGAACATTGAATTTAGGCTTTCATTACTATTTAAACATTGATAGGGCTATGTCACGAAAAAATTGAAGACCGGAAGTACGTCTTTTAGTAGGGACACGGCTCTTCCGGTTAGCTTTTTACAATGGCGGAGTCCGATAGATACCGCTGGACCAAATCTCTCCGCAACCTGCCTGAAGTCACATATGAAGATGTGGTTCGGATGGTAAATGAAAACTCTCAAGTGGAAAAGCGTGAAAGCTGAGGTATGGCTGTCTACGTCCTGACGCAGAGCAACCCGGTACACTACAACAACAGCGGCGGCCGTTCGCCAGTAAGGTAAATGTTTATATGGTAACAGCGAGTTGGACCAATAAGCAGACGTTGCTGCTACGCTTAGGATTGTGGGTAGTGTAGTTTTTTTTCATAAGATCGCGGCTAAAACATGTTTTTCTTAAAACAAGGTTGATTTCATACGAACTTATAGCTTCTACAGGAGCAAAAACCTTCGTTTCACAACCTCATAGCTCATGGTCAGTCTACCTCGGATGGTTTAGACATTATGGCTGATAATCTAAATCCTTATCGAGAAATACTGTTGACCGGAAGTTCTGAATCCCTACTCCGCGTTCCAGAAGCAGGAAGTGTGACATAGGCCTATTAGCAAACATAAACAGAAGTTCAACCGAACCAGCTTGACACTCGAGAACAAACCTCTAGCTGAAGCTCAAACGTGCTGCGCAACACGAGAATGAACCTCATTAGGTCTCACACGTCAAGTGAACATGCTTTTGCTTCCGTTTACCACAACTGATGTGCGAGTTGATCAATGTTTATATGTGAATACAAGCCTAAATTCAAGCTGTTCATCATACATAGCGATGACTATCAATGGAGGGACAGAAAGCTTTCAGATTTCATCAAAAAGATCTTAATTTTTGTTCCAAAGATGAACAAAAGTCTTACGGGTTTGGAACGACATGAGGGTGACTAAATGACAGAATTTTCATTTTTGGATGAACTAACCCTTTAATGTTTTTGAAAGAGGCTATTATGCTCACCAAGGCTATATTTATTTGATCAAAATTACAGTAAAAACAGTAATATTGGGAAATATTATTACAATTTAAACTACATTTTACAATACATTTAAATAGGAGACAATGTATTCCTGTGATCAAAGCCGAATCAATTTGCTAATGCAATAAATTGCTAATTTGTTACGATCAAGTTGATGTAAACTTACTGTGCAATCTCCATGTCCTTGTAGAAATCCTGAGACACATAACACACATCCTCCTTGACCTGATTGATCACATGGGTCTCATCCATCACATGCAGCTGCCTTTAAGACAAAGATTGACACAAGCTCAAGGAGAAATCTGCTGTAAGGAAGAAACACCAAAGAATTTCCTTACTCAAATGGTGGCAAGTGTACCTGTATGAAATGGTCTCCTTCAAATGGTTGGTGAGCAGCTTTCCTCCTACATTTATTCTAGGAAGTGCACAGAGACTTATGAAATGTTCAGCGTTAATATGACTTATATGGCTAATGAGCAACTCACCTGCAAATGCCCTCTTTCATCTTTCTTCCCCTGCAATAAGGAACGATGTGTGTGAAGGAGAAGCCGCTGTCCACCACGATGCAACACAGCTCAGAGTTTTTCTCATGGAAGTATCGATGAGCACTCAATGATCCAGCTGTATAAAATCAAAAAAATTAAAAATCAAAGAATTTACATCCAAGTAGGCTGCATCTTAGTACACTAAACTTACCATTAATCCTGAGGGCTGACTGGAACTGATATTCTTCGAATAAAATCTCATTCATGGATTCTTGAATTGAGGTGAAGTTGAAGTACGGTTCTGTTATCACAATGTTGGTATCAGCAAAGTCCACCTGCAAATGTGTTGTGAGTGCTCAATATCTCATACTGTACAATTATGAAGCAGAAAATGTGATAGGTTTGTAATCATTCAAGTACCTTAAACATCTCCTTTCCAAACAGATGATCCCAGACTTTACGCTGCACATCCCAGTTCACAAGATAACCCTAATATAGATGCAGACAAGATGAAGTAAGACACAATGCGATTTAGAGAATGCAGTGAAGTTTATAATTCATATCTATGCAATACCTTTTGAAACGGGAGGATATAGAAGAGTCCGGACGGGTCTTTGATTTCATCCAGCTGATTGGCAGTGAAAGTTTTCAACCTGGAGGTCTTCGAACGGAATTGGCTATTTGGGATAACACTAATGGGGGAAAAAATCGGTATGTAGCTCAACATAACTATAATACGTTTTACATAACAAAGAAATGCATAATAAAAACACTATACCTGACTTTCTCATGGCTGTAACCGATTTTGGCAAAGTACGCACCATTATCCAGTACGAGCGTTGCCATTTTTACATCTCAGTTATTCAAACGTACTGGTTTAAATCACAAGATGATATAGTCAATTGCATTAAGGTACAAATTATTAATCAAACTGCATTTAATTGAGTGATCTAAATAAACATTGAATCAGCTAAATGATCATGCCGCTCTATGGGCGTCTTATTCTATATTTCAGATGCTAGAGATCTAAAAACACTGAATGCTACAGACGCCCCCTAATGTATGGGAGTTTATTTGTGTGCGAGCACATCATAAAAAAAAAACCTTTGACAACACTGTAAATTTAACATTTATTTGTACCTTTTGGGGGGAAATAGAATTCATCTCTAAAATACTGCAGATCACCATAATTACATACAATTATACAAAACAGAAGACACATATAAAGAGAAGGGCACAATCAAAGACTAATAAAGCACAGCAGCATCCAAGCTCCCTCATTAGATTTCATCAGTTATTTTAAATGCTCCAGTTAATATTTTTTCTTCGCACAGTTCCCAGTACATTTTGCAGGTCCTCTAAAAAGACAAGTCGATCAGTGGAGCCGCGTTCTCAGTATTTTCCTTCTTGTCCTCTGGACTCCACTTTATAAGAGGCGAACTCAGGTCAATTAACTGGGGGATGAATTAATAATTACAAATGAATATGTCATTTAAATAAACAGTATACATACTTGAATAACGCAAGCAATATAAGAATTTACACTACAGTTCAAAAGCTTGGCGTCTGACTCTGAGGTCTGGTTTCACAGACGGGGCTTAGATTAAGCCAGGATTAGGCCTTAGTTCAATTAGGACATCTGAGTAGCTTTTATAAACGTGCCTTAGAAAAAAACATTACAGGTGTGCATCTTGAGACAAAAAAAATGGCACTGACATATTTAAAGATATCAGAGCAAGTTGCTTTCAGTTAAAACAGCTCAAACATGCATTTTAGTCTGGGACTCGAATTAAGCCTTGTCTGTGAAACCAGGGGATTCAGTTTTATTTTTACACTTTAATTCAGCATGGACAAATTAGATTGACTAAAGCGGCAGTAAAGAAATGTATAATGTTCTATTTCAAATATATGCTGCCATTTAGAACTTTCTATTCATCAAAGAATCCTGCAAAAAATAGATTGTGGGTTCCACAAAATTTGTTTTCAACATTGATAATAATAATAAGAAATGTTTCTTGAGCATCAAATCAGCATATTAGAATGATTTCTAAGGGATCATATGACACCGAAGACTGGAGTAATGATGCAGAAAATTCAGCTTTTTACTGAATATTTGATTAAATAAATGCAAACTTGATGAGCATAAGAGGCTTCTTTCAGAAATGTTTTAATAAATCTTACCGACCCCAAACTTTTGAACGATACAGTGTATATGAAATGTCCTCTCACCTGTCCTCCCCAGGGCTTTGCAGAGGAGGTTTTGATCAGGTCTGGGGTGTTGGAGAGATCAATTAGCAGCTTCTCTGACAGCTGAAGTGCTGGTGCAGGTGCGTCCACAAGCAAAACCTACAATTGCAACAGATTTTCAGATCTGTTTAAGTTTTTCTAGCAAATCTGATCTAAAAATCGATTCAAATTGAGTTTATTTTACCTCTTTAACATCCTTTTTCTCCTTGTTCTTGAGCAGGTTGTGTTTTTGGCCGTCGACTGTGTTTGGAAGTGTTGGGGGTTTCATGTCGACCTGAGGAGGCTCTGGATCACATGTCGAAGGCTCAGAGGGATTCTCCACAGCTGCTGGCTCACAGGCAGGAGGTCCTTCAGGCTCATCCTCCAAATTAAAGACCAGGGAGCAGGGCTGGAGGTCAGCTGGAGGGCAGGTCTCCTCATTTGACACTGAGGTTTGCTCATCTTCCTGCTTCTCAGTTTCCTTCACGTGGTCTGGGCTGCATAGATAGACAGTTTGACTTTGATTTCTACTTATACAGAGAATGAGACAAGCTATAGATTAACTGAGATCAACTGAAGTATCTTAGAAGCCCATAAAGTAGCACCTTGGATGAGTGGCCACTTGGCTGGAGGTCGATGAGAGCTCTGTGAGCTGGGAAGGTTTACTCAGGCGTGACACGCTCTTGGGTGTGAAAGCAGGGATGCCAGAGATACGACGGTTGACTGGGGTGGGAAGAGCCGAGGGTCTCCGCAGTTTACTGCCCATACCCGAGGGCGTCAGGAGGCCCGCTAGATTATCAGGAATACTACCAAGACATGTATCAGAGTTAAGAGAATCCTTTAAAAGAAATGGAATGATGTTCTGAGAAAATATTACTATATATTACCTATCCACACTGCAAGCAGATAATAATTTCTTTGGCTTCATGATACGAGGAACGTCAGGCGAAGAGGAAACTATAAAAATCAATAGAAGTTAACATGACTGAATGCAAAAATGTCCTGGTTAAATCCCACACAAAAAAAAAGTTTCACAGGGTACATTTCACCTCAAAATCAAAATGAAAAAATTAGGAAATTATATTCAACATAAAAATAACTCTCTGTAGGACCATTAAGAATGTTTTTTTTGCATTGAGAGATTATTTATATATATTTACATAAATTAAAATATACTTTTTTTGTTGCAAATTCTCATTGTAATAGATACTTTAAATACAATATTATATGAAAGGTAATATGTATTAAATTAAATTAAATATAGAAATTATAAATAAAAATATTTATGTGTGTGTAAAAATAATATTTTAATATGAATAAATTAAAAAAAGTCACTGTAAACATATATTGGGTATTTGTACAGCATTTTATTCTTTATTTTTCTCAAAATACTTAATTTTTCTTTAAAATGATTTCCCCCTTAATAAAAATGATTACGGTAAAGAGAATTTGTGGATAAAATGTCTTAAAGGAACACGCTGACTTTTTGGGACTTTAGCTTATTCACCGTATCCCCCAGAGTTAGATAAGTCCATACATACCTTTTTCATCTCTGTGCGTACTGTAAGTATGTCTGACGCACCCACCGCTAGCCTAGCTTAGCACAAAGACTGGAGGTAAACGGCTCCAGCTAGCATACTGCTCCCAATAAGTGACAAAATAACGCCAACATTTTCCTATTTACATGTTGTGATTTGTATAGTCACAGCGTGTACGAATAACAAGGTCACATGAGACACAACCATCTTCTAACCGTATACATACTGGGAACTATATTCTCAGAAGGCGAAGCACTGCTACTTCTGCGTAGTGATTTACTCCAACTCTGAGCGAACTCTCTGCTCCTCACCACGGGGCTTCTCAAGTGCTGCGAGCAAATCACTCCGCCCAAGTAGCAGTGCTTCGCCTTCTGAGAATATAGTTCCCAGTATGTATAGCCTACGGTTAGAAGATGTCTGTGTCTCATGTGACCATGTTATTTGTACACGCTGTGACTATACAAATCACAACATGTAAATAGAAAAATGTTGGCGTTATTTTGTCACTTATTGGGAGCAGTCGGGTCTTTTTTTTCCTTTTTTTTTTTACAGATCGGGCTTTGGTCGGACTCGGGCTCATTTAGCTTTTCTCCTTTCATTGTGCCCATAATATACGTGCAGAGCGCAGGCTACTGTATGAAATATTGTTATATTGATATGCAATGCAATAGGCTATGCGATTACACGAGTACGCGTGTGTGCAATGAATTAGGTGACAATTTGGAGCGTGGGGAGTTACTAAAAGTTCCCAATACTTCAGGAAAAGCTGCATTTTGAAAGAGTTTTGATTTGATTACCACAACAAACAATGAGCCTGAAGCCTTCAACAGTGGATGCTATTCTTTTTCTTCACAACACTCGCGAATAAACAGTGAATGAGCGCCTACTCAGTTTAACGGATTTTTTTTTCTTTATTATATTTGTATTATTATTTAACGTTAGCCAGTTGGCGAAGAGTTCTTTGAAACGTTGTTCTTCAGTAAAGTTACTTGACATCAAAAAAAGGTAGGCCGTACATCTTTGTTTACTGCTGGATCACATTTGGCTATATAATATTCTCTACTGCATGCTTATGCTTCTCTGTAATGGACAGTCTGTATTAATATTTGTGGGCATAATTGTCGGTGGTGGTAGTTATGTTTGAGGCCTATAATAAAATGTTACCTAGTAGCGTGTGTGTATGTGTGTGCGTCTAGCAGAGACAGCGCGCATCAGAGAACGCGTCAGAGAGAGCTTTAAGTGATATTGATGTTGGTCTCGGGTCGGGTTCGGGCTGAAAAATTGCACACGTTTTCGGGCTGGGGCCGGATTAGGGCTTGAACACCACGGGCCAAGTCTCGGTTAGGGCTGGATGTTTTGCCCCGTGCAGGGCTCTAGGCAGTATGCTAGCTGGAGCCGTTTACCTCCAGTCTTTGTGCTAAGCTAGGCTAGCGGTGGGTGCGTCAGACAGAGTTACAGCACGCACAGAGATGAAAATGGTATGTATGCACTTATCTAACTCTGGGGGATACGGTGAATAAGCTAAAGTCCCAAAAAGTCGGCATGTTCCTTTAAATGGTCAAGAAAACAATTTCAAGCAAAAAATCTTGATGGTCCAAAAAAAAAAGCTTAATTTTCCATATGCTAAATATATATATTTTTTTTCTTTTGATTTTAATGTGAAGTGCTCTTGACACAGGTTGAGTGAGATTCATCCTAACAGTTCCTATACATTAACACGATTATGTTTTCCCTCACCCTCGGATTTGTGAACTCCCTTCAGGTAGTTAGTGGGTGTTGGCACCACTGGGACCTTGAGTTTAGGGTTTCCCCGTAGAGCACTTCCAATCTTAGCATTAGATGCAGAGATGCTGGTCTTTTCAGCAGTAGTCTTTGCTGGGGTATGAAACTGTGGAGGTGGGAATGGGTCCGTTTTTTTAACGGGCGTAGCTTTGACAGGCCTGGGGAGAAGTTCAGATGCTCTCCTCCCCTGTGTAGAGATGGAGGTCCGTCTGCTGACGGGGGGCTCTGGGTTTCTGGTAACAACAGAGGATTTGCGGCTAGAACTGGGCAACCTGCTCATATTGCTGTGTGAACGAGCACCGATGCTGTTAGTGCTGGAGTTCAAGGATGAATTGAGTTTGGCTGGTGAGAGAAGGAGTTGATATATGTAAATAACCAGCAGATGGCAGTAGATACATACGTTGCATTAAGGTGCATCACTTGATCACAATGAAATCAAATTCAACCACATTTTCTTTTCAAAACTACATCTTCATAGGCTTGTAAACAATTAAATCATAAGAAAATGAACAAATCAATCATTTTGAATGCCTCACATGGATATAGGCATCACAGC
The DNA here is from genome assembly GCF_951802725.1 of Rutilus rutilus. NCBI lineage: Eukaryota > Metazoa > Chordata > Actinopteri > Cypriniformes > Leuciscidae > Rutilus > Rutilus rutilus. Next base: position 14,243,664 of record NC_140233.1, read on the forward strand.
ATTATGATGTAAAGCATGAAAAATTGACACTCATTTTAACATTTGCTAAAGATCATTATAACCTATTGAATTATTAAAAACTATAAGTAAGCATTAGATGATGGCAAAGGTCACCTTTGCTTCCTGGGGAGATAGTTAGACTAGAGTTGATGCTGGACACAGAAGACGACGAGGACGAGGTGTTTCTCCTCCTGTCCACAACTCTAGAGCTCTGAAGTGAAGGAGGTTTAAGAGCAGATGGAGCTCGCATTTCTGTCTGAAGGATATTGAAAAATGTTTAAATACATAAATATATTTTATTCTGCATTGTCGAACAATTAACTAAATGTGCATCCTCCAATATTAGTGGTAAATTGCACTAAATTACAAAACAAGCCTATTGTGCATTTTAAAAACAATGTACACTGCTGTTTAAAAGTCTGGTAAAAAGATATGCTTAAAGATATTAATACTTTTATTCAGAAAGGACGCATTCAATTTGATCAAAAGTGACAGTAAAGATTTCCATTTCAAATAAATGCTGTTCTTTTGAAATAACTATTTATCAATGAGTCCTGAAAAAAGTGTATCACTGTATCCACATAAATATTAAAGAGGTCATATAATGCTTTTTAATGGTTTCCTTTTCCTTTAGTGTGTAATGTATCTGTTTGTGCATGTATACAATCTGCAAAGTTACAAATGGCGCTTTGCCACTGCATGGTACGGCTCGGTACGTCTCACTTTTTGGGGGGTTTTCCACTGTCAACGGTACCTAGTACTTTTTTTAGTACCACCTCCGTTGAGGTTCCAAGCGAGCCGTACCGATACTAAAATGTGACGTGTAAACACTGCAGAACACTGATTGGTCAGAGAGAATCGTCACTACCAGCGTCATTTGGATTTGCGTCATTTGGATTTGGTGCAACCTCAGCCTCGATCCAAGTTACTACCTCAAACGTACAAGTCACAGCGTAAAATACTGCCGCAAAGAGAGGCACGAGGCTTCAGTGAATTGTAATCTTGTCATCATGTCACGGAGCGAAAGCAAAACCACAACCACTTTTGCTTTCAGAGGTTAAGATTTATTTCTAAGATCTATTTCTGTTCCTGAGCAGTACAACCCAAAAGTGTGCTTGTGCATAGCGCTTTTTACAGAGGACTGCTTCCTGAACCTGGGAGAGCACAACACAGGCTATATACAAAGACTACTTATCACTGTTAAACGTTCTGATCCAAGTCATGCTTGAAAAGTTGGTAAAGTACGGTAAAACTCAAGACATTATTATTAACTGCGTGTTTACAAATGGTTTAGAAGCTGAAGCTTGTGATTATGGTGAGGGGCATTACATATCTGACACACGCGTGAGGTGTTCGGCCAATCCAATGCACTGGGTCAGCTGGCCAATCAGAGCACTGAGCTTTTCGGAAGGAGAGGGTTTGTAGAAATCAGCTTTGTATTTTTGATCAAATAAATGCAGCCTTGTTGAGCATAACAGACTTCTATCAAAAATAATAATAAAATCTTACTGACCCCTGACATTTAAACAGTGATGTATGACCATTATCAACAATTGTTGAAGTATAAAACAACATACAACAACAACAGGTCCTTTTACCTTGTTCCGGGTTGGAATGCTGCTTCTTCCTTGCAAACTAGTGTTAAAAGAGGAATCGCTGACATCAGAAGCAACACTGGTGGTATCAGAGAGAAGGTCTTCAGAAGAACCAGCTATACTTGTGTTTCTACTGCTAGGACTGCGCTTCAGCCCAAAATTACCCTGAAAGACATTGAAAAACTCAAAATAAATCTCATATGTCAAACTGTAATGGTGTATAAATAAACGGAGAGAAGTATTAATACTTTGCTGGGAGGAGGAAGCCTAGTTTTAGTGGCTGCTGGCAGTTTTGTGCTGGAGGAAAGTCGCGAGTTCCTTTGGGCTGTGGGTTTGCTGGGTAACACCCCACTACTAGGCACAAGGGCTTTGCCTCTAGAAGCCATCTTAGGCTGCGTCACAGCAGTCCTGACTGGACTCGACGTACTGAGACGTGGCTTGCCAAACCTGGCCATCCCGTTAGACTTCAGCATTTGCTTCCGAATGGCGGGTGGAAGCTGCTTCATCGGGCTGTCCTGCACAAGAAAGGTCTCTCTTTTGATGGGACTCAAAACAACAGCTGGCTTGATGAAAATGCTCAGTTTGGCTGTTGTGTCCTCCTCGAACACCTCAGCTTGGCACGAGGACACTGCGCTGCTCTCGGCTGAAGAGTCAGTGATGGTTTGCTCGAGGTGGCTGGCGACCAAATGAGCTTCTTTGCAGATTTCATCAAACTTCTCTCCTGTGAGGGGGCTCCAGCTGGGTTGTTCTTCCAGAGACGGGCCGCTGCTCACACTGTCCTTCACGTGAATCTCCACTCCATGAGAAATGCATTTCTCTTTATGACCAACCGGACCCACGAAGACCTCATCCTCAACATCATAATCTCCTTTAGAGCTATGAGAGAACATTTCCATAGGACATACATCATCATAAAATGTTAAAACCACATTATAATTCATATTGTGTAGCACACATTAACATTGTAATGGCTATGGGAGTTAAAATTGTATAAAATTTATATTTTCAGTTTTTGTTTTTTAATGTAAGGTCAAGTTTGAGTAAGTTTGTTATGTGCTTATGTCATTTTTATTAGATTTTCTTTTTCTATTTAACTTTTTTCTTTTTCAGTTTTTGTTCTAACTTTCATTTTTTAAGTTTAATTTTGTTCTCTAGTATTTATATTTTATATCACAATTAACAAATTATTTTTAATAGTTTTAGTACACAATAACAACACTGCCTTAAACAAATTAAACATGGAAAACAAACCTCGCAGGTGACAATGACACATCAAAGTCAAATTTCTCCTCAGCCAGTGAAACAAAATCTAGAAGTAAAAAACACACAGTTTTAACCACTGATAAAATTATGTTAAAATATGTTTAAGCATGCCAAATCAGTGTTTATTTTCTTTAGCTTGTTATACTACACTTACAAAAAAGTACAAATACTGTGGTGTTTCTGGCATGTACCAATTTAGAGTTGTTGTTTTTTTCTGGCAAGTACCATAGTACCACTACAGTACTTTTTTGTAAGGGTAGTTTAGACATATAATGATCAGATAAAACCTCATTACCACTGTGAGTGATTGATGCCATCTTCAGCCAGGAAGGAAAACAAATGGAGGCCACAGTCCTGCTAACATCAGTTTACAGTTAATGTGGTTCCACTTTTTGATTACAACACGTTTGAAAGTACATTTTAACCCAAATGCAGTTTAAAGTACTCGAAATAAAACGAACGGTACTCAATAAAGCACTTTATCTTATAACTAACCAATACATAAACATAATTAGAAGTCGTGGAAGCTCATGGATTCACACGGTTTAACGTAATCACCGATGCTATTCTAATTTAATCTTTAAAACAGATGATAAACATTTACTACAGCCAAAATACTTACTGTTCGCTTGCAGTACAGGAGTTATATTTATTAATCTTAGTGTTGTTGTCTGTTCACAAAAAATAACTGGCACTTGCGATCTGTTTCCACATTTCAAATTTCGTGGCCACTGGCCAGTCTGATTTCGAAGATCACGTGACAGGAATCCTGCGACAGGATTGGTGGAGCAAGTTCCCGGAACGCAGCAGTCGTCATGTTGACGTTGAGCAGTGCGCAGAACGAAATCTAATGACTACTTAAAGGGATAATCCACCCAAAAATAATACATTTAACATTTCTAAATTGCTAAATTCTGTCATCACTTACTCACCCTCATGTTGTTCCAAACCATGTTCCGGGTGTTCTTTCTTCTGTTGAACACACCTTAACATTTCTTGTTTTGTGTTCAACAGAACAAAGAAACTCATACAGGTTTAGAATTATGGTTTATGTTTTTTTTTTTTTTTTTACTTGAATAACTTGAATAAGTCACAAACAAACATAATGCTTAAGAAATGAGTAGTTCATGTATATTTAAATATGAATATATGAAGCAATGACATTTCTAATTTAGTTTAATGCACATTAATGCTATTATATAAAGTCATAATGCTCATATAAATGTGAATGTGTATTCTACAACCAGGATCCAAATTAAAACCAATGATTAGGTTAAGCTAAATATGAATATTTTATTGGCAAAAACCATACACATACTTAAAGACTTCCAAATGTAAATTAAACCACAATAACCATTTACATTTACAAAATTATATTCCATAAACAGATGGAAAATATTCATTCCCAAAATGGGAATGAAACTACACTGAAATAACAAACCCACAAATTCTCTCCAATTCTTTCCTATTTGCTTGTACTACTCTTATATTGTTTACACTTCTGTAACAAATCCTAAACCACATTCCATATTCATGTCCCCACATATTACCATCACAATATTTCATACAACAGCATCTTGACTGAACCTCATAATTGTGTAATGTGCTTGAGCCCTCGTCTGTAGTTTAAGGAGGTGGAGTGGATCAAAGCTGATAAAAACACTTCAAACAGAAAATACACTGTTACATTTTAGCGTGGCCTCCCTGAACTACCACGTCCTTTCTTCATTTTTATTTGGTCAACTAAAGAAAGAAAGAATTTCATTCCCTTAATAACACCTTGGATGTGTCATTTTTTGTGAGTACAGTTACTTTTCACGAAATAAGTCTCAAAATCAACATCTTTAAAGGTAAGGTAGGCAATTTTTTTCACAAACACTTTTTGTTAACCTCTTTACATCCTGATAGCAATCAATAATAGAAGTGGTCTAAATATATATATTTTTTACATATATATGTGGAAGTCTCAGGACCAAAAAATTGGTCCGACTGCAATGATACAATGTCCTACTTGCCTGTCAACATATGTATTTACATACCTCCACGCACCTGCTTGCACGGACATCACACGTCATCAGCCTGCTCCGTAAGGCTATGCAGAGTTGTAGACAGGCAGCCACCTAGCGCCACAAACAACAGCAGCCGCCTTTTACAGTTCCTTCTGAACCAAAACAACGAGCTTGTGCTGCGTTCACGCCATCCCGTAACCGTAATTACAAGATGGCAACCCGTGACGTTCTACCCGGAGCTGTTTGATAAGTTTCTGTCATCAACAGTATCAGCACAGAAATGAATCTGCAGCAGTTAGGTGGTACAAGCGTTCATTATTATTGTAATGTTGTGTGCTTTGAGACACAAGTCTCTCGTCTCGTGACGCTTTGCAGACTCTGCTCTGGTTGTTTTGAAAAACACTCTGAAGGGAGGGTGGGATGTAATGCTTTCAAAGCTAGCTTGCTATTGCTAGCCTCTCCGAAATTGCCTACCCTACCTTTAACTGTCCTGCAGTACCCCTTAAAAAATGTTGAGGGATTGCATCTTTTCCCATTTAATTTTCATCTTCTAGCTTTCTAAAAATCAAAATCAAAACCTATTTAGAGGCAAACAGTGCACCTTCAAAAAGTGTTTGTGCTCACAATTAAACAGAGCAGCAAATACATGTGAATCTTTTTTTCATCCAAAATAAGAAAGTGTCCAAAAACGTCTCAAAATGGTTTAACTATATGAACAGCCAATACATCATTTATCAAAATTTATAAGTGAACAAAATATAAAAGGGAAAGAATTTGAACAATTGAGCAACACTTCATTCCCAAACCGTACACTTTCCATGTGTGCAGGTAAATAAAAAAAAAGAACGAAACAACCCCCCTATGAAATTAAAAACAAAACAAAAAAAACAAGTTTTGCTACTTTTCCAGTTCACTATCAGAGGCCCAGAAGCCCTGACCTTGTCCTTAATGTGCCCTCGGTTGTTGGCGTGGTCTGACGTAGGTGGTACTGGATTAGAGAGAGGTCTCCAGGCTGTGAAGGGGGCTTCCAGGAGTTGGAGGAAGGACAGTTTTTGCTAGATCTTTGTTGTGATGGTAGCCCCTGTTGTCGGTTGCATTATTGTTCTGATTAGGGGAGGATAAAACTAGAGGCAGTGGGGAAGGAACCGTGTTGCGTTTTGTAGGTGCGTCCTCCTCAGGGTCGGTGTCATCGATGAGGGGGATGGATGGCTCTGAATCCTCGATACGGAACTCTGGGTGGCTCATGAAGTTGTGAATGGAGCTGCGAGACTCCGGCGTCTCCAGGCCGTCGTAAGGGGACATGGTGTCCCGGAAAGCATTAACCACACGGATCTGAAGAAAAAGCACCAAAACCCAATGGAAATCAGAGGTCAGTGAACTCAGAGAGCGAAACAACATAACCCTTCACCACCACCAACAACATCCCCAAGTGGACGTTTCTTTAACCAATGACACTTTTTGCACTGCAGATGTAAAATATCAATTTGATGTTTGAGGTGGGTACGATTTTTTTCATATTTTTGAAAGAAGTCTCTTATCCTCACCAAGGCTGCATTTATTTGATCAAAAATACAATAAAAAAATAACTGATTTCTTCTATTTTAAAATGCAATTTATTCCTGTGATGCAAAGCTGAATTTTCAGCATCATTACTCCAGTCTTCAGTGTCACATGATCATTCAGAAATCATTCTAATATGCTGATTTTGGTGTTCAATAATCATTTTTATTATAAGCTATTTTTTAAGGATTCTTTAATGAATAAAAAATCAATCAATTATTTGTCAACTAACCATATCAAACAGTACACATATATTAGAGAAGTATTATTTAAATTAAATTCCACTACAGTATAATTTATACCACACCTCAAAATTATGTATTGTTTTAATATTCTTCTGTGATGGATTACATTTTAAGTCTCAGGTGTCCCCAGAATGTGTCTGTGAAGTTTCAGCTCAAAATAGCCCACAGATAATTTACCATGTGGTAAATACCAATTTTAAGTGGAAGCAAAAATATTATGTTTTCGTGCATGTATCTTTAAATGCAAATGAGTTGCTGCTCCCCATCCAGAATAGCACTGTGCCTTTCCAGCTCGTGCCTTGGATACTCTGACAAAAACTAACAAAATAATAATATAATAATAATAATAATATAATAATATATAATAATATAATCTCACGCTTCGTCATCATGAAAGTTCACTATTTGCATGCGTTTTAAAGCCATATCAGTTTAAACCTTTGATATATAGTTTTCTGAGCGCACAGAAAGCTGGCTGTCAGACAGCAAGTCGCGTGAGTATTAAACGAATTCCTCTTTCGCGTCTTATTGCGCTTAAACTAACAAATACACACAAGGTTATGTCTGTTAACCTAAAAAGCAGTGAAAGAAATCGCATGTGCATATTAGAACTGTGTATTAAAGTGAAAGCAGCGTTATAAACAGTATTTACTGCTATATATGATGTTAATATGAATCAAACAACAAAAGAAAAACAGAAAATCACTCACTGCTCTTAAATGAATAACTTTAGTAGCTTTAATAAGAATATATTTCTTACTTGAATGCTGCTGTTAAATGCTCTGGCAAGGAGATAAACATGGCGGACTGTGTACAGCTCACTCAGGGAGCTAAGGAGCTAAGCTAATAGGGCAGATTCAGTGCCAGTTGTGGGCGGGGCCTGTTCCAATGTGAAGTCACATTGGAGTACATTCCTGGGGTGCGTTTCTCAAAAGCATCGTTAGCCAACTATGTTCGCAAGTTCCGTCGTTATCAGCATAGTTCAACGAGTCAGTGTTTCCCGGAAACCATCGTTCTAAGGAACATTCGCAAACAGCATTGCAAAGTTATGTAGTTGAAACGACAGCCCTCGACCTGTGGTTAAAAGCATAGTTTCTAGTTTGCATGACGTGGACTTAATAAATCCTTATTTTGAGCAAAATAAGCAAGCTGACATTCAGTACAACCTGTGTCTTTTATTTAGAATACATAAAAATGTAATTTACGTCTTTTAGTTTGTCAAGAGATTTAAAGCACCGTTTTTGAAGAGTGCGCATGTGCGAATGTGATCTACTATGTAAGAACGAGCCTATGATTGAATCTGTAAATAAAGCAAAATAACTGAGAAAAATTTGAAATAGTCCTCAGATGCCATGTCTGTAATTTATAGCAAAACATCTAACGTTAATTCGATCTCAAACAGATCAATTAAAAGAAGTTATTACTCCTCCACGTGCGTGACATCATAAACCAACGTGGTTGAACGACCACTTTGCGACAATACGGTTTCGGGAAACAGTCGTGACTAGCTAGTTGATTTCTTCAACGATGCATCGCACTATGGTAGTTAAGCAGCGAGTTACGTCGTCGTTCCAGAAACGCACCCCAGAACGGCTCATTTTGAGACACTGTTTCAGATTTATGGGAAAAATAACAAATGGAGTGGATTTTTACCACAAAATGGTGGTTGTGTACACACACTGCGGACACATAATTATGTTTAAAAAAAAATATAAAAGTGAATTTTGCATAATAGGTTAAACATTTTTGGAATAAAATAGAAAATTCCTTTGTCTTGCTAAGGCTAATTTCATAGCTAGCATTTTATTTATCTTAAATACACAAATATTTTCATATTTTATACATAATTTGTACACAATTACAGCTTGATTGGCAATGACAAACAATTAATATATTCTGCTCACGATCTCTCACTGACACTGTTGTGTTTGTCTGGTTGAAATTGTGAATTTTGTCATTTTTTTTATTTTTGAAAAAAGAATTTTCACAATATTTTTTTTCTCTTTTAGATTATATGTCTTTAACATGTAATGATTTTTATGATGGATTTTATATTTTAAGATATAAGATTAAGAACAAAATATATGCATAGAAGGCATCTGAAAAGTAGCAGAAAGTATCAGTTTTGTGACCTTTGTGAATATATGTGACCTTTATATATTAAAAATAATCTGTTAACTTTAATAAAAATGTAATACTGGGATGTAAAAGTGCCTGAAGTTGACGAAACATCCACATATTGATAAAAAAAAAAAAAAAAAAGGAGTGAAAAATTTATTCAGTACCTGTGTCTGAATTCTGTTGAGACCTCTACACCACAAAACCTGTCCCCTTCTCATCTCCATCTCAGCATGGTCGATTTCATCCATGTCTTCCATCTCCTCCAGCTCATCCTCAGAGATCTCCTCCTTCTGAGTGCCATGACCTGCTGTCATCAGGAACTTCAGGCGACTTGTGGGAATGGTGGTAACCAACTGTCAGAAGTCATAGGGGTTTTGGTGAGGAAAACAATACATTTCAACCAGTGCATCATGTCAAAGTTCAGCAGGAGTTGTTGTATAGTAATTGATTGGTTGTATTGTACATGTGTGGTTTCTTTAAGAAAAATTAAAACAAACAAAAAAGTCAGCAGGAGTTTAAATGCTCTAAAAGGCCTACCTGCCCCCAGAGAAGAGAGCCAAAACCGATGAAAACACACCACATCCACTGCTCAATAGAGAGACCTACACAGCTAAAAGGCTTCCCTCCAAACTGCACGATTACGATCTAAAAAACAAAACCATGTTGGAATTCAGAACAACTGTTGATAATTGATGCAGGCTTTTAGAGATTAAAATGCAACGTACCTGGATAACAAAGGTCCCGAATACGATGGTGCAGAAGATCATGTTTTTGAAGATGCCCTCAAAAACGTTTCTCTCACCGTGGATCTTTCGAGCGTTGATCTCGTTGAAGAGCTGCATCATCACGAAGGTGTTGAAGACGATGGTGTAGTGCTCTGAAGGAGGAGCGTGAAGAGGAGCGTTCCTTCCGCTGTCAATGTCGAAGATCTGCTCACCTATGAGAAAGGTAAAGTCAGAGATATATTAACCGGTTTACTCCGATTGGATGCTCTAAATATTTCGGGATGATGCTCACCGGCAAACAGCAGTGTGAAGATGATGGTTAGCTGATATACGGCATGTCCGAGGATGTTCTTCATCATGGTGCGGGAAATAAGGGGCTTGTTGCGGCCGTACGGTTTGCGCAAGAGTAAAGCCTCATTAGGAGGCTCCGTCGCTAGAGCTAGTGACGCAAACGTGTCCATGATTAAATTAACCCACAGCATCTGTACAGCTTTGAGAGGGGAGTCCTGTGTACAAAAAGCAAAAAAGTTTAAGGGAAAGAATGAAGTGGTACAAGATAGATAGACAGAAGAAAGAAGAAGCAGTACTCTGACCTGTGTAATACAGGCTCCAGTGAACGCCACAATGACAGCCACCACGTTAACGGTCAGCTGAAACTGGAGGAACTTGGAGATACTGTCATAGACGTTCCTCCCCCACATCACTGCCTTCACAATGCTGCTAAAGTTATCATCTGTCAGAATAATGTCTGATGCTTCTTTGGCCACATCTGTACCAGCAATGCCCTAAAAATGACACATCACTGTCAAAATGTATTCACTTGTCAAGTCAAGTCATCTTCATTTATATAGCGCTTTTAACAATGTAGATTGTTCCAAAGCAGCTTTACAGAGATAAACGTATGATTTAAGGTAACAGAGACTGTTTTGGCTTTATAGCGGTTATTTTCCAGCTAAAGTTAGATTTGATTGATTCGCTTCCGTCGCAACGATCATTTGTTATTAAATTAGGGGCCGCTAAGACGACACCATTCTCTCTACACAGACTTTAAACGCGAACCTGTGATAAACGCTGATGGCGTTCACATGCGCATTAAGAATTGGTTCTATAGTTATGTGCGTTTGAATATATGTGCGCAGGTTTGTAATTCCCTACAAACCAAGCCTAAACAAAGTACTGGTCTTTTTTAATAAATTTTGATACACAATTTTATTTTATTTTGTCACTTACTCAACATTCATTCCTTTTCCAACTAAGTAAGTTCATGCTATTTTTGCGATATTGCATTACAAATGAAAGTGACTTTGGTGCGAGCGGTTCTTCATGCATCGTTACACTATTGACAGTGGATAAGGACCGTTATTTGCACAAGAAATTTTAGTCTAATAGAATGTGATAATGTGACTGAATGTGATTTAATGTGACCACACATTAAGATAAAAAAAGATACAATTAAATTAAAATTAATTTATTATATTCATAACTAACTTCCCTAGTGATTATCCAGGGGAATTTTCATTTGTGCTTATTTCCCCATAAGTAAACATTTTAGTCTCTTGAACACATGGGATGAAACACTGCTTCATTTTCATTCAACATTCAGATTCAATTTTCAACATGGTTTGAAACATAGTGAGATTGTTTCTTTTTTCATTTGTCGTAACTTCAATTTTCATTTGAAAGTGTTAGATCTGTTACAGTGATGTGCTAGTCAGTTGTTTAAAACTGAAAAATCATACCATCGCAAATCCAACATCAGCTTTTTTTAGCGCAGGGCCATCGTTGGTTCCGTCTCCAGTGACAGCAACTACTTGTCTCTGCTCAACGACGGTGCTATCGATTATACCTTGAAGAAACAGCACAACATTTCAAATGCAGTCAGACTGTAATATGCACCACAAGTATTAGCAACAGTCCCGTTTTAAGATTGATTACCTTTGACCAATGTATGCTTATCAGTTGGAGAAGATCTTGCAAGTACGCGCAGTTTGGGCCAGACCTTGTCCAGGCGCTCCTGCTCAATCTGAAAAGACGATGAGGCCTTTAATATCAACCTTTTATTTGAATGAAAAATGATCAAGAACTTTTTTTGACCACCTCACCTCTCCCAGCTCATTGCGTATCCGCCTGTTAAACTCTTTGCCTTCAATGCACAAGAAGTCGTCACCGGTATGGATAATTCCACACTTGGTTGCGATAGCTCGAGCGGTGTTAATGTTGTCTCCTGTGACCATGCGCACAGTGATACCTGCTCTCTGGCACTTCTTAATAGCATCAGGGACCTGTGGAGATTATACCACCCAGGGTTTAGGTGTTAACAAACACATGCTGACTCACAGTAATGAGCACTTCAGCTCGTCCTTGCTTTGTTTTCACTATCAAATGCACATTTTCCATGTATGAAAGTGGATGGAAGAGGATTAAGGGTCATGTGAGCAATTACCTCTGGTCGAACAGGATCCTCAATGCCCACCACACAAATGCAGGTGAGACCAGTCAGGATATCTGCCTCATCATCCCAATCAGGCTCTCCATCTGAAACAGGGAAGTCCCTGTAGGCGAGGCAGATGGTCCTCAAGCCCTCAGAGGCCATGGGCTCAATCACCTTTTTCACCATGTCATCCCGGTCTATGGGCTTGAAGACTCTGGCATCGCCATTGCTTGACAGGACTTTACAGCACCTGGGGAAATATTAAAGATTATAACTTGTAAGTTAATGATACAAGTACGTAGTCTCGCATTCAAAGCAATTCGTATTACTAAGCTTTCATTTGTAACATTATCATTTTCATTTGTTTCATTGTAAATGTATTTACAGTCATTTTTGATCAATTTATTGCATTCTAGTTAAATACAAGTGTTGATTTCTTTCAAAAACATAGAAATATCTAAAAACAGGAATCAGCAATATCTGTAATTTTTCATAAGGGTGAAACATTTCCCCAAGCAGATCCAAGTTTTTTTTCCCATATTTGTTCCATATGAATGGTGCTTTGTGCATCTGTTGACAACAGACAATGGACCTTTTTTGCCAGTTAAATTTCACTAACATTTTGGTAATGTGACTGTGCCTTTAGTGTTTCCAAACTATTAAATGCTCCATCTCTTCCAGGAAAACTGGATCAAAAATAATGATGACTCACCCTGAACTATACAGAGTTTTGTCCACTCAAATGCTGTATTGAGAATGTTTCCCCACCCTAATAATACCATCAAGCAAGTAGCAAATAATCTCAAAATCATTCTCATCTGAAATATTAAATGCGTACTTACTTTTTCAGGAGGATTTCTGATGCTCCTTTGCTGAACATACGGTAACTTCCATCTGAATTTTTGAGGATGGTACTCATGGATTTCCTGACTGAGTTAAATGTGTATACTTTGTACAGTTTTTCCTCAGGATATTCACAGCGAATGGCTTGGTAATCTTTCCGTAAATCAGTGGTAAACCCTAGCAAGGCACATTCAGTTTTGTTCCCAACTTGTCGTGGCAGACCACCCTCTTTCTCAGCAGCCTAGACAGAAAAAAGGGATTTATAAAAATCATGAAACCAAGTCTAATCTAACAAAAGAGCTTAAATAATTTAAATGATGACAAAAAAAAGGTTTAACGTAGTGTGGTCCAAAAGTCTGAAACCACATTTATTTATCTTTAAATTAAAAATTAAAAAAAATTCTATAGGCATGAATTAGAAATAAAGGTTATGACATAAAATGAAGAAATTCATTAAATATAGTATAATATACATAAAATGAAGAAGACATTTTTATATAATATATTATACTATATTATATTTAATCTATTATACTAACTTGTGACACTGATTATTTTACAGAAGCTTGTGGAGTTCACGCAGCTCATGTGTTGGTGCCATTAAATCAAAATGGGGCATAATTAAAGTCACTCAAATTTCTATACTAAGTGATACTATCATTTGTAATGAAAAACATTTTCTCCTGTGGTCACATTTTTTAGAACCCACTGTATATTCAAAAGTATGTTGATGACAGTTGCTGGTCTTTGAGGACTCTCTCACACAAACACACATTCGTGCAAAATATTGTTTCTTACCATTATTTTTGAAGTATACGCACAGTTAACACTGATGCCCGTGACGAGCAGATTCATGATGTTGCCAGGAATCATATCAGGTTCTGGGACCTTCCTGTAGTGTCTGTCTCCAATATACACCTGAACCACTGTCATTCTGTTCATGGTAAGTGTGCCCGTTTTATCAGAGCAAATCGCAGTGGCGTTGCCCATCGTCTCGCAAGCGTCCAGATGTCTCACCAGGTTGTTGTCCTTCATCATTTTCTACAGAGAATGAAATAGATGACTTTACTACAGTATGTACCTTTTGTATGAACAAGTTGGTCATTAAAGTTCTGCAAAACATGAACCACATACTTTTACAGAATAGGCCAATGAGATGGTGACGGCAAGGGGTAAACCCTCAGGCACGGCAACAACCAGCACAGTGACACCGATGATGAAGAACTTGACAAAGAACTGGATGTAGATGGGAGTGCATTCTTTGATCCACGGAAGCCCCTGGATCCAGAAAGTGTCCACCAAAAAGAACACGATAAGAATGATGACTGTGATGCCCGACATGAGGAGACCTGTCAAAAAAGAAGGAAAAAAAACACACACACATGCACATCACTTTGATGTTGTGAAACAAGGCAACACATATAAATTGGACCAAAAATAATCTTGCAAATTGGAAGAAATTTTTTAAATATTTTTGTACCTGCTTTCCCAATTTGTACAGCTAGTTTAGTAAGCTTCCCTTGAAGTACCGATTTCTCTTTCTTTGGTATCTTGGTTTTTTTCTGCTCTTCTTCTGTTCCATCATCACTGTTGAGGGGCTCCATCTCCACTGTGCCTCCATCCTTCTCTGAATGAGGCAGAAACCAAAAAGTTAAAGGTGCTCTAAGGCAGTGGTTCCCAATTCCAGTCCTCGTGACCCACTGCTCTGCACATTTTGTAGGTCTCTCTTATCTGACACACTCAGTTCAGTTCATGGAGTCTCTCCTAATGAGCTGATGATCTGGTTCAGGTGTGTTAAATAAGGGAGACATACAAAATGTGCAGAACAGTGGGTCACGAGGACTGGAATTGGGAACCACTGCTCTAAGGGATGTCACACGTTTTTTAGGCCAACATTTTTTTTGTCACATTCAGCAAAGATCTTCTCACTATCTGCTAGCTGCCTTTCCCCTGAACACACTGTAAAAAACACGGTCTCTGTAGACAGCCCAGACTCCACAAACGGCAACAAAAACAAACTGGCCCAGCCTGGACCACGAAACATAACAAACAGTGTTCCAGCCAATAACCAACAAGAATGATTTGGGGACGGGATGAGGAGGAGGGAGGGTCGAGCTAGCTTCCGTTTTGTTTGACAATACTTCGAACATCAACAAGAAGTGACGTCACCCAACATTGCTTAGAGCACCTTTAAGTTTAAAACTATGCAAGTGCATGTATCAAACTGTTACTGAACTAAAATGATTTGTCATGTAACCTAAAAATGTGTTTTTTAAAATAAAGAGGTGTCACTGAAGTCAAAATGACTGAACCCGAATACATTGCGCTACGAAATACAAAATATACGAAATCGCTTCATAATGTAACTGCATGTTAACTTTTTAGTGTTTATAAACTTTTCTATTTTAATATATTTAGGGCCCGAGCACCGATGGTGTGAAGAATTGCTCTGTATATTTTAAAATGTAATTTATACCTGTAATGCCAAAGCTGAATTTTCAGCATAATTATTCCAGTCTTCAATGTCACATGATCTTTCCGAAATAATTCTAATATGCCGATTTGTTGCTCAAGAAACATTTCTCATTACCAAAAACAGTTGTTCTGCTTAATGCTTCTGTGGAAACTGTGACACATTGTTTACTGTGGAGATCTACAGTTTGTGTCTGCCTGTATGTGTTTGTATGTGGACAAGAGGAAAAAGTAGAGCTGTAAGGCCAAAGGCGTTAATCTTCTTACTGCTAATCATATCAATCTTCTTACTGCAAAAGAGCAACTATTGACTGAACAATGTCAGTGACTGCTACTTCCTGTAACTAATTTTCCTGTAGTGGTTCTCAACTGGTTTTGCCATACAAAAGTGAAAATATCAAATGCGAGATTTTTCCCCCCAAACCAGGTCAGCGGAAATCCCGCCCTGTAGCCGATTCGAAATATTTCATTGGTCATGTCAATCACTGTACTGATTGCCTACTAAACCAAACACTGATCCCTAAACCTAGCCGTCACTGTAACCTTAACCAATGAAATTAGCTGCAGGGTGGGATTTACTTTGGGGGAATCACGCCAAACATTAAAATCTATTAATATTATCACTGCATAGGCTAGATTTATCCAAGTGGCAGATGAATTTGCACCAAAAAATACTGTCTCATTGGTTTGATTGATCAACAACCAAAGATATAGGAAGCAATGCCTGATTAAATGGTTAGTCACATTTTATAATTTGCATTTAGCAGTGTTTTTGTCAGAACATTTGTCAGAACCCATCAGAACAGACTTGCGGCACATTTATGTCACGGCCCACCAGCTGAAAACCACTGATCTAAAGGAAATGCTATGATCTACGATTACAGCATATGTGCTGATACACACCTTTCTTTTTATCTGTTGCATCTGGCTTTTTGTCTGTTGAAAAGTGACATGGATCAATCACATATTTGTGATATTTATAGATACAGACCATTTGGAGATGAAGTGAGATTTTAGTCATGTATGTTTAAAATGATGCATCTACACAGTTCCTGGGCAAAATTGCAAAAGAAATGCATTTCAAATTCTAAACTCGGTTAGAAAAGAATCGATACTTGAGGAATTATTTTGGAAATGCATTTCAGAAACTCATCTTGAGCAACGTACTTTTCTTTTTTTCTTTCTTCTCCTTCTTCTTCCTCTCTTTTTCTTTCTTTTTCTCCTCTTTCTCCCTCTTTTTCTCCTCCTTCTCCCTCTTTTTCCTCTCTTTCTCCTCATCGTCATCGTCATCATCATCATCATCTCCGCCTCCGAGCAGAGTGAAGATGATTCCCGTCTGAGAGTTCACCCCCACTGCAATGACCAGCATTTTTCCGGAGCCCTCCATCACATGCGTGCCTGAGCAAACAGGATAAAAATGGACATGTAAATAGGGATATGAGTCAAAACTGCATCAGTCTTGACCTTTTGAATTTTACGATTATTGTCACTTCAAGAAAAGCAAAGGAAAAACCTGAAAGAAGCATGGGGTCTTTGTCCAGAGTTTTTTTGACATGGTCTGACTCTCCAGTGAGGGAGCTCTCATCAATTTTCAGATCGTTGCCTTGGATTAGTACACCGTCAGCAGGAAGGAGGTCACCTGCAAGCACAAAGGACAGATGGTGTCGTCTGAGACACAATAGACAGATGTTTGCAAGCCAAAAGAGAGGTTTTAATCGAGCAAGACCGATGCAAACCAAAACGCAAGAACAAAAAACAGACTAATGCAAGAAACCTGTATTTTATTTTTAAAGGAATAAATAGTTCATCCAGAAAAGATGATTTTGTCATCCTCGTGTTGTTCCAAACCAGTATGCAGCTTGTTTCCCCTTCATACAGCTCTTTTCATTCAACGACAATTTAAAGAACCACAACACCAGTTCACATGACTCTACTGAAGTTATAGGTCTGTGTGAGAATCAAACTGAAATGTCATTTACTGCTAATATTGACTTCCCTTGAACCTTTCATCTAGCACTTTCACATGCAGAATAAAAAAATTTAAAAAGTGTCCTTTTTTTTTAGCTTGAGACAGATATGGTCACCATAATCTATCACTCTATGGCTAGAGCTGTTTACATATTCTTCAAAAATTCCATCTAACAGCATGTGAGTTTAAAGCAACACGAGGGTTGAGTAAATAATGAAATCTTGATTAAATATGTCAGACTATCTTAAAAACAGTTTTGAATCACAAGGGAGACCATAATTTTACCATATTTTACTTGTGCGATGTCTCCAACCACAATCTCGGATACAGGAATCTGAATGACTTGACCGCCTCGAAGCACAGTAAACTTCTGTTCTTGTTCGATGCGGCTCTGCAGCCCTCGGAATTGTTTTTCTTTGCTCCAGTCGTTGAATGCCGTGACAAGAACCACACAAACGACGGACAAGAGGATGGCAGCACCCTCAATCCAGCCCGCATCTGCCTCACCCTCGTCCTCAGCTCCTCCAGCCGCCCTACCACAGTCTGCACCAATGTGAAAGTAACTGTAAGAAATAGCTACAATGGCAACTTGTGTATATAAGTCTTAGATTATAAGACTATATATATGTTAAATGCACACTACCTTTCAAAAGTTTGCAAGATTTTTTCTTTTATTCAGCAATTAAATTCAGTTGTGACAGTTCAGCAGTGACTTTTATAATGTTACAAAAGATTTCTAGTTCAAATAAATGCTGTTTCTCTTTTACTTTCTATTCATCAAAAATGTATCACTGTTTCCACAAAAATATTAAAGGTGAACTAAGTAACTTTTTTTACCTTAACTGAACAGCTTCGGAGTCATTGGAATGGTTATATTACTTATTTCGGGTTGAATGGTGGTCGTTTCGCACCCCCCTGGTGCCCGTGAGCGGAAAATACGCACTTGCAACTTTGGGGCGGGCGGGCCGCCGGCCGCCGCGTCAGGAAGTCTCGTGTGATATAAGGTCTCGCGATGTAAACAATTGCTTTACGGCCAAAAGAAATCTGCTAAAATGCCGTCATTATTGCGCTCCCTCACGCTGTTCAAACCCGAATGAAGAAGACGTTTTAAAGAATGTCCCATCTGCTTTGATGTCGTTGATCTACTAGCCTCTGGTGTCTGAGAATAGCCAACGAGTTTTTACAACAGTGTTGTCAAATATCTATTCCGAAGCTGTGGGGGGAGCTCTAGAGAGAAACCTGCGAGCAAAAAGCGAGAATACAGCGAAGAAATCCCGAAGTTACTGAATGCAGCTTTAAGCAGCACAACTGTTTTTTATCATTGATAATAATAAAGCAATTCAGCATATCAGAATGATTTCTGAAGGATCATGTGACACTGAAGACTAGAGCAATAATGCTGCAAATTCAGCTTTGGATCACAGGAATTAATTAAAATAGAAAACAGCTATGTTAAATTGTAATAATATTTCACAATATTACAGTTTTTACTGTATTTTTTATCCAACAAATGCAGATGATTAGTGTATATAAGTCTGAAGTGTTAATTTAGGAGAATTTCAGGTACTTTAGTTGCACGTGCAGCATAAGCAGGGTCCAAATTTAACATTGAGAGACTGACTCATCTTGAATATGATGCTGCAACTGACCCATTGACTTGTGTCACAAACATGCAAGAAAATAATTTATATTAACCCATGTTTTTACAAATAAAAATAATACAACATACTTGGGGCCAGCGCAAACCGTCTTTTGGCATTAAAAAACTACTGTCTGGATTTACTAAATACCCGCAGTGAAAAATCAGCGATGAAATGGCATGGACAGAGTAATTTTTACGCCTAACCTTATTGCATATGCATTTGCAGGACTTTCCTTTTCATCCGCAATATTTATGGGAGGAGCGTATTTAAATGAATCATGCAACATGATTTACTAAGGTTTGTGGTAATCAATTCACTGGTATTTGCACAATTATTTAACGCCACAAAAAAGCATGTCTTAACCCATTCTTTGCCTGTGTTGTCAGTAGATCACACACACCCGATTATCATCAGCTCTGTTTGTTTGCGACCTTATGCGAATTTGTCTGTGTCAATAAATAGCATGCAGAACTTTCCACTCCCATTGGTGCTTTTACAGGATTGCAGTCTCACGTTAATCTGGCCCATGGAAGGCAATTTCATAGATGGCAAAATGTCAGTTTTGCATCTTGTTTATAAGTAAAGGATGCCCTGCTGAAAATCCGGCATTGCTGTTAATCAATAAAAGGTGTGTTTTGCATGATGGTACCAGAATGGGAAACGGTAATGGGGGTGGACTAGCTACACCAGCTCAGTTTTGATTGAGAACAGCATGACTATTTTGGTTCACTAGCTATATCAGCACTATGGAATTTATGGAATTTATGCTGGATTTTTCAGCAGGGTATGCAGGACTTTACTGCTAAATGCAGAACAGGGCTCAGATAAAAATATTTCTTTAAATATTTTTTGCTAAAACCAGAAGCCCTGGGTGAGCTGAATGCATAATAGCACTACGTCACCTTCAGGCCATGTTACAATTTCAAATTCATTGTTATTCCAGAGTACCACTGAGCAGGAGATACAGAGGCATATTACTCATTGCAAGCTTAAAAGCCCAACGATACTCACATTCTCTCTCGCCATCAGGAGGTTTATAGAAGGAAAGGCCTAAGGATATTATGGCTGCAACTTCCAAAATAATTAGAGTCACATCCTGCAATGCTTCCCACACCAACTGAAGGAATGTTTTGGGCTTTTTAGGTGGTATAAAATTCTTTCCAAATTCTTCTTTTCTTCTTGCAATGTCATCAGAATTACCACTTAATCCTAGACAAAGAGAAAGAGCAGGGTAAAATTACTTATGCATTACTATTACAGAAAACATTAAGGTATAGATAATAAAAATGTAGTGCAATAAAACTGGATTTTCAGGGCAAATAACCACAACAAATATTGTATTTATAATATTGTATTGAAACAATTTATTTTATCTAACAAGGTTATGGTTCTGATTGTAAAAAATTATAACGCCATTACAGTCAAAGAGGATTTTCTAATTGCATAATTTAACACCCCTACATTGATAATAGATGAAGAGATTTCTGAAAGGTTTCTTAGTAAGATAATGTTTGAATTAGATTTGAATTTTAGATGACCTAAACATCTTTAAATCACACCCATCTATGGCTACATTCACACTGTCAGTCCAAATCTGATTTTTGTGTATCCGATTGGATACTGATCTAAAATTATCGACTGTCCACATTGTGTAAGCAACTGTTCAGATCCGAATTTTGTCCTATGCCACTCTTTCATTTTCCGGAATATCGGCATCGGTTTCTATGGCAATGGCCTTGTCCTAAATGGCACACTTCATATGCACTTTCGGTCTTATGGACTTACAATGGCTGCCGCGTGTATGTGCACATGTCCATTAAGTCAATGAGAACATAGGGTGTCCCATTTGTCATTTTAGGTTTCAAAAGAGTGCGAGCGCCCCCTTTGCGGTTGATAGGCACCCTTGATGCGCACTTTTGCAGAGACTCGTAAGAAGACTGCGAGTGTTTAAGGTGCCATTTGGGACAGGGCCAATGATGTTGCGTTGGTAGGTATACGCCAAAACACAACAACAACCGCAACATGGAGGGGTTTGCAATACAAATGTTGTCTTATTTACAAAATGACAATGTGTAGACGCCACGCTGGACTACTGTGTCTTATGAGGCAGTGGGAGAAACGTACAAGGCTGGTATGCGTGGCTTTATTCCAAAAATTGTATGTGGACTGACAGTCTGAATGAGGCTGAGGTTAATATGTACTGAGTTTGCAATTGTAAATCATTTTGTAAAATGACAGTGACAGATGGATCAAGTTGAGTGAACAAGTCAATCCTCAAACTTGGACTTATTCTAGTTCTATTTTACAATGCTTGAGAAATTGAATTGGATTTGGAGAGGGTTTATATTTTGTGCTGTTTTTCATTTTAAACATAATGGATTCCAAAACATATCAAGCCAACCCCTGCGCAAACAAGAGCACAGCCTGAACACTAACACAGTGTAATCCCTCTCTTCCCGCCCTTGCTCAATTGCAAAACGCTAGTCCGCTGTCCCCACAAAGGTTTACCCACTGTTGGCAAGGGCAAAAATGAATGTAAACCCCATGCAGCAGAGCAGCGGCCAGTGAGATTAGCGTGAAGCGGTGCAATGAAGAGCCTGCCTCGGTTTGAGGTGAGTGGGATTACATGAGGTAAACTGATCTGGTCCCACCTGTCACACTACAACTGTCTGTTATGGCTCATGACAGAGCTAAATATGTCAGCACAGAGCAGTAAGCCAGTGCAAATCGAACCAGATAATATAGATGGATGACAAGATAAATTGGACTTAATGCACCAATAATCAAGATCAGATTGTTACAAGAGAGTCTTCAAAACAGATAGACCGTGTATTTATAATGCACATAAAAATCTTAAATGAAAGAATCACAAGAGTAGTTGTAAACATATTTCGCTGGAATTATCAAGGGAAACATAAGCTTATCATGGTGTAAGACAAATGATTGGAGTTGAGTTTGTTGAAATATTATGTAGATGGATTTGTCTAAACTAGAAGCACAGAAGGAGATGAATAAAAAGGTGAAATGTGCAAACTGGAAAGGGACTGAAAAATCTGAGACGACATGGTCACTTTGATAACCATGACGATTAAGTGACAAATGCCAGATGCCACTAGCTAAGCAAGAAAGGCAATCATTTCCAGTGGTTAAACATATTTTAACTGACTGACACATAATAACTGAGATTTAACTACAAGTGTTGTAAGGCAGGTTAATTAAACTTTTTAAATATTGTTATTGATTATAGCTTTGATTCCTAACCAGGGGCACTTAGAAAGACACTTGGAAAAGCAGAAATAATGACTAAAATGTTAGGGTTGTCAATCATTTCAAATATCATTAACACTTTACAATAAGGTCCCATTAGTTCATGTTTGTTTATACATAAACTAACATAAAATAACAATGAGCAAAAAATACAAATGTTAATTGTCCATTAAAAAAATATTAACAACAGATACAACTTTTGATTTTAATAATTTATTATTAAATGCTGAATTTTACATTAACTAAATAATAAATGCTACAAATATTTTATACTGCAAGTTACTGTACAAATTAAACATTGTAAAGTTTTACCAAAATAATGACTATTATCGTGATTTTTTCATTTCCTTTTCTATGTAATGAAAATTATGTATGTTATGCATTGTACATGTTTTATAAATTTGTATTGATCACACTGTTTTTTATTTAAAAGTGACTTCAATGGTAATGCAAAATGACATAGGCCACTGTAAGACATGAGTTAAAGGGTTAGTTCACCTAAAAATGAAAATTATGTCATTAATGACTCACCCTCATGTCGTTCCAAGCCCGTAAGACCTTCGTTCATCTTCGGAACACAGTTTAAGATATTTTAGATTTAGTCCGAGAGCTTTCTGTCCCTCCATTGAAAATGTATGTACGGTATACTGTCCATGTCCAGAAAGGTAATAAAGACATCATCAAAGTAGTCCATGTGACTACAGTGGCTCAATCTTAAGTTTATCAAGCGACGAGAATACTTTTCGAGTGAGTTCACGTAGTGTAATAGCGTAGCGCTTCTGTGTTGTACGTCACACGCATCACACACATGACCAGCGTCGGCCAATAGTGAGCCTACGTGTGACGTACAACACAGAAGCGCTGCGCTATTACACTACGTGAACTCACTCGAGGCCCAGAGAGAAGGAAATGAATAGTGGAATAAAGTCGTTATTTTTGTTTACTTTTTGCGCACAAAAAGTATTCTCGTCGCTTGATAAACTTAAGATTGAGCCACTGTAGTCACATGGACTACTTTGATGATGTCTTTATTACCTTTCTGGACATGGACAGTATACCGTACATACATTTTCAATGGAGGGACAGAAAGGTCTCGGACTAAATCTAAAATATCTTAAACTGTGTTCCGAAGATGAACGAAGGTCTTACGGGCTTGGAACGACATGAGGGTGAGTCATTAATGACATCATTTTCATTTTTGGGTGAACTAACCCTTTAAGGCCCGTTCACACCAAGAACAATAACTATAGCGATAACTATATTAGCGTTCACACTAATGCATGATATCATTCTGTTTATTCTCAGTTTTGTCGTCTGCTGTTTTGAATGCTCACGCTCTTTAAAGCAGGATGGATTCTGATTGGCTGTCAATGTTTTTATCTTTCATCAGCTGAAAAAAAAAATCCTTCCTAATATGGTCAAAAATAGGCTGCATAAACTAAAGTGATCACCTGGAGCATGCAGATGAACTATGAACCTCATTATGGGCTCCATCGTCCACAGGAGATGCTGAGAGAGTCTTAAAAGCTAATATATTGTCCTTGATCAAAGCTGTATGGTCCTTGATGAAAGCTACAATTCTACGCACACAAGCAAATGGAAAAAGAAACGTCTAATTGCTAATTAGTTATTTAACTGACGCATTTATCCAAAGTGATTACAGTACACTTGTAACAGAGACAATCTTCCTGTTGGGGCCTGAGGTTAAATGCCTTGCTCAAGAGCGAAATGGTGAGAGGTCATGGATCAGATTCAACCTTTGCTCAGCTCAGATCTATAGTATAACCACCAGACTAAATCAGCCTCAGCGTCACTAAACTATTTGGTTTAATAAGACCTGTGGCTCAGCAGAGCTGAAAGTGATGTTTTTTCTAGGTATGCATGATATATCGGTACCATATCGGTAACCGGACGATATTAGAGATTTTGTACATTTATCGGATCAGTTGATATTGGATTTAATTGTGCATGCTTATTTCCTATGCACTGTAATACAAATATAAAAAGATCAATAAGTCATGGCAACAGTTTTTCCATTACTTTAATTTATCAAAATAATTTGACCAATTTCAACTTTACAAGATTCATCTAGGCAATATTTAAAAAAATGATTAAACAGCTAATTTGACTCCAACAGTAAATCTGACAGTTTTTCAGGTTAACCAAATATAAAGTTAAATATTTACCCTCTGTTGGTGATGATTTTAACCTGGAGCAGATTCCTTGAACATCTCCAAAGCACTCCTGAATCTTTTGTAATCCATCAGTCCCTCTGAATTCCATGAGAGAGCGTAGCTCTTTGAGTGTACAGCCAAACTCTCCATCATGATTGGCCTCTGCCCTGTACTTCGACCCACGGAATGAGTTTCTGGCCATGGTCCCGAAGAAGCGCACCAAAAAACTGAGGAGAAGTGGCTTCCCCTTGGGCAAGCGGTGACAATATCCAGACTTATTTCCTCAGGGATGCAAAAAGCGACTCTTTTGATGACAAACCAGGTGTAATTCGAATGCCATTTCTACTTGATTTTCTGGTGTATCTTCTCTCATCTTTGTTTGATTGGGGTCACTGAAGGTCAAATCATCAGGTGTGCACCAAGTTACATCTGAAACAAAACCAGAAAGCAAGTTCATTACATGCTCTATCATTCCAATGTCAGCTTTTATGAACATTTAGCTCTTGAAGCCAAATAAAATGTGATTATTCGTGTCCTGTCACAGCTGCCAGATCCAGTGATACCACTGTCAATCAATAAAGGAAGTCACATCAAACCATGTGTCACTGTGATGTTGATAGGTATACAAAGTGACATTAGGCTTTTGTAATGACCCTTCAGTGGAAAGATCCGTTACGTCTGCTTTAAGAGCGGAAATGCTAAAACTAGTCCTGTTACATAAAACTGGCATCTCGTCTAGAAGAGACCTGCCAAAAACAATAGACGTGACTCAAAAGTTCTGTTCAAAATACAGAGAGTGGGAAATAAAGTTTTAGAGGATATAACTGAATGAACAGATCAAACCAGTGTTATTTCAGTCTTATTTATACTATTCATTAACATTTTGCAAATAGTTTACTTAACAATATTAACTCTGGATTGAACAAACAAACAAATGAACAAACAATTTTCACTGCAAATCAGCAATAAAGTCCGGCATTATTGTAATTGTAAATTATGTTAGGATTTAAAGGCTGTTTGGTGTGACATCTAAAGTCCTCTCAAAGGTCATAGACAACACAATATGTTCTGGGTATCTTGAACAAATGTGCAGTTTCAAGCACCTCATATTTCTTCAGACATTAAATGCTTGTTCGCAATACTACTGGAGTTTAATCAGTGTCAAATAAGTCTTTATTCCCAATTAGAGAAGAAAACAACAAAATCCAACCTTGACATGCCAATCAAACGACCAAAATCATTATTTTACAGAAGCGCTAAACTAAAACCCACCGTGACAGTCGGCATACTTCAATTCATTATCATTAAACAGACGGAAAAGTATATACTCACAGATTTGTTTCCATTCCTGCAACGAGACAAATGCAGCACCTTGACCAGCACAGTCAGAAGGTGCTGATTTCAGAGACTGTGTGACTCGCTGTCAAGTACAATTACCCCAAACAACACAACAGTCCGTATTACGAATCGACATGCCAAAAATTATCCTTTACTTCAAATTATTTGACCTTCAGTTTACAGTCTTGAAGAGCACAGTCTCCATTAGAGAAAATGGCTTGCTGAATGATTATCTTAGGAAAGCTTCTTGCTTAATCTAATTAGACAATCCGTGGCAGTAGTGAGACACACAGCCAGGGCTTCTGTATGGAAGAGTATGCGCTGTTGAACACAGACAAACACATTTACTCATTCCTAGATAGTACCCTCAGTTCATTCAGACTTCTGAGGGAGCCAGACAGAGCCCGGGGCCCAAGAGTTGCTCTTCGGTATTTAAAAAAAAAAAAAGAAGAAGCTTTTATTTGGTACATTTATTTGAATCACAAATAAACTTGTACCAGTAAAAGGGGAATTTTATAAAGAACAATATGTCACTATTTGAGGTTTTATACACAATAATTGTATGTGAGATCCAAACTGGTATTGTAAGATTATAAAATCTGACTTTTATAAAGAATGTCCACACACAGCTGCACCTTTTTCAATGTGTCAAACCAAAATCCATATTTATCCATGCTGTGAATGAGAGGTGTGAGTCACTTGCATCATGCTCTGGAAGTCAGATATGGAATAGTGAGAAGTGTTAATGAATGAGCATTTGACAGGAATATCTTGTTATTTTACAGGACAGTATTGTATATTTTTGCTGTATGACATCAAATATCAAATGACTTTTACATAACTCTTATCACAATACACTTTGTATAGAGAGGCACAATGTCTATAGTCTATGTTGGCATTGGTTCTTCCATATTTAGGGCTATGGCAGAAACAAGAATAACTAGTGTTTTAAAACGGCATAAAAAGCCTTTAAGCATTAAGGGATTTTTATTTGATGTATGTCGCACACCCCAGGTTGTCTTTTGCCACCCTTTGCAAAGCCAGTTAATAGTTAGCTATCTTTAAGAACTTTTAAACCAAAATACTTACGGGTTTTGAGTGACAAATGTGTAAACCCATAATAAAAAGATAAATAGTGGTATGTACGTTTCGTTGACATGGGGAAACCTCTCGAGCAGATAACTGTTGCTATGGTTATCACCATCTGTTCGCTAGTGTCTGTGTATATTAACTTTGTGGTTACTTCAACAACAACAACAAAAAAAACGTTTTTGAGACCCCATCAACATTTTGGGTTACACTTTATTTGGTAACACTTTTTTTTACAGTGTCCTTGTTACATATGTTACATGTATTTACCATAATAATAATAACAGTAAATTATGCATAATTACATGCAACTACTAACCCCTTAACCAAATCCTAATCCTACCCTAACCCTATAGTAAGTACATGTAGTTGCTTAATATTACTCAGTACTTAAATAGGCCTACATAATTACACTGTAACAATGACAACTTACAATAAAGTGTAACCCTTTATTTTAAGATGACGTAGTTACATTGTAATTACTCAAATAAGTACTGAAAAATAAAAATGTACTTACTAGAGTTACGGTTAGGGTTTGGTTTAGGGTTAGTTACTTGTAATTATGCATAATTTACTGTTATTGCTATAGTAAGTAGCCTACATGTGGTAACGTTTAACTACGTCACCTTAAAATAAAGTGTTAACATTACCACAATTTGTTTTGACTACTGCCCACAATTTGCTCCCTCACTGAACAGGATAAAATGTTAATATTATGACATTCATCACCATAAAATTATAAACATATTCTACTATTGGTCTATTTTATCAACATAAAATTATAAACTTGAAATGACCAACAGACAAATCAAACCTAAAGCTCATGGCCCCCAAAGCAGAAAGCATGATGCAGGCAGTTATGATTATGAAGTCATTGTGCCATGCAAAATCCTCCTGGCGACACAAACAGCATTGCGCGCAGTAATGGGCCCATAAAGGATCCCTGTGTTGCAAGCGCTTTATGAGTATGAAGTTAGGCTACAACAAGGAAGACTAAACGAGTCTCTCAATCACAGTTCTCGTTTACGAACGATTCGACTGACACACGCGAACTTTATCAGAAAAAGGACTTAGTATCTAAAAAATGTAATACTGCTTAACATAAGATTCATCTGAGAGAAAAAAAAACACCATTATTTTTTTTCTTCGTTGCATAGCCTAAGTCTGGTGGAATATTTAGAAAGGGGCGGAACAGTAATGAATTTTCATAAAGAATCATATTTTGCTGTCAGAAAGTATAAAGCAGAACATAAGGAGGAAATCCCAAAAGGCGTTCAAAAACGACGCGATTTCCACAAGATAAATGTTAGAATAACTTCAAGTAGCCCATGTTTCCGCTATTAAACCGAATCTGTTATCACTTGCCATTTGATAAAAAATATTATATTTATATACCGTATAATAATGCATTTTTATTGCATACATGGGTAGGTTACTCACTTTGAACCGGTGCGCGTCAGTTCCACTTGGCATCAGTAGTCTCGCGCAGTGGATCTACAACTCGATCCGTAACGACCCGCCCACCGCGCTGGAGTCTGTGGAAGATTTACGTCAGAGGCACGGCTCGGGATTTAACGCAGACTCCCATTGGCCAGCGCTTGTCCCAGGTACAGGTGTCATCCCATGTTGAAACAGCTGTCATCACCAGCAACCAGCACAGATAGGGAGATGTGATGGACAAGCTTGCCATGATAAACTTTATGTATTATTATTAGCAACAAGAGGAGGGCCATAGAACAGAATTATCTTATTGAAGGCTTTAGTTCCACTATCCAGCCACATAAGAGTGAATTGGTATTTTTTGTCTAAAGATTGAGAAGCTATTGAAGAATAGCCTAGCCTACTATTTATAAAATATATTTTTTTTCTTCTTGAAAATAGTTGGAATGTGCCGTCCCATATAGCCTAAGCCAAATAAGCATAGAAAAATCCCCTGTGATATTTATAATGCTAAATAGCCTCTTGGGATGTGTTTTTTTGTTTTGTTTGGAACGATGAAGCAAAAGCGCAGGCGATGCTCCTCGTACGCTGTCACGCGAGCGTTTAACTCCACGGCTCTGTCTCAGGGACGGTAGAGAGCATGACCTCGCTTAAACAGGATTAGCTATAAATAGTGCTGCCTATCCTCTACACTCGCGACGCGCGCTCCATCGCTAAACCCGCTGCACTGTAGCTCAGGTTTGATTGAGCATCCATCCCTACCTCCACCTTTGCTATGAGGTGGAGGCACAATCAACCCCTGGTAAAAAAAAAAGAAAGAAGGTTTTACCCCTGGTAAAAGAAAAAAAAGAGGTGTGGTTATTTGAATGTAATGTGTAGTGTACTTCAAACCTTAAATGTATATATGTAAACAAAAAAAAAAAAAAAAAAAATAGTGCACTTGCAGATAGCCTAATATTAATCAAATAACATGCTACTTAAATAGAGTATCATGATGTTTCTTAACACACTTAAGCACAGTTTTAAAAATGTGCACTTTGTAATAAGGTCAAATTAAACGTTTAACTTTAAAGTACATTTTGATTCATATTTTAATAATCTTTAATGTTTTAAAGAAGAACATGTAACCCCTAAAGTTCTACTCGCCCCGCTCCGAGCGGGACTCTAACTGGCGTCTCTGGCATGGGAGGTGGGCGGACTTACAAGGACACTAAAGACCGCAGCCTCTAGCGTCAACCGCTACAGTGCCTCTTGAGGCCAGGGGAGTGAGGTTTACATGCACAGCTCTTACTAGCCTACGTCCGTTACACTCATGCCCCTAAACCTCACTTCCATCCGGGTCACGGCACCAGTGTAACCCCTCCGGTCCTACTCGCCCCCGCTCTGAGCGGGAACCGGCGTCTCGGCATAGGAGGCGGGCGCATTAACAAAGACGCTAAAGACCGCAATCTCTATAGCGTCAGTCGCTAGTATGCCTCTTGTGGCCAGGGGAGTGAGGTCTACACAGCTCTTACTAGTTGGCATCTGTTACATACACATATTTTGATGTGTTGACCAACATACCAAAGCAGATGTGAAGTAGGCCTACTTGATTATAATTAAGTGTAGTGTTATTTGATATTACATTAGGTACTAAATTGCAACTTCATCACCACTACTGACCGGTTAAACACCTGGATTAATACACATTCCCATTTTTTAAACCCACAATATCTGCAACATGAGACCAGATTTTTAGATTGGTTAAAAAGTTGGAACAGCTGATCTGAGACTACTTACTATCTTCATCCTAACTCCAGTTTGTCATTCCGAACTGATCGTTCCCCTCCCCCAGCCACGCCTCTGGTAAATTAGAGATCAAGCCAAATGTCTTTCCTGATCCAGGCCCTGCCCTCCTGTATCACCTCAGTGCCGCAATGACGGCTGATGATGTCAAACCCTACCCACACATGGAGTCGAGTGAGTGCCTGTGCAGCCGGCCATATGGCGTAAATGATACTAAACGCACAAGGCATGTATGCTTTAACTTTGACGACCATTCACATGCACAACTGCTCGCTGTCATAGGATTACATTGAAGACACACACTCGAGTGAACACATACATGCACACACACACACACACATAGCAGGATTACCAACACAGTTCCACACAGACATAGCAAGATTACAGAGACACATACAACCCCCTCTTCTTCCCCAACACAGGATACAGACTGCTGGATTAGAGAGACACAGATTCACATAGAGGGAAATTGCAATACAGTGCATGTCAAAAACTCTCTCAAATGCTCTGTTGAGAATAAAAACACATGCATGCTCTAATAAGATCGTATTTATACACCTAAATATGTTAAATACACATCCGTATCTGATCCAGATGTTGATTTTAAGTACAAAATGGCCATTTTGGTCATTTGAGTGACAGATGCAACACTTTACATAAGGGCCAACGTGATTCTGAAAGACAAGGGCTTGAGGTTTAATTGGCACCGTTGGATCGATCAGGCTCTGTTGGAGTGCTCACATTGAGATATTGAATAGCATCCTTGCACAAACAGAACGTAGAAGTCACAAACACACCATCAACCTTACACACTTCATGTGCACACGCGCAGGCACAAACACACCGTCACAGAATAACCTCACTAATCTTCTCTCAATGGTTTAAAGCCGCTGAAGAAGCTTAATAATTTAAGAGGAAAACAGCATCAGTGCTTTTAAGGACATATGCACAGAGATTAGCCCCCTTGCACCACGCAGAACAACAAAGGACACCCTTTCACATGACTGAACTGATGATGCAAAATGCATTTTGTTATCAATACGATAAAGTAGAGTGGGCAATATATCGATGTAACAGAGTTTTGCTCGTTCTACTTCTTTATGATGTTCAATATCTGCCAGAAAGGAATCGACTGCTTTTTACTATACATTTGTCCATGTCATTGTGTACTTAAAGTCCCCCTGTGGTGAAAATCAAGCTTTTAATGTTGTTTATAACAAAGGTTATGTGGTGTTTTGAATATGCTTTAAGACAAATCATGTGCAAATGCATAAGTCACACCATTGCTGAGTATTTTCTCCTTAAAACTGCAGTGAACCAAAGACAGTCTCAAAATTGCGGTTTGAAATCGCTGGTGTTTCTGACGTCACAACTTTGTAACCAATCATGTCAACGAGCTGGTGCGAGTGAGTGGAGGTGGGGCTAATTTGCATATTCATAGAACTGCGTGTACTTAAATAAGGCAACGGTGTAGAGTTACATTCAAGCTATTTTAAGGCATGAAGACATTGAAGGAAAAAACATTTAAATATGTAATTTTGGTGATCAAAGATGAGTTGTAAGGGATAAAATTGTTGATGGGGAGGGCTTTATGAAAAATTTGATGTGTATGTTCTTTGTTTATGTCCTGTTGTTCTGTCATTTATGAAAGGCTGTTTTTTAAAAAATTACGGCATTCTGTTTGTGCCAAAAACAAAATCTGTTGGGGTGCTTTTACACAAGCACTTTTGGTCTGCACTCGGGTGCGTTTGACGTCGGAGTTCGGTTTGTTTGGATGATATGAACACTGCTTTCCTAACTCAGGTGCGCACCTGCGAACCGTACCCGAGTCCACATAAAAAGGTTTGGGGGTGAACGTGATTTCACCAAGCAGAACATGTTCCTGGATCAACATTACAATCAACCAGTCAAACTGAGGGATATGCTTACAGTTTAGGCTTAAAACAAGGGTTAGAGGCTTTTACATTATTCTT
The DNA here is from genome assembly GCF_951802725.1 of Rutilus rutilus. Classification (NCBI taxonomy): domain Eukaryota; kingdom Metazoa; phylum Chordata; class Actinopteri; order Cypriniformes; family Leuciscidae; genus Rutilus; species Rutilus rutilus. The sequence goes on from NC_140233.1 coordinate 14,275,606, forward strand.
ATTCACCTATCATTTCCCTCAGATTTTAGGGATAAGTTATGGGCAGGGTTAGATTGCAGACTATGTTTTTGGACAGGAATGTTGTTCCAGGATCAACAAAAGATGTTGATCCAGGAACATGTCTAATGACTTTACTTGGCAAAATCACAGTGACCGGCAAGGGGTAGGGGTGAGCAATCACCCGCGGGTTCAGACCAGGCAATCGAACCACGTGTGAAAGCACCCTAAAACTATAAACATTATGACGGAGCATGAAGATGAAACATAAAGACTATAGGCAAATTCACACTGCACCACCAGACGCCGACAGACAGCAACAGACACTTCGTCTGGTTTTGTTGGATCAGTATGTTAGCCCTGTCTGAGTCTGTTGGCATCTATCAGTGCTTGTTTTCTTGGGTTGAACATGGTGAATAGGCGCTTGTCGGGTTGTAGAATGTCAATACAGGTTTAACAATATAGACATAGACAAATGCATTGTACAAAGCAATCAAACTTTTTTGTTTTTTGGCACAAACGGCATGCCATATTTACACACTTTCCTGTCTTTTAAATGCATCTGAAAGTTTCATGCATCAGCTGCTTGGCAGATCTAAGCATTAACTGGGCCACATGTCTCTTGTCCAATTAGTTGATTAATTGTATGTTGACACTCCATCCTGACAGGACTTGTTGACTGTTTCTTCATTAGGGAAGAAGTCCCTCTCTATTATTAATAGTTTAGCAGTGGCTTGTAAAGGTCAAATGCATTGGTTGAGATTTCAAACATGCTACATGAAGATCTGGATAGGATAATAGCAGCTGTTCATTTATATAAAGAGCACTGTACTTATTTTATAAGTAAATCTGATGTGGAGATGTTTATAACCCATTATTATTACATTAATTATAACCCAGCTCATGTCGTGCCTTTGTGTAGAGTGATACAATGTTTTTTCACTGGGCAAAGGGCATATACCTTTCTTAGACCCAACTATTATTTTAACTTTTACATTTTAATCTTGTGGAAAGATTTACTTTTTCATATCCATATTCATAATACAACGTCCATCTGCTATTATTGGGATATCTCATTTCTCACCTTCACCATTGGGTGGAAATGTGTTGCTTGGTTATGTTTTCTATCATGGGACAAAAGTTGTCTTCCTCCAGGTGGCGTATGCGGCTGAGAACCGCAACCTCCACGAGTACATTAATAAAAATCTCAGGACGTTATTATTGGATACATTTGTTCACTAAAAAGTATAATTGGTTAAATCTATCAATAGCCTATGTTAAAACGTAGCATGCAAAACTGACCCACGAAAAATGATTTAAAAAAACCTCATCTTCACAAACGACTTTGATTGGTCAATTCTGATCATCGCTGAGAAAAGTAACAGTTGTCACATGGTTGTATTGTCCAGTGGTGCCTGTTATTTTTCTCAGCGCTGTTCGGGATAGACCAATCACAGTTGTTTGTGAATACCGTATGACAAGAATTTAAACCTAAATAATGACACTAAAGTAGTCTTTTAATTGAAAATAAACAGAGAAGAACTAAAAATTATAATTTATACATATTAGAGACAACCTCCGGTCCACTAAGCCACGCCCCGTTTAATGTTAATTCCTTTATTTGGTCTTTAGTTTGGTCTGTTCTAGCCAGTAGCCATAGAAAGAGCTCGTTAGTGCGTTTGAGTTTAATGATTTAAGCACACGTAGTAATTCTGTTTAGGTCAAACTAGATTTAGCATTTCGACACGTAGTTCTATAAGCATTCCAAAGACTTATATTCGCTCCTTCAATGTAAGGGCACTTAGTAGGCAGCCTATCCAGGATGTGCTCGTACGGCGCCATTTTCCCTGGGAGGGAATGTTAACAGAAGCACACTGCCAACGTGCACTATTAAGGGCCCTAGAAATCTGTTTTACGAAGTGATATAAAATATGGATTCAGCGTCGACCAGCTCTAAACACATCTATAAAAGTAAGTCGTTCGTTTTTGCGCGAAACTAATAAGTAATGTGAGCATTAAGCTAACTAACTGGCTGTTTTATTTGCACTAGTGTCTACTGAGGATATCACAAAACTGATACAGCTGCGGTCGAGCAACTCAGCGCTTTTTGACGGGAGGAAAAATTCGTCAAAAACAGCCTGGAGGTGCGATTTGTAACCTTAGAATTTGCACTGATCTCTCACAGTGTGTATTCTGATTAAAAGTTATTATATTGTTAATTGTTCCCCCCTAGTGCAATACTCAGAGAAATGGGGCTTGATGAAAAGATGACAACTGAGCAGATTGCCAAAAAGTGGGAAAACCTGAAGGCAAGATATAAGGTTGGTCTCACTGCCAATTGTGTTTTTCAAATGCCAACATATTCAACAGTTTAATGAATTTACCAATTTATTACAAGGATGCAAAATATCCTCCCACCGGCGTGGAGAAGAACCCCACCTGCTGGAAATGGTTCAATCTCATGGACGATGCTCTGAGTGAAGAGTTTGAAGAAAAGATCAGCCAGCAAGTGATCACGTCAGAACCTGAAAATGATAATGCACCTCATCCGAGTAAGAAGTTACGCCAGATCAAAGTCGGAGGGGAAATATTGGAATTTCTGGAAGAGGAAGGAACTTCCGTGAACGTGCCAGCAGCCACCAAAACACATCTGGTTAAGCAGGGAATACAAAAAGGCAAACAGACAGCAGAGAGCTATTCATTGGACATGATGAGAACCAAACTTCAAAGAGATAGACAGCTTCTAGAGAAAGAGCTCGGAGGCCTGGACAGAGAAAAAGCCCTTCTGGAGCGGGAAAGGGCCCTTGCAGATCGGGAAAGAGCGGCTCTTCACCGGGACAGAGCCCAGGTAGAGAAGGACAAAGCTGCGGTTAAAAGAGACAAGGCGTCATTGGAACAGGACCGAGCCCGACTGCAGAAAGACAGAGACGCATTGGCCTGGGACAGAGCGGCCCTTGAAAGAGACAGAAGGTCGGCGGATTTCACAAATCACGTAAAAAGCAGTTCAGGATGCAATGGACTGGACTGTCCTCATGAAAAGAACAGAGAAAAATTAATATTCTTACTTGAAAGAGTGATTGAAAAAATGTGAAGCAACTCTGAGAATGAGGCAAACCTCAGGGAAAATACTGTGAGATAATGGGATATCTGAACACTCCTTAAGGATTGGGTTGTTGTCTTTGCAGTCTGAAGAGACATTAAAACACCTTATTTGTGAATTTTTTTTTTTTTTTTTTTTCACTCCTAAATCAATCACATTTGTCAAACACACAGTCTTGCCCTGACTGGAGTTCACTTACCACATACATTGGCAGGGTGCACAAGGGCCCCTAAATTAAAATGTTTCTGAGATTTGTTAAATTATTTGTGAGTGTTGACTAAGAAACACGGAATGTGATGATTTATTTCTGATGTAATGTAATATAATAGTGTCTGTCAGTAAAGTATACCGTTTGTGCCAAACAATAAAGGTCAAAACCCAAGATTGGCGGTCCACTGTGTTTTCATTCAGATGCGCAAAGGAGAATTGAATATAGTTTACCAGGGTGTTAGTTTTGTAGATTACGTGGTAAATTTAGATTTTATTGTTTATTACTTTAGTGTTAAAAGTTTGTTAAAAAGTATAAAAAGCTGTTTAATGACAGGTTCCATCTTAGTCACAAATGGTCAATGTTTTTTCAATGAGCGGTAAGGTGTTCAACAATAAACCTACACTAAAAAATATACACTTAAGTGTAACAACTAGGCCTGGTCTCAGTTTTTAAGTGTAATTTTCACTCAAATGTTAACAAAACATATACAAAAAAAAATATATATATTATTATGATGAATTTGTACATTTTAATGCCCTCAAAGACAGTAATACATGGTTAAATGACTCACTGAGTGATAATGCAAATAGTAACAATGTGTTCGTCAGGAGTTGATTAGATATGCAGTGTTGCAATGTAAAAAAAAAAAAAAACGTTTGTGAATTTTTTGTGTGTAAATCCTGTGATCAAACGCTTTGGGTCTCAGTGTGCAATTCCACAAACCTTGAAGACCTTCTGAATGTGTATAAGCAGTAGACTTTTTTAGAATAGGAAAATGAAAAAGATAAAAGAAAAGTAGTAGGGTGAATCAATGAATTATGAATAATTTACTGCCATTGTGAGAATAACATGTAATCATGTAATCAATAGAAAATTAACTGTAGTCTAATTACACGTATTTAAAAATTTAGGCTATAACAACTTTTTGGAATCAGATACATAATCCAGATTACATGTAATCATTTACCCAGTGACTGTTGATCAGCATTATGTTAGTGTTTACAGATTTGAATAACCTTTATTATTTTTATTTTCAGTTTTCATGTTAATTTTTTTCCCAGCTATTTTATATTTCCAGTGATTTTAGTTCTTCATCTTAAACTTATTTCCAGAAAAACATTTCTAATATTCCTTTAGTTTAAGTTTTTAATAATATTTATAATTATATTATGTCTGTTGTATTTATTTTAGCTTTGAATTTATTAGCTTTAAAAAATGATTTAGCGTTTTTTGTTGTTGCAGGATTTAGACTCAATTTCTCATAAAACGTGTAGATTTACGATCTATAACTGAATATGAAATGGAATTTCATACAGCTGTTTTGCTCCTGACAGCTAGAGGGCAATAATCTGACATCATTCGTTTGGAAACGGGAAAATCTGTGAAGAAGTGCTGTCTGCAACAGACGCACAAACGGTTGATGAAGAAGTGAAATAAATCCATAATATTCATGATATTACGTTATATCTCATTAGAGGAGTTTGGCCACCTCTCTCACTTTAAGAAATGGCGCAACCATCTCAACAGTGTGAGTGTCATTCTATAAAGCTGCACTGAGTCTGCACGCATGCAAAACTTTCGCACATATCTGTAACTCTCTTTTATGAGTTCATGTGTGATTCAGCGTGGATTTAAAACCAGTTTAATGTACATGACATGCGCAGTTGCATTAGCTTAATAAATAAGGTTTTATTACTATTTTTTTCAGACTGTCAGTTATCAGTGTTTATAATGTGGTTTGACTGGGCTGTTTGTTTTATCACATACAAACCTACAGTGAATTCATATTGTCCTGTTTGTTTGCATTGCGGTTCTGTTTCAGGGTCTCACAAGGACACAGAGACACTGATCAGGTGGCGCATGGCCCATGGCTATTTATTCTCAGGCTGGAGAAACACATGCAGAAATGGCTGGGAGTATGTATTCATTGTGATTCATTTTGCATCTGTAGTACATGTTGTTTGTATACTCATTTTCTATGCTTATTGTTGAAATTGTTTTACAATATAGGGGTTTTCACATTTTTCTTACCAGGGACCCTCATTTATGGTAACCCCCTTTCTAAAATTTTAAGACACATACTTCATCTATTATAATTACCCATATATATTGTGTAATATTAACAATAAAAATATTGATTATGTTAATTATCGGCTGTATTATATATAAATTATTTACGTTTATTTTTTATAAGTTGCTATGCAATTTATTTTAAATATTTGGCAAATGTTTAGTTATGAATTAGTTATTTTAATTTGATTATGTATTTGTTGCTACTCACTTTAGATTACAATTAAATGTTAAATTAAATACATTTAATAATTTTAGCGGTCTTCACTATAAATATAGTTACAAAGCAGATTTACAGATAATATTTTCTTACAGCACCAAACAAGCCAGATTAAGGTCACAATGGCAAAAGAGATCTCATTAGAAATAAACAGCACAAGTAATGGTTTAAATATAATATATTTTTTGAAATTATTCTTAAATAGTTAAATAACAATATAAACAAATCTATAAATATAATAATATAATAATTGTGTTAAACATTTAATTATTCCCTTAAGTAAACATTAAAAGTAAAAAAAAAAATTAGTTGTAATTAAATATCTCAAATTTTTTATAGACATTAGTGTCACCCAAACAATTTAAAAAAACCCAGTCTTAATCTATATTCATTTGCAAAAGAGAAATTGACAAAGAGAGTTTTCTGTTTGTAGGATGTTCATTCAAGAGACAAAATCAAACCTGGATGGAAATATCACTTCTCAAAGAGCAAAACGAAAGTGGGAGAACTTAAAATGCAAATACAAGGTAAGATGGATGCATAGGGTCTGTCTTATATTATTAAAATTATTTACTTGTATAGCTACACTCATACTGTATTTTCTTTAGAAAATATACAAATCTAGTTATAAATTAAATATATTTGCATGCAATTGCCCTAGTGTAGTTTTCTCTACGCTTTTTGCCTAGGTTTTAAAAGCTCTTGCGAAGGATGTCGAAACGGTTAAACCTGAATCCTGGCGGTGGTTCAGACTCATGGAAAAGGCAGTAGATGGCGATCCCACTGAAGTCGACCCTCCTAAACCGACCTTACTGACCAACCTGGCGGATGAGACCGAATGTGCAGCCCAGCCCTGCAAGAAGATGTATCAGGTAGAAATGGGGAGTGATATTTTAGAATTACTGACTCATTCGGTCATCGAGGTCAATACTCAAGCGACGGTAGCCGATGATGGACCCTCATCAGATACAGCAGAAAGCGTGAAAGAGAGACCGATGGAAAAAAGCCCCCCAGAGACTAATGACGAGCTACACTTTGAAAGAGCCAAACTCAGAAGAGAGCGACAGCTTCTGGAGAAGGAGCACGCGGACCTGGACCGAGAGCGAGTGCTGTTGGAGCGCGAGAGAGCTGTCGCTGACAGAGAGAAAACGGCATTGGAGAGAGACAGAGCCCAGTTGGAAAAGGACCGAGCTGCAATTGACAGGGAAAGAGCGTCTCTGGAACAGGACAGAGCGAGACTGGAGCGGGACAGAGCGGCCCTTGAAAGAGACAGAGAGACTTTAACCGCCATGGCTCTTGAGACAAATGGCACAGGACACACTGAACCACACTCCCCATATGCCGAGGACAGAAAAAGATTAATATTTTTGTTCGAGAAACTAATCGAGAGATTTTGAAATCATTCTGAAGCACTTAAAAGCATCAATGTTGCTCATTCTGTAGGTATTTAAAATAATAAATTATTTAAGGTAAAGTGTTTCATGTTAAGTTGCCCCTTTTACTTAGACACATTTAGAGGAAATGTGTTCAGAGCTGTAAAGTTCTAGTTCATTGGAGTTCAGTACAATACATAATGGATAATTCATGTTAAGTTTATTCCCCCTATTTTCAGGTTCTTGGATGCATTGATTAAAGTTATTGTTTCAGTTTTTGAGCTGAATCATTCATATTTATTTAGTGCCACACAATCTAGGCCCTGGTTTCACAGACAGGGTTTAGATTAAGCCAGGATTGGGCCTTGGTTCAATTAGCTTTTATAAACGTGGCTTAGAAAAATACATTACTGCTGTGCCTTTTGAGACAAAACAATGGCACTGACATGTTTTAAGATCTGTCAGTGCAAGTTGCTTTCAGTTGAGACAGCTCAAACATGCAATTTGGTCTGGGACTATTTTTAAGCCTTGTCTGTGAAACCGGGCACTAGACTAGAAGAAGAGCTGTGTCCCTTTTTAAAGGCTGCATATGTCATTGAGGATTTCTCATTTCAGAAAAGTAACCATTATAAAACTGACAGTTATTCCTCACGGAGCATAATTTACTCTAATGTCATTCTTGCTTTGGAATGTAATGGTTACTTTTCTGAAATGAGGCAGCTTCAATGATGTATGTATGTGACCTCAGGAGGATGCAGCCTTCGAAATGAGAAATATTTTTTTATGGAGATATTAAGTAGAATATGTTTTCCATTGTTTTGTTCATAGAGAGTTGCTGATGAGGTGACTCATTTCGAGCATTGAAATGACAGCTTTAAATTGAGATTAAAGGAGGGCTCGCATTTACCATTTACTGTAAATTTTAGCTGTGAAAATCCAGTAATTTTAATAGAAATCCACGCAAACTGGAATTACACACGAGGGTGGAATATTTCCCCATTGCAGATTTTGTAACATGGATTTGCTGTGTTGACCAACAGAAAGCTACTTGGTTTGAATTAGAATTTTTTTATTACTGTAAAATCTGCAAATCATTTACTGAAACTGCATGGCAGGTTTGCATTAAACAACATATGCAAAAGACAAAACAAAACATATTTTTATTAGATTTTGCAATTCAGCTTTTGTGGTAACTGTTTCCTCATTCAGGTCTCGCCAATAATATCATAGCTTAAATATACAGCACAGCGACTGTCTTTCAATGATTTACTCATTGTGGAATCTGAGTCTGTTAAACTATTAAAAATGGACTTTAAGAAAACAATTATTTTCCAAGTGTGATAGTTGAAAAATAAGCACATGAAACACGCTAATACAATGGCTATACGAATCAACAAGTTCCCATAAAACAATGGCCCAAACCACAGTATATTTGCATTCTGTTCTTCCCTTATTTTTTCCCTAACTCAAGGTCGGTTCAAGTGCTGACCATATCCTTTCTGTAAAACTAAATTCTGCTTATGGTTTACTATTGTTATCTGTGGAGCCCCCTCCCAAAACCACAGACAATATTAAACCTATAAAAGGTTCATAGTATGCATTTGACACTGATTTGCCAGGACCAAACTTTCTAATTAAAACTAGTTCTCATTAAAACACATTTGCAGCTAAAAGAAAGCACTTTTAAATTGTTTTAGGATCAATCAGTGAGATTTATATCATTTCAGTCATGGACAGCTCACCAGAAATATTGGATTTTGATTCTTCAGATGAAAATGGGTAAGGAACTTTTTTTTATTCTGCACTTAAACTTACAAAGCAGGCTTCAAACTTTCTACAAATCAACCATGCTTCTTTTTGGAAAAAAATTCAGTGTAACTGTCAAATGTGCGTTTTTAAGTCCCGAGAACAGTGGAATATTTCTGCAGCAGTGGGACGCACAGGTTCGACCCTACATTGAGATGATTGACTTCATGAGGCGGATTGGCATTGAGAGGGAACTTGCACTGCCGGCCATTGCAGTGGTGGGAGACCAGAGCTCAGGGAAAAGCTCTGTTCTAGAGGCGCTGTCAGGAGTCGCTCTGCCTCGTGGGAGTGGTATGTTGTACACCGACAATATACTGTATATATCTTATTTACATTGTTCTGCTTACGTTAGGAGGCATCTGTATATTCTGATGGTCCATTCAGGTATTGTCACTCGCTGTCCACTGGAGCTTAAACTCAGGAAACTGAGTATTGGGAGCGACTGGACCGCCATAATCTCTTACAATGAAGTGCGAGAGACCTTTCATGATCCCAAACAAGTTGAAAGTTACGTCAGAAGGGGTGAGGTTATATTTCAAGCTATTATCATTTATAAATAATCATTATAATATTAGCTTAATATATAATGAATGAATGAATGAATGTTGAGTAAGTATGTAGTATTTGTCTTTAACAGCACAAAATATGCTTGCTGGAGATGGGGTAGGAATCTGCGATGATCTCATCAGTTTAGAGATCGCATCACCTGATGTTTGCGACCTCACACTGATCGATCTACCTGGTATAACAAGAGTACCCGTAAAAGGGCAACCGGAAGACATTGGAGACCAGGTGATACGAAAATTGTTGCACTTCATTTTACAGTATGTGCACTTAAATTTACTTACAGCGTATTTACCTAAGAAGTACTGGATAATATAAGGTAATAATATGGGTTAAGGTTAGGTTTAGGGGTAGGTTCATGGTTAGTACCTAGTTATTACTCCATTATTACTAGAATAAGTCCTGTTCCCCGTGTACATACTATGTACTTATTACAATAAGTTTAAAGTTTGTACTAATTACAATAACTGGGTGTAACTAGGTATTAACCCCTGTAGTTACCTTATAATACCCATTATTTTCTTGGTACAGTGTAAGTACATGCAAGTACACGTATTGTAAAATAAGGTGCATCCAAAAATGAGGAAAAAAAATCATAAATTAAAACCTGCAACATGATGATGTTACATGCATACTACAGTTTTAAATGTTTCAGGTCTTCATTGTCTTATAAATTAGCCTTTGATTAACTGCAGATTCGACGCCTGATAATGAAATTCATTGGAAAAAAAGAAACCATTAATTTGGTTGTTGTTCCCTGCAATGTTGACGTCGCAACCACAGAAGCACTTAGAATGGCTCAGGGTGTTGATCCTGATGGCTCAAGGACTTTAGGTATTATTACACATCTTAGTACTTAGATTAGAAAATGAGTTTTGCTTGATACAACACATAATATCACAGCATGGCAATTTCATTCATGTCTGTTCAAACGCTTCAGCAATATTGACAAAGCCAGACCTGGTAGATAAAGGAGCAGAGGCTGACGTCTTACAAGTACTGCAGGGTAAAGTGGTTACTCTCAAAAAGGGCTTCACCATTGTCCGATGTAGAGGCCAGAGTGATATCAATGAAAACGTTTCTCTGGCTGAAGCCACGAGACAGGAAAAGGAGTTCTTCGCCAATAACACGCACTTCAGGTATTACGTTGCATTTAACCTGGTAGATATTCTTTAGTTATCTGTTATTTTATGTAATGTTCAAAGCCACTTAAGAGTCTTTTATTCTGTTGCCACCAGTTATCTTCTTGAAGAGCAGAGAGCCACAATATCCTGCCTGGCCACCAGACTCACTAAAGAGCTGGTCGAACACATCAAGGCAAGTCTAAACATTGCAAAATAATCTAAAACTTACTCTAAACACTAAAGTTATGAGTTATTCCTTATTTTACAGGCTTCACTTCCATCTCTAAGAGATCAAATTCACATCAACTTGTCTGCAGTGAGATTTGAGCTCAAGGGTTATGATGAAGGTCCTCCTTTAGAACCTGAGCGCATGGGGCCTTATCTCAGCAAGGTACAGTAAGTGCAAGCATTAGCTGTTACTTGTAATGTCCAATATCTGAGCAATCCTGGCTGAAATGAACTTCTGTTTCTCTGCACGTGTAGAAAATCTTGGAGTTCAGTGACCAGATAAGTGAGATGTGTAGAACAGGAGAATCAGACAATGGGAACCTCTACTCGCTCCTTCGACCAGTGTTCAAGCAATGGGAATGTCATCTGAGTAACTCCAAAGCATTGTGTACGTCATACGTCATTGGGACTTAACGTTGTTGAGAACCAATTTTTCTTCAGTTTTTTTTAGTCTTGGTATGATTTAGCACGATTTGGATATTCTGTCTCCACCCATTAGGCCCAAATTACATTCGCTCCTCCTCGCTGGACATATATAGCGAGTGATACAGTGAAAAGAACCAATCAAATTTGAGGAACTAACATACAAAACTTTCACCATTGACCTTTAATCTTATAATTTGTGGTAACTATCCTAAGTTTATTTTATTTTAGTCAGAGAGTCTGTAAAAGAGATGACAGAAAAATATGAAGAGGCCCATCGTGGGAGAGAACTGGTGACCTTCAGTGACTACTGTGTGTATGAATCAATGGTAAAGAAACATGTTGGAGATCTTAAACAACCAGCATTGGATACTTTGAGGCTCATCCGAGGTAGTTGCCTGAACTTTAACTGGCTTTTTTTTTTAAACGTTGTATATGGATTACATTTGAAATTATTTATAATAACAGTTCTCATTTAAATATAACCTTAGGTATTGTGCAAAAGGAGTTCAGGGCCGTGTGTGAGCTGTGTTTCCCAAACTTCCCTCATCTGAGACACATAATACTGGTGTGTTAAAATTACACTTGTTGATCACATTAAATCATCTTAAAAGACAATAAACGTCTTAAACATAACATATTTGATGTTCCCTTAGAACCATATTGATGAAATTCACTCAAAGCAAGAAAGCAAGGTGGATAAGAGGATCCATGAGTACATTAAAATGGAGAAGCTTGTGTACACACAGGATCCCATTTTTACCCAGAAAATTGTAGACTTCAAGTTTGTGGAAATGAGACAGCAGTATGAGTCCATTTGTTTGGATACGGGAGAGAACGCAACCTCACCCAACAACTGTGCTGTGTTTGACACCAGGAGCCTGACACCTGATAAACTGATCATCTACTACGAGGTGTAAATCAGCTTCTGACTTCAGTATTAGCTACTCGTGTTCTTTAATATTTGGTTTTGATGGCACTGAAAAACTCCCACATGGTCTCTCAATCAAACAGATTGTGTATCAGCGGCTGGCCGACTACATTCCCATGGTGATCCTGCTGTTCATACTGAAGGAAGCTGCCGTGATACTGCGGGCTCACGCGATGGACCTGCGGGATGGAGCAGATGTTGTGAAGCTGCTCCTGGAGGACACAGAGGCTGGTCGGAAGAGAGCAGACTTACACCAACGCATGGAGCGGCTGCGTCTGGCACAAGAACAAATCAGTATACATCTCTGAGACAGAAGTTTTCTCTGGTAAAGAAAGATGATGATCAACATTGTAATCTTCTTACAAAGAGTCCAGTGTTTGTGCACTGAAAAAAATTTGGAGTGACATTTACTTAAAAAAAGCTAGGCAACTTTTTCCACTCAGAAAATGCTAGTAAATTTACAAAGCTTTGCCAAGTAAAAACCTAAACACATTTATCAGTAGCTTTAATTAGAAATCTTTAAGCAAAATTTACTTGGAATATGGAATTAAGTAAACTTCACTTAACCTAGTTAAGTGAAAGTAACAAAGAAAATAAGAAACTTTAACTTGGCTAGTAAAAGGTTAATTAATATCGATTTAGTTGAAATTTCCTTTGCGTTACATTTCACTCAAACAATAAAATTGAATTATACCAGTCATTTATAGTATGTGCTTTACTTTGATTATCTAAGTAATTTATACTATAGCATGTCAGATATTAAGCATCATGTGAATGCAAAGACCTCAATACTTGGTAGACAATACACAATGACGGTAACATTTGATGGATCGTTTTTGTGTTTGAATGTGTCATTTTGAGCAGAAAATGTACTTGAAATGTCACAAAATGGTAAGTTACTAATCCTGACAACAAAAGCAATGATAAAACAGTGTAAATACAGCTGGAAACCAGTGAAAAATTAACCTCATTAATTATTCAAGGTCCAGTGCATTATGGGAACCCCAGTATCAGAAAAGTTGAGTAATTTTTACTTAATTTTATTGAGTTGATATTTACGCTTTCATTTCTACTCGCTTGAATTAAGTACTGATATGGAATTTACTTCGTTTTTTAAGTTCTTGCCTGAACTAACTTTTTCATGTAAATTACATTGTTTTTTTTCAGTAGTATTTACTTCACCAAAAAATCATTTTTTACAGTGTGGGGTTTAATGAACATATTGATTTTTTTTATTTTTTTTAATGTATTTGATCAGATTGAAACTGTTTAAGCTCCATTTAAAAATAGATATGTATCTGAAATAATAAACCCTCATCAAGATAAATGACTATGTGGTTAACTATATAACATTTGTAAATGATAAACCGTCAGTGATAGTTTGCTAAGCTACTGTAATAAAGATCATGTATACTCATGTATATAACATACCGACATGTATACTTAAATTTAAAATACAAATTATCTTACAAATAATAGGCCTTCATTCAAATAAAATGTCATCATAAGTTTTCTCAGATATTTTAAATACAGAGAAATCAATTTCTTATAAAACAGTGCAACATCACCTCGCATTGTTATTTTGTGTGAGAAAAATCACACTAAAAGAAAGAGACAAAGTTTTTTTAATTTATCCTTGATTAAAATAACTCACGTTTGATTGGCTTATACAGTGATTATTTTATATATACAGTTGCTTGTTATGAGTGCTTATAGATTATTTTATTAATGAATCCTGTCAAGTGAAATTAAATAAAAGACAACACTGATCAATCCAATTCAAGAACAAATCCTTGAGTCGGAATTGCCTGCTCGCTCAATTGATTCACTGAAAAGAAATATGAACTACCAGTTCAGGATGACCTAATAATGCATGTTTCAAATTACAACATAGAAGGCACATAGCCTGAGGCAGAGACTGTTGATAGCACATCTCTTCAGCCATGATGTAGCCATGGTTAGCATATTTTGTGATGCAGGACTAACCCACAACCCTAAAAAACACATAGTGTGGATGAGAGCACAAGAACCTAAACATCCATTATGATTCTTTCATCAAATCCCCAACAAAATGGGGCCCATTAAAATCTATTGCTTTTAAATTCATCCTTAATTGAGTAAATCCTGCAAAGACCAAAAAATTGGTACGTTTATTCATAACTGAATCAAGACTCCAAACAAATAATTCATTCCTATCTGTGAACTTCAGCAGGATGAATAAAACACAATATGTTTGTTTATTTGGTTACACTTTTTTAAGGTGTCCTTGTTACTGTCACGTGAGGTTGCAGGAAGGCAGACGGAGACAAGGATATATTTCCAACACAAAGGTTTAATGCTAAATGATAACAGAACAGGAAGCAACACACGCTATACACAACGGAGATTGGACAAAGACTGACTGAACAGACAGAACTTAAATGCAAACACAGATGACACTGATTAACGGAACACAGGTGATACAGATGAACTGATAATGACAGTGAAGATGACAGGCAGACAAGTCCAAATGAGAAAAAACTAAACCAAACACCACTGTGACAGTTACAGTGTAATTATACATTTAAGTACCGAGTATAATTATCAACTACGTTATAGGGTTAGGGTTTGGATGAGGGTTTGGTTCAGTTGCATGTAATTATGCATAATCTATATTTATTACTATAGTATTAGTAACTAACGTGTAATAAGGACACTGTAAATAAATTCGTACAATTTTTTCCAGACTTTGGTCATCCATTCAAGTGGATAAAAGCTGTATGATCAGTGTTGGCGAAAGATACTTTTTAAAAGTAATGTATTACAATATTGTGTTACTCCCTAAAAAAGTAACTAATTGCATTACTTAGTAACCTTTTATGGAAAGTAATGCGTTACATTACTTTTGTGTTACTTTTTTCTCACCTGGGCTGGGCTTGCTTGTTTGTTTTTAATAACAAAAAAAATTCTATTTTTTGGCATATGTAAAGGCCCTTTCACAACAAAAGTAAAATGAATAAGCCTCAGGCTGAAGGAAATGCAAATTCACGCCTGTACAGTAGAGGGTGCAGCACAAACAAACCTTTCAGCTGTGCTTTCATTTTGGATCGAAGAATGGGATACAGGAGAAGAAAGTTCAACACACTTACTTCAGCAATAAAATAATAATAATAAAAAAAAAAACATAAATGTGATGTTTATCTAAAGTCATTTTAGCTTATTAGTATAGGTTGAAGTGGATCATCGAAATTCAGCAGCAAAGACATTGGTTAATAAAGTGAGATTATATTAAAGTATATTTGTGTCATTTCAAATATTTAATTATTGTAGGTTTGCGTAATATTGTGAGATTGTATTTCACTGTTTGTATAAAATTTGAGTAATTCTGAATCTGTTTTTTTTTTTTTTTTTTTGCAAGATGAGTAAATGTCTGCTCACATTTAGTCTAAAACTACAATAACAATCATTTTTACACAGCGCACACCACACCTCTGCACTTACAATTTCTCTCAACATAGGGACAGGAGAGTTAGTCAGAAAAACAGTAACTTGCATACTCAGATATTTTATTGTAAATTTAAAAGTAATGCATTACTTTTCTAGTTACTTGTAATCTGATTACGTAACTCAAGTTACTTGTAATGCGTTTCCCCTTAGATTGTATATGACTACAAGTATATGATTTGAAATAGCTGTCTGGATGCAATAACAATATTTTAATCCCTGAAATGTTTCTATGGCAACAAAGAGTTAGGAGGGATGCATAAACTGCTTTGACTATTAAAAGTTGGTCATACAATTCTTTTAAAAGTCAGTTGCATAAAAAAAATTATATTGGTCAAATTAAGAAAGTATTGCTTTTTAATAAATAAACTCAACATCAATTAAAGAGGAACATTGACATTTATTAACAGCAGCCAAAACAGTGGCATCCTACCACCATACACACTAGGCCATCTCTGTTCACTTTTTGCATATGAGGCAACAGACATGGTTGCCAATAAAACAAACTGCTATCATTACACATGGAGTGCAAAACAAAGACGACCATCAGAGTCCCACCTTTTCATGGGGTCTCAATCCACTTCCAACTGAACTCTGGTGGGGTTCGACTGAAATATGAATGCAACACGGACCAAAGACATTTGACTGATTAAAAACACAACGTGATGTCACATTATGCAACCCTAAAAGGACATAATGCTTAAGCATGTTTCTTTGGTGTCGTATTGCCCATTACAGGCATCAGAAGCGCCATCTCCTTGCAGCAGATCTTCATTTGTGTGTAATTCCTGGTGCTGTTTTGACTCCTATACACATTTTATAAGCTCTTCGTGAGTTCTCAACTGGTAAAAATAAACCATCACATGTACAGATAAAGAATTAGCACATTTAGCCCAACACACAGGATTCTTTTTGTCACAAAATGTACATCGAAGCTGTTTTTTTGGGGGGACTAAATGTATCATTTTCTTTTTTGATCATGGATCAAAAGAACCAAGCAAACTACATAACACATCCAAGACACAGTTTTAACATAGTTGCATTGTGCAACTGGCCCCTGATCCTGCCCTGCAGGCACATCAGGTACACCCACACCCACACACAAATGCATTTCCATTTAATCAAAATTTATGAAAATGTCCAACATTAATCTGTCTACTTTCAATTTCATTCTTATACACTATAAATTCAGTCCGACACACACATTTCAACTCTCTTTGATTTCTCAAATCAACACTGTGTTTGGGTGAAACCTAAATTAAATATTTTTTAAGAGTTATCCAGAAACAAGGACATTAACTATTCTCAGAACTAACTTAGTTTTTTCCTCTTTTGTTTTCCCATAAAATGAACAGTTCACGCGTATTTTCTTTATTCTCTTCTCGAGATCGAAGAAGTGATGATGACGAAGACAGTGATAGCTCTCAAACCGAAAGGTTAGTCAAAAATTGAATTTGCTTGTTACTAAACTATTTTTTAAGATAGTTAATTGTACATTTATTTAAAAATACAGATTTTTATGTGTTTATAGGCCTAATTTATCTCTTGTTATGTACAAAAAATTGGAAATTTATATGGTAACACTTTACAATAAGGTCTCATTTGTTAATGTATTAACATAACTAACAATGAGCAATGCATTTGTTACAGTATTTATTAATCCTTATTAACATTAGTAAATAAAAAATACAACTGTTCATTGTTTGTTCATGTCAGTTCACAGTGACTAATGTTAAAAACACAAATGTTGGTTTTAATAACATATTAGTAAATGTTGAAATTAACAAGAATAAATGCTGTAGATTAGGTTATTCTTAGGTCATGTTAACTAACGTAGAACTAATGAAACCTTTTTGTAAAGTGTTACCATTTATGTTCATTTATACATTAATTTTTAAAGTTCTTTACATTTGTATAATATTGAGTTTTTTTTTTAAATCAAACCATTTTATCATACAAATAAAAAAGTAATAAATAATAAAAAATAAAGGTTTAATCAAAATTGGATTAGAACAAATAAAAGGGAAAGCATAAAGGACATAAACTGAATAAGATAATAAAGTGCAATCAGTGAGGTTTTTTTAAACAAACGTACATTTTTGTCTTTATAGTGAGCAAATGAGGGGAGCAGTTCACAGTCTTTTAGAGGAGAGCATTCGTCCATTCATTGATCTGATCGACACGCTGCGGTCAATTGGCATTCACAAGGACTTGGCATTACCGACTATTGCAGTGATCGGAGACCAGAGTTCTGGGAAAAGCTCAGTGTTGGAAGCGCTATCTGGAGTTGCACTACCAAGAGGAAGCGGTGAGCAGTGTTGGGAAAGCTATTCAAGAAATGTTACTAGCTAAGAGTACTTTACTCTATAGAAAAGTTAGCTAAGTTGAAAGCTGCCTTTCAGAGAAAACTAGCTGGTTACATTACAAGCTTGGAAAAACATGGAAAAACTAGGCGTCCCAATCAACCTGAATTCACCCAACTTTTTCATGTGTAATATAGTTTAAATTGTAGCTAAGTTTTAATTTGTTCACATGCATATTTATTTAAGCACACTTCAAGGTGTATAAAAATAGTTGGATTTTTTAAGGAGATAAAGTGACCTCAGAGAGATGGATAGACACGGTGAAGGGTGCGGATTCCACAAAACAGACCATAATTTGTTCTGATTTTAAACAGGTGACAGACAATACTACTCTAAACACATCTTGCTAATGTAAAGTTTTAGCGTTTCACAGTGACCCTTCAACTTAATCAATAAAAATAGCTTCTACTGAAAAGAAATGTAAAAAATAGCAACACTATCGAGAAATTTCAATGACATTTCTGCCCATCACTTGCAGTGAAGACTGTTTACATTCAAATTGTTTATGCATAGGCCTATTGTTGTAACGTTATCAGTTTTCTAATAATTTTTAACTGAACTGTGTTTGCTATAGGAATTGTCACCAGATGTCCACTAGAGCTGAGGCTGAAGAAGGTAACTGGTGGAGTCAGCTGGAAGGCTGTTCTAACCTACCGTGATAAGATAATTGAATTTGTGCATTCTTCATTGGTTGAAAGACATGTTGAAACAGGTTAGTAAAATTACTTTCTTTAAAAAGTGTTAGGAATAAAGTGTTCAAAGCTTGTAAAAACACTGTTGCCTAATATGCATTAACAGAGCCAAAGTGGTTGAGACTGAGGGAACATTAACACTAAAGTGTAATATAGATAGACTAAGCTACTACCAAATAAAGTCTATATTTATTGTAACATTAACACAAAGTTAGGCCTAAAAAATACAGTCACACTTTTACAGGGTTAAATCCAAATCGATATTAATGTATTATTATTCACACCAGGATGATAACGAGGCCATAATGATTGTTTTAAAAATGTTATACATATAAAAGAATAGCACACCACAGTAATCCACACCACAACTACAACTACAACGACAGAGCAACGATATAATTGGAATCATTTCAGAAATTTTTTTTTTCCAGCTGATGAAAAACCTTGACAGCCATTCAGAATACATTCTGCTTTAAAGAGCTTGAGCATTTAAAGCGGCAGACGACAAACCTTGCAACGTGTGCTTAGAATAAGCAGATGGTGGAGTGGGGTAAAACGCTACAACGCAACAATAACTAACTATATTTTTTATATTAGTTCATTAATAACTATTCATATTCATCTACTGTTGTTTTAGCTTGTCTTTTTCATTTTAAGCTAGAACTGCTTGTACTCTGTTTTTTTTTCCCCTGTAAATTTATTAAGCAAATTGCTTTGTCAGTGTGGGGGCATTTTGGGAGGCATTTTGGGACCCGTGGGTCAAAACAACCCCTTGGTACAAATTAAATTTTTGTTAAGAATCCAAGAACAAGAAAACGCTGGACATTTTTCATACTTGGTTTATAATTTGTCATTGTCACTGAAACGATAACTATTCTAGACACATCTAAAAAAAAAAAAACATAGAAAACACTTAGCCTACATGGTCCTCAAGGGGGCGTTTTCCCCACGTACCATATCGTTCATTGTTCATATGGTTATCTTTAGTTAGCCTATTGCTCTTGGTGTGAATGGGCCTTTAGTCTACTACAATATTTTCTGGAAATTAAGTCGCATCTGACACACTGCACTGACACCAACGCAATCACCAAATTACAGTTCATATTTTATCCTATAAAACAAACAAATGATAGTGACATTCATTATAAACAACATTTACAAGAAAGCCAAGCTTAGCCTAAACACATTTATTTAAAGCGAAACTGCTGAATAACAAATTCGCTGAATAAACCTCTGGTACCACGTCATTCGGCACAAATTCAAATGTGTCAAAAATGTTTGCGTGCTTGAAGTGATTTGCATCGAACATATTTAAAAACAACATGTTTTCATTTATTAATAAACTTAAACATACAAATGTGTTATAGCCCAGAATGAGCTGGCAGGAAAGGGGGTAGGAATATGTGATGAGCTCATCACTTTAGAGGTCATGTCACCAGATGTGTGTGACCTCACACTGATCGATCTACCTGGAATTGCCAGAGTCCCAGTAAAAGGACAACCAGAGGATATTGAAAACCAGGTGAGCAGCATAATCTGATTTTACAAGTCACATTCTGTACAATACCAGTTTTAAAACTATGTCTCATGTCTTGTAGATTAAAAGTCTTATAACAAAGTTTATTGAGAAGCAAGAGACTATAAACCTGGTAGTGGTCCCTTGTAACACTGATATTGCAACAACAGAAGCATTAAAAATGGCACAAGAAGTAGATCCTGAGGGCAGAAGAACTATCGGTAATGTACTCTCTCTCACCAAATAACTTTGATTTATGAGCACCTGTGTCAACAAATGCACATTTTACTGTTCTTAACTATTTGTTTTTTTTTTACTGATGTAACTATTCTTATTTTTATTTTTATTTTCATTTTTTTAAATGTTTGATATATAATTAAATGTTTTGAAAGGATTATATGGGGGTAAATTGATGCCAAAACCATTGAAAATGGACAGACTAAAAGTCACAAATAGATATTACAACTTGTAAACACAAAAGACAATCTACAAATAAATCCGCAAACAAAGTCCTCATGATCCGCAAATGTAAAACAAGATCTACAAATATACAAAGTCCTCAAACAAACTCTTTGTGATCCACAAATATAAAGCATGATCTACAAAAAGATTAAAAATCCACAAATAAACACATCCTGATTCACAAATAGAAATCAGTGACTTGAACTTGAAAACCAGAATTTGAATGAATGTAAAGTGACTTGTTTGCAGGTGAAGATCATGTTCTGTTTGTAGATTGTGTCACATTTGTTTTCAGAATTCTGGCACTATTGTTTCGCTGTTGTGACAAAATGAGTGCGATTTGTCCGGGGAGTCGGATTTCGGTAGGCTGCAACACCGGCAACGGTAAATGGCAGTGAGCCCAGCCCACCCATCCGAGAAGTGTCGACTCTTATTTTGAAAAGGGCGTATTGAGGGGGCGTGACATCACATTGAAGCAATACCCCTGATTGGCTGACTACACGTGTGGATCGTAATCACACACTCTGCGGAAAGATAGTGCCAAAAAGATCTGTAGACGTGTGCAGAGGGATCTGTAAATGCCCTGTGATCTGCAAACGCGTGTAGAGGGATCTGTGAATGCCCTGTGATCTGCAAACACAGTTTCAACACTTGCATGCTGAGCTTTGCACAGAATGTGTAAGAATGTCTTTTTACAGTGGTTTGAAAATACAAGTTAGACTGTGTTTGTTTGCAAATTGTGAGGAGGGCATTTGTAGATTTTTTAATGGGAAAAACAGCGAAACAGTTGTGCCAAAATTCTGAAAACAAATGCAACACAATCTACAAACAAATAATGACCCTCATGCGCAGAAAAATCACTTTGCATTCATTCAAATTCTGGTTGTCAAGTACAAGTCACTGATTTCTATTTGTGAATCATAAAGAGTTTGTTTGCAGATTTTAAATCTATTTGTAGATCGCATTTTATATTTGTATGTCATGAAGAGTCTGTTTGTGGATTTTTTATCTATTTGTAGATCTTGTTTTACATTTGCGGATCATGAGGAGTTTGTTTGCAGATTTGGAATCTATTTACAGATTGTGTTTTACATTTGCAGATTATGAGGAGTTTGTTTGCAGATTTTAAATTGATTTGTAGATCTTGTTTTGTGTTTACAAATTGTAATATGCATTTTTGACTCATAGTCTCTTCATTTTCAATGATTATGGCATTATTTTGTCACAACAGCGAAACAATAGTGCCAGAATTCTGAAAACAAATGTGACACAATCTACAAACAGAACATGATCTTCACCTGCAAACAAGTCACTTTACATTCATTCAAATTCTGGTTTTCAAGTTCAAGTCACTGATTTCTATTTGTGAATCAGGATGTGTTTATTTGTGGATTTTTAATCTTTTTGTAGATCATGCTTTATATTTGTGGATCACAAAGAGTTTGTTTGAGGACTTTGTATCTATTTGTAGATCTTGTTTTACATTTGCGGATCATGAGGACTTTGTTTGCGGATTTTTAATCTATTTGTAGATTGTCTTTTGTGTTTCAAAGTTGTAATATCTATTTGTGACTTTTAGTCTGTCCATTTTCAATGGTTTTGGCATCAATTTACCCCCATAGGATTATCCTCGGTCATCTGGGTAGACAGTTTTCAGATTTACAAGATCCATTACAATTTGCAAATCGAAAAGGTGTGGGAGTAGATGATGTCATACTTTTTATGTTGCATAATATTTGTAATCATTTGGAAACAACTGCCAGTTCTGGATTATGTGTTTGCGTTTTAACCTACATAGTACAACTATTGTGTAGGTATTGGATTATCTTCTATGTCGACCCCAGTTTGTTAGGCTGAGTGATAAAATGTCTGATATTATTATGACTAAAAAAAGTTTTTTTTTACTTGCATTGTATACTTCTAACTATACTTCTAACTCAGACATTTTGTATACAAAAGGTTTCAGACGATACTGCCCTTGTGGGTTTAATAAATCAATGATGTGGGCTATAGAGGAGAGGCTGAATTATTTCTTACATGGTGTGATAAAAATTTACTAAAATTTAATGTGGAGAAGAAGTTGATCATTGATTATAGACGGGAAAAAAGAAGTGATACTACCAATGACAATTAAAGGTCAATAGAGATTTGTTCAGTCTTATGAAAATATTGGCGTCCATTTGGATAGTAAATTAAACCGGAAGAAGAACAGTGAGACAGTTTTTAAGAAGGCACAATCAACACTATTCTTTTTGAGGAAGTTGAGTTCCATTGGTGTCAGGAAGCTTCTTTATGTTTGTTATCAGGGAATCATGGTCAGTGTTTTGTTTTATGCAGTGCTCCATTGGAGATGTAGTAGTAGTAGATGATAAAAATATAGGATTAATAAACTGATTAGAAAAGCTGGTTCGGTTAGTGGCTTGAATCCTGATTCACTTGAGGTCATTGTGGAAAAGAGAACAAGGGCAAAATTAAAAATGATTCTGTTTTCCAAAGGTCATCCACTACACTGTATCTTTAGTGGGCTTAAAAGCTCATTTAGTGGAAGATTAGTAATGCCTCAGTGTTCTACAGAGCAATTTAGAATGTCTTTTTTTTCCTACTGCAGTTAGGTTTTTTAATGAAGTTGTGTAATTTTTGTATGTATTGATTGTTGTTCTTTTTAATGTTCAATTGTCTATTTGTGGTGTTTGTAATGTGCAATGGTGGCAAATGAGTTTCCCCTTACAGGATTAATAAAGTTTTATCTTATCTATTTTTCATTCTCATTTTACAGCTATTTTGACCAAGCCAGATCTCATAGACAGGGGAACAGAAAAGAACATTCTGGACATTGTCCACAACAAAGTGATTCCTCTCCACAAAGGTTACACCATGGTGAAGTGTAGAGGACAACAGCAGATCGATGAGAAAATTCCTCTGGAGGAGGCGACAGAAATAGAGAGAGATTTCTTCCAAAACCATGACCATTTCAGGTTACAGTCTGTTTTTCTAATTGAACTTTGTGTTCCCAAAAATGATTCTGAAAGACTTGATTCACACTGTTTAGGTCAGATTTTGTTTTCAGTTTCAACCAGTTTTCTACACTCACACAGTGGGGTTCACAGTGATGCCACAGAAGAACAGGTTTTGGTTCTCCAAAGAACCTTTCAGTGAACAGTTCTTAAAGAAATTGTTTTAGTGTGAAGAACATTTTATACACTAGCATCCTTTTCCATAAAGAACCTTCTTTTTTGGATTAAAAATGTTCCATGGACGTTACTATTCTTAATAGCTGGTTAGCAAGATATTTGGAATAAACTAAACCACCTTACAAAAAGTGCTTTGTCATTTTCAACAGATGCCTCTTGAATGAGGATAAAGCAACTATTAAATGTCTTGCTGTCAAACTGACACAAAATCTTGTTGATCATATCAAAGTAAGTTTTTAAATGTCTCACTCTAAAGGCCTGTTTACACTTAACATGAATTTAGATGTATTGCAAAAATGCAGATATAGATTGTGAGACTATAATAAATCATGTTGTTTTTTTTATCCATCTTTGCCAGAAATCACTGCCACAGCTCACTGAGCAGATAAAAACACAGTTGTGGGAAGTGAAGAATGAGCTCAAGGAGTATGAGGCTGGACCGCCACTGGACACTAAGGGAGCCAAACAGTTCCTCATTAAAGTAGGATCTCAAGTCATCGCATCTTCTTGCTTCTGAGAATTATCATTTGGAGTTCAAGCTGCTAGAACCATATTGTGTTTGTTGTGATTTTCTCCTTCTTCCTTATGTAACGGCTCTAAAAATATCTTGGCGTCAGAGATAGTCCCAAATCTCATCACTGTTCAGGCACACGTACACCCCACTGTCTGACACTAGGTGGTGCTATGGTTATGGTAGAGTTCGTATTCTAAATTATTTTCTCACCCAAATGTCTTTTTCTACCTCCCCAGAGAAGATAAATGATAATGTACAATAACATGTTCATGTAACAAATATTTTCTCTTTATCACAGATCCTAACAAGATTCAATGATCAAATCTACTCCTTATCATCAGGGGAGCTGATTAATGCAGAAAATTTGTTTGTCCAGCTTCGGGTTGAATTCAAGAAGTGGAATGATCATCTTAACAGCACAAAAACATCCTGTCAGTATATTTTCAATATTAAACATTAAACCTTGAATTCACTGTTGTTGGGATTTTACAAGAAAGTTAAAGTTAATTTAATGAGAAATCCATCTTGTTCCTAAACAAGTTTACAGTTTGAAAGAGTTTAGCCAGAAATATAGAGGGAGGGAACTGCTCGGTTTCAGCAACTACAGAGGGTTTGAGTTGGTTCTGCAGGAGCATGTGGCCAAACTTAAGAAGCCAGCCATTGAATTGCTCATTGCAATCAAAGGTACCATCACACATCTGATCTCCATTGTAAAACCAAAAGATTAGATCACAATTGAATTCATGTTTAATAGCACATCTATATTGTGAAACTTGTCTTTCTGATGTATGTATTTCTCCTGAAGCCATCATCCTCAAGCAATTCAAAGATGTGTCCTATAGATGTTTTCAGAAGTACCATGTACTTCAAAACATCACTGTGGTAAATATTGCTACAATAATCTTTTTTCTCTCTCTTTTTTTATTTGGGGATAAAATCCATTTTATTGACCTAATGTCATTGTTTTGTTGTTTGTTTTTGCAACAAAAAATACAAAAGAAATGAAAAATGACAGAACAATGTTGGCTTACTGACAAAAAGTTAAACAGTTTAGGTTTTTCAATGGCGAGTGCTTTTTATTATTCAACAAAAAATGTTAAAACAAATATTATTTTTAATTATTATTGAGTTTTTCACAGTAGTTTAAAAATTCGAATTGCCTCACTTGCCATGCGCTCTTGTGTTTTTAAGGAAGCAAGAGTCAAAATTAAAGGGTTAGTTCACTCAAAAATGAAAATTCAGTCATCATTTACTCACCCACACGTCGTTGCACACACTTAAGACTTTTGTTCATCTAAGGAACACAAAATGAAGATATTTTAAATTAAATCTGAGAGCTTTCTGTCTCTCCATAGACAGTTGCGCAACTACCACTAGTTCATAAAGAGATTAAAACCTCTCTGTATGAATTGAGCAGTTTAGTCTAAATTTTCTGAAGAGACACGATGGTTTTATATGATGAACAGATTTTATTTATTTTATTCACAATTCATCAACTCACACATTGGTTGTATAGTAAATGGAAGCTCAAGCATGATTGCTTGATGTGCAAGAACCAATGAGGTTCATTCTTGTGTGTTACGCAGCACGTTTGAGCTTCCTCAAGAAGGTTGAGCTTCTGTTTATGTTCTCTGATCAATGTTTAAATGTGAAAAAAGCCTAAATTCAGTGTCTGTTCATCATTTAAAGCGATCGTGTCTCTTCAGAATTTTTTTACTAAACCGCTCTTTTCATATGGATTATTTTTACGATCTCTTTCTGAACTTTTGAAGTGTCAAAGTGGTAGTGGTAGGTTTTTAATGACATGAGGGTGAGTAAATGATGACAAAATGTAAATTTTTTGATGAAAATATCCATCTTTGCAATGATAATCAACATTATGCCACAAATGCTTTTAACTGAACTGAATTTGTACTGATCCTGAAATATCCCTTTAATCAGGTACTCTTTCCTCTGTGCTTCTTTATTTGAAACCATAGAACAAAATCTACAATATTCAGTCAAGTCAGGAAGACAAAACGGAGCAGAGGATCTTAGAGCAGTTTGAAATGGAAAACATGGTCTACACTCAAGATCCCATCTACTTGAAGTTCTTGAGTGAGATTAGCGAAGACACATTTTCAGAAGATCAGTTACCTGTCTTTGACATAAAGAGCAAGTACAGTGAAATGCTCCAGGCATATTATGAGGTAGATATTCTTTCAGTAACAAATATAATTAGTTTTGCTCCATGACTGAATGGACTGCAGTACTTGTGTGTGGATGTTACTCTTTGATTGTCTTTCAGATTGTGGTGCAGCGAATGGCTGACCAACTGCCCATGATGATCTCATTTTTCATGTTGAAGCAGACTGCTCAGCTCCTGTCTACTGACATGTTGTGTTTACTGGATGGGGCAAATGTGAGCGAGCTCCTGTTTGAGGACTCTGAAGTTGGTACAAGACGCAGATTCCTACAGGCTCGCTTGGACCGTTTAACTGCTACTCAGGAAGTACTTAGTGATTTTAATTGAGGGACCTACTGACTTGTCATATCTGTTTTTGGTTGGAACATGTCGTGATTTCTTGATCTCCTCATTTGTCTTCTTCTTTTGATGTCTTATGGCGGTTGTCAAACCAGTTTATGGTGCATATTCCATTACCTACTGGGATGGAGTGTGAGGTGTTGATATCAAGAGTAAATGTAAAACCTATATTTCATTATATAAATTTAAGTGTCAGGATATGTATAAGAGTTTTATGACCTTTATAAGAACTGTTTAGCACATTCTGTAATCTCAGAGAATTAATGCCAGCAGATTTGAACTCTTCTTAACTGGAGTCTTTCACAATCAAATGCCCTACTTTTAATCAACACATGCTCTAGTCTACTGTTTCTGGAAGTCCACAATGATTACACTGGCTGGATTCATGTTATTGATTGATTTATTAAGAGTAGAGTGTCCAATTTTTAACCGAGATATACCATCCCTTCTATAACCATAAGCAGCTCTTACATGACCAACTTTTTTTAATGTATATTATACAAATATTGTCCTTTGTTTTCTTTATCCATCTCTCTTGCCACATCTTTCTGAAACCCACTTTAATTAAAACTTTAATTTACTCTTCTTTCAAGATGAAAAAATGTACTTGCATGGTGTCAAAACACTCTTTCTCCAGTATCTTCACGAAATCTTACCAAAACTTTCCACAAATCAGCGGGAGAGCGTCGTCTGGCAGCGAGAGAAAATAAGCGGAAACACAACCTGCTTTACCCTGACTAACTATGTAAAGGTCCGTGTTACATATAACCCCACGTAAGGTTGTTCCCCCGCGATCCCCTACAATGGTCTCATCCCCACAGAAGTAAACCAAAGGCTAATAAAGGTTTTAGGAGTTTAGAGATATCTTGCTTACAGAGAAGGGTGGGTGTTTCATGCAAATGTCATATTGTCCTTAAAAAGGTGTAAACCCTGGAGTCTGTGATTAATGCAAATTCCATTGTTATAGCACTTAGGAGCCTTATCTTATCTAACCTTAACCTTGTCTGGTGGGGCATACTACAATGTCAATAAAGTTCTTAAACCTTAAAGGTGTAATAAAAGTGTGTCTGCTTGATTGTTTAATGGATGCAGGGGAACGTCAAAGCACACCTCCTTAGTTGTATTTTGACAAATGTACTGAGCCCTGTATTGAACCTGCACGGCATTCTCCAACAAAGGGTCAAATTTTCATGATGTTACAAAGTCCTAGCCTGCGTATAACTACTGGTATTCAATCAATACCTCCTGTTTCATTGCTGTCCTGGTTGGAGTTATTGTTGTAGAACCCAAATGAATAATTTACAGGGAGCGATAGCTTTTTATTTAAAAATATTTTCATTAGCTATCTGAGGATTTTGAGAATTTATATTCTAAAGAACCTTTTGTGCAAAGAATGTTCCATGGAGGTTTAAAGTTCTTTACGGTACCATTCAACTTATAAAAAAACCTGTATTTAACCCTCTTGTTTGCGTGTCGGTCAAAAATGACCGATTTTTTTTTTCCTCAATGAAATGATTGTACTATATTTTAGTTCAATAATGTTTTTTAAATAATATTTTGTATTTTCTAGGGGATTTTATTGAAGACTTTTTACTGCAAAACTGTGAGAAAATCAAAGCCATAAATCTAAACAAGCTGTGTTCCAAATTTGAGGTTGATATCCACTAGAAGAAATTCATCTCCCATTCATTTCCAATACGATCATTTTTGATCGCGAACAAAGTGTGACTATTTTTTTAGGACCATTTAACTTTTTCGAATCATGTCCATGTTTTTTTTGTGTGTTCACACAGCAAGTGCCAAAACCTTTACCAAGTTTCGTACCATTCCGAACCAAAGCGTAAAAGTTTTCTGTCAAAAATGACTGAACAGCACCAGAGGGTTAAAAGTGTGCAATAGGACTCACTCACCTGTCTGTCACGTGTTCTACCTCTGTCAGCTTGCATTTGCATTGCTAACATGGGTGTGTTTCACTATAAATTCAGTCTGAAATATATTTTAAACTCATTTTGTTTTCTCTTCAGCATCACCTCAAATGCATATTTGGCTGAAACCTAAATTATATAATTTATAAGAGGCATCTAAAACTAAGAACATTATCTTTTCTCAGAACTGATATTTTTTTTAAATGTCCTTGTTTATGCAGAAAATGTTTACTTCAGGCGTACTTTCTTTATTCTCATCTCCACGTCGAAGAAATGCTTATAATGATGATGAAGATAGTGACAGTTCTCAAAATGAATAGTATATTTTATTTGCTTATTATTGAACTAATGCTGAATTATTTATAGTAAATTGTTTTGTTTTATTTTTATGTAGAAATATTTGTACACTGAAAAAAATGATTCGTTGAAATTAATAAAAAAAATTATCGTAAGTGGTTGCATTCAATTGATTTTATCTACATTTAAACAAATGCATTAGGTTGAACTAAAATTGATTAAGTTCAACTTAATGCATTTGTTTAAATGTATATTTATATGTATATTGTTTAAGAGTATTTAACAGCTTTGATATAATAAATTAAATTAGGTAAGGTCTACCAAATATTTCTCAATACATTACACATTATACTTATACAAATTGAGTAATAATAACTCTATTATTAGCAGAAAACAGTTATTTAATAATAATTAATAAAAATAAGTCAGTAGAAATAATTAAACATTACTTATTCAGAGATGGTTAAATTAAAAATGTTTAATTTAAAAATGGCGAGACACAGGACTCTGGAACTAAAAGGAGATTCATTTTAGTGACAAATACAGTGGCCCTTCGAGCTCAGTGTGCTGCAATTTAAGAAAACATGCAAATAGACTAAGACAAGCTAATTAAGAAAAAAATCAATCTGACAACACATGCACAAGTTCAGAAAAAGCAAACAAAAATGTTTTCAGTGGATATTAGTGCTAAACACGGCTTAGAAACACTTGCTCTTGGTGTGGTTTGTAAAAGTGGGTTTATGTTGTGGGCTGCCTTCTGCTTTGTGCATGCATAAAAAGCAAGTGCTGCACACAACTCACAGGACCTTGCAGAGCCAAAAGAGAATAAAGAAATGAGAATTTAAATGTCGTTTTGATGATTTTGAAAGACATTTGACATACCATACATGTATCCTGCTTAATAATAATAATAATACAGACAAGATATATCCCAGGGTATAGGCTAAAGTAATGTTGCGTCCCCAACCCTCTTAGGATTTATGCATGCATGTGTCTTTAAATGATAATGAGCTTTGCTCACCCCACTCCTCTGTTCTGTGGGGTGTTTTGACACAACACACATGGAGTGTTGTCTTGACAGCAGTTGAGGGTATATTTTGGAGAAAGAATGGCAGCGGGAGTCTCTGAGGACACATCTGTGCAACCGTATCAATTTGAACCGGAGTTGGACCCGGAACAAGATGACGGCCTCGAAGAAGTTCGACAATTAAGGCTCGAACAGCACGATAAAACCATTTCTGAATGGTTGGTTAACGTAATGTCACTTTGATCTATCTTTGTATGTACTGGCAGGGTAGAGTAGTGAAATACGAACGCTATGTGTTTACTGATGTATACGTTAGTTCATTGACAGACTTTATACTGACATTCGTTTATAAAGCAGTCTGGTGAGAAATGATTCACGCAAACATGAAAGCATTGACGTTGATCGTGGGGAATATTCCCTTCGAAAACAAAACTCAGCCACTGCGTCTTCAGCGGTTCGGATTTAGGAACATCAAAATTACTTCTGTGTTCGTTATTACACCCAAGAACAGAACACCACAATCGCTTAGACGCCATTCTGCTCCAGCGTATCAACAATGGCGGACTATGATGACAGCTCGCTCAGGGCGGATCTGTGTTGAAACGCTGCTGTCAATTAACAATCGTGGGAGGGGGCGTCCGACCGTGTGACGTCACACGGTCAGACGACTCGATTTGAGACAGGGGAAAACATATAAGGAGATTTAAAAAAAACACTGGATGGATTTTTATCATTATATGATGGTTGTGTACAGGCACTGCCAACACACATTTCAGTACAATCAACTTGTAAAAGTGCATGTACCATTATATGACCCCTTTAATGAATTGAGAATCAAGTTTTTTTTTTGCACGTTTATTTCAGTGAATTACAAAATCTGAACATTAGTCTACTAAACAAAACACTATGACATTAGGTTTAAATAGAGGCAGTCACAAGAATACCCTAGAAGGAGTATTTGAAATTCCACAGCATGGCATTTTTAAAAAATAACTTCCTGTTGGGCGGAGTTAATGTCTGTGGTGTGAAAGTTGTCCGGCTTGATGAGATTTATATATGTGCAAAGATTGGTGACTGTAGTAGCTGAAAAGGGATGTGCTACAGAGTTCCTTGAACATGCCCATTTTCTAGGTGGTGCTATAGCGTCTCCTCTACACGTCCACGAATTAACCTTTGTCAAGCCATAATGGAAGATTTCTCTGATGAGTGTGCAAAAGATCATGAAAATGAAAGCATGACAAATACCTCAAAAAGACATCCCAGATAGCAAACAGTCATTGAAACTATGTTAAATCAACATTAAGTCATTGAATCAACATCGAACTTTGATGTTGATTCTACATCATTTTGTACCCTGTTTTAATTTTGAAACAACATTGAAATCCTGTCCATAGATCAACAGAATTACGTTGTCAACATTAAGTCATTGAATCAACATCGAACTCTGATGTTGATTCTACATAATTTTGCACCGTTTTAATATTGAAACAATGTTTAAATCCTGTCCATAGATCAACAGAATTTCAATGGTATTTCAATTATCTGGAACATTGAAACAATGTTGAAATTTCAACTGAACTAAGGATCAATGTGATTTGTTGGAATTTCAATCGTTACTAAGCCATAGAAAATGATTGCTAGGCATACGAAAATGTAATGCCCTAAATTAAATAGCCTGTCATGAATATCCTGCTTTATCTACAGTCAGGATGTTAAAAAGTGATGGAACATTTGAAAGCTTTTATGCCTATAACCTAGCCTAAAACACTGACCACACCACACTATTTAAGGTAAAAACAAATTCATTTTATTAGCCTCTTATTTAATTATTTGTCCTCTTTAGCCAATTTACAGTTCATGGTCCTCTGACGTCTGAATGGTTTGTCGTCCAGTCCCTCCCACCGGGGTCTGGTGCATAGCGCAGCCACTTTTGCCCAGTCTGGGCAAAAGTAAATTGGGTGACGGCGGCTGTCCCCATCTGCTGCGTAAGAGCATCTAAAACAGAATATACAAGCACAATGCAAAAAAATTTGCCTATAAGTTAAACAGAACACCCACATATTTGCACACTTGGAAACAAATTCAGTAGCCTAGGTCTAGGATTTTTCAATGATGGGATAAGGCAATTTGTCCAGTGTTGTAGGCTAGCCTATCATGTTTGAAGTGAGTTCAGCACAAGAAAGAAATTAAGACAGGCATGGAACAATGTAAGAGTGAGTAAATCATGATACATCTTTTGGAGGGTGAACTATCCATTTAAAGGATTAGGTCATTTTCAAATACATTTTCTGATCATTTACTCACCAACATGTCATCCAAGATGTCCATGTCTTTCAGTCGAAAAGAAATTAAGGTTTTTGAGGAAAACATTCCAGGATTTTTCTCCATATAAATGGACTTCAATGGCATCCAACTATTCAAATGTTCAAAGAAGGTTCAAATATCCGTCTCAATGGAACTTCAAATGCTCGACACAATCCCAGTCGAGAAATAAGGGTCTTATCTAGCTAAACGGTCAGTCATTTTCTAATTTATACACATATATATACACTTTTTAACCACAAATGCCCATCTTGTATGGCTCTGAGATGCGCCACGCATTACGTCATCACGTTGGTCACAAAAATAAATAAATAAAAATAATAAAAATAAATTAAAACAAAGATATATATGGCTAACAAAAAAAGGATAATAATGTTTAATATGTTGCCAATGCAACAGTAATCCCTTAATAATTCTGTACTTTATTGCATGTTTACGTCTACGTTTAATCTACGATTACGTTTGAGCGCTCCAGCAAGGAGGAGCTTCCAGCAAGGAGGAGCCAGCATGTAAGCGCCACTCATTTCACCACCTTGTGGCAATTAACGTATTGAAGCTCTTCTTCGTCAGATCAAAATTTAAAATTTACACATCACATTACAATGATTTGTTATCTGAATTGTTTGTGCAGTACACAAGTCAATTCAAATTGTATTTTTATTTAATTTATTTAATTAATTAATTAAATTTAATTAATTTATTTCTATAGCACATTTAAAAAAAAGAGTTGCACCAAAGTGCACCACTGTACAGTAAAACAGTGAGCATATAAGAAGAAAGCATAAAAAGAAACCATGCAGAATACAAAATATAAAAACATTAAGCACAATATTATAAAAATCACCATAACTGGTTTGCCATGATTCTCATCCCAACTACAGGATGCTGCAAAAAAGGATTTTATTTTACTAAGAAAACACGAGAAAAATGCAAATAAAGACTTAGGGCCCTATTTTAACGATCTGAAACGCAAGTGTCAAAGCGCAAAGCGCAAGTAACTTTGTGGGCGGGTCTCGGCGCTGTTGCTATTTTCCCGGCGGGATAAATGACTCTTGCGCCTGGCGCAAATCTAAAAGGGGTTGGTCTGAAGTAGCTTCATTATTCATAGGTGTGGTTTGGGCGTAACGTGTATCAGAGCCAATTAACCCAATCAGAGCATCATCTCACATTCCCTTTAAGAGCAGACGCGCTTTTTCCTTGGCGTATTGCTATTATAACGGCGGATTTGCCAGGCGCGCGCCAGGAGCGGTTCACAGCCGAGGAGAGCAACGCTCTCGTCACGGCCGTAAAAGAGAGAGAAGTCAAGTCAAGTCAAGTCAAGTCAAGTATATTTGTATAGCGCTTTTCACAATACAGATTGTATCAAAGCAGCTTCACAGTATTAAATTAAAATAATACAACAAGGTTTGTTTCTAGTGGAATTTATTGATTGATAAAATCAAATTAAATATCCCCAGAATATCCCCAGTGACATTGGGGATCGAGAAACACACCCAAATTAGCTTCGGTTAAACAGGTATATAATAATGTGGGTAAATGTGTAAGCTAGATGTATGATTTTATAATAAATTATCTATCTATCTATCTATCTATCTATCTATCTATCTATCTATCTATCTATCTATCTATCTATCTATCTATCTATCTATCTATCTATCTATCTATCTATCTATCTATCTATCTATCGTTTGTAATAATATGATTTGCAAAAATGAAAACGGCTGCTTCTGTGTAGATTAGAGAAAGTGTATGCGCGTTGTGCACGCTATACATTATGGTCAAGCATGCGCCCTTAAAATAGCCTAATGAACAACGCGCAACGCGCCACTGACTTTAGACTAGGTTTTTTCTGGCCAGTGGCGCAATTGTTTTATGGAACAGTAAAATAGCACCAGGGATTGTTTGCGCCGGAACACGCCTCCTTTTTTGCGCTGAACCGCCCAGGGAGCGCAAGTTCATTCCCTAGTTTAGCGACGTGCTTCTGTGGAGGGAAAAGCGCGCTTTGCGCGGGTGCAAAATAGGAATGAAACATGCGTCGGTGTACAAAGTCAATTGCGCTGGGTGCAAGATAGGGCCCTGAGAGTCAATGTTCAGAAATTATGAATTATTATAATGTTTTGAACAATGCTGTATGCTGTGTTTTCCGGTGTGTTTGTTGTCAAACTCAACAAATCGTTTATTTTTAATTATTAAAAAATGCCATTATTTTATATGAAAAAGTGCATAATTGTATTTTATTAAGAAAATATTTTAGTTTGTCTTGTATATATTTTTTATTAGATCAGATAACATTTTAAGCTGTCATGGTCGTTACAATGTACGGGCGCAATGTTCTATGGGGCATGTTATCACATTTCACTTCCATTCTTTCGGGGTATATCAAGAAAAAAGCATACACTGTATTAATAAAACAAAACCACATAATTGTACTAGACGTGTGGGAAATTAATGTGGGAAAAAATAAATACTCTAACAATTGAAATTGTCTATTTCAATTTATATACAGTATATATATATATATGTTTTATTTAAATTACTTTAATTATAATGAGTTTGCAGTGAACAGTTCAGTAGCATTTTCTGCATTCTGAGTGCCAGTTGGGAGAGTTGCCATCGAGAGTAGCCATGACGACTGTGGCGCATCCTCAAACAACACAGAGAGGACCACTGGAATAACACACAGTTTTGTCTCTCTCACTCTCATTTATTACTAAAGGTTAGTAAAAATGATCAAATTTCAGAAAAAGAACTGTTATTCAGATGCTTTGATGTCTACTATTTTAGTTCAATTGGGTGTTCGTTTTATTAATGATTTTAGTATAGTTATATTTTAGAAAAGTCTGTTAGTGCATCATCTACTGTGAAACAACTGTGAGAGAGTCTGAAATATAGTATTTATTATTATTATATTTGTTGTATGATTGTGTGTATATTTATTTATTTATTGAGTTAAAGGATTAGTTCACCCAAAAATGAAAATTCTGTCAGTAATTACTCACCCTCATGTTGTTCCAACCCCGTAAGACCTTCGTTGATCTTCGGAACACAAATTAAGATATTTTTTATTAAATCTGAGAGCTGTCTCACTCCTCCATAGGCTTCTAAGGGAATGAAACTTGCTGGCCCAGGAAAGTTATTAAAGAGATCGTTAATATAGTCCAAGTGACTACAGTGGCTCAATCTTAAGTTTATCGAGCGACGAGAATACTTTTTGTGCGCAAAAAAAAACAAAGATAACGACTTTATTCCACTATTCATTTCCTTCTCTCTGGGCCTCGAGTCTTTTCACGTAGTGTTTTAACGCAGCGCGTCTGTGTTGCACGTCACACGCATCACAATTTGTATTTTGACAAATGTACTGAGCCCTGACAAAGGGTTTCGGCCAGAGCCCGTCTACGGAGAGCCTGTCCACTCCCTATTAAGCCCTATTGTACCGAATTTTGGTTGTAGTACCATCAGAGTTCCACTGGGGGCGCTCGCCATGAGTGCAAAATGAATGGGAGTCAATGGGGCTAGACGGCTAAATTAGTCTCTTTCACCCGATTGCCGTTGAGAAATCTCAGATGTGATTGTAGATTTTGCAAGTTCAACATGGGTTTTAGGTCGAAAGTTGAATGAATGAGTACTTATGTCGTTTTGATTTCTTACAGGTTGAGTTGTTGTTGCCCATAACACGCTAGCATTCTGCTAATGACGTCAGCATTCTGACGTCATTGACATTTTGAAAGACTTTTTTAAAGCAAATAAGTGACTCTAAAAAATCTAACACCCAGCAATGTGTAATTTCTTTGCATCTCCTTTCGAATACAACATTCAAATTACTAGACAAAAAATTATATCCTGAGAAAAGTGGATTTTGAGGGGTATACCGCCATTGACCTCCATTCATTCTGCACTCGTCCTGTGAGCGCCCTCATATGGAATCAGAGTGGAACTGCAACCAGTTCAGAAGCCGGAAGTGTAGTGAGAGTGAAACTTCTCGCCATATTAGACATTCTCTGGTTTCGGCATTCTCCGACAAAGGGTCAAATTTTCCATGATGTTACAAAGTCCTAACCTAACTACTGGTCTTCAATCAATACCTACTTATTCATTGCTGTCCTGGTTGGAGTTATTGTTGTAGAACCGAACTGAATAATTTACAGGGAGCGATAGCTTTTTACTATTTAAAAATATTTTCATTAGCTATCTGAGGATTTTGAGAATTTATATTCTAAAGAACCTCTTGAAAGAACCTTTTGGGCAAAGAATGTTCCATGGAGGTTTAAGGTTCTTTACGGTACCATTCAACTAAAAAAAACTTTATTTAACCCTTAAAATGACCGATTTTTTTTTCTTCAATGAAATGATTGTACTATATTTTAGTTCGATAATGTTTTTTAATTAATATTTATTATTTTCTAGGGGATTTTATTGTACTTAATTTAATTTTTGAAGTTTAGGGGAGAGCGGGGCACAACGTAACGCGGGGCTAGTTATGCAAAAAGTGTGCAAAATAACTCACTCACCTCTGTAAGCCCGACTCAATCGACCCAATGGAGACATTTGATCAGCAGGGGAAGGTCTTTGCACGTTACTGTCTTTCCTCGTGGCAAAGTAATTTGATTAAATGAAATACATTTTCTCATGTATTAACTAGTTATTTGATCTGACTCCATACATGAAAAGGTTTTAATGATATCTGTGCATCATTAAATGTGAGCGAATGTTTGACTATTCTTTTTAACTCTACTGAAAATAATCTCATAGTCGATTAGAATAAAATCAAATGTTTACAATTTATTATGTCAGGTAAATGTATCACACCAGTTTCATAATCAGTTCAAAGATAATAGATACAAAACATCAAATGCTCTGGAATAAAGAGAGAAGAGGCAATACCTTGCTTACACTTCGCATCATAGGCTGGTCTGGGTTACAGAATCGCGCCAAGCCTCTGGCTGCATTTCATTATATAGACAGAAACATTTGCTAACAATAGGAATTTGCATTCAGAGTTTACACCTCTTGGGAGCAGAGTGCCATTTGCTTGGAAGACACACCCTCCTTTGTGTACAGGTTATCTCTTTGGGAATGGGCATTTGTACCAGTCGCACTGAGACATATCAAATGATACCAAACGTGTATTACTGTACAATAATTATTCACAATCACATTAAACTATATAGATTCTTGGGTGAATTTTGGTGATCTCAGCATGAGGGAGAAGGGATGGGGGAAGAGGGAAAGAAATGTAAATTAAGATCATTCTGAGATGAGACTTGCATCTCGAATGGTAATGCTACCTTCACAAGAGTGAGTTCAAATGTTAATTTCCTTTGTTCTGTCAGAGAGTAGCCCTCTCTTCCAGTTCTTCCAGTTTTTCCAGTCTTACACCTCACCTGTCTGTCACGTGTTCTACCTCTGTTTGCATTTGCATTGTTAACATGGGTGTGTTTCACTATAAATTCAGTCTGAAATTAAACTCATTTTGTTTTCTCTTCAGCATCACCTCAAATGCTCTATTTGGCTGAAACCTAAATTATACATTTTACAAGAGGCATCTAAAACTAAGAACATTATCTTTTCTCAGAACTGATTTTTTACATTTTTTCCTTGTTTATGCAGAAAATGTTTACTTCAGGCTTACTTTCTTTCTCATCTCCAAATCGAAGAAATGCTAATGATGAAGATAGTGACAGTTCTCAAAATGAAAGGTTAGTATATTTTATTTGCTTATTATTAAACTATTGCTGAATTATTTGGTAAATTGATATTATTTATTTATGTAGAAATATTTGTACATGCTTTTATTAGCCATGTTCATTTCTTGTTATCTAGATAAAAGAAAAGAAAAAGAAATGTACATTTATATACAAGGCAATGTGAGTTTATTAGGGCAGGTCACTTGAGTGTACTATAGACCTTTTTCAGAGCAGCGCCATGACAAGTATTAAAAGCGAGGCTGTGAGGAATAGACTTACCGTCTTTTCAGTGCATCAGCTGTAAAAAGCTGCATAAAGCTCCTAGATCACTTATAATTTTACATAGCTCAGGGAGTTTTTCTGGAGTTTTTTGTCGACTGAAAATTTGCAGAAATATATTTTTGCAATGTTTCAAAACAATTCAGAACAATCCAAAAACACATTAAATAACACAACCCTCTGAAGGGATGAATGTCTGTCCCTCACAGCATCACAATCATTCCTGTTAAAAATAGCAAAGATGGCGCTGTTATGAATATGTTCTATGGGCCTGACCAAATACACATTTGCGGTCTTTACACTTGACTATGCTTGTCTACATTATGTATTTCCAGTATTTGGACTGCAAGTGTGTGTAGAACTTTTGATTACCCGATGGGACACAGACACACATGGTGTTGCAAAAATGCAAGTGTTTACAGAGCTTTTTTATTTTTATTTTTATTTTTTATTTTAAATTGTAGCGCTTCTAGTTCTAATTAAGTGATAAAGAGCAGTTGCAAATGTTAAAAATGGCAAAGATAGCGCTGTTATGAATATGTTCTATGGGCCTGACCAAACACGGACTTGCGGTCTTTGCACTTGACTTTTCTACATTATGTATTTCCTGTATTTGGACTGCAACATTGTGTAGAACTTTTGATTACCCGATGGGACACAGACACACTTATGGTGTTGCAAAAATGCAAGTGTTTACAGAGCTTTTTTATTTTTATTTTTTATTTTAAATTGTAGCGCTTCTTATTAAGTGATAAAGAGCAGTTGCAAATGTTGCACAAAATATACACTGTTTAAAAAATCTATAGAATCTACTCAATAAAAGTGAAGTAAAAATTTGCACTCATTTTGTTTGGGTAGATTTCATCCTATATTTTTGAGAAAGGAGTAGGCCTACCTGAATTTAACAGCTACGATATACTAAATGAAATTAGGTAAAGTCTACCTAATATTTCTCAATACATTACACATTACTTATAAAAATTGAGTAATAATAACTCTATTATTAGCAGAAAACAGTTCATCTACTTAATTAATAATAATAATAATAATAATAAGTCAATAAAAACAATTAAACATTACTTATTCAGAGATGGTTAACCCCTTAAACCCGAAGTGTTTAATTTTGAATTTTAGACACATTTCCACTCTCAACTTAATGAAACATACTCCGATTGTGGAAAATGACACATCATTATTTACAGCAGATATGCTTACAGTTAAAATGAGTCCAAACATAATCCATCACTCAGAGCTAAAGATATTCCTCATGGAGTTCTAACACAAAAAAATCCACATACGCACATAGCCAAGCAACTTGGCCTTTTTACTCGTATCTTCATAAAACATACATCGATCATGAAAAATGACCCATCATCATTTCACAGCAGGAGCTCACGATTAACCAAAATATTCAATCAATCAGATCTAAAGATATTCCTCATGGCGTTCTAACACAAAAAATACCACAGACACACATAGCAAGTATATACTCATGAAGCACTCGCGTTTGGTTTTTGCTTATAACTTCATGAAGCATGCACAGAAAATTGCACATCATTATTTTCAGCAGACTCTCGCGATTAAAACGAGCCCAGCATAATCCATTACTCAGATCTAAAGATATTCCTAATGGAGTTGTAACACACGAACCCCCACAGGCGCACACAGATGGAGCACTGATGTCGCATTTTAACTCATAACTCAATGAAGCATGCATAAATTGTGGAAAATGGCACATCATTATTTACAGCAGATTGTTAAGATTAAAAATAGCCCAAACTCACCATAATCCATCACTTAGATCTAAAGATATCTGTCATGGACTTCTAACACATGAGTGCACAGGTGCACCAATGAAGTAGTAGTATCAGTAGCCTAGCGACGTTTCAGCTCATATCCATGAAGCATGCATGGATAGTGAAAAATCGAACATCTTTATTGACAGAAGATTCTCACGATTACAAAGAGCCCAACATAATCCATTGAATTGATCATGAGATCCCAGCAAACACAGAACGTTGGCACAACGTACCCAACCTTCTAACAACGTTTTATCAACATGGCCAAAAGGTTGCTATAAATTTGTGGTGTGGTGAAGGTTGTTACAGCGTTGTCACAATGTTGACATTAAACCACCGTTGAGGGCCATTGCTTAAGGTTGTGCCAACGGTGTCTTGACAACCACTGGACTACATATGTAGCCTACTCGTCACTGCCCTGAAGCGCGGAAATTAGCCTTTTAAATTTCAACCGCCCGTTGGGCTCATTGTGCTGTCTCGTTCTTAATCGAGCAAGGATACGCGAGTATTGCGTTTTATTTACCTCAGCTAAATAAGATACGTACTTATTCAAACACAACCTACAACTTCATTTTTCATTTTCTAATGTGACTAATGTAGCCTCGCTTGCACTGTTTAGTTTTTCATTTAATTTGTCTGCTATTTAGTCTCATTCGAAAAACTCTTAAGTATTGCTGAGTTATTTGCTGATAAACACAATTTCTTTTTTTCATAATCTATGAAATAATTTTTTGTACTATGTACTGCAATGTGTCAAAAACATCATACAGCTCATGAAACATACACAGATCGTTGAAAATGGCACATCATTTTTTTACAGCATATTATTACAATTAAAATAAGCCCAAAATGAACATAATCTATTGCTTTTATGACAAGATATTCTTCATGGAGAAACCATTTTAAAAATGCCCATGAGGGGGCGTCAAGGACTCAACAAAAAGGCTATCTTGGTTCCAGATGCTATAACTTTTGATTCCTTTATCCAATTACCACATCCAGATGCAGCTAGCATGTAGAATATATTACAGCTAACATGTCTTCACCAAAAAAGAATTTTCCTCCTACCTTATTTCCTTCCTGAGTTATTCCATGTAAAATAAGAAAGATATGCAAAATCATCATAAAAATTATATATATATTTTTAAAAGTGTTCTTTCAAACGATACATACCTTTTGACTCTCCTTGCTATAGTTTTGAAGTTATGAGTCTTTAGTTCCCTTTCGTGGTCACTCCGAGTTACGTCGGATGACGACGATTGGGGTTTCGCTTAGAAGCCTATCACCTTCGAGTATATAAAACGAGCCAATGGCAATGAAATGCCATGGGTCTGCAGAATTTGCATAGCGTATCTCCGCCCACCGCAGGGGGTATATAAGGAAGTACGCTGGCAACATGCAGATATGTTTTCGCTTCGGAGCCGAGAACTTCTCCACTCCACGCAAGCCAAAAATCCTGAGTTATTCTTCTCAATTCCTTCGAGATGAGCGAGCTCTCCGGTGTTGGTGTGACGGCGATTTCAGCGAGTGCACACTACCCTGCTGATCTGGTCACACCGAATCTACTGACTCCCCGAGAGCTAGTACTTCGGCTGGTGGCCTGAGGGTGACTGTGTGGAGCACACCGCCGATACGTCCACGGTCCACACGCCCCTCTTCAGCATCGGTACCCGCGAGTGTTCAAACTGAGACCGCTGGTCCCTCTACGGAGGCCCCGCGTGTTTCGTTTGGAGCTCCAGCAGAGGATGCAATGTCGATCACTGCATCACAAGGTGGGCATGAGTCCTTGGGAAGTGAGGATTCGGCTGTGTTGCCGCCCTCGGGCGTGCCAGCATTGCCTGAGTCTGATCCCGAGCTGACTGCCATGCTTTCCCGGGCAGTCGCGGCCATTGGGCTCGAGTGGTCCCCGCCACCCGATCCAGTGCGCTCGCGGCTGGATGATTGGTTTTTGGGAGCGGCCGCTGACACTCGTCGCCGCCCAACCCCAATACCATTCTTCCCGGAAGTGCATGAGGAAGTCACGCGGTCCTGGAAGGCCCCCATGTCTTCCCGTGATCGTTCGTCGGCTTTCTCCGCCTTTCCTCCCCTCGATAAGGCTGATGCTTGTGGGTACACTGGGATTCCCCCGGTCGAACGTTCTGTCGCGATGCAGCTGTGTCCGACAAGCGCTTCATCGCGTGGTGATCCTAAGCACCCATCCAAAGCCTGTAGATTTTCGTCTACTATGGTGGCGAAGTCTTACAGAGCGGCGGGACAGGCAGCTGCCTCTTTGCATGCCATGGCCATCTTGCAGGTCTACCAGGCCAAGATGCTCCGTGACATGCACGAGGGTAGGACAGACCCAGGGCTCTTCGATGAGCTGCGCGCAGCCACCGACCTCGCTCTCCGAGCGACGAAGGTGGCCGCGCGCTCCCTGGGTCTGGTGATGTCCACAGCTGTGGTCCAGGAGCGACATCTCTGGCTGAACCTGCCCGATATGCGTGAACCCGAGCGGACTCGTCTGCTCGATGCTCCCATATCCCAGGCCGGCCTTTTCGGCGGTGCCGTCGAGGACTTTGCCCAGCAGTTCTCGACCGCCCAGAAGCAGACTGAGGCGATCAAGCACATTCTGCCCCGACGCTCCGCTGCTGCTCAGCCGTCGGCACAGAATCCTCAGCCTGCTCGCCGCCGAGGGCGCCCTCCCGCGGCTCCCGCCCCTCCCGCACGGCCCCAGCAGCAGCCTTCATCTGGGCCGCGTCGTGGAGGAAGCCGCAGGAAGGCGCCACAGCCCTCTCCGGCCCCGCGGCCCGCTAAACGCCAGGCCAAGCAGCGCCCCTGAGACGGGCTGCTCAGGATTGGCGCTCAATTCTGTTCAGGAGCTGGTAGCAGGGCCACTCCTTCCCCCGGTGGAGGGCCGGGGGAGAATCTTTTGTTCTCCACTCCCCGCTGCTCGTCCAACGACGAGCAGTACCCTAATGTGGTTAAAGACAGAATTGAATCCCCCAATCCTGAGCCGACAGAGTCCGAGGGCCGCAGTGGTCCGAGGGCCCCCTCGGGTCCCGACACTGCCGCCCTCCTCTGTCCCACGGGCCACGCTCCTCTCATCCCCCTCTGTCGCCAGACCCCTGCCAGAGCACGCCCCCGTGGGACGCGCGCCCTCCCCTGGCCTCCTCTGGCAGGACACGGTTAATGACCGTGCCCCCGCACAGGGCCGCTATGCCACCCTCGCTGGTGCCGGTCATTCCGCCTCGCTGCCCCACCGACGGTACGTCTGTGGTTCGTATGACCCCGCTGGTGCACTTTCTGGAGGCCTGGCTAGAGCTTCCCAGACTGTCCCGCTGGGTCGCGAGAACCATCAGATTCGGCTACGCGATTCAGTTCGCGATATCTCCTCCCGGCTTCAGGGGAGTCCGCTTCACTATGGTCGGTGGCAATGCCCCTGTCATGAGAGCGGAGGTCGCCACCCTACTGGCGAAGGGTACGATCGAGATTGTCCCTCCAGCCGAGATGAAGTCCGGCTTCTACAGCCCTTACTTCATTGTACCCAAGAAGTCTGGTGGGTTACGGCCAATCCTCGACCTGCGCGTCTTGAACCGCTCCCTTCACAGGCTGCCGTTCAAGATGCTAACGGCCAAACACATCCTCCAGTGTGTGCGGCCGCAGGATTGGTTTGCAGCGATCGACCTGAAGGACACCTACTTCCATGTCTCCATTTTACCTCGACACAGACCGTTTCTATGGTTTGCTTTCGAGGGGCAGGCATACCAGTACGCGGTTCTCCCTTTCGGGCTAGCCCTGTCTCCTCGCGTCTTTACGAAGGTCGTCGAGGCAGCCCTTGTTCCCCTCCGGGAACACGGGGTTCGTATCCTGAACTATCTCGACGACTGGCTGATCCTAGCTCACTCTCGAGACCAGGTTTGCGAACACAGGGACCTAGTGCTCCGGCACCTAGCTCGTCTGGGCCTTCGGGTCAACTGGGAGAAGAGCAAACTCTGCCCCGCGCAGAGGATCTCTTTTCTCGGTATGGAGATCGACTCGGTCGCCATGTGCGCGCAGCTTACGAGTGAGCGCGCGCAGTCACTGCTGACTTGTCTTCGTCAGCTCGAGGGCAAGAGTGCGGTTCCACTGAAACTTTTTCAGAGGCTCCTGGGGCATATGGCATCCACAGCCGCAGTAACGCCGCTGGGATTGCTTCATATGAGACCGCTTCAGCTTTGGCTTCGCGATCGAGTCCCGAGGTGGGCATGGCAACACGGCACGCTCTGA
Organism: Rutilus rutilus; assembly: GCF_951802725.1. NCBI lineage: Eukaryota > Metazoa > Chordata > Actinopteri > Cypriniformes > Leuciscidae > Rutilus > Rutilus rutilus. The sequence goes on from NC_140233.1 coordinate 14,319,976, forward strand.
GTCCCAGTGACTCCAGCCTGCCGTCAGACCTTCACCCCGTGGACGAACCTCAGTTTTCTACGGGCCGGAGTGCCCCTAGAACGAGTTTCCCGGCATGTTGTTGTATCAACAGATGCCTCCACCACGGGCTGGGGCGCCATGTGCAATGGACATGCTGCCGCGGGCTCCTGGACAGGACCCCAGCGCCTTTGGCATGTCAATTGCCTCGAGTTGCTGGCTGTACGTCTCGCCCTGCACCGCTTCCATGCGCTGCTCAAGGGTCAGCACGTACTAGTCCGTTCAGATAATACCGCGACAGTAGCGTACATCAACCACCAGGGTGGTCTACGCTCCCGCCGTATGTCGCAACTCGCTCGCCACCTCCTCATATGGAGTCAGAAGCATCTTAGGTCGCTTCGAGCCATTTATATCCCGGGAGACCTGAACCAGGCAGCCGACGATCTCGGCTTCGGCCTCTCGCTGGAGAATGGAGACTCCATCCCCAGTCGGTCCAGCTGATTTGGGATCAGTTCGGGGACGCACAGGTAGACCTGTTTGCCTCCCACGACTCGTCCCATTGCGACCTGTATTATTCCCTGACCGAGGGCACGCTCGGCACGGATGCACTGGCGCACAGCTGGCCGCGGGGCCTACGCAAGTATGCGTTTCCCCCAGTGAGCCTTCTTGCGCAGACTTTGCGCAAGATCAGGGAGGACGAGGAGCAGGTCATTTTGGTTGCCCCGTATTGACACAACCGGACCTGGTTCTCCGAACTAGTACTCCTCGCGACAGCACCTCCCTGGCCAATTCCTCTGAGGAAGGACCTCCTTTCTCAGGGACGGGGCACCCTTTGGCACCCTCGTCCCGATCTTTGGAACCTCCACGTGGGACGAGGCAGGTTTGAGTACCCTACCACCAGCGGTGGTGGCTACCATCACTTCCGCTAGAGCATCGTCCACGAGACATGCCTATGCGTTGAAGTGGAACCTCTTCGTCAACTGGTGTTCTTCAAAACATCAAGAACCCACGAAATGCCCGATCAGTGTCGTGCTTTCCTTCCTGCAAGAAGGGTTGGAGCGAAGGCTGTCTCCCTCCACCCTGAAAGTATATGTTGCCGCCATTGCCGCACATCACGACGCAGTTGATGGTAAGTCTCTGGGAAAGCACGACCTGATCATCAGGTTCCTGAGGGGAGCGAGAAGACAATCCTCCTTGTCCTCCCCTCGTACCCTCTTGGGACCTCTCAGTGGTTCTAACTGCCCTGCAGAGTGCTCCATTTGAGCCTTTGCAATCAGTAGAGCTTAAGTTCCTGTCTATGGACAGCGCTCCTGGTTGCATTGGCCTCCATCAAGAGGGTAGGGGACCTGCAGGCATTTTCGGTTGACGAAGCGTGCCTGGAATTCGGGCCGGCTAACTCTCACGTGATCCTGAGACCCCGGCCTGGATACGTGCCCAAGGTTCCTACCACACCCTTTCGAGACCAGGTAGTGAACCTGCAAGCGCTGCCCTTGGAGGAGGCAGACCCAGCCTTGGCACTGCTCTGTCCAGTACGCGCCCTTCGTGCTTACGTAGACAGAACGCAGTGTTTCAGGACCTCAGACCAGCTCTTTGTCTGTTATGGTGGGAAGCTGAAGGGAAAGGCTCTCTCAAAGCAAAGGTTATCTCACTGGATAGTGGATAGCATTGCTTTGGCATACCAGCAGCAAGGTCGTCAATGCCCCCTTGGTGTGAAAGCCCACTCCACTCGTAGTGTGGCTTCCTCTTGGGCTCTAGCGCATGGCGCCTCGCTAACAGACATTTGTAGAGCTGCAGGCTGGGCGACACCCAACACATTCGCGAGATTCTATAATCTCCGAGTAGAGCCAGTTTCTTCCCATGTACTTGCTTCAACCAGCCGGTACTAGATTCTGCTCAGGTGTCTTCGCTTGCTCGCCATTCCTCTCCACGGACGGGATACGTGCGATTATCTTCTTAGGTGAGTCTGATAAGCTCTGAGTTTCCTCCAGCACTGGTTACGTCAACGCCTGAGTTATGCCAATCTGCCATAACGCAGCTTTTGCGCTTGACTAGGTGCCTCCATGTGCATGGTCCCCCCTCTGGGCGACCCCCACATGTGTATTCCACTGTAAGTCTCTTTTGAGCGTGTGTCTTTCCCTTGGCAAGCCACCTTGCCACCCCTGGGGTTTAAATATTCCACCTGTGGCTGGACACCTCAGTGATACTCCATATGCATCCCTCTGGATCATATGTGTCTCTCAAGTCCCCCCCTTAATGGTTGGGCGTAATTGCATATTTCTCCTGAGATATGCTTCCCAGTGTACCTTGGTATTCCTGTGTTAGGTAGGACTCCCTCGTTCATGCTAGGCTCACAACAGGGAGCTCAGACTTACGCAGGGCACTGGATGACAGCCGAGGTGGCGTGATTAGACTGGAACCCCAATCGTCGTCATCCGACGTAACTCGGAGTGACCACGAAAGGGAACGTCTCGGTTACGGATGTAACCCTCGTTCCCTGAGTAGGCGTTACGTCTTCCTGCCACTTCCGCTGTATCGCTGAAAAACGCCTGGGTCCAGTTTCGACTCCTTAGCGAAGACATATCTGCATGTTGCCAGCGTACTTCCTTATATACCCCCTGCGGTGGGCGGAGATACGCTATGCAAATTCCGCAGACCCATGGCATTTCATTGCCATTGGCTCGTTTTATATACTCGAAGGTGATAGGCTTCTAAGCGAAACCCCAATCGTCGTCATCCGACGTAACGTCTCCGTTCCCTACTCAGGGAACGAGGGTTACATCCGTAACCGAGACGTTTTGTATGGAAGCTTGTTTCCGCCACTGAATAATAAATAGTTCAGTTGGGTAGTGCACATATTAAATAATACTGTTACCGAGGTGATAAAAGCACCAAATTTTACATGAAGCTTCTTTAGGACCTCCTAAATGATTTCAGCCTAGGAGCCCAGCTGAAATATTGACATTTAATGTCAAATCACTTAAAAAACAATATTCATGAAAAACGTTTTTTTTTTTTTTTTTTTTTTTTTCTCTCAAGTAAAACTTTCAGGGTAATGGCCTTTTAAGACCAATGAATAAGCTTCCTTTTGTTAATTTGTGCTCAGGCCAGTAGTTCTTCCAAATTATAATTGAAAAACAGAGTGCCAAGACACCTTATACCTAAAAAAAACCTCAAAAAGCCCTGTATAATATAGGCGAATTATAAAAAAAAGGCAGCAAAAATGCTTAAATGTTAAGAGATCTTGGTTTTCTCTTTTATTTTTCAATTCAACTAGGTCATTCATATAGCTATCTGCTGAGTTCATAGTTTGGTCATTAGTTTTATGTTAGGCTGCATCACATCACATTAAATCCTATTTGTGTGTGACAGTACATAGCTAGATCTAGATGTACTTTCAGTTATTTTGGTTGCCTATTTTGCACGTGTTACAGGTCAGAATTTGTTTGTCCTTTTATGCTTAATGTCCAACTAAGGAATACACTTGGAATACACTTGGCGACCTCTTAGAGTGCTCTGGTTGGACGACAGCACTCACTGAAGCAGAAGTAGCATCTTCTAGAAAGGCTGACTCATTTCTGAAAGCAGCACACCTAACGGTGCGAGTCATGGAGACCAAGTCACTCTACTGTCACTTCACAATCTACAGCAGGAAGCTTTTAGGCTTATTGCTGGCCATAAAGATGAAGATACCTTTATCACTTGGAGAAATTACATGCTGAAGAAGAGTCCAACTTTCATGTATTGGGATCTAATACTAAGATATGAAACCCTCATTCTCATTTTTGTCAGAGCTCACAGAGAGAAGAACTTCCTTCTATATTTAGAAGTTTTAGAAGAACTCATCCCTCTATTTTTTGCCTTGGACCATACAAACTATTGGCGCTTTTCCACTGCATGGTACGGCTCGGTACGGTTCGACTCGGCGCGGAACGGTTCGGCTTGCTTTGCTTTTCCACTGCGTGGTACGACTCGACTCAGTACGGCGCGGTTCGGCTCGCTTTAGCTCGGTTGCTTTTCCACTGCAGTTAGTACCGCTTCAAAGTGTTTGACTGATCGTTATAGCTGCCGTCTCTACTACCATGACATCATCATATTAAATGCGAATTTTTCATTCCGTGTTTCCCCATCCACTCCTCGGCAACCAACGAGAGGAACGTCTGCACCTCGTCCACTGACCACGATTCAGCCATTTCTCTCTTTTTTTGAAGTTTATACTCTTTTTTTGAAGCAAATACTTTTAAAACAGGTGCTACAGCGTTGGCTGTTGTCTACTGGCTATTTAAATCTAGCGGGTTTAAGTGTCTCGTGTCGTAAATACAATGACGCTGGTAGAGATGATTCTGTCTGACCAATCAGTGATCTGCAGTGTTTTCACGTCACATTTTAGTATCGGTACGGTACGCTTGGAACCTCAACAGAGGTGGTACCATTTAAAGCGAGCCGAAGCGAGCCGTACCGTACCGTACCATGCAGTGGAAATGCGCCATAAGTGAGCCGTACCGAACCGAGCCGTACCATACCATGCAGTGGAAAAGCGCCAAAGCGTGCCGTCCCGAACCGAGCTGTACCGTACCATGCAGTGGAAAAGCGCTATATGCAAGATGGTGTCTGTCCACATCAGGGACATGAAGTCTTCGCCCAGCACCATCAAGGATGAGTTTGAAAAGCATTCACACTGGGTTCTCTCAAAGACATACAACAAGTTCTCTGCAATACCTTTTGGCCAAGCTCATGAACAAGAGAATAAGATTGTGAAAGGTTGCGGTGGTGCATTTGTTCTCACAGAAAACCCAAATGCTTTCAGACGATGGATGATCTCTGGACCAGAGTTGGGAAGATTGCTGAAAGAATTTGAAGAGGACTTTCTTCCTGAAAATGACATAGATAATCCTAAGAATTTTAAGCATCATGAACAGTGTCTTTCCACACAGAAGACATTTCAAAGACATGTAGCCAACCTGTCTGAAACTATTAAAAGAATGGGCAACCCTTTCTTGGATGATTTTAAAGATCTAGTCACTCTTCACAGCCGTAACTGCAGATGAATCTGTAGCTAAAACAGAGTTCATCTTAGAAGACACAGGCTATATATCACATCAGGGCAAGCTGTATCTTCCTTTGGTTCCAGCAGCACCATGAGCAGTTGCAATCATGAAGAGGCAGACACCTGGATTGTGGTTCATATACAGCATGCCCTGGAGCAAGGAGCAAAAACTGTCCATGTGCGTACTGTGTACACTGATGTCATTGTGATTCTTGAAGGTCTATTCCATGATTTACTTGTGATTCAACCTTTGACTGACATCTGGGTGGCTTTTGGCATGGGCAAAAAGTACAGATTTCAATTACATATGTAAAAGTCTGGGTAAGGACAAGTTTCAAGCACTGTTGATGTTCCATGCCTATTCAGGGTGTGATACAACATCTGCTTTCACTGGGAAGGGTAAGAAGTCAGTTTGGCGGGCCTGGCAAGCCTATGATAAAGCCACTGAAGTATTTGCTTCCCCTGCCAGAAATCCATTCCAAAAATTAGATGCTGCTTCATGGCAGTTCCAAAAGCTTGAGAGACTGACTGTCAGCTTGTATGACAAGTCCAGTCCTTTAAGCTCCATTGGCCAGAAGAGGAAATAACTCTTCTGCCATGGGAGTAGGACAATGGAGAAACTGCCACCCACCCAAGATACTCTACTGCAGCACATCAGACGGGCAGTTTATCAGACTGGAATCTGGGCGACCAGCACACTCTCACAGCAAGGTATTCCTTCTCCAAGGGACTATGGATGGACCAAAGAATCAGGGTCTTGGGAACCAGTTTGGATGACACCTTCAGCAGTCCCCACAGCCTGCAGAGAACTTATCAAATGTTGCTGTAAGGGGGAATGCTCCACCTGCAAATGTGGCAAAGCAAGTCTAGACTGCTCAGCTCTTTGCAAATGCAACTGTAACGACTCGTAATTATCAATTACAGGGCCAATAAAGACCATATTGCTAATACTTTAACATGTATTGAAGCTTTAGTTATGTAAAAGTTCATAAACATAAATAAACATATCAAAATGTTAACTTTGGGATTCATTTGAATACTTTATCTTGTGCAGGAACTTGAAAATCTCTGTGTTTTTAAGCATATTTCATTGTTAATGATATACTTCTAATATGACATCTTGCAACATTTATTTACGAGGGCATGTCAAACAAGAAAGATATGCAAAATCATAATAAAAATGATAAATATTTTTTGTCTTTTATCAGAAGTTTCTCGGCAGGAGAATGTCCAAATGTAATGTAATTTATATAAAAAGTGTTCTATCAAACGATACCTACCTTTTGACTCCTTTTTATAGTTTTGGAGTTATGAGTCTTTACTTTTGTGTGTGTCACTCAGACAAAACAACTCTAAAAATGCCTTCAAGGCTTAAGGGGTTAAATTAAAAATGTTTAATTTAAAAATGGCCAGACACGGGACTCTGGAACTAATAGGAGATTCATTTTAGTGACAAATACAGTGGCCCTTCGAGCTCAGTGTGCTGCAATTTAAGAAAACATGCAAATAGACTAAGCAAGCTAAGAAAAAAATCAATCTGACAACACATGCACATGTTCAGAAAAAGCAAACAAAAATGTTTTCAGTGGACATTAGTGCTAAACACGGCTTAGAAACGCTTGCAGAGCCAAAAGAGAATAAAGAAATGAGAATTTAAATGTCGTTTTAATGATTTTGAAAGACATTTGACATACCATACATGTATCCTGCTTAATAATAATAATAATACAGACAAGATATATCCCAGGGTATAGGCTAAAGTAGTGTTGCGTCCCCAACCCTCTTAGGATTTAACTCGCCTAAAGTCCTTTTAGGATGCAGCACCGGATTCAGATAATGTCTCTCAACTGAAATATTATAGATATTATTTCCATCTAGTATTTATATTACTTCTGAGTCAAGATATTGTTTACCTTTGTTTTAGAGGAAAGGAACAGGGGTGTATTCAAGAAAGCAAGGTTAGATAGCTATGAACACGGAGCTGAGAGCACAGCGCACTCACACAGTGTGTGGGAGAAATTTGGAATTATCTCAGATGAAGAAAACAATATTGTGAAAGGCTTTGCTGCATCCAAAACCTGCCTTAAAGTTTTCGTGTTGGATAGCAGCAAATTGAAATGTGGAATTTTGTGGAAGTTTTCTGAAGGAGATCAAATCTGAGTTCCTTGGCAGGAAATGAGCGATTCATAGCCTTTGGACACGCCCATTCTGGCAGGCTCTGACATGCTAGGGCGCGAAGTGCCCTGATTGGTTCACGCGTCTCAGCCGCATCGCATAGGTTCGTGCAGTTGCTGCAGCACAGCCAATGACCGTATTCGCTGTTCGTCTGTACATGCTGTGCAGCTGCACTGCGTTTTAAAGCTACACTGTGTAGGATTTTCTCCCATCTAGCGGTGAAATTGTTTGACTACCAACTGAATATTACTTTCTAGCCCCTCCCATTCCGAGGGCGTTTTAACTCATACGGTGGCCGTATTATTTCAAATTTGCCGGCAGTCCCGAGTAATCTCCCCCTCGCATTTGTCACGGTGCCACTGAGTGTAAAAACGCGAAAGGTGAAGCTTGAATTTCCAGGTATGTCCCTCTTTGGCTAATGTATTTTCAAGATGGCTGCCGACATTCGAGCATCTCGCTGTAGATGTATTCTAAATGGCAGATTCTATGCTTACGAGAATACTTGATTAGTTGGTAGAAGTAATTACACATTAATGAGCACATATCATTTTGAAAGAACAAAGTGTTTTTTGCTAAGAATCAACTTAAAAAATGACCCAGTGTAGCTTTAAAGATTTGGCTTTAATATTCTCGAGAAAAGGAGTTTTACCATAGCGTAAGCTAGCCTTACGCAATACGAGAGACCTCTCAAAAGGGAACGGGTGGTGTTTCACAAGACAAGCATGACCATGCCATGAAAATAATAAGGTGATGCATTCTGAAACTGTTGCCTTAAACACTCACTGGGGGCTCAGCTAGAATATTTTAAACTGAAAGGGTTATTTATGCCAATTATGATAACTTTATATTGTAATTATACATATGTCCATGCCAGTTTTGTGGCTTAATTGATGGTATAATAATACAATAAATGATTGTGGCGAGCAGGATGAAGCCCAGGGCCGTGAGAGAACGGCGCAAGGCCGGTGGAGTGATTGAGGTGTTGCTCATCATCAATCACATCACCGCCTCGTACCGTTCTCTCACGGATCCAGGCCTCGTCCTGCTTGCCACAATGTTAATGTGGTTTTTCATGCTTATGTTCATAATCATTCGAATATGAATAAAAACCTCCAAACAATAATAAACAGATCTCAACAAGTGTACAATATTGTATGCATTTATTATTTTTAGTATTGAAATTATCTTGTCCAAGCAGCATTTTGCACTCAGATAAGATATTACAAAGGGCATAGTGCCCTCAGACGACCACAATAATACGATTATTTCCAATATATTAGAAATTATGTTACCATGTGATTTTTGAAGAAAGAAAACCATTAAGCTGAATTAATGCCTAAAAACTGAATTAATACAGTGCAATAATGAGATTTGTTTATATAGGTCTACAAATGTACGTTTTTATCTTTACAGTCAGCAAATGAAGGGAGCAGTTCACAGTCATTTAGAGGAGAGAATTCGTCCATTCATTGATCTGATTGACACTCTGCGGTCAGTTGGCATTCAGAAGGACTTGGCATTACCGACTATTGCAGTGATCGGAGATCAGAGTTCTGGGAAAAGCTCGGTGTTGGAAGCGCTATCTGGAGTTGCATTACCAAGAGGAAGTGGTGAGGACTGGTTTACTCTCCTTTGGTATTGGAAATTCATATAAACACAATGAACATTTTAGGTAGCCTACACCTCTCCAATTTTGCTCTATTGCACTTCCAGTCTGAAAGGTAGGATGGATCCATGAATTCAAATGGTTTATGCCAAAGTCTGACCCTACCATCTGCATTTCAGAACAGAAAGTTGGTCTGGCAGCAACAAACCACTTAAATCAGATTTCATTAGATTGGCTAATCAGATATTTGCATCAACAAGCAGGTGTAAAGGTAAAGTGGTTACCAGATCAGTAATGTATGAGACACATGCAGTTAATTTTCAAGTTTATGAAAGATTTGTAATTCAGAAGTATTTGTTAGGATTAAATAGTTGTTTTTACATTTAAAATGGTTTCTGGAGTCTGGCAGAAGATGCTGTTTTTGGTCTTTTAACTACGAGTGGTCAACTCTGTTATTGATATCAACTCTGTTACCATCAATGTCAACTCTGTTTGTTTTAAGGTTTTGCTTTAAAAATTATCATTATGTGTGTTTTATTGCCAACAAATTGATCAGAAGCTGATTAGCATATTCTTACTACATGGAATTTTAAAGGATTTTATTCATTTTTAAAGCTATGTTTAATGAAAGTACATACCATCTTGGCAACTTTTCAGTTAAATATGTTGATATTTTTACTCCAAAAAGATTAGTCTCTATCTTATTAGGCTTAAACTTGAATTAATGGAAGAAGAGACAAAAGTTATCTTAGGGAAGACATGGTTTTTAATTGTGTTACATATGTGTCACGGTTTTGGTCTGGTTTTGTTCTTTTCATGTTTGCTTCCTTGTCTGTCATGTGATTCCCTGTTTGTCATGTGATCCTGCCATGTCTTGTCATTGGTTTATTGTCTGATCATTGTTCACAGGTGTCCCTTGTTTTGTCATTAGTCTGTGTATTTAAGCCCTCATGTTTGCCATGTGTCTTGGTCAAGTATTGTTTCCTGTAGTCTGCTGCTGTGCAAAGTTCATGTTCATTCTTTGGTTTTTGTTTCATGTTTTGTTTTATTTATAATAAACTGCACTTGGGTTCTCATCTTTCAACTTGCCTCCAGTGGATCCTTATTACAGAATACTTGACCATCTACAATGAACCCAGCAGTTGTTGCCCTACTTTCTCTTCGCCAGGACAACCTCACCATTGAGGACTACGTTGCAGAGTTTTGTGAACTCTCTCACCTGGTGAACTTCAATGATGTGGCCCTCAAGGACATTTTTAGGGTGGGTTTAAATGAGCCTGTTTGCTCCCAGCTACCTGGGGGAAAAATTCATTGGTCTCTGGCACAATACATGGACTATGCCCTATTACTGAGCGGTTCCTCATTTACTGTGGGTTTTGAGGAGAAGCCCCACAAACCCACAGTATCTGCCAAGCCTGAGCCACTTCTCGTCATGCCTGCCAAGCCTGAGCCACTTCTCGTCATGCCTGCCAAGCCTGAGCCACTTCACGTCATGCCTGAGCCACTTCATGCCAAGCCTGCCAAGCCTGAGTCTCTTCATGTCATGTCTGCCAAGCCTGAAACTCTTCATATCATGTCTGCCAAGCCTGCCAAGCCTGCCAAGCCTGAAATTCTTCATGTCATGTCTGCCAAGCCTGAATCTCTTCTCGTCATGTCTGCCAAGCCTGCCAAGCCTGAAATTCTTCATGTCATGCCTGCCAAGTCTGAGTCTGTTCACGCCACGTCGGCTACCGAGCCGGTGTCTCCTGACAAGATGGCCGCCGCCGAGCCTGTGTCTCCTGACAAGATGGCCGCCGCCGAGCCTGTGTCTCCTGACAAGATGGCCGCCGCCGAGCCTGTGTCTCCTGACAAGATGGCCGCCGCCGAGCCTGTGTCTCCTGACAAGATGGCCACCGCCGAGCCTGTGTCTCCTGACAAGATGGCCGCCGCCACGCCTGAACCCTCAGCAGAGATGGCCGCCGCCACGCTTGAACCTGAGCCCTCAGCAAAGATGGCCGCCACCACGCTTGAACCTGAGCCCTCAGCAGAGATGGCCACCACCACGCTTGAACCTGAGCCCTCAGCAGAGATGGCCGCCACTAATGTTGAGTCCTCAGTTATGGCTACACTAACAACTATGGCCACAGCCATATGGTGTGTATGGTCGGTGCACACATTTGAAGTTCACGTCACGTCTGCCGAGCCAGAGCCTGTTCACGTCACGTCTGCCGAGGCAGAGCCTGTTCACGCCACGTCTGCCCAGCCAGAGCCTGTTCACGCCATGTATGCGCCGCCTGAGCCCTCAGTGACCGCGACACTGGCCATTATGGCCACAGCCATGTGGTGTGTGTGTGTGGGCTGCGCACACAGTTGAGCCGGTGGTGTCTGTTCCAGTTCCCGAGCCGGTGGTATCTGTTCCAGTTCCCGAGCCGGTGGTGTCTGTTCCAGCCCTTAACCCCGTAGCTGTCCCCAAGAAATTTTTTGGGGGGGGGCAGTAGGGTACTTGAAAGGACCATGGAGGCCGCGCCACCATGGTCTCCTGAACTGTCTGGTCCACCTTGGCCACCTGAACTGTCTGGTCCACCTTGGCCACCTGAACTGTCTGGTCCACCTTGGCCACCTGAACTGTCTGGTCCGCCCTGGCTTCCTGCACTGCCGGATCCGCCCTGGCTTCCTGCACTGCCGGATCCCCCCTGGCTTCCTGCACTGCCGGATCCGCCCTGGCTTTCTGCACTACCGGATCCACCCACGCCTTGCCACGGCCCAGGTCCGCCCACGCCTTGCCACGGCCCAGGTCCGCCCACGCCATGCCACGACTCAGGCCCGTCCACGCCATGCCACGTCCCTAGCCCTGTCCCCCTGCACGGGCCTGGCCCACCATCCCTCCCCCAAGACCGCCTCCGCTCCACCACCCACCTGGACTTTTATGTTTTGCTGGGCATCGGGAGACGCCCTTAGAGGGGGAGATTCTGTCACGGTTTTGGTCTGGTTTTGTTCTTTTTATGTTTGCTTCCTTGTCTGTCATGTGATTCCCTGTTTGTCATGTGATCCTGCCATGTCTTGTCATTGGTTTATTGTCTGATCATTGTTCACAGGTGTCCCTTGTTTTGTCATTAGTCTGTGTATTTAAGCCCTCATGTTTGCCATGTGTCTTGGTCAAGTATTGTTTCCTGTAGTCTGCTGTTGTGCAAAGTTCATGTTCATTCTTTGGTTTTTGTTTTCATGCCACGCCATGTTTTTGTTTCATGTTTTGTTTTAGTTATAATAAACTGCACTTGGGTTCTCATCTTTCAACTTGCCTCCAGTGGATCCTTATTACAATATGTTAACTGTATATGTTTGACCCAATTTGTCTATAACAGAGTTGACAGCTTTTTCTGTTAGTACATTAATTTTCAGAATTATTTTAAATCTTACAAGTTTAAGATCAGCAAATATTGAAAATATTAAATTTAAAGTGTGTTCCCTGAAAATAAAGTTTAACAGAATAATTATTCCTATTTTTGTTTTCTTTCTCTACTTGAAATTTACCCGCAATTCTGGAACGGGTCGTATGTTCAAGTTGAATTCTGAAGGCCTGTTCACACCAAGAACCATAACTTTAATGATAACTATAACGATAATTATTAGCGTCCATAATAATGTTCTGTTTATTATAAGCGCACACTTCAGTTTTGTAATCTGCCACTTTAAATGCTTGAGCTCTTAACTCTTGTGCAACAATTTAAAAAAAGTTACACAAGTCCATAGTGGACAAAAATGTCCGTGTCAAAAAACTTTCATAAAAATTCAAGTTAAAAAAAGTTAAAGTGGAAAAAAGTGAAACCAAAAAATAGTTATAGATGTTTAAGTTTATGAAAATGATTTAGGTACATTATGAACATTATTTTATATAAAATATATATTTTATGAAACATTTTGAACTCTAAAACTGATATAAATTCAAAGCCATAAATCTAAACAAGTTTCTCTCAAATATTACAAGCACATTTGTTTTTTATTACACACATACAAACCACACTCTGACATCCATACCAACACATCCACACAATTATCGCTGCATAATTGATCCAATTGGCTCTATAATATGACGAAGCAGAAAACATAAAAATAAAAATAAAGCGAGTATTTGCTTTATAGGCCAAACCTGAAAAAATGCCACCATCTGGTAAAAAATGGTCAGATTTTTTATTTTGAAGCCTTGCCAACAGAATGAAAGCCTCTTAATAAAGATTGCATCATTTGATAGTTAAATGGCACTGGGATTAAAAATAGCTTTTTTGTCCAAAAGGCGCTGAGAGGAACTATTTTTTTAAAAGAAAAACGGGGTGAAATAGTAAAAATCCAATAAAAATACACACCTGTCCCACATTTTATGCAGTTAGTATTTACACAGGCAAAGTGATCAAAAAAACAAAACTGAAAAAGATACAAATTGGCTTTCAACGTTTTTATAGTTTATCAGCTGGAAAAAAACACTCTGAAAGTGATTGCAACAATATATTTTCTCTATGCCGTTAATATCCATATAGTTGTGGTTTGGACTCTGCTATTCATTTACATATATAGAATTGTTTTTTAGACATCTTTATCACTATCGTTATCGTCCATGGTGTGAATGGGCCTTAAGAATTGAAGAATGATTACTTTTGTCAACACATGCACATTTCTAACTGGACTGTGCTTGTTATAGGAATTGTCACCAGATGTCCACTAGAGCTGAGGCTGAAGAAGGTTACTGGTGGAGCCAACTGGAAGGCTGTTCTATCGTACCGTAAAAAGAGGACTGACTTTGTGGATCCGTCATTTGTTGCAGGTTTATAAACTGCTTGCAGTCTCTTTTGCGTTCTTAACTTGATATTTTTTTGCAACTGACTCGAAATTATCAATCTTACAACTGAATTTAAATTATGAAATTTTGCAGGTCCTATTAAAGCCGGCAAATTGGCAAATGGAAAGGTAGCACATCCATCTTATGATTTGAAGAAATTTGAATTTGGAGATCCTTCATTAGTTGAAGAACATGTTGCAGCAGGTTAGTAAATCTGCAGGAAAACTCCTTTCTTTTCAGAGTTACTAGAACATAATATAGAGATCAAAATCTCAAGCTGCAGTCACAATCAGTAAATAAATATAAAAATTTGTTTTGTCTTATAAAATTGATGGCTGTTGTCTTGAATGCTGATTCAGTAAATTAAATGTGTTATTCCAGTTCATCATATCACTGCACAGAACTCAAATTGCATAGCAACATCCTGTTATATGAAGGGCTATAGGTGCATGCACGCCATGTCATAATTACGAGATTCCGACTTGTAAAAAGCACCTGTCCTCATAGAAACTCGTAATTACAACTCAGAATTTTTGGAGAGGCCGCTTTACCCCCTGACTGCTGCAGATTCATTTTGGTATTGAAGTGTTGCCATACAAACACATAATTCTGAGTCAGAGTATAACCAAAGTCCCTTTAAGGCAACTCATATCTCTTTAAATGGGAAAATCTCCAAAACTGTTTGCAAAGCTTACGATTAAATTTCATATTTGAAATCACCAATGAAATTTGACAACAACTGTCTCATAAATTGTATTTCTAAACGCTTGTATCATGACACCCATACACAAAAGAATTATATTTGAAATATATTTTCTGGATATGTTTTGGAATATATGCAAATATTTGAAATTGGCCCAATAAATATATGTCATACTTATATTTCATATATTTTTGTTATATTTCAGAATATATTTCAATGTATTTGGAATATATGCCACATATATTTTTGACACTTTTGGGGACCCGTACAGAAAAAAATACATTGAAATATATTCTGAAATATAACAAAAATATATGAAATATAAGTATGAAATATATTTATTGGGCCAATTTCAAATATGTGCATATATTCCAAAACATATCCAGATAATATATTTATTTTGTGTATGGGCAAGCTGGACCAAGCTAATGCGCATGTGGATTCCTAAGCACGTGTCTCATAACACTGACTGTTTCTATAGCAATCGGATCTTCTAACGGCAGCTGCAGTGACACAATTACTTTACTAATCGCCGATTGACTCTTTTCTTTAGAAGGTGGGACTCATTCCACCATATTGCGCGTTACACTTTCTCCCATTCATAAGCAATAGGAGTGAAAATAGGAGTGAACCATCTTTATGTATACAAAGTCTTTGGTAGGACGTATATACAGTATACATATATGAATCATTGCACTGGAATTGATTCATATTGTCATTAGCATATTGCTAAGCTAAATGATAAATGCAGAGTAGGCCTATATACTTATTGGGTAAAATACTGTTTTTAATTTTTAACATTAAAATTACATTGAACTATTTATTTTTTATTGGTACTTTTAAGTACTGAATGAAATATGTTTAATTAAAATGATGATTTTTGTATCAATGAAAGAGCTAAAGCTTCAGGCTCATGCTTTTAAAGACGTATTTTTTCTTATAAACACAGTTAATTTTGCAGTGTGTGTGTTGTACAGCCCAGAATGAGCTGGCAGGAAAAGGGGTGGGAATATGTGATGAGCTCATCACTTTAGAGGTCATGTCACCAGATGTGTGTGACCTCACACTGATCGATCTACCTGGAATTGCCCGAGTCCCAGTAAAAGGACAACCCCAAGATATTGGAAACCAGGTGATCAGCATAATCTGATTTTGCGCACCACATTTTAGTACCATAGACATCCAGTTTTAAAACTATGCCTTTATGTCTTGCAGATCAAACTTCTGATTATGAAATTTATTGAGAAGCAAGAGACTATAAACCTGGTAGTGGTTCCTTGTAACACTGATATTGCAACAACAGAAGCATTAAAAATGGCACAAGAAGTAGATCCTGAGGGCAGAAGAACTGTCGGTAATGAAGCAGATGATCTGCACAAAACATCTAATAACAGTAAATATCTTTGAGGATTAGAGGCTTCAAATCATCAAATGGACTTTTTACAAAAAACATTTTTTCATTCTCACAGCCATTTTGACCAAGCCAGATCTCATAGACAAGGGAACAGAGAAGGACATTCTGGCTATTGTCCACAACAAAGTGATTCCTCTCCGCAAAGGTTACACCATGGTGAAATGTAGAGGACAACAGCAGATCGATGAGAACATTCCTCTGGAGGAGGCGACACAAATAGAGAGAGATTTCTTCCAAAACCATGACTGTTTCAGGTAAGGTTACAGACTGAAAAGAATATAATTAAACGTTTAGCGTATCAATTCTGAATTCAAATTCATTTTATGTTTTGAGGTGCATAAAGTAACAAAAAAAACATTCAGGGTGATGTCACGATCAGCCACGCACTACATTTCCCATAATTCACTGCCTGGACTCATCTTCACTGATTGCATTCACCTGTGTCTCGTCACCGTGTTAGTCTCCCTAGCCTATTTGTACCCTGTTCACTCATTCACTCTCCGCGAAGTTTTGCTTGTTGTTACACTGCACTCCTGAGCGTTTCTTCATGGTTTCCCGTTTCCCGTTTCCCGTTTCCCGTTTCCCGTTTCCCGTTTCCCGTTTCTCCTGCCTGTTCCTCGGATTATTCTCCTGCCTCTGACCCCTGCCTGTGTTTCCTGGTTTGTTTGTTTGTTCGTTTGGACTGCTTACCTGTGTTTCGACCATTGCCTGTTTCTTGGATTACGTGTCTGGATTAACCCTAATAAAGCTGCATTTGGATCTCAACGTCTTGTCTCTGAGCAGTTGCGTAACAGGTGACACAACTGTCCTGATATAAGTAAAAAAAAACATGAGAATGAAATTAATGAAAAGAAAACCTTAAAGGGGTGGTAAAATGCCCTTTTCACAAGATGTAAAATATATCTCTGATGTCCCCAGAGTGTGTGTGTGAAGTTTTAGCACAAAATACCCCACAGATATTTTTATATAACATGTTAAAGTTGTCACTTTTTGAGGGTTTGCAAAAACGCACCGTTTCACGAGTTCACACTTACATATAACTTCGTTTTGTGCCTGGCCCTTTAAATGCAAATGAGCTGCTGCAGAGGGTGGGGTTTCAAGAGCTTGTGTGTGTTAGCAGCAACGATTACCTCATGCAGACACACTAAAATGGCATAAACTGTTCTGCCTTTAATGTTAAAACGAAGTCAGACAAAGATGGAGAGACTCAAGAAGAAGTGACAACATGTAGAATTCAACAGGACATCTCTGAATGGTTAGTTGATGAATTTATGTTGCTGATGTGGAGTTAACTATCTTCAATTGGCATATTCTGTCATGGTAATCTATAAATCGCTCGTATAGGAACTGTTGTGAGATGACTCACAGAGTGACTTTCTATTGCATGTGAAAAGATGGATGCTAAAGTTTGAGCTGACTCACAAATGTAGGCTACTCTTATACAACAACTTTTCCTCTTCTCAACATGGACTGCGTTTTCCCGGGGGCGGGGTTTATGTAAATTATAGGGTTAGTGATGTCACTAACCCTGGAGGAATGTCGTGTAGTTCCTACCAGCCGTTTGTTGTAGTCCTTTTCTTTAAAAACAAATATCTTCCTTTGATTTGAACTTTGAGCGTTGTAACTTTGCAGATGTTGTTTATGCTCAAACAGCAACATTACACACTAACTAAAGTTAGAAAAGTGAAATCATACTCAACCACCGCTTTAAGTTTGGCATAATCTTTTAGTAATATTTCTTAGGAAAAATATTTTCACAAGACATGAGCTTCACTGCTTTTGTCCACAAAAAAGTGTGTGAAAAAAGTTTGTCCACAAAATCATATAGCTATATGGAAAGTACAGTGATGTGAATAAGTATGGACACCCATGCTAAAGTTGCCTAAAAAGAGGAATACAAATTCATCTTTTAGAAATTGATCTTAATGCCTTAATTAAAATAATGAGGAAAAATCCAACCTTTAAGGACACCAATTTTCTTTGTGAATGAATAATGTATCGTAAATAAATAAATGTTCTTCCTTAAAATACAGGGTGCATAAGTCTGGACACCCCTATGTTAAATTCCCATAGAGGCAGGCAGATTTTTATTTTGAAGGCTATGTGATGATGTGGGGCTATTTTAATTCCAAAGGCCAAGGGAACTTTATCAGGATGCATAGTATCCTGGATCCATGAAGTAACTGGCCTTTAAAAAAATCTGCCTGCCTCCATGGGAATTTAACATAGGGGTGTCCAGACTTATGCACCCTGTATTTTAAGGAAGAACATTTATTAATTTACGATACATTATTCATTCACAAAGAAAATTGGTGTCCTTAAAGGTTGGATTTTTCCAAATTTTTTTAATTAAGGCATTAAGTTCAATTTCCAAAAGATGATTTTTTATTCCTCTTTTTAGTCAACTTTAGCATGGGTGTCTAAACTTATGCATAGCACTGTAAATAAATGTTCTTCCTTAAAATACAGGGTGCATAAGTAAGGACACCCCTATGTTAAATTCCCATAGAGGCAGGCAGATTTTTATTTTTAAAGGCCAGTTATTTCATGGATCCAGGATACTATGCATCCTGATAAAGTTCACTTGGCCTCTGGAATTAAAATAGCCGCACATCATCACATACCCTTCACCATACCTAGAGATTTGCATGGAGTACTTTCCATAAGATCATCTCTCAATGCAGATCAAACCAGCTATTAGGCTAACTGAAATAAAACATGCAAATCTCTAGGTATGGTGAAGGGTGTGTGATGATGTGCGGCTATTTTAATTCCAAAGACAAAGGGAACTTTATCAGGATGCATATTATCCTGGATCCATGAAATAACTGGCCTTTAAAAATAAAAATCTGCCTGCCTCTATGGGAATTTAACATAGGGGTGTCCTGACTTATTAGATAGTCCAATCTTATTTCCTGTATTTTAAGGAAGAACATTTATTTATTTACGATACATTATTCTTTCACAAAGAAAACTGGTGTCCTTAAAGGTTGGATTTTTCCTCATTTTTTGAATTAAGGCATTAAGATCAATTTCCAAAAGATGATTTTTTATTCCTCTTTTTAGGCAACTTTAGCATGGGTGTCCATACTTATTCACATCACAGTACATGCAAAAAAAAAAAAAAAAAGTATCACAGAGAGTAGCCTTGCAGACCCTTAAGACTGTATCTAGGTCAGTAAGTCTCAGATATTTTTCACCTTTATGTGACAAGGCAAAGTTAGTTCAGATTGAAAAATGTCATGTGGTATAACTCCCCCAAAACCTAAAAAAAACCCACAAAACTTTTTTATTAATGTTAGATTTTTGTAATGTTCACTTTGACCATTATTATTTTTTCAAGAACACCTGTTTGCCAAGCTACAGTAGGCTATATGAGCTAAAGTAAACCCCATCTAAACTAAGTGCCTTCTCTTTTTCTACTACAGAGACCTCTTAAATGAGGATAAAGCAACTATTAAATGTCTTGCTGTCAAGCTGACTCAGAATCTTGTTGATCATATCAAAGTAAGTTTTTAAATGTCTCAAACTAAGAGTCCTAATTTTGGTGAACTGCATTTGTGGTTTGTGAGAAACTATAACCAAATTGTTTCTTACCTATCTTTGTCAGAAATCACTGCCACAGCTCAATCGGCAGATTCAAAAACAGTTGTGGGATGTGAAGAATGAGCTTAAGGAGTACGAGACTGGACCACCAGGAGATCTTGAGGGAGCCAAACAGTTCCTCACTGAAGTAGGACCTCAAGTCATCACATCTTCTCGCTTAGGAGACTTATGATTAGGGGTTCAAACAGCTGGAACCCTATGATATGGAATGTAAACATTTATTAATATGCATTTTGTAAAACAGACAGATCATTTCATCCATAAAACTAGCATCCCTTTAAAAAGATAAAAACACAGAATACAGAAAAAAAGTCAAAATTGCGAGAATTTTTTTGGTGTGTTTGCAAGAAAAAAAAAGTCAGAATAACAACCCCACAATTCAGAGAAAAAAAACGTTTGAATTGCAAGATTTTTTTTGTAGGAAGAAAATAAGAAGATATTAAATCGGAATTGTGAATTTTTTTTTTTTTGCAATTACCTTAACAGAAGTAAAATGTTAAAAGAAGTAAATGTTTGAAAAGCAAGGTTCATTCTGTTTAAATCTACTATTGTCTCGTGCCTTGTGTGAACAGCCCCTGAAAATGTTCTCTGTTCAGATAATACCTCTTTTACCTCCTCAGAAGATTCACTTTTGCTGTAAAATGATATTGTAAAAGGCTAATGAAATGAAAAAAAAATACATTTCTTCACAGACCCTAAAAAGATTCAATGATCAAATCAACTCTTTATCATCAGGGGAACAGATGAGTGAGGCAAATTTGTTTGTCCAGCTTCGGGCTGAATTCAAGAAGTGGAATGATCATCTTAACAGCACAAAAACATCCTGTCAGTTTATTTACAACATGCTTTGAACTTTGAATTCACGGTTGATGTTGTTTTCTTAGAGTTGTGATAAAAATGAAAAAGTCAGTTAATTTCATAAGAAATCCATTTTGTTTCCAAACAAGTCAGCAATTCAAAAGAGTTGAGCCAGAATAACAGAGGGCGGGAACTGCTCGGATTCAGTAACTACAGAGTGTTCGAGTCAGATCTGCAAAAATATGTGGCCAAACTTAAGAAGCCAGCCATTGAATTACTCAATACCATCAAAGGTACCATCACAAAAGACATTATGGTTATTGTGGAGAGCCTCCATTATAAAACCAAAAGATTAGATCACCAATTTAATGACATTAATAGTTTTAACAAATGTGGCTGTTTGTCTTCTTGACTTGATGTATTTCTCCTGAAGACATCATCATCACACATTTGACTGACGTGGTGAATCAGTGTTTCAGGACCTACTCTGTCCTTCAAAACACTGCTAAGGTAAATATTGCTTCTTATTGGTGGATCCAATTCGGTTTCCAGTTTAATCAAGTTCTCTTTCCTCTCTATTTTTTCATTTGACTTTTTCATTTTGCCCATAGGACAAAATCAACAACATTCAGTTAACCCAGCAAGAAAAGACGGAGCAGAGGATCTCAGAGCAGTTTGAAATGGAAAACATGGTCTACACTCAAGATTCCATCTATTTGAAGGTCTTGAATGAGATTACGAATGAGAAGTTTTCAGAAGATCAGTTACCTGTCTTTGACAAAAATTGCAAGTACAGTAAGATGCTGGAGGCGTATTATGAGGTAGATTTTCTTAGTTTTCAGAAATAAATAGCAGTGCAGTGTTTGTGTGGAAGTAACTTAGTATCTCTATTCTTCTTTCAGATTGTGGTGCAGCGAATGGCTGACCAACTGCCCATGATGATCTCATTTTTCATGTTGACGCAGACTGCTGAGCTCCTGTCTATTGACATGTTGTGTTTACTGGATGGGGCAAATGTGAGCGAGCTCCTGTTTGAGGACTCTGAAGTCAGCAGAAGGCGCAAAGACCTACGAGAGCGCCTGGATCGTTTGAGTGCTGCTCAGGAAGCAATTAGCACTTTTTCTACTGACTAGAGGGTATATCTGAAAATACATATAATGTATCTATGTCAATCTTATAACGTATTTGACAACTTATAAACAAACATCCATTTTCCATAACATTTTCTTCAGAATATTAAAATACATTAACCCACATCTTATACTTTTTGATTGTGTCCATGTTACTCACAAAATGGACTAAAGCAGGGCCGATACATTTTGTTTTCTAAAATAGCTAAAAGCTTCAGTGCGTTACAAGTTAAGGTCTAACTTAAGATTAGGTCTAACTTGACATTTAATGATTTTTTTTTGGCTCATATAAAATGTTTAAAAATATGCACACAAAAAAATATATATTTATAATTTTTGAGGGCCAGTGAAAATGATGGCAGTGCATGTATAAGATTGTGTACTCTGATGCAGTGAATAGCATTCAATCACTGTAGTTCAGCGTGTACTGTATGTAAGACTGGAGTCAAGCCGTCTGGCTTAGAGAAGGTATACTATCTGAGAAATCAAAGGACATTTCTGAAAATTAACATTTGAACTCTCTCTTGCGAAATTAGCATCCCCATCCGAGACGCAGTCACACTGTGTTGATCACCTCTGTAATGTCTTAATCTACATCTCTTTCCCTTCACCCCCTCTTCCCCCATCTCTTCTCTTCATATGCTGAGATCATCTGAAATTCACCCAAAAATCTATATGGTTTAACGTGAACAATTATCATACAACACTATACATGTTTGGTGTCATTCGAAATGTCTCAGTGTGACTGGTCTCATTCCCACAGAAGTTAACCAAAAGATGACAAAGGTTTTAATAGTTTAGAGATAGGTCTGAGTATGTAAAGAAATATTGCAAGAGGCTCAAGGTGCGATTTGTAGTCAGATCAGCCCCAGATGTAATCCAGACACTGTGTAATCTCAGATGTAATCTTTGAATTGAATATGTAATCGGAATGATACATTTACCTGAATATTAATAAATTGTAACATTTGAATTTATTCTGACTTACTCTGAAATTATTAATTAAGTAGATTACTTGAATTCCTTAACACCACAAATCTACGCCCAGGTTAGTTTAACAGACTAAAATACAGCTTAGGTGGAGCAGAGGCTGAAGACTGATATTTTAGAGCTCCGACTAACACATTGGCATTAGTTATGTATACTTAGACTGTAGAGGCTAATAGTGGGTTTTCCGTTTAGAACAACTGGGTGTTAGGCCGTTTCTAGGCATAGGCAAACTAGGCGGTCACCTAGGGCGCAAACAGCTGGGGGGCGCCAGTGAGAGCCCCCGCCCCACCAAGAGTTTTTATTTTTTTTTTTTTTTTTATATATATTATTAATATTATTATTATTATTTCAAGGTCATATTATATTTTCATACTTTTGCTATTTCGAAGCATTATGATTACTTGCGATTATCTGAGTAAGTCTCATTGGTGGTGATAGTGGCCGCTGCCGTTAGAGACATGTTAAAGTCGTGCATGCGCAATACAACGCCAGAAAGCCGAAAGATGGTAGAAATCTCGCCTAGGGCGCCAAAAAGGCTAGAAACGGCCCTGGTTAGACCAATCTAAATAGGGGTGAGCCTCAACCTCTAATTATTGTAATATTATTCTTACTAAGTGTATGTGGAAAACCACAGCATGCTTATATAAAGTTACCATTAGAGGAAGTTAAGTTGGTCAGCTTGGCTCTATGATAATGGTCATGACCTCTGGTTAGATATAGTCTTACCTTATTTAAAGGAACCGTATGTAAGATTGTGCCCAAAACTGGTACTGCAATCACTTTCAAATTACTGTAGAGCGGTGTATTCCCTCCCCCTCCCCCCTGACTCGAGGTTGCCAGTTACGCTGCAGGATCCAGCAGGAACGTAGGCTGCTACAAGGAGCTTCCAATGGCAAGTGACGAGTCCTACACAGTAAGTTTTTTTTTCTGTTAATTATGTTTATGCTTCATGAGAGATGTTTTGCGTATTTCGGATTCATAACGAGGTCTTTTAGGTTTTGTAACATTAGACATTTTTTATCCGACACGTTTGTAGCTGCAGCTGTGGTAACTAGAGCAGAGCTGGCAACCCGGATGCCGAAACACTACTGACTTCGTGATTATTAGATAGGTGGAGGGTGGCGCTTCAGGCCAAAACACAACATGACAACATCAACATCAGTTGAGGGCTGCAACTTTTAAACACTTTTAAATGACAGTATCCTGGCCGGACTACTGTTGTCAGTGATATAAGTATTTGAAATGAACATGATTTCTTAATGTCTAGTGACATATCAGGGCCATTTCATGATTAATTGAAATACATTTCTTACATACGGTTCCTTTATTTAAGTGTGTTCAGATCTATGGGGACTAAATTATATATTCTAATGCAAGTAGAGCAAGTAGAGTGCGGCCGTCTAGAATATTAGTCAACCTCCTCTGTCTAATGACCGAGACTGACAAGCTTGTGAGTTTGAGATCCGAAATACCTGGCCGGTACAAGACTTAAAAGTGTTAAAGGAATCCAAATGAACAAGTGTAATTTCAATAAGGAGTTAAATAGAATAATCAAAAGTAGATAAATTATTATACAATTGTCAATAATCAATTGGCATTCTAACCTAAATTTGAGGTTGTGATAAAATTGAGTCAGCTAACAGTTTAATTGGAATTAAATTACTTTGCTACACTGAAAAGACAGAATGTGCAGAAACCTTCATCCGCTCATCAGAAACCATCGTTGGGCAGATCGGGCGGGCCCTACAAGAACAATACATAAGGTATAATACATTTTTTATTAAACTTTTGGTAAACTTTTTTTAGATAGTGAAGCTAGTCTGAAACTGGGCCTGACAAAACTAAGCCAGTTCTCTGTACTCAACTCCATATGTCATTTGATAATCAACTTCCTGACAGACAGACAGACAGGCAGAAGCTTGTGAGGCTGGGAAAATTCACTTCCAACACGTACAGCACTGGTGCTCAACAAGGATGTGTGCTCTTCCCAATGCTCTTCTCCCTCTACTTCTCTGACACCTTTGTCAAACTCCTGAAGTTTGCAGACACTACAGTCATTGGCCTCATCCACACCATACAAACAAGAGGTTGAACAACAGACCTGACAGGATAATTGGTGTGCACCTGCCAAACCTATAGGACTTGTACATCTGCAAAGTGAAGAAACGGGCATGAATCATCATCACGCCTTCTCAGCAGCCTGTTTGCACTTCTGCACTCAGGCAGACATTACAGATCTCTGTGCACTAGAGCATCTAGGTATAAAAACAGTTCTTTCCCTCAGGCTATCTCCTTCTTAAGTAGCTAGCATACCAATTACTGTTTTTACACTCTCAGAAAAAAAGGTACAAAAGCTGTCACTGGGACAGTACACTTCTAAAGGGTTCTAATATGTACCATTTAGGTACTAATATGTACACGTTTGGTACCAATATGTACCTTTGAGGGACTTAAATGCACTCTTTAGGTACAAAGGTGTACCTTTTGAAAAGGTACCGCCACAGTGACAGCTTTTGTACCTTTTTTTCTGAGAGTGTATATATGTGTAATTCAGTACTCTTATTACATTTTTGCCATCTGAGTTAGGCAATATAGATACTTACTATGTAAATGCATATTTTTATTTATACAGTTGTACAGGACATAATGCACACACCTGTAAAGTCTTTTGATATAGTTCAGTTGTATAATACATCTGCTATGCTAACATACACCCATTTCTAATGGATGAAGCCTTGGCCTGGAAGAGAGGTCATCAGGTGGTCCCCAACCTTCAATGGGTGTTTCGACCCTTAACCACAACACCCTCCAGTTGGCGGGTCAGCAGTGACTGGCCAAGTCACTGCCCCTCTCCTCCAGGCTTCCAGCTTGTGACCTCTCTCTTGTGCCAGAGCCAACAGGAGGCTCTCTCTGATGCTTCTCCCAGCCTACGAACAGCTGCTTTCCTCAAGTGGCCTCTCAATCCAACCTTTGTCAATAGATTCCACACATATTGAGCTGGGAATCCTCGACATCCGACTTCCACCGTCATCAGCCATGTTGTCCACCCCTTGTCCCGGCAGTCTTGGACAAGTTGCTGGTATTTGGCTTTTTTCCTCTCTGTAGCTTCCTCACAGCCCTCCTCCCACGGCACCGTGTAACTCCACCAGGATGATCTTCTTTCCCTCTGGAGACCACATGATGATGTCGGGCCTTAGAGTTGTGGACAATACCGCCTCGGGGTAGTGGAGTTTCCTCCCAAGATCAACTTCCATTTCCCATCCCTAGGCTGACTGCAGGAGATTCTGCCTGGCTTGGCTGTGGACGACAGGTCTTTGTCCCTCTTTTACAAAGGTGCTCAGCAGTGGTCTTGCTTTGGCTGGTTGTTTCTTACTCCTTTCTTGCTCCAGGATGTCTGCGAGCACCGCCAACAACTTGTCATGGCGCCACCTGTATTTCCCCTGTGTCAATGCGATCTTACACCCTGACAGAATGTGCGCCATGGTTCCTTTCCCAACACACAACCTGCACAGTGGGTGCAAATTGACTGGGGTTGGTAAGGTGTCATACACTGCTCGGAGTAGAAAGGATATATGGAAGGGCTCCAGCCGCCACAGTTCACTCCATGTGATTGTTCTCTTGGGGAGGTTCCACCTTGTTGTCATGGCTGGGACAATGCAAAAAGGTGCGAGGACTCAAGTGCAGGAGAATAATGTTTATTTACAAAAGAAAACATAAACACAAAACAAAACCCCAGAGGGGGAAAACATAACTAATAAATACAAAACAAAAACAGAACATGAAACTTACTGGAGGATCACGGGAAACGGGAAACATTAGACAACGTACTGACACAGACTGCAAACAAGAGGGGACTTAAAAAGGGAAACTAACAACTGATATGTCTAGGAACTATACTCTCATTCCTGCGTAATAATCAAGAAACTTTGCTGCCGTACCATGGGTCCAGCAGGCGTAATGAAAATAACTGCTTTTAATGCTTAACTGCCACCTTTTCATATGAGGTCTGCCACTTTAGAGGTCATGTCACCAGATGTGTGTGACCTCACACAGATCGATCTACCTGGAATTGCCAGAGTCCCAGTAAAAGGACAACCAGAGGATATTGAAAACCAGGTGAGCAGCATAATCTGATTTTACAAGTCACATTCTGTACAATACCAGTTTTAAAACTATGTCTCGTGTCTTTTCAAATTAAAAGTCTTATAATAAAATTTATTGAGAAGCAAGAGACTATAAACCTGGTAGTGGTCCCTTGTAACACTGACATTGCAACAACAGAAGCATTAAAAATGGCACAAGAAGTAGATCCTGAGGGCAGAAGAACTATCGGTAATGTACTCTCACCAAATAACTTTGATTTATGAGCACCTGTGTCAACAAATGCACATTTTACTGTTCTTAACTATTTTTTTTATTTTTTTTACTGATGTAATTATTATTTTTAACATTTAACTATTTTTTGAAATGTTTGATATATAATTCAATATTTTGAAAGGATTATCCTCTGTCATCTGGGTAGACAGTTTTCAGTTTTACAAGATCCATTACAATTTGCAAATCGAAAAGGTGTGGGAGTAGATGATGTCATACTTTTTATGTTGCATAATATTTATAATCAATTGGAAACAACTGCCAGTTCTGTTAGGATTATGTTTTTGCGTTTTAACCTACATAGTACAACTATTGTGTAGGTATTGGATTATCTTCTATGTCGACCCCAGTTTGTTAGGCTGAGAGATAAAATGTCTGATATTATTATGACTAAAAAAAGTTTAAGTATACTTCTGACTATAGGCACACTCAGACATTTTTTTATACAAAGTTTTCAGAAGATACTGCCCTTGTGGGTTTAATAAATTAAGGTAATAATGTGGGCTATAGAGGAGAGGTTGAATTATTTCTTACATGGTGTGATGAAAATTTAATGTGGAGAAGAAGTTGATCATTGATTATAGACGGAAAAAAAGAAGTGATACTACCAATGACAATTAAAGGTCAATAGAGATTTGTTCAGTCTTATGAACATATTTGCGTCCATTTGGATAGTAAATTTAACTGGAAGAAGAACAGTGAGACAGTTTTTAAGAAGGCACAATCAACACTATTCTTTTTGAGGAAGTTGAGTTCCATTGGTGTCAGGAAGCTTCTTTATGTTTGTTATCAGGGAATCATGGTCAGTGTTTTTTTTATGCAGTGCTCCGTTGGAGATGTAGTAGTAGTAGATGATAAAAATATAGGATTAATAAACTGATTAGAAAAGCTGGTTCGGCTTTGATCCTGATTCACTTGAGGTCATTGTGGAAAAGAGAACAAGGGTAAAATAAAAAATTCTGTTTTCCAAAGGTCATCCACTACACTGTATCTTTAGTGGACTTAAAAGCTAATTTAGTGGAAGATTAGTAATGCCTCAGTGTTCTACAGAGCGATTTAGAAGGTATTTTTATTCCTACTGCAGTTAAGTTTTTTAATGAAGTTGTGTAATTTTTTGCATGTATTGATTGTTGTTCTTTTTAATGTTCAATTGTCTATTTGTGGTGTTTGTAATGTGCAATGGTGGCAAATGAGTTTCCCCTTACGGGATTAATAAAGCTTATCTTATCTATTTTTCATTCTCATTTTACAGCTATTTTGACCAAGCCAAATCTCATAGACAAGGGAACAGAGAAGGACATCATGGCCATTGTCCACAACAAAGTGATTCCTCTCCACAAAGGTTACACCATGGTGAAGTGTAGAGGACAACAGCAGATCGATGAGAAAATTCCTCTGGAGGAGGCGACACAAATAGAGAGAGATTTCTTCCAAAACCATGACCATTTCAGGTTACAGTCTGTTTTTCTAATTGAACTTTGTGTTCCCAAAAATTATTCTGAAAGACTTGATTCACACTGTTTAGGTCAGATTTTGTTTTCAATTTCAACCAGTTTTCTACACTCACACAGTGGGGTTCACAGTGATGCCACAGAAGAACAGTTTTTGGTTCTCCAAAGAACCTTTCAAAGTTTTAATGTGAAGAACATTTTATACACTAGCATCCTTTTCCATAAAGAACCTTCTTTTTTGGATAAAAAATGTTCCATGGACGTTACTATTCTTAATAGCTGGTTAGCAAGATATTTGGAATAAACTAAACCACCTTACAAAAAGTGCTTTATCATTTTCAACAGATGCCTCTTGAATGAGGATAAAGCAACTATTAAATGTCTTGCTGTCAAACTGACACAAAATCTTGTTGATCATATCAAAGTAAGTTTTTAAATGTTTTTAAAGGCCTGTTTACACTTAACATGAATTAACTGTAGATGTATTGCAAAAATGCAGATAGATTGTGAGACTATAATAAATCATGTTTTTTTTTATCCATCTTTGCCAGAAATCACTGCCACAGCTCACTGAGCAGATAAAAACACAGTTGTGGGAAGTGAAGAATGAGCTCAAGGAGTATGAGGCTGGACCGCCACTGGACACTAAGGGAGCCAAACAGTTCCTCATTAAAGTAGGATCTTAAGTCATCGCATCTTCTTGCTTCTGAGAATTATCATTTGGAGTTCAAGCTGCTGGAACCATATTGTGTTTGTTGTGATTTTCTCCTTCTTCCTTATGTAACGGCTCTAAAAATATCTTGGCGTCAGTGATAGTCCCAAATCTCATCACTGTTCAGGCACACGTACACCCCACTGTCTGACACTAGGTGGTGCTATGGTTATGGTAGAGTTTGTATTCTAAAATATTTTCACACCCAAATGTCTTTTTCTACCTCCCCAGAGACAACACTTTTGCCGTAAAATGATAATGTGTAATAACATGTTCATGTAACAAATATTTTCACTTTATCACAGATCCTAACAAGATTCAATGATCAAATCTACTCCTTATCATCAGGGGAGCTGATTAATGCAGAAAATTTGTTTGTCCAGCTTCGGGCTGAATTCAAGAAGTGGAATGATCATCTTAACAGCACAAAAACTGTCAGTATATTTTCAATATTAAACATTAAACCTTGAATTCACTGTTGTTGGGATTTTACAAGAAAGTTAAAGTTAATTTAATGAGATGGGTTAGATGCCAGCAGATTTTAACTCTTCTTAACTGGAATCTTTCACAATCAAATGCCCTACTTTTAATCAACACATGCTCTAGTCTACTGTTTCTGGAAGTCCACAATGATTACACTGGCTGGATTCATGTTTTTGATTGATTTATTAAGAGTAGAGTGTCCAAATTTTAACCAAAATATATCATCCCTTCTTCTATAACCATAAGCAGCTCTTACATGACCAATTTTTTAAATGTATATTATACAAATATTGTCCTTTGTTTTCTTTATGCATCTCTCTTGCCACATCTTTCTGAAACCCACTTTAATTAAATCTTTAATTTACTCTTCTTTCAAGATGAAAACATTTACTTGCATGGTGTCAAAACACTCTTTCTCCAGTATCTTCACGAAATCTTACCAAAACTTTCCACAAATCAGCGGGAGAGCGTCGTCTGGCAGCGAGAGAAAATAAGCGGAAACACAACCTGCTTTACCCTGACTAACTATGTAAAAGGTCCGTGTTACATATAACCCCACGTTAGGTTGTTCCCCGCGCTCCCCTACAATGGTCTCATCCCCACAGAAGTAAACCAAAGGCTAATAAAGGTTTTAGGAGTTTAGTGATATCTTGCTTACAGAGAAGGGTGGGTGTTTCATGCAAATGTCATATTGTCCTTAAAAAGGTGTAAACTCTGGAGACAGTAATTAATGTAAATTCCCATTGTTATAGAATGTAGGAGCCTTATCTTATCTAACCTTTGTCTGGTGGGGCATACTACAATGTCCATAAAGTTCTTAAACCTTAAAGATGTAATAAAAGTGTGTCTGCTTGACTGTTTAATGGATGCAGGGGAACGTCAAAGCACACCTCCTTAGTTGTATTTTGACAAATGTACTGAGCCCTGTATTGAGCCTCTGCACGGCATTCTCCGACAAAGGGTCAAATTTTCCATGATGTTACAAAGTCCTAGCCTGCATATAACTACTGGTCTTCAATCAATACCTCCTGTTTCATTGCTGTCCTGGTTGGAGTTATTGTTGTAGAACCCAACTGAATAATTTTCAGGGAGCGATAGCTTTTTACTATTTAAAAATATTTTCATTAGCTATCTGAGGATTTTGAGAATTTATATTCTAAAGAACCTCTTGAAAGAACCTTTTGGGCAAAGAATGTTCCATGGAGGTTTAAGGTTCTTTACGGTACCATTCAACTAAAAAATTTTTTATTTAACCCTTAAAATTACCGTTTTTTTTCTTCAATGAAATGATTGTACTATATTTTAGTTCGATAATGTTTTTTAATTAATATTTATTATTTTCTAGGGGATTTTATTGTACTTAATTTAATTTTTGAAGTTTTGGGGAGAGCGGGGCACAACGTAACGCGGGGATAGTTGTGCAAAAAGTGTGCAATATAACTCACTCACCTCTGTAAGCCCGACTCAATCAACCCAATGGAGACATTTGATCAGCGGGGGAATGTCTTTGCGTATTACTGTCCTTCCTCGTGGCAAAGTAATTTGATTCAATGAAATACATTTTCTCATGTATTAACTAGTTATTTCATCTGACTCCATACATGAAAAGGTTTTAATGATATCTGTGCATCATTAAATGTGAGCGAATGTTTGACTATTCTTTTTAACTCTTTACTGAAAATAATGTCATAGTCGATTAGAAGAAAATCAAATGTTTACAATTTATTATGTCAGGTAAATGTATCACACCAGTTTCATAATCAGTTCTACCAGAAAGACTCGGGAAAATAGATATTGTAACAAGCATGCATTTATTAGTGATCCAGCAAGCAATATATGCAATAAAGTATTTGGCAAAAGCCCCGTCCGTAACTCGCGATCCGAGGGTACGGATTCAGCATATGCTGCCTGAAGATGAAGGCAGGGGCGCAGCCGACCCCCCGTGAGGTATTGGAAGGGACCATCCTGGTTGTGGTGGGGAGGTTGGAGGGGAAGGGACCATCCTGCGGTGATAGAGAAGATGGAGGGAAACCATCTTGGTGGTGGTGGGGTGGATGGTGGTGAGTGGAAGCGTTCAGCATCTGCGAACTCAGACAAGTGTAAGTACAGGTCCTTTATACTTCTAGTATTAGAACATGTTTGGATAGATGAGAAGGTAATAAGTGATGCAACAATTGAGTCTTCCCGGCAGAACTTACGCTAAAGCTTCCATTTCAAAGATAATAGATACAAAACATCAAATGCTCTGGAATAAAGAGAGAAGATGCAATACCTTGCTTACACTTCACATCATGGGCTGGTCTGGGTTACAGAATCGCGTCAAGACAGAAACATTTGCTAACAATAGGAATTTACATTCAGAGTTTACACCTCTTGGGAGCAGAGTGCCATTTGCCTGGAAGACACCCTCCTTTGTGTACAGGTTATCTCTTTGGGAATGGGCATTTGTACCAGTTGCACTGAGACATTTCAAATGATACCAAACGTGTATTACTGTACAATAATTATTCACAATCACATTAAACTATATAGATTCTTGGGTGAATTTTGGTAATCTCAGCATGAGGGAGAAGGGATGGGGGAAGAGGGAAAGAAATGTAAATTAAGATCATTCTGAGATGAGACTTGCATCTCGAATGGTAATGCTACCTTCACAAGAGTGAGTTCAAATGTTAATTTCCTTTGTTCTGTCAGAGAGTAGCCCTCTCTTCCAGTTCCTCCAGTTTTTCCAGTCTAACACCTCACCTGTCTGTCACGTGTTCTATCTCTGTTTGCATTTGCATTGTTAACATGGGTGTGTTTCACTATAACTTCAGTCTGAAATATAGATTTAAACTCATTTTGATTTCTCTTCAGCATCACCTCAAATGCTCTATTTGGCTGAAACCTAAATTATACAATTTACAAGAGGCATCTAAAACTAAGAACATTATCTTTTCTCAGAACTGATTTTTTACATTTTTTCCTTGTTTATGCAGAAAATGTTTACTTCAGGCGCACTTTCTTTCTCATCTCCAAATCGAAGAAATGCTAATGATGATGATGAAGATAGTGACAGTTCTCAAAATGAAAGGTTAGTATATTTTATTTGCTTATTATTAAACTATTGCTGAATTATTTAGTAAATTGTTTTAATTTAGTAAATTTAGTAAATTTAGTAAATTGTATGTAGAATTATTTGTACATGCTTTTATTGGCCATGTTAATTTCTTGTTATCTAGATGTATAAAAGAAAAGAAAAAGAAATGTACATTTATATACAAGGCAATATGAGTTTATTAGGGCAGGTCACTTGAGTGTACTATAGACCTTTTTCAGAGCAGCGCCATGACAAGTATTAAAAGCGAGGCTGTGAGGAATAGACTTTCCGTTCGCCTGCGTGAGGAGATCTCTCCTCAGTGGAATTGGGCCATGGGGCTGTTTCCAGCAGTTGTGCCAACTCAGAAAACCATAACTGGGTCTTCCAGAGAGGGGCTATTAGTAGCACTGCACACTTGCTTTCCCTGATCTGTTCGATGACCTATGGTAGCATCGTGACCGGAGGAAATGCATATAGCAGATGGCTCGGCCAGTCGTGGGCAAGCGCGTCCTTGCTCTTTGAGAAAAAAGTTCGGCAATGAGTGTTGTCTTCTGAGGCAAAGAGGTCGACCTCTGCCTCGCCGAAGATGCTCCATATCAGCTGAACCGTCTGAGGGTGAAAAGACCATTCCTCTGGTGGGACATTGTCTCTGGATAGCATATCCGCACCCTGGTTCAGAATGCCTGGCACATGTGCTGCTCTCAGCGAGCGCAGGTTGTGCTGAGCCCATAGAATGAGACTCTTGGCCATGGTGTTCAGGTTGTTACGATTTATGTAAGACACCACTGCCATGTTGTCCGTTCGGACCAGGACGTGGTGGCCTCTTAGATATGGGAGAAAAGCTATCAGTGATAGAGCGACCACTCTCATCTCTAGACATTTTATATGTAGGCGCTTCTCCGGGCTTGACCATAGGCCAGAGACGGGCCTGCCCTCGTAAAGGGCCCCCCAACCTAGGTTGGAAGCGTCTGTCGAGATCACTTTTCTCTTTGAAACCACACCCATACTCACGCCAGACTGATACCAGTCGGCCGCTTTCCAGGGAGTTAGGGCTTTGATGCAGCCGTGACTTGCTCTGATTAGTAAGTGGCCAGATCACCACGCATGACAGGGTTTCAGCCAGCACTGAAGAGGACGCATGTGCAGCAATCCTAGCTGGAGTACTGATGATACCATGAGGCCATGAGACCCAACATCCTCTGAAATCTTTTGAGAGGAGCGTGAGCGCCCGCTCTGAAAGATGCAGCTAGGCGTTGAATGGTGAGTGCGCGCTCAGGTGAAAGGCACGCTTTCATTCATTTAGAGTCTATCACTGTACCCAGGAAAGAAATACTCTGGCTGGGAGACAATGTGCTCTTGGAAAAGCTGATCCTGAGACCCAGGCATTCTAGATGGCTAAGGAGCCAGGATCTGTGAGTTAGCATCTGTGCCTCCGATTGAGCTATAATCAGCCAATCGTCGAGGTTGTTTAACACTCGCACTTCCCGCTGTCTCAGGGGGTAAGTGCTGCGTCCATACACTTCGTAAATGTACGAGGTGCTAGCGATAGGCCGAACGGTAATACTGTGTACTGGTAAGCCTGCCCCTCAAAGGCGAATCTCAGGAATGGCCTGTGATGAGGCGTTATTAGGATGTGAAAATAAGCATCTTTCAGATCCACTGAGAAAAACCAATCCCCCGGGCGAATTTGCGCGAGGATCTGCTTGGTTGTCAGCATCCTGAACGGACGCGTCATCAGCGCTTTGTGTCTGAGGTCTAGGATGGGCCTGAGGCTGCCATCCTTCTTTGGAACGAGGAAGTAGGTAAAAACCCGACTCGCTTTGTGAAAGGGGAACTGGTTCGACAGCTCCCTTTTCTAACAGTTTCGAGACTTTGGAGAACGTGGGCAACGTCCCATCTCACTGTCGTTTCGACCACGGCTGAAAAGCACGGGGGTCTGCGAGCAAACTGTAGCGAGTAGCCTCGTTTTATTATGTTCAACACCCATTCTGATATACCGGGGATAGCCTCCCTGGCCTTGGCCCGCATAGCTAGGGGTTGAATGAAGACTAGAGACGGGCCGTCCAGCCGACTTGTGCTTTTAATGCTGTGTGAACAGCACTCATGTGCTTGGGCGCACGCTTTACAGCGGGCGCACCCTTTATCACATCTCCAGCGCGAGCTGGGGGGAGGGGGGGACTGATGTGGAAACAGTTTTTATGTGTAGGGGTGCGTACTTAACAGTGGGCACATAGTCTATATTTATTATCTCTCCCGCGCTGGCTGGGGGGAGAGTTAAAACCGTGTTGGCAGTGTTTATGTGTAGGGGTGCGAACTTCATAGTGGGCACACGCACTACATTTATTACACCTCCAGTGCCGTGTTAAGAAGGTTTTCGAGGCTAGGGGTCCAACACAATCTTGGGTCGGGGCCCCCGTTTCATATGCAGGGGTGCACACTTTTTAGTGGGCACACCACCTATATTTAGAACATATCCAGCATGGGCTGAATGAGCATGGCAGCATGGGCTGGACCGCTTCATGATCTGGCCGCCCAGCTGCTTTCATTGGCACAGTGCTTGTGTGCAGGGGTGCATACTTTATAGTGGACACACAGCCTACATTTAGAACACCTCCAGCGTTAGCCAGAGGGGGAAAATGCTAGAAAGCGCTCTTTCTTCATTAGAGTTGCTGTTGGAACAGTGTATGTTTGCAGGGAAGCGTACATTACAGTAGACTCAAACCTGCATTTTAAATACCTCCAGCTTGAGCTAAAGAGGATTGTGTTCACTACCCCTTGTAGGAAGCCAGAGATGGCTCTTTAACATGACTAAGCTGGCCATGCTTCGTCCAATCACACTTACGTATGCTGGGATTAGATGGGGGGCGGGGTCCTCCCGGAAAAGTGACCCGTGCCTCCCGTTTGAACCCAACCAACCCTCCCAAAAGTTGAACCCAACCAACCCTGTCTTCGGATGCTGCCAAAGAGAGTGAGTCATGCGGGGGCGGGGCGGGGCCGGCGTGAGCTCGTTCGCTTTAGTGAAAAGATTCAGCGCAGCCGAGATTCAAACTCGGGTCTCTGGTGCGAAAATCTCAGATTCCACCACTGAGCCAC
This sequence comes from Rutilus rutilus, assembly GCF_951802725.1. Classification (NCBI taxonomy): domain Eukaryota; kingdom Metazoa; phylum Chordata; class Actinopteri; order Cypriniformes; family Leuciscidae; genus Rutilus; species Rutilus rutilus. The sequence goes on from NC_140233.1 coordinate 14,355,441, forward strand.
AGAGGGGGTGTGAATAAGCAGAGGAGAATAAAGTCTGTCTCTGTAGAATGTGAGTCACACGGGGGTGGGGCCGGCGTGGGCTCACCTGTTTTTGAATGCTCATTAATACCCTAACCTTGCCGTTGTAAACGGGAGGGCACGGGTCACTTTCTGTACGTAAGAAAGCTGGCCGCGAGCGCAGTGAAGAGAGCAGCATCATCTGCTGCCAGAGCCGGGATTCGAACACTGGTCTCTGGCGAGAAAGCCTTAAGGTGATGATACACAGGGCAAATTTTTGAGCAATGTTATTGGGCAATGTTGCCGTCAACGGGCAACCAGATGAGACAAAGGGCCCACAACCGATCTAAATTATCCAGATAGAAAAGGATAGCCCATTTTCAATGGGAAAGTGCCCAAGCAACAATCGCTCAACAAGATTGCTTAAAAAGTTGCCCTGTGTATCATCACCTTTAGATTTCACCACTGAGCCATGGGGGGAAATGACGTAAGACAGTTAGCGCGAGCAGAGAAGAGAGCGGCATGTTTTGTGTCGCATGTAAAACGGCGTTTGTTTGCAGGTGTGCTCATTTGCTGCAATGTTGACATTTCCAGCTCCCCGAATTAAAGAGGGGACTGGGAGATGTGTGAGAAATGGAGGTTGGTCCGGCCTCGACGGGACTCAAACACTCTCTTTCTTCCTTTCGCCGGTGAGTGACGCAGTTTTGAAAACTCACTCACAGTGTCCGTCTGGGTCATGCAGAGAGCTCGAGAGGGCTCTGCGTGACGCACGAAATGGGGCACGAGGGTGCGGTAGCTCTCTTGAACGTAAAGAGAGCTAGCTGCGGGCGCGAGGCACGAACATCGCTCGTGTCCGTCCGCTCTGACATCCTTTGTGCGCGGCGCTACTTTTGCTACTCAAGCAAAGGGAGAGAGAGCGGGAAGCGGGGTCGTCATCGGCGAAACCGGCCATTCGAGCCCACAGGGTTGGGAGATCCATCTCGTCGCACTCAGGGCAGCCGCCCTTAGCGAGTGCAGCTTCTGCGTGGTAACGGCCCAGACAGGAAGAGTAGAGGATGTGACGGTCTCTGCCGAAGAGAAGGCCTCTGCATGAGGCGCAGGTGGTTCGAGACATTTGCAAATTGTGACGCAACGGCGAACACACTAATGCGTTAAAAGGATATATAGCGTGCCGGATGGCACAGCAGAACAGCGGGCTGAAGGCGTCGTAAAATAATGCCATGTTTGTGGCGAGCAGGAAGAAGCCCAGGGCCGTGAGAGAACGGCGCAAGGCCGGTGGAGTGATTGAGGTGTCGCTCATCATCATCAATCACGTCACCGCCTCGCGCCGTTCTCTCGTGGCCCAAGGCCTCGTCCTGCTTGCCACAATGTTAATTTGGTTATGTTCATAATCATTCGAATATGAATTAAAAAAAAACTCCAAACAATAATAAACAGATCTCAACAAGTGTACAATATTGTATGCATTTATTATTTTTAGTATTGAAATTCTCATCCAAGCAGCATAGTGCCCTCAGACAACCACAATAATAAGATTATTTCCAATATATTAGAAATAATGTTACCATGTGATTTTTGAAGAAAGAAAACCTGTACCATTAAGCTGAATTAATGCCTAAAAACTGAATTAATACTGTCCAATAATGAGATTTGTTTATATAGGTCTACAAATGTACGTTTTTTTCTTTACAGTCAGCAAATGAAGGGAGCAGTTCACAGTTATTTAGAGGAGAGCATTCGTCCATTCATTGATCTGATTGACACTCTGCGGTCTGTTGGCATTCAGAAGGACTTGGCATTACCGACTATTGCAGTGATCGGAGATCAGAGTTCTGGGAAAAGCTCGGTGTTGGAAGCGCTATCTGGAGTTGCACTTCCAAGAGGAAACGGTGAGGACTGGTTTACTCCCCTTTGGTATTGGAAATTCATATAAACACAATGACCATTTTAGGTAGCCTATACACCTCTCCAATTTTGCTCTATTGCACTTGCAGCCTGAAAGGTAGGATGGATCCATGAATTCAAATGGTTTATGCCAAAGTCTGACCCTACCATCTGCATGTCACAGCAGAAAGTTGGTCTGGCAGCAACAAACCACTTTAATCAGATTTCATTAGATTGGCTAATCAGATAATTGTATCAACAAGCAGGTGTAAAGGTAAAGTGGTTACCAGATCAGTAATGCATGAGACACATGCAGTTAATTTTCAAGTTTATGAAAGATTTGTAATTCAGAAGTATTTGTTAGGATTAAATAGTTGTTTTTACATTTAAAATGGTTTCTGGAGTCTGGCAGATGTTGTTTTTGGTCTTTTAACTACGGGTGGTCAACTCTGTTATTGATATCAACTCTGTTACCATCAATGTCAACTCTGTTTGTTTTAAGGTTTTGCTTTAAAAATTATCATTATGGGCCCTATCTTGCACCCAGCGCAATTGAGTTTGTACACCGACGCATGTATCATTCCTATTTTGCACCCGCGCAAAGCGGACTTTTCCCTCCACAGATGCACGTCGGTTAACTAAGAAATACACTTGCGCTCCCCGGGGCGGTTCAGCGCAAAGAGGAGGCGTGTTCCGGCGCAAACGTTCCCTCATGCTATTTTACAGGTTTAGAAAACAATTGCGCCACTAACCGAAAAAAAACAGTTTAAAGTCAGTGGCGCGTTGCGCATGTTATTCATATGCTATTTTAAGGGCGCATGCTTGGCCTTAATCAATGTAGCATGTGCACAACGCGCATACACTTTGATTCTCTCATCTATACACAGACGCAGCAGTTATCATTTTTGCAAATCATACATTATTACGATAGATAGATAGATAGATAGATAGATAGATAGATAGATAGATAGATAGATAGATAGTTTATTATAAAAGCATACATCTAGCTTACACATTTACCCAAATTATCACACGCCTGTTTAACTGAAGTTAATTTGGGTGTGTTTCTCCATCCCCATCGTCCCTGACGGGAACGTCGGTCTCCTCGGCTGTGAACCGCTCCTCGCGTGCGCCTGGCAAATCCGCCGTTATAATAGGAATCCGCTTTAGAACAAGCGCGCCTGCTCTTAAAGGGAATGTGAGATGTCGCTCTGATTGGTTTATTTCACGTTACGCCCAAACCACACCTATGAATAATGAAGCTACTTCAGACCAACCCATTTTAGATTTACGTCGGGCGCAAGACTCATTTATCCCGCCGGTATAATAGCAACAGCGCCCAAGACCCGCCCACAAAGTTACTTGCGTTTTGCGCTTGATACTTGCGTTTCAGATCGTTAAAATAGGGCCCAAAGTGTTTTATTGTCAACAAATTGATCAGAAGCGGATTAGCATAACTAGTATTCTTACTACATGGAATTTTAAAGGATTTTATTCATTTTTAAAGCTATGTTTAATGAAAATGCATACCATCTTGGCAACTTTTCAGTTAAACATGTTGATATTTTTACTCCAAAAAGATAAGTCTCTATCTTATTAGGCTTAAAGTTGAATTAATGGAAGAAGAGACAAAAGTTATCTTAGGGAAGACATGGTTTTTAATTGTGTTACATATGTTAACTGTATATGTTTGACCCAATTTGTCTATAACAGAGTTGACAGCTTTTTCTGTTAGTACATTAATTTTCAGAATTATTTTAAATCTTACAAGTTTAAGATCAGCAAATATTGAAAAAAATTAATTTAAAGTGTGTTCCATGAAAATAAAAAAGTTTAACAGAATAATTATTCCTATTTTTGTTTTCTTTCTCTACTTGAAATGTACTCGCAATTCTGGAACGGGTCGTATGTTCAAGTTGAATTCTGAAGGCCTGTTCACACCAAGAACCATAACTATAAAGATAACTATAACGATAATTATATTAGCGTCCATAATAATGTTCTGTTTATTATAAGCGCACTCTTCAGTTTTGTAATCTGCCACTTTAAATGCTTGAGCTCTTAACTCTTGTGCAACAATTAAAAAAAGTTACACATGAAGTCCATAGTGGACAAAAATGTCCATGTCAAAAAACTGTCATACAAATTTTAAGCTTGGGAGCACATAGTTTGGTCTCATTTTTGCCGAAGTTAAAAAAGTGGGAAAAAGTTAAACCAAAAAAAAGTTATAGAAGTTTAAGTTTATGAAAATGATTTAGGAACATTATGAACATTATTTTATATAAAATATATATTTTATGAAACATGTTTAAATCTAAAACTGATATAAATTCAAAGCCATAAATCTTGTTGTGATCCAAATTTGAGGATATCTAAAAAATGAGCTTTCAGTATTTGTTTGGGCACAGTAACAGATTAACTGGACTGTGTTTGTTATAGGAATTGTCACCAGATGTCCACTAGAGCTGAGGCTGAAGAAGGTTACTGGTGGAGCCAACTGGAAGGCTGTTCTATCCTACCGTAAAAAGAGGACTGAATTTGTGGATTCGTCATTTGTTGCAGGTTTATAAACTGCTTGCAGTCTCTTTTGCGTTCTTAACTTTATGTTTTTTTGCAACTGACTCGAAATTATCAATCTTACAACAGAATTTAAATAATTAAATTTTGCAGGTCCTATTAAAGCCGGCAAATTGGCATATGGAAAGGTAGCACATCCAACTTATGATTTGAAGAAATTTGAATTTGGAGATCCTTCATTAGTTGAAGAACATGTTGCAGCAGGTTAGTAAATCTGCAGGAAAACTCCTTTCTTTTCAGAGTTACTAGAACATAATATAGAGATCAAAATCTCAAGCTGCAGTCACAATCAGTAATTAAAGCTGCAAGCAGCATTTATCGGGGTTCAAGCAGTTAAGGCCTTTAAGGCATTTAAGCACAAAAGCATCAAAAGTTATTAAGATTTATTTAGCAAGCATGTAACCACTGACATAATAGATGGAAAAGACCATTTACAGCCAATACAGGCAGTTTACCATGGGAAATATATGGTTTTAAAGCTTTTTAACAGTTATAGTGCCACCTATGGTCTGATCTCCATAAAGCTGTTTACTGTGACCTCAAATTTAACCCATACACGTGTATGAGTTTGGTGAAGATATCTCATTTACTTCTTGAGTTATAGCCATTTTAGTAAAATAGGCCCCTCCCACAACAATTTACCATATTTTAGTATTATTTACTATGATTCTAGCATGATTTACATAGTTTACCATGATTTTATCTTAGTTTACCTTGATTTACCATATTTCTAGCATGATTTACCATGATATACTACATTCTAGTATGATTTACCATTGTTTACTGTGATTCTAGCATGGTTTACCATAGTTTATCATGATTTATCATAGTTTACCATGATTTACCCTGTTCTAGCATGATTTACCATGATATACCACATTCTAACATGGTTTACCATAGTTTATCATGATTTATCATAGTTTACCATGATTTACCCTGTTCTAGCATGATTTACCATAATATACCACATTCTAACATGATTTACCATAGTTTATCATGATTTATCATGGTTTACCATGATTTACCCTGCTCTAGCATAGTTTACCATGATTTACCATGTTCTAGCATGATTTACCATGATATACCACGTTCTAGAATGATTTGCCAGGATTCTAGTATGATTTACCTTGATACACCACATTCTAGTATTATTTACTATGATTTACCATGTTTCTAGTGTGATTTACCATGATTTACCACATTACTAGCAATTATGTGAAGTGTCAGTGCAAATGAAGTGATAAACACTGACAAAATATGATTGTGTTATAATAGTTATTGTTATATAAGTGATTTTTAGAGTCTAAATATGAATGCGAGCACATGTGAAAAGCGCATGTGAAAAGACTTCATTATTCAGTAGAATGGCCAGCAGAGGGCAGTAGAAGACCACTTATTGGCTCACTTTCACTTTAAACTTCATGATTTTCACCAGTTTTCTGCACTAAAGCAAACCAGTTTTTCCATGTTAAAGCAGCACTCAGTAGCTTCGGGATTTCTTCGCTGTATTCTCGCTTTTTGCTCGCAGGTTTCTCTCTAGAGCTCCCCCCACAGCTTCGGAATAGATATTTGACAACACTGTTGTAAAAACTCTTTGGTGATTCTCAGACACCAGAGGCTAGTAGATCAACGACATCAAAGCAGATGGGACATTCTTTAAAACGTCTTCTTCCTTCGGGTTCGGACAGCGTGAGGGAGCGCAATAATGACAGTATTTGAGCAGATTTCTTTTGGCCATAAAGCAATTGTTTACATCGCGAGACCTGATATCACGCGATACTTCCTGCCGCGGCGGCCGGCGGCCCGCCGTCTCAAAGTTGCAAGTGCGAATTTTCCGCTCACGGGCACCAGGGGGGTGCGAAACGACCACCATTCAACCCGAAATAAGTAATATAACCATTCCAATGACTCCGAAGCTGTTCAGTTAAGGTAAAAAAGTTACTTAGTTCACCTTTAAGTCAATAATGCATGCTTACACACACACACACACACACACACACACACACACACACACACACTTTTTTTAATGTTTTGGGATATGTTATTGAGAAAATATATTTATTGGTCTATAGGAATTCCTTTGTGATCTAATAATATAAAAAAAAAAAAGAAAAAAAAATTGCTTTTTAAAGGTCCCATGACATGCTACTTTTTGTAGGCTTTAATATAGTCCTTAGTGGTCCTTAATACTGTATCTGAAATCTCTTTCCAAAAATTCAGCCTTGGTGCAGAATTATAGCCACTACAAGCTAGTCCCAGAATGAGCTTCCTTCAGACGGGCCGTTTCGGTGTCTGTAGCTTTAAATACTAATGAGGAGGAGAAAGGCGGCGCAAGGTGGAGTGTGGGTGTGGCCTTGACCATCTTGCGCAACGGTAGCATGCATGTTTGTTTATGTTGGATATATTGCAATGGCACGAAGACACGCAGTCGTTCAAGCATTTCAGTTTGACCCAGAAACTGATCCAGATGGAGAAGCAACGGATGAAGAAGTTGCAACTCAGCGGCTCCAGCAGGACGTTTCCGAATGGTTAGTTAAAAATATTGTCTGGATACGGTACTTTATTCGGATGGTTTACAGTTATTATCATGTACTGTAGCTAACGCGAACCTACTGTTGCCTTTTCATGAGAGATCTGTAACGTCTGTAATTTATCTTATTACAATTACATCAAGCTCTGCGATCTTGAAATGCAGATATCGCGCGCGCCATATAACCAACAGGAGAACGGTTATCCAAATAACAAAGAAATGTACAACACTCGCGTTACAGTGTGTGTAACTTGATGCTGTCTACCTTTACATTAGCGCAAGTAACTGCATAGCTGCATAGCTAATGTGACAGCCACATTCTACGTGTAACAAGCTAGGTAACCATAAACAGTAAAGCAACACACTTATAATTTGTTGACTTACTTGTCCAACGTTCAGCAAGCCCAGCTCTGTATTGACCATTCGATGTTCATTTGTACATCCAATTATTGAGCAATTATTATGCTTCGCTCGCTCAAAAGCCATGATATCTCTCGTGGACAAACTAAAATTGCGGGCGCGCGTTCTACTTCCTAGCTCATTTTCTCATGGGCGAGAAATATTCTCTGGGCGGGCAAAGCAGAGAAAGGGGAGGTAACATTTCTGCTTATAACGTCATAAGGAGGAGATTCAAGATCAGCCCGGTTGAGCTTCCATTTTCTCAAAGGCAGAGAAAAATAGCAAAAGCTTGATTTACACCGATTAAAATTTCTAGAAACTTTGGGACCATATACAGGCTAGGGGAACTCATATTAATGTTAAAAAACCTCAGAAAGTGGAAATTTCATGTCATGGGACCTTTAAAACATGTGTTTGTTTCCCAATACTGAAAACTAATGAAAAGGTAATGTGTAATCCTGCTGCTCCCTCTAGTGGACAGTGGTATTACAGCTTCTATCTTACAGTTGAAGTGATTGAATGAATTAATGAATTAATGAATGGGAATTTGGTTTTTCACTTATATCTCGGGAACCAGAAGGCGAAAAATTCTGAAACTCAGAGCATAGATAGTGCGTGAGGAGCCCTGTTGAATGAGACCATCAAGGTGTTTTTGGGCGATTGGGGCCGGGAGTTACGACCGTTCAAATGCAAATCTTTTGGGGCTTTTATCTCTGGAATGCCCAGGGCAAATTACACCACATTTGAATCGAAGCTAGCCAAGGACGGGCCCTTTCCAACGGGGTGGTCTGGGTCGGGAGTTGCGGCCATTCAAATTCGGGGGTCCCGCGGACTAGCGATCCGCGGGGGGGCGCGCTCCCGAGGCCCGCGACGACACGTTTCGATCAAGAGCCCGGAGAGGACCTTACCATCAAAATTTGAGCGCGCAACGACTTTCTGTTTTCGAGTTATGAATTAATTTGTATTCGGGGGCGTGGCTTAAATGCCGTTTTACTTTCGTTTTCCATTTCCATATCTCAGTGTGACACAATTGTCAATAGTAATACTCCAATAGATGAGTTTTGACAAAATGTGATTGTAAATGTTAAAATAATGATTTTATAAAGTCTAAATATGAATTATATAACAATATTAGGGAGCAGTATGATGAAATGACAGCAGGGGGCAGTAAAATACCACTTATTGGCTTAATATGACACGTTATATCATTTTCACCTTTTTAACTGTTATAGAGGCAAATTTTGTCCGATCTGTCTGAAATTTTTCATACTTATTAAGAGTAATATCATGTTCTGACTTGTTTTTAAGAATATATTAGCATTCATTTAAAAGATATAGGCTTTTGGGACACTTGGTCAAGACTACATATTGAACTGACCCTATTATTGTCAGGATTCAGAACAACACAGACAGGTAAAGTTTAAACGGATGTTTATTTGCACAAAGGAACAGTCACGGCAGGTAAGTTGAAGAGTAGTGGATTAAACTGAATGAGTCAACTGGATGAGATGGAACTTGACAAAGTCTCTTATCTATAACAGGTTGTAGATGTTCGGGTGATGTCAGCGGGTCTGAAGCAAGGTAGCAGATGCAGACTGAGTCCTGTAAAAGTGTGGGGTTGAGTATGTCATCACAGTGAACCCAGCATCTCTCCTCAGGGCCAAAACCTTCCCAGTCCACGAGATATTCTAGTTGGCCGCCCCGTCGCCGGGAGTCGAGGATGTCCAGGACACGATAGATGTTCTCGTCTTCGGGATCCACTGGAGGAGGAGGTACGTCATCAGCACCAGACCCTGGGGAAGGAGGAAGAAGAGGATCAGTGTAAGGTTTGAGCAGAGAAACATGGAATGAAGGTGATATGCGGTAGTGTGAGGGGAGTGACAACCGGTAGGTAACTTCGTTGATCTGCCTCTGTATCGCGAACGGACCGATGTACTTGGGACTCAGCTTGCGGCAGGGCTGTCGGAGACGGATATCCCTGGTAGAGAGCCAGACCTTTTGCCCTGGCTGGTATAATGGGGTTGCAGATCTTTGTGCGTCGGCCTGGCTCTTGTGTCTCCGAACAGCCCTTTGCAGTTGGACGTGTGCTGAGTCCCAGACCCTCTCGCTTTCCTGGAACCAATGGTGGACTGCTGGAACATCAGAAGGCTCACCTGACCAGGGAAACAGGGGCGGTTGGTAGCCGAGTATGCACTGAAAGGGCGTGAGACCCGTGGTGGACTGTTGAAGGGAGTTTTGTGCATACTCGGCCCAGGGTAGATACCTGCTCCAGCAGTCTTGATGATCATGGCAATATGACCGCAGGTATCTCCCGATCTCTTGTATTTTCCGCTCAGTCTGGCCGTTGGACTGGGGGTGATATCCAGATGTTAGGCTGACTGAGACTCCCAGAAGGTTGAAGAATGCTTTCCATACCCTGGAGATGAATTGTGGACCCCGGTCTGATACAATATCTTCTGGTATTCCGAAATGTCGAAATATCTGAGTGAATAGAGCTTCAGCTGTCTCAAAGGCTGTAGGTAAACCAGGTAGAGGGATGCCTGTGTCAGTGTCTCCATTCTTCAAGTGCGAGTTTGATCGCTAGAAGTTCCCGGTTACCGATGTCATAATTCTGCTCCGCCGGGGACATCTTCTTGGAGAAGAAGGCACATGGATGGAGTCGAGGAGGCTTCCCCTGCTGCTGTGAAAGGACCGCTCCTACCCCGGTGCAGGATGCGTCCACCTCGACGAGAAATGGAAGATCAGGATTGGGATGAACGAGGGTAGGAGCGGAGCCAAAAGAGAGTTTCAGTTTCTCAAACGCGTGGATGGCTTCGGTGGTCCAGGACAGAGACTTGGCCCCTTTTTTCAGAAGAGAGGTGATGGGTGCACTGATCTGACTGTAACCTTGAATGAATCTTCGGTAGAAGTTCGCGAAGCCCAGGAAACGTTGAAGTTCCTTAAAGGTGGATGGTAGTGGCCAGTTGGTGACGGCATCCACCTTCCTCTGGTCCATGGTAATTCCATGAGGAGTGATCACTTACCCCAGGAAATGGATGGTACTTTGATGAAACTCACATTTCTCCAGTTTCAGATATAGCTGGTGTTCACGCAGACGTTGCAAGACAGATTGGACATGACGGTGGTGCTCAGACAGGTTGGCAGAGTATATGAGAATATCGTTTATATAGATGATGACGAATTGATGCAGGAAGTCTCTGAAAATCTCGTTCATGAATCCCTGTAACACTGCAGGAGCATTGGACAACCTGAAGGGCATGACCCTATATTCATAGTGGCCTGCAGGGGTGATGAACCCAGCCTTCCACTCGTCTCCTTTTCTGATCCTTACCAAATTGTAGGCACTGCGGAGGTCCAATTTTGTGAAGATCTGAGCACCACGAAGTTGCTCCAGGGCGGCAGGAACCAGAGGAAGGGGATACCGATATTTAACCGTGGAGTTATTGAGGGTCCGGTAGTCGATACAGAGGCGCAAGCCTCCGTCCTTTTTGCCTACAAAAAAGAAACTGGAAGCGGCAGGGGACGTGGATGGTCGGATGTAGTCTTGACGGAGAGCCTCCTCAATATACTCCTCCATGGCCTTCTGTTCCGGGATGGACAGTGGGTAGATCTTACCACGCGGTAGAACCGCCCCAGGCAGCAGGTCGATCGCGCAGTCCCATGGCCGATGTGGTGGAAGTTTGGTGGCCAGCTGTTTATTAAAGACATCCTGGAACGCCCGGTAGATGGCAGGGATTTCATGTTGTTTGTCTGTGGCTGGACTCTCGACGTACGTAGAGCACACAGGAATTTCCCGGATGGGGACTGAAGAAGAATGAAGGATTTTCTTGACCCGAGACAGACAGTGTGAAAAGCAGTCCCTTCCCCATTGACGAACCTCTCCCGTAGACCAGCAGATGTTCGGTGTATGCAGTTCCAGCCACAGGCGTCCCAGGATGATATCCGCTGTAGAGCCCTCCAGCACCAGAAACGACAACTCCTCTCGATGAAAACAACCGATTTTCATGGTTATAGAAGGACTGCTGTGACATATCTTCCCACGACCGAGCGGTTCACCAAGGATGGACTGAACCCGAAGTGTCTGTGGAATGGGTCTTCGGCGAGTTTGTAGTTTTTGAAGAATGGAGTGAGAGATAAAGTTACCAGCGGATCCAGAGTCAATTAACGCTTGCGCTGAAAGAGATCGTTTGAGGTAAGAGATCTGTACTGTAGTGTATTTCATTTGGGAAATAGGTGAAAGACGTACTGTACTCACCGCCGGTCGTGGGGAACGTACTGGGCAGGAGATGAGCAGATGACCAACAGATCCACAGTAGAGACACAGGTTATTGTTTATGCGACGTTGGCGTTCGACAGAGGATAAATGCGTTGAACTGATATCCATTGATTCTGGTGCTGAAGGGCTGAGAGTGGTCGAAGGTCGAGGAGGAGGCAGTGCAGGAAGATCGAGCTGACAAGCGGTACGGCGTTGATCCACTCGGACGGAACGTTGAATGAGATTTTCTAAACCAATGATGTCATCATGAATGGTTAACTGTAAACGAATCTCAGGCTCTAAACCTTGACGGTAAGCTGTAATGAGAGCCGGCTCATTCCATCCGCTGGAAGCTGCCAGGGTGCGAAATTGCAATGCATATGAAGAAACCGAAGATTTGCCTTGTCGTAAACGAAATAACTGATCATGGATAGACAGTGAATTGGAGACTGGAGAAAACACTTCCCGGAAATGTTTGATGAAATTATTGAGAGTTTGAGTTACAGTACCTTTTGCATCCCAAAGCGCCCGCGCCCAGAGCAGAGCACGTCCCGTGAGAAGGGAGATGAAAAAAGCGACCTTCGCTCTCTCTGAGGCAAATTGTGAAGCACTCATTTCCATGTACAGCTCGAATTGTAGGAGAAATCCGCTGCACTCCCCCTCCTCGCCTGAGAAGGGCGCTGGCCGGGCCATGGGACTGACAGAGGCAGATGAAGAAGAATGATTGACGGACGGTGGTGGAGTGGTGTGATAGACAGCGGCGATCGGGATAGGGAATTCCTCTTCGCCGTGATCTGTTGATTCGTGCATGTTTGGTCAGGTCTTCTGTCAGGATTCAGAACAACACAGACAGGTAAAGTTTAAACGGATGTTTATTTGCACAAAGGAACAGTCACGGCAGGTAAGTTGAAGAGTAGTGGATTAAACTGAATGCATCAACTGGATGAGATGGAACTTGACAAAGTCTCTTATCTGTTACAGGTTGTAGATGTTCGGGTGAGGTCAGCGGGTCTGAAGCAAGGTAGCAGATGCAGACTGAGGATCCGGTGGACAGGCTGAGTAATACGAAGAAGCAGGTAAGTATGCGAGGCAGGTAAGTGGTTTCGTCTTCGTCTCAGAATGGGTGAGTCAGAATGTTGATGTTGTATCAACGAGACCTGACAAATGACTGAGGGAACTGGTGGTGTATTTAAACTGTGAGTGAATTGACCGGAGATTGGCAACAGGTGATGATGACAGGTGCAGGTGATTAGAACTCAGGGGATGCAGAACGAGTGGGCGGAGTGCAGGGCCGTGCAGAGACCTCTGGAGGGGCAGGTGCTCAAAGTATAAAAGGGGGGCACATGGAACAAGGCTTTAAATGGGGCTGTGTTTTTCCTGGCTTAAAATGAGGCGGAGGTGGTAAAATCCTAATAATGTATTTTAATAATAAGATAATAAAATGTGTATTTTTTTGTAGATCATTATATAGCCTAATGTGTTTCCCACATCATTTTTGTGGGTGGAGCTTGGTACCTCTAGGGGGGTCCGGGGGCATGCCCCCCGTAAGAAAATGTTGTACATTTTAAAGATAAATTCATTAATCTGGTGCACTTTGAGTCACCCGAATCTGCCCGAATCCACTGTTAAAAATAAATAATCCACCCGCAAACCGCCCATATTCTTTGATTTAGATATCTGCATCTGATCATCACATTACAATTATTCAAATTCTTAGTGTTAAGCATGATAGTATGGTAACATATCACACTGAAGTAGGCTGATTTAAAATGAACATTTATATACAATAAAAGTTCTTCTTTTGGCAAAATTACATTTCCTTAATAGCCTAAACAGAGGCTTTTCTCCCTTCAAACTTAAATTGTCAATGTTTCATTACATCACTGTTTGAAATCTCTAATTTTTTGTATCTTTTATAAAGGGCATCTTTCCCCTAATTTTATTAAATGTATGCTCCAACTTTCATTTCAAATTCTTAAATTTGATCAATATATTATAGTTATTATATTATAGTTACCAATCACATTAAATAATTTACATTGAAAAATTATAACTGTATTAAATTAGATTATTTAAAATATTTTTGAATATACAAAAATAAGGAATGTTGAAAAGATGATACTTTATGAAACTAAACCGCCAGTAGGAGGCGGCAGGCGACCGTTTTAATAAAAGCGAGTCATTGAGTCATTCATTCAAACGATTCGTTCAATCGGCTGATTTATTCAGAATGAGGCAGTTTATGAATGGGTAATTGAATCTTTGACTCAACCGATTCGTTCAAAATGCTGAATCATTCAGTAATGCAACAAGTGTTGCTATGAGATGCGCGATGGTTCTGCGGTGATATTTGTTTGGAACTATTTTCGCTGCTGAAACAGAACAAAAACAGTCATTGCGTCTAAAATGTAAGTGACTTAATTTTAACTATTTGTTTATTGACCTGTTATGAAATCAGTCTCGGTTTCAATCTTGATGGCATTCAGGAAAACAGTTACTTCTACAGCCTACACACAGAAATATAAACAACATCTCTGCATGCTCTCTTCACGTTGTCCTTGTAAAATAATAATAATAAGTAAACAAACATCAAAATCACTTTGCTGAAAATGAAACGCCACTTACCAGCAGCCGCAGATTTTAAGATATCTTCTGGTAGTGCGCGTAGCCGCGCGAAATTAAAGAATGTGCGTGCAGCGTGAGGAATCGTTCCGGATGAGTTCGTCAGGTGAAAGGTCATCATGTGGATCATTTCATTTACGGCTAAATTATTATTTATTAATTTTACTAATAGTTAGGTTGGGCAGGCATCCACAAAAGGGCCTTTAATTACAAAAAAAGGAGAGGAAATTTTGCCTTGACAAAAGGGCACTTTGGGCACCAAGGGGCAAAGGGGCAGGTGCTCAAGCACCCAACGCCCCCCCCCCCCCTCTGCACGTGCCTGGCGGAGTGTGGAGGTCTGGTGATGACGCTGATGTATCCGTGACAATTATAGCCATCCAAATGAAGAAGTTATACTTTTTCTGATAATTATTGATCTAGAGAGTCCAGAGAATTGCACTGCACTGGTTTTGAACATTACTATATGAACATTATATGATCATAGATGGAAAACACCATTTACAGCCAATACAGGCAATTTACCATAGGAAATATGTGGTTTTAAAGCTTTTTAACAGTTATAGCGCCACCTATGGTCTGATCTCCATAAAAATTTCCATGCTTCTTTAGCATATTATGCCACATATGCTCATCAATTTTTGGGAAGTTCTGAGTTTTCATTTGGGATTTATAGACGTTTGAGTGTATTTTGACACACCCCTTTTCTAAATGACCCTGTTACAGCCACCCAAATGCAAAAGTTCAACTTTTTTTCGATAACTATTGATCTAGAGAGTCTAGAGAATTGTCCTAGACTGGTCTGGTTCCGATCGGGCGAAAAACCAGGGACTAGTCTGCAAAAGTAAGTTTTGGACAAAATGCGACATAGCCATTTTGTCTGCCTTGAGCCAGGGATCACAGTGGTGTAAGGCACTTGAGTCTAGGTCAAACAGTCTAAGAGTTATGAGTGATTTTGTACTTTTGGTTGCTGTAGCGCCACCTATGGGCCAATCGGGGTCATACTCTGATAGGTTGTCCCCAAATTGAGGCCTACCATCTGGCCAGGTTTCACGTCTCTAGGCCTTACGGTTTGGCCTGCACGATGTGTTTTATGAATCCTTACAATTACAATAGGGTTTCAGCATTTCATGCTTGAACCCCTAAATAAATATAAAAATTTGTTTTGTCTTAGAAAAATTGATGGCTGTTGTCTTGGATGCTAATTCAGTCAATTAAATGTATTATTCCAGTTCATCATATCACTGCACAGAACTCAAATTGCATAGCAACATCCTGTTATATGAAGGGCTATAGGTGCATGCACGCCATGTCATAATTACGAGATTCCGACTTGTAAAAAGCACCCATGTCCTCGTAGAAACTCGTAATTACAAGCGGAGAGGCCGCTTTACCCCCTGACTGCTGCAGATTCATTTTGGCATTGAAAGTGTTGCCATAGAAACACATCATTCTATAATTCTGTGAAAAGCTCAGAGTATAACCAAAGTCCCTTTAAGGCAACTCATATCTCTTTGAATGGGAAAATCTCCAAAACTAGATTTTAAATCTAGTTTTCAAATCAAAACTTTCCAAAACTGTTTGCAAAGCTTACGATTAAATTTCATATTTAAAATCACCAATGACACAACAACTGTCTCATAAATTTTATTTCTCCCATGCATAAGTAATAGGAGTGAACCGTCTTTATGTATACAAAGTCTTTGGTAGAACGTGTATATATACAGTATACATACAGTATATGAATCATTGCACTGGAATTGATTCATATTGTCATTAGCATATTGTATATAAAGGCTAAAGGAAATGTAAATGAAAGAGCTAAAAGGAAGCTTCAGGCTCATGCTGCTTTAAAGGACGTATTTTTTCTTATAAACACAGTTAATTTTGCAGTGTGTATGTTGTACAGCCCAGAATGAGCTGGCAGGAAAGGGGGTAGGAATATGTGATGAGCTCATCACTTTAGAGGTCATGTCACCAGATGTGTGTGACCTCACACTGATCGATCTACCTGGAATTGCCAGAGTCCCAGTAAAAGAACAACCAGAGGATATTGGACACCAGGTGAGCAGCATAATCTGATTTTGCGCACCACATTTTAGTACGATAGACATCCAGTTTTAAAACTATGTCTTCATGTCTTGCAGATCAAACTTCTGATTATGAAATATATTGAGAAGCAAGAGACTATAAACCTGGTAGTGGTTCCTTGTAACACTGACATTGCAACAACAGAAGCATTAAAAATGGCACAAGAAGTAGATCCTGAGGGCAGAAGAACTGTCGGTAATGAAGCAGATGATCTGCACAAAACATCTAATAACTTTGAGGATAAATATCTTTGAGGATTTGAGGCTTCAAATCATCAAATGGACTTTTTACAAAAAACATTTTTTCATTCTCACAGCCATTTTGACCAAGCCAGATCTCATAGACAGTGGAACAGAGAAGGACATTTTGGCTATTGTCCACAACAAAGTGATTCCTCTCCGCAAAGGTTACATCATGGTGAAGTGTAGAGGACAACAGCAGATCGATGAGAAAATTCCTCTGGAGGAGGCGACACAAATAGAGAGAGATTTCTTCCAAAACCATGACCATTTCAGGTTACAGTCTGAAAATAATATAATTAAACTTTTAGCATGTCATTTCTGAATTCAAATTCATTTTATGTTTTGAGGTGCATAAAGTAACAAAAAAACAACAACAAGAACAACAACAAAACATTCAGGGTGACAACTGTCCTGGTATAAGTAAAAAATTAAATAAATAAAAAAACAAAATTAAAAGACTTAAGAATGAAATTAATGAAAAGAAAACCTTAAGTTTGGCATAATCTTTTAGTAATATTTCTTAGGAAAAATATTTTCACAAGGCATGAGCTTCGCTGCTTATTAATATTCTTGGAAAAAAGTTATATGGAAAGTACATGCAATAAATTTTTTTTTTAAAAAAAGTATCACAGAAAGAAGCCTTGCAGACCCTTAAGACTGTATCAAGGTCAGTAAGTCTCAGATATTTTTCACCTTTATGTGACAAGGAAAAGTTAGTTCAGATTGGAAAATGTCATTAACGTGGTATAACTCCCCCAAAACCCCCCCCCAAAAAAAAAAAAAACTTTTATTAAAGGCAGGGTAGGTAGAAATGGTCTAAAAATTTTATTTTTCAAATTTGTTTAAACTTTATGTACATATCAATACATAATTAAAATGTAAGTACTCTGAAAAAGAAAGTATCAAAATCGAGTGTCTGTAGACCTCTCACGACTGTTTTAAAGACATCTCATTATTTCCATTCACTCCACCCCCTCATTTCTGTGCTTCTTCCAAAGCCACGACCCCAAAACACATGAACGCGCGACTCCGACCGCTGAGCTAGAGGACGCATTATTTACCTGAGACAAGCGGAGGGGAAGGAGCATGCAGTGACATCATGTCACTTTAGATTGCTCTTTCTCTGCCATTGTTTTGGTATTCCTAGGTTCAGTGCCTTCTTCTTCTTCTTCGATAGATTTTATTGGCAGCGTGCAAACATAGTGCATTACCGCCATCTACTGGACGGAGGTGTGATCAGGTTCCGTGCCTCTCGCACTCCTCAAATCAAACGGTCGCGCGCAAGTGGGCAGGTGCTGTGTGGCAAAAGGGTGGTTGCCATGGTTGCGAGAGAGTGACAGTCGCCTAAGCCAATCCTTTGATTCGTCCCGAATCGAAATAATGAGCTGTGTTTAATACAGATTAAACGGTCTAGAGTCACTTGATTTTTATACTCTTTTTTTCAGAGTTCTTACATTTTAATTATGTATTGATATATATAGAAAGTTTTAACAAATTTGGATCTTTAATTTTTAATAAATCCTACCTACCCTGCCTTTAATGTTAGATTTTTGTGATGTTCACTTTGACCATTATTATTTTTTCAAGAACACCTGTTTGCCAAGCTACAGTAGGCTATATGAGCTAAAGTAAACCCCATCTAAACTAAGTGCCTTCTCTTTTTCTACTACAGAGACCTCTTAAATGAGGATAAAGCGACTATTAAATGTCTTGCTGTCAAGCTAACTCAGAATCTTGTTGATCATATCAAAGTAAGTTTGTAAATGTCTCAACCTAAAAGTCCTAAATTTGGTGAACTGCATTTGTGGTTTGTGAGAAACTATAACAAAATTGTTTCTTACCTATCTTTGTCAGAAATCACTGCCACAGCTCAATCAGCAGATTAAAACAAAGTTGTGGGACGTGAAGAATAAGCTTAAGGAGTACGAGACTGGACCACCAGAAGATCTTAAGGGAGCCAAACAGTTCCTCATTGAAGTAGGACCTCAAGTCATCACATCTTCTTGCTTAGTAGAATTATGATTAGGGGTTCAAGATGCTGGAACCCTATAAAATGGAATGTAAACATTTCTTAATATGCATTTTGTAAAACAGACAGATCATTTCATCCATAAAATTAGCAGCCCTTTTATCAAAAGATAAAAACACAGAATACAGAAAAAAGTCAAAATTGCGAGATAATTTTTTTTGTGTGTTTGCAAGAAAAAAAAGTCAGAATAACAACTCACAATTCTGAGAAAAAACGTTTGAATTGCAAGATTTATTTTTTGTAGGAAAAAAATAAGATATTAAATCGGAATTGTGAATCATTTTTTTTTTTTGCAATTACCTTAACAGAAGTAAAATGTTAAAAGAAGTAAATGTTTGAAAAGCAAGGTTCATTCTGTTTAAATCCAATATGCTTTGTCTCGTGCCTTGTGTGAACAGCCCCTGAAAATGTTCTGTGTTTAGATAATACCTCTTTTACCTCCTCAGAAGATTCACTTTTGCTGTAAAATGATATTGTAAAAGGCTAATGAAACGAAAAAAATTTTTTCTTCACAGACCCTAAAAAGATTCAGTGATCAAATCAACTCTTTATCATCAGGGGAGCTGATGAGTGAGGAAAATTTGTTTGTCCAGCTTCGGGCTGAATTCAAGAAGTGGAATGATCATCTTAACAGCACAAAAACATCCTGTCAGTATATTTACAACATGCTTTGAACTTTGAATTCACTGTTGTTGTTGTTTTCTTAGAGTTCTGATAAAAAATGAAAAAGTCAGTTAATTTCATAAGAAATCCATTTTGTTTCCAAACAAGTCAGCAATTCAAAAGAGTTGAGCCTGAAAAACAGAGGGAGGGAACTGCTCGGATTCAGTAACTACAGAATTTTTGAGTCGGTTCTGCAAGAACATGTGGCCAAACTTAAGAAGCCAGCCGTTGAATTACTCAATACCATCAAAGGTACCATCACAAAAGACTTTATGGTTATTGTGGAGAGCCTCCATTATAAAACCAAAAGATTAGATCACCAATTTAATGACATTAATAGTTTTAACAAATGTGGCTGTTTGTCTTCTTGACTTAATGTATTTCTCCTGAAGACATCATCATCACACATTTGACTGACGTGGTGAATCAGTGTTTCAGGAACTACTCTGTCCTTCAAAACACTGCTAAGGTAAATATTGCTTCTAATTGGTGGATCCATTCAGTTTCCAGTTTAATCAAGTTCTCTTTCCTCTCTACTTTTTCATTTGACTTTTTCATTTTGCCCATAGGACAAAATCAACAACATTCAGTTAACTCAGCTAGAAAAGACGGAGAAGAGGATCTCAGAGCAGTTTGAAATGGAAAACATGGTCTACATTCAAGATCCCATCTACTTGAAGGTCTTGAATGAGATTACGAATGAGAAGTTTTCAGAAGATCAGTTACCCATCTTTGACAAAAATTGCAAGTACAGTAATATGCTGGAGGCGTATTATAAGGTAGATTTTCTTAGTTTTCTGAAACAAATAGCAGTGCAGTGTTTGTGTATGTGGAAATAACTTAGTATCTCTATTCTTCTTTCAGGTTGTGGTGCAGCGAATGGCTGACCAACTGCCCATGATGATCTTATTTTTCATGTTGACACAGACTGCTCAGCTCCTGTCTACTGACATGTTGTGTTTACTGGATGGGGCAAATGTGAGTGAGCTCCTGTTTGAGGACTCTGAAGTCAGCAGAAGGCGCAAAGACCTACGAGAGCGCCTGGATCGTTTGAGTGCTGCTCAGAAAGCAATTAGCACTTTTTCTACTGACTAGAGGGTATCTGAAAATACATATGATGTATCTATGTCAATCTTATAATGTATCTGACAACTTCTAAACAAACAGCCATTTTCCATAAATAAACCTATAACATTTTTTTCAGAATATTAAAATATACATACATACATTAACCCACATCTTATACTTTTTGATTGTTTCCATGTTACTCACAAAATGGGCTAAAGCAGGGCCGATATATTTTAAGATTAGGTCTTACTTGACATTTAATGATTTTTTTTTGGCTCATATAAAATGTTTAAAAATATGCAAATAAAAAATATATATTTATAATTTTTGAGGGCCAGTGAAAATGATGGCAGTGCATTCAATCACTGTAGTTCAGCGAGTATGTAAGACTGGAGTCAAGCCGTCTGGCTTAGAGAAGGTATACTCTTTGAGAAATCAAAGGACATTTCTGAAAATTAACATTTGAAATTGCAAATTGTAAGGAAATATTGCAAGAGGCTCAAGGCGTGATATGTAGTCAGATCAGCCCCAGATGTAATCCAGACACTCAGCATTATATGTATTTTTATGTATTATGTATTTTTTGTCTTCTGTATTTCTGAGCATTTTATGTTTTGTATTGATTATCTTTGAATTGATTATGTAATTGGCATGATACATTTACCTGAATATTAATAAATTATAACATTTATTCTGACTTACTCTGAAATTATTAACTCTAGTAGATTACTTGAATTCCTTAACACCACAAATCTACGCTCAGGTTAGTTAACAGACTAAAATACAGCTTAGGTGGAGCAGAGACTGAAGACTGATGTTTTAGAGCTCTGACTAACACATTGGCATTAGTCATGTATACTTAGACTGTAGAGGCTAATAATGGGTTTTCCGTTTAGAACAACTGGGTGTTAGACCAATCTAAATAGGGGTGAGCCTCAACCTCTAATTATTGTAATATTATTCTTACTAAGTGTATGTGGAAAACCACATCATGCTTATATAAATTTACCATTAGAGGAAGTTAAGTTGGTCAGCTTGGCTCTATGGTAATGGTCATGACCTCTGGTTAGATATAGTCTTACCTTAATTAAGTGTGTTCAGATCTATGGGGACTAAATTATATATTCTAATGAGCAAGTAGAGTGCGGCCGTCTAGAATATTAGTCAACCGGCTCTGTGGTGCGTTTCCCGAACAACGATGTAACTCGCTGCTTAACTACCATAGTACGATGCATCGTTGAAGAAATCAACTAGCTAGTAACGACTGTTTCCCGAAACCTTATTGTCGCAAAGTGGTAGTTCAACCACGTTGGTTCCTGACGTCACGCACGTAATAACTTTTAATGAATCTGTTTGAGATCGAATTAACGCTAGATGTTTTGCTATAAATTACAGACATGGCATCTGAGGACCATTTCTCATTTTTCTCAGTTATTTCGCTTTATTTCCAGATTCAATCATAGGCTCATTCTTACATAGTAGAGCACATTCGCACATGCGCACTCTTCAAAAACGGTGCTTTAAATCTCTTGACAAACTCAAAGACGTAAATGACATTTGTATGTATTATAAATAAAAGAGACAGGTTGTACTGAATATCATCTTGCTTATTTTGCTCAATATAAGGATTTATTAAGTCCACATGTCATGCAATCTAGAAACTCTGCTTCTAACCACAGGTCGAGAGCTGTCGTTCCAACCACACAACTCTGTGATGCTGTTCGTTGGAACGATGGTTTCGGGAAACACTGACTCGTTGAACTATGCTGATAACGATGGAACTTGCGAACATAGTTGGCTAACGATGCTTTTGGGAAACGCACCCCTGTCTAATGACCGAGACTGACAAGCTTGTGAGTTTGAGATCCGAAATACCCGGCCGGTAAAATAATTAAAGTGTTAAAAGGAAGTGTAATTTCAATAAGGAGTTAAATAAATAGAATAATCAAAAGTAGATAAATTATTATATAATTGTCAATAATCAATTGGCATTCTAACCTAAATTTGAGGTCATGATAAAATGGAGTCAGCTAACAGTTTAATTGGAATTAAATTACTTTGCCACACTGAAAAGACAGAATGTGCAGAAACCTTCATCCGCTCATCGGAAACCATCGTTGGGCAGATCGGGCGGGCCCTACAAGAACCATACATAAGGTATAATACATTTTTTATTAAACTTTTGGTAAACTTTTTTAGATAGTGAAGCTAGTCTGAAACTGGGCCTGACAAAACTAAGCCAGCTCTCTGTACACAACTCCATATGTCATTTGATAATCAACTTCCTGACAGACAGACAGACAGACAGGCAGCAGCTTGTGAGGCTGGGAAAATTCACTTCCAACACCTACAGCTGGTGCTCAACAAGGATGTGTGCTCTTCCCAATGCTCTTCTCCCTCTACTTCTCTGAAACATTTGTCAAACTCCTTAAGTTTGCAGACACTACAGTCATTGGCCTCATCCACACCATACAAACAGGAGGTTGAACAACAGACCTGACAGGATAATTGGTGTGCACTAGAACATCTAGGTATAAAAACAGTTTTTTTATAAACATCTCCTCCTTAAATAGCTAGCATACCAATTACTGCCCGTTTTTATATATGTATAATTCAGTACTCTTATTACATTTTTGCCATCTGAGTTAGGCAATATAGATACTTACTATGTAAATGCATATTTTTATTTATACAGTTGTACAGGACATAATGCACACACCTGTAAAGTCTTTTGATATAGTTCAGTTGTATAATACATCTGCTATGCTAACATACACCCATTTCTAATGGATGAAGCCTTGGCCTGGAAGAGAGGTCATCAGGTGGTCCCCAACCTTCACTGGGTGTTTCGACCCTTAACCACAATACACCCTCCAGTTGGCGGGTCAGCAGTGACTGGCCAGGTCACTGCCCCTCTCCTCCAGGCTTCCAGCTTGTGACCTCTCTCTTGTGCCAGAGCCAACAGGAGGCTCTCTCTGATGCTTCTCCCAGCCTACGAACAGCTGCTTTCCTCAAGTGGCCTCTCAATCCAACCTTTGTCAATAGATTCCACACAGATTGAGCTGGGAATCCTCGACATCCGACTTCCACCGTCATCAGCCATGTTGTCCACCCCTTGCCCCGGCAGTCTTGGACAAGTTGCTGGTATTTGGCTTTTTTCCTCTCTGCAGCTTCCTCACAGCCCTCCTCCCACGGCACCGTCAACTCCACCAGGATGATCTTCTTTCCCTCTGGAGACCGCATGATGATGTCGGGCCTTAGAGTTGTGGACAATACCGCCTCGGGGTAGTGGAGTTTCCTCACAAGATCAACTTCCATTTCCCATCCCTAGGCTGGCTGCTGGAAATTCTGCCTGGCTTGGCTGTGGACGACAGGTCTTTGGCCCTCTTTCACAAAGGTGCTCAGCAGTGGTCTTGCTTTGACTGTTTGTTTCTTCCTCCTTTTTTGCTCCAGGATGTCTGCGAGCACCGCCAACACCTTGTCATGGCACCACCAGTATCTCCCCTGTGTCAATGCGATCTTACAGAGTGTGCGCCATTAGCTACGTTTACATGGACACAATCGGAATGAAATCAATACGATTGATGAATCCGGACAAGGTGTTTACATGAATGATAAATAAAGTAATCAGGTTGATGTGCGCATTTATATGTCACAAGTTTCAAATCGGATCTGATGTTTTGACATGCGCACACTGCACGAATATACAGAGTTTCCCACTTTTCGCGCATAAATATTCTCCTCTATTGGTTCTTTATTTGATTTAAACAGCAGACGTAATATTAATTAGTCTCTGGTCATAATTTAGAGCATATTAACCGTTTTGCCGTGCTGCTTATTGATCACGCAGTAAAAATGCCCCTCCCCGCGGCCAAAACCAGTCGTCTGTGGATGAGAATCCAAAACAAGGACTGGTGGGACGTTGTCCTTCTTCACTTCACAGACGCGCGAGTGAAATGAGAATATTAGAATGACGGGAAACTTATTACAGTTTTTCTCGATTGCTTAAACACATTTCTTGAAACTATGCCTCGTATTCTCAAAACTATAAACACAAATCCATAACGTCTCACCCAATTCCCCAAACATCCTATTTTCAGGTCAAAATGAAGCTCTACACTCAAAACCATTCACTCTTGCTGAAAAACCAAACTTTGCCCTCAGACAGGACACACAAGCCCTCAAAATCACACACACTTCAACATAGTCTAACACACTGGTCCAATAAATTCAAAACAACATTTCCAAAACTGGTAAGTTATGTTGCTTGTGGTTCCCCGCCTCAGAAACCTTTTCACATGATGAACACTAAAGACACAACCAATGGATACATTGGCACATTTTTATTCATTCATGTACTAAACAGTACAACACACCACAACTACAACGACAGAGAAACAATATAATTGGTGAAGTGTAGAGGACAACAGCAGATCGATGAGAAAATTCCTCTGGAGGAGGCGACACAAATAAAGAGAGATTTCTTCCAAAACCATGACCATTTCAGGTTACAGTCTGTTTTTCTAATTGAACTTTGTGTTCCCAAAAATTATTCTGAAAGACTTGATTCACACTGTTTAGGTCAGATTTTGTTTTCAATTTCAATCAGTTTTCTACACTCACACATTGGGGTTCACAGTGATGCCACAGAAGAACAGGTTTTGGTTTCCCAAAGAACCTTTCAGTGAACAGTTCTTAAAAAAATTGTTTTAGTGTGAAGAACATTTTATACACTAGCATCCTTTTCCATAAAGAACCTTCTTTTTTGGATTAAAAATGTTCCATGGACGTTACTATTCTTAATAGCTGGTTAGCAAGATATTTGGAATAAACTAAACCACCTTACAAAAAGTGCTTTGTCATTTTCAACAGATGCCTCTTGAATGAGGATAAAGCAACTATTAAATGTCTTGCTGTCAAACTGACACAAAATCTTGTTGATCATATCAAAGTAAGTTTTTAAATGTTTTTAAAGGCCTGTTTACACTTAACATGAATTTAGATGTATTGCAAAAATGCAGATATAGATTGCGAGACTATAATAAATCATGTTTTTTTTTATCCATCTTTGCCAGAAATCACTGCCACAGCTCACTGAGCAGATAAAAACACAGTTGTGGGAAGTGAAGAATGAGCTCAAGGAGTATGAGGCTGGACCGCCACTGGACACTAAGGGAGCCAAACAGTTCCTCATTAAAGTAGGATCTTACAGTTTTTCTCGATTGTTTACACACATTTTCTGGTACTTGAGACACAATTACCACAACATGTAACTCATTCACCAACCCCCTGAGCCAATTCTGCTGAACTACAAGCACAATTCCTGCTTTACACTCAAATTGCAGTTCTAAAACACACTTTTTTCAAAACACTACACACAATTCTCTGCTTTTGGCACAATTTTCATGCAGAAAATCTCTTGTTTTCACAAGGAACACACTGCCATTCAAATATGCACACTGACTCTTCACATGGGCAAACACCCGTCACACAGTTTTACAGTTAGCAATCAGAGCTTTAGCATAAAAGGGCAAAAGGTCAGCTCTTCAATGGGGCAATGGAGGCCAACATTGGATTTTTCTTTTTTTTACTGTAACTGTATACAGTAAATTCTTCTGTTGTTTTGTATGTAGACCACTGTATGTCCTACTTTGTGTTGGTTGGGATGTACACTGTGTACATTGTTTTTGTGGGAAAAATAAAATATATTCGTTACCGTGTATTTGTGTGTTCTGAGTATAAAAACAATATTCTCAGATATTTTACAACACACTTATGTATGTACTGTCTCTAGAAAGTGTAACACTGAACAAAAAAAGGCCTAAATCGTTATGATGAATGGAGAAGAAGTGTTTTCCATTCATCATAGTGTTTTACATTGAGCAAATCAGTGTTCAACTGGTTCTTATAAATGTCTATTCATATGATGGTTTGTGTGTGTCATTTGAAAACAAAATACCATTTTGAGAAGAAATAACATTGTTTTGAATGTGAAGTTTCATTTTGCAGTAGCATTGAGGGGTTTTGCCCATTGTGTGTGTTTTTTTGGATTTGTGTGTAGAGTTCTGAGAATATGAGGCATGCTTTCAGAAAATGTGTGTAAACAATCGAGAAAAACTGTAAGTCATCGCATCTTCTTGCTTCTGAGAATTATCATTTGGAGTTCAAGCAGCTGGAACCATATTGTGTTTGTTGGGATTTTCTCCTTCTTCCTTATGTAACGGCTCTAAAAATATCTTGGCGTCAGTGATAGTCCCAAATATCATCACTGTTCAGGCACATGTACACCCCATTGTCTGACACTAGGTGGCGCTATGGTTATGGTAGAGTTCGTATTCTAAATTATTTTCACACCCAAATGTCTTTTTTAACCTCCCCAGAGACAACACTTTTGCCGTAAAATGATAATGTGTGAAAACATGTTAATGTAACAAATATTTTTTCTTTATCACAGATCCTAACAAGATTCAATGATCAAATCTACTCCTTATCATCAAGGGAGCTGATTAATGCAGAAAATTTGTTTGTCCAGCTTCGGGCTGAATTCAAGAAGTGGAATGATCATCTTAACAGCACAAAAACATCCTGTCAGTATATTTTCAATATTAAACATTAAACCTTGAATTCACTTTTGTTGGGATTTTACAAGAAAGTTAAAGTTAATTTAATGAGAAATCCATCTTGTTCCTAAACAAGTTTGCAGTTTGAAAGAGTTTAGCTAGACTTATAGAGGGAGGGAACTGCTCGGTTTCAGCAACTACAGAGGGTTTGAGTTGGTTCTGCAGGAGCATGTGGCCAAACTTAAGAAGCCAGCCATTGAATTGCTCATTGCAATCAAAGGTACAATCACACATCTGATCTCCATTATAAAACCAAAAGATTATCATGTTTAATAGCACATCTATATTGTGAAACTTGTCTTTCTGATGTATGTATTTCTCCTGAAGCCATCATCCTCAAGTAATTCAAAGATGTGTCCTATAGATGTTTTCAGAACTACCATGTACTTCAAAACATCACTGTGGTAAATATTGCTACAATAATCTTTTTCTCTCTCTTTTTTCCCCCCAGGTATTTATTTGGGGATAAAATCCCTTGTATTGGCCTAATGTCATTGTTTTATTGTTTGTTTTTGCAAAAAAAAAAAAAAAAAAAAAAAAAATGACAGAACAATGTTGGCTTTCTGACAAACGGTAACACTTTATAATAACGTTCAATTGTAAGTCATTTATAAGTGGTTAGTTAATGATTAACTAATTATTTACAAAACATTCATAAATGATTAGCAAGTGAAATACTAACATTTTATGTATGTTTTGTAAATTCTGTTACAAGTCATTTACAAGTGATTAGTAAATGATTAACTAATTATTTACGAAACATGACTATGTGTTCATAAATGATTAATAAGTGATATGTTCTTTATTGTATGTATGTTTTGTATATTCAGTTGTAAATCATTTACAATGATTAACTAATCATTTACAAAACATGAATATGCGGTTCATTAATGTTTAATAAATTATGTTTTTTTATTTTATGTATGTAGCAATTAGAGGGTGCAGAAAGTGTTGGAAATGCCTTGTATACACGTACAGATCATTTGTAACAGGTAAGTAACAGTGTTCAACACAATGATCTGTAAACGCATGAATAAATCATTTACAACACTTTCTGCATCCCCTAATCTAAAGTTTAAACTATTCATCACTTGTAAATGTGTTACACATCATTCGTAGATTACCACTTCAAGAATCAATATGGCATAAGATCAACGAATCGTATCTACGAATGATGTGTAACACATTTACAAGTGATGAATAGTGTACACTTTAGATTAGGGGATGCAGAAGTGTTGTAAATGATTTATTCATGCGTTTACACATCATTGTGTTTAACACTGTAGTGTGTACTGCAGTGTAAGTGCTGACTGGTGAGGGTATAGACAGCTGTCTTCTTTGAAACACATGGAGTCTTTAACCACTGTGCACCTGATGTGAACAAAACATAATGAACATATCACTTATTAATCATTTATGAACGCATAGTCATGTTTCGTAAATGATCATTTAATCATTTACTAATCACTTGTAAATGACTTGTAACGAAATTTACAAAACATACATAAAATGTTAGTATATCACTTGCTAATCATTTATGAATGTTTTGTAAATGATTAGTTCATAATTAACTAACCACTTATAAATGACTCACAACTGAACGTTATTATTGTTACCGGGCAGGGACCACTACAAAAGTTCTATACTATAACACATTGGTTATAGTAAATGGAAGCTCGAGCATGATTGCTTGATGTGCAAGAACCAATGAGGTTCATTCTTGTGTGTTACGCAGCACGTTTGAGCTTCCGCAAGAAGGATGAGCTTCTTTTTATGTTCTCTGATCAATGTTTATATGTAAAAAAAGCCTAAATTCAGTGTCTGTTCATCATTTAAAGCGATCGTGTCTCTTCAGAAATGTTTAACTAAACCGCTCTTTTCATATGGATTATTTTTACGATCTCTTTCTGAACTTTTTGAATTTTCAAAGTGGTAGTGGTAGGTTTTTAATGACATGAGGGTGAGTAAATGATGACAAAATGTAATTTTTTTGATGAAAATATCCATCTTTGCAATGATAATCAACATTATGCCACAAATGCTTTTAATTGAACTGAATTTGTACTTCTTTATTTGAAACCATAGAACAAAATCTACAACATTCAGTCAAGTCAGGAAGACAAAACGAAGCAGAGGATCTTAGAGCAGTTGGAAATGGAAAACATGGTCTACACTCAAGATCCCATCTACTTGAAGTTCTTGAGTGAGATTAGCGAATAGACATTTTCAGAAGATCAGTTACCTGTCTTTGACATAAAGAGCAAGTACAGTGAAATGCTCCAGGCATATTATGAGGTAGATATTCTTTCAGTAACAAATATATTTGTTTTTCTCCATGACTGAATGGACTGCAGTACTTGTGTGTGGATGTTACTCTATGATTGTCTTTCAGATTGTGGTGCAGCGAATGGCTGACCAACTGCCCATGATGATCTCATTTTTCATGTTGAAGCAGACTGCTCAGCTCCTGTCTACTGACATGTTGAGTGTACTGGATGGGGCAAATGTGGGTGAGCTCCTGGTTGAGGACTCAAGTTGGTACAAGACGCAGATTCCTACAGACTCGCTTGGACCGTTTAACTGCTACTCAGGAAGTACTTAGTGATTTTAATTGAGGGACCTACTGACTTGGTTGGAACATGCATACCTGTCAACACTCCCGTTTCCCCCGTTTGTATGGCCCAAACGTCGTTATAAGAATAATCACATCAATATATTATTCCAAGGTTGTCCAGTTGTCAGATCTTGTATGAAACCCATCCAACTCGCGCAATCAACACATTATACAAATTTCAACCCATTTGTGAGCTCAACCTGGCAACCTAGGCCTACAACCCAGTTGTGCCGTCGATATCTGCACAGGTATAGGCTAGTAGACGCGGGAAGTTGAATAAGCGTTACTGGTAGAAATGGGAAAAGACCAAAAATATTTAAAATTAAAAGAAATATTAAAAAGTAAATATTTATCCTTTGGCTGCATGGCGTTACATTATATGATGCGCTTTTATTCTTGCTAATGCTTTTAAACCATTCAAGACATATCTTAGGCTATGTTTTGGAAAATTCAGCATTTCTTATAATCATTCGTTTCCAAACTGTTTAATCATATGTTTCTGTGAGGTTTTCTAGCAGCTGAGGGGGGACAGGGAAGCGGGATGGCAATTTAGGTCATAGATGAAGGCCTTTGGGTGTCTCAGGGACAAAGAACAGTGTGACCTGCACCAGGGGGGTAGAAACCAGTCCGAACTAGCTGAAGATAGGGGGTATCTTTCTGGAAATTTACAAGAAACCTGGAAGGAGGAGTTTTTGCCAAGAAACTGTATAAAATGTCTATGTTTTATTATGTCTGATAGGTATTCTATTTCAAAGCTGGGTGGCTGCGGCTTTTATGAAAAGAATCCTCATTGAAATAAACCTTTTCTCTTTATTACAGTTTTGTCTCGTAAAAGTTTTCTTACACCTCTGATGCTGTTTGATATTAACTTCTCAAAATTGCCATTACAACTTGGTGTCAGACGTGGGGTCCTGTGCGGATCTTCTTCTCCTGGTCCTGAAGAACGGATTTTGACGGAAGTGTACAATCCCGGCGGCATCAGGCAGCCGTCTCATACCCCGACGGTTTGAGATAGTGACTCAACAGGTTAAGGGAGAGAGAGCCAATTCCGGCGTTCAGGACCAAGGGAGGAACTCCCACCAGGATCAGAAAGAATCCGCGGCAATTACAGAAAAGAGAAAGCATCTCTGGGTAAGAAACGGCAGAATTGTTTTATTGATGTTAAGTGTGATTTGATAATTGTGTGTGAACGTGAACCATGTTGGCTGAATTTGCTTTGGGTACGAGCGAGAGGTGATTCAGATAATCACAAATTTTTGAGGGAGAAATTGATCTGACAGATTCAGACCGGTTTCTGCCACACTTAGCTCGTTAGTGGACAGGGGTACCACTGGTGATTCAGGTAATCACAGGTGCTGGTTAATTAGTTTTGCTCGAAGTCTCTGTAACCCGAAGAAGTCTTGCAAAGGTGGACGGAAGAGCCACGCCAGATTAATTAGGTGAATAGAAGATTTTGAGTAAAACATAATTACAAAAGCACAGCATATTTGCTGAAACCCGACCGATTTTGGGTGAAATAAGATCGGGTCTGTTGAAGACGTTTGACAGATACTGTAAGACACGTGTCGAAAGTGAAATCCAGAAGGGAAATTCAGCCAAAAATGGGGTCATCTAACAGTAAATTAGATCATTTTTATACACCAATTTTCTGTCAAATGAGAAATAATTATGGTGGTAAATGTATGGTTGACATACAGAAACTGATCAAATATCACGATTTTCCCGAAGCGGGGACCTTGAGTAAAATAAGACTAAATGTAGTAAAAGAGTCAGTAGAAAAGAACGAGGGAAAACAGAGTAGCTGCTGTGTGTGTGTCAAACATGTGTGTAAGAACTGTGAACCGACTATAATGTGTTGGGTAGAGGCTGACAGGCGAGAACGAGAGCAAATACAAAAAGAATTGGCATGTAATGTTGAGAATGTTGTGTGTGTAAAAACAGTTCCACTGGAACAGAATGCTACTAATGAACCGAATGTATGTGCTTTTCCACATGTGACTGAGGTGGCAACGGCTCCGCCGCCTGCCTACAATACAGCTCACTACCCAGTAGCAGAGATACCGGCCCTCAGGCTGGACCTCGATCTGGACCGCTTTCCACCAGCCCCGAGAACAGCCCAAGAAGCACGACTTGCAGAAGCACGAGCACAAATTGAACTGGCAGAGGCAGCCCAAAGAGCAGCGCAGGCAGAGACAGATGCAAGAGAAGCGCGAGGGGGGGCAGAGGCCGCAGAGCGAGTGGCACACAGACTAACAGCGCAGTTTCATGCACAGTTACACGGGCGTTTGAGTGCAACGCTGCGGCACGCTACTCACGCTGAAGAGAACAGAAAGGAGAAGAAAAAAACCCTCACAATGGTGGTTATGCAACAACGACGACCTAGACAACCCAACAAACCTGCATCTTCCTGCTCAAACCCTGCTGGTCGAAAAGGACAGAAAGGAAGAGCTGCTGGAGGAAAATGGAGCTGTTATGTTTGTGCCACAAATGCCCAATCGCTCCAAGACTGTACAAAATATAGAGTGTGCAAGAAGACGGACACTGGAGCAGCGCGTGTCCCACCATGAAGTCGGATTGAACCGAGGGGGCTGGAGAGCGGTACGGAAAGAGTCCGGTTTTGGGGAGCCAATCTCAAGCTGCAGCAAAGGGAAGTGAAAATATTTTTACTAACACACACACACACGACGCACACACAAACACATACACTGATTTTCTTTCTGCTACCTGCAATGAAAAAACTGCTTGCAAATCTTTTTGTGTGTCTGATGAAACTTTGAGCAAAGCTATGACTGATACTTTGAGCAGTGTTGTGAATGACGAATGTATGAGATTGTACAAAAGTACAGGGTTTCCTGAAATGCCAATTTACCCGTTATTAGTCAAAGGGGTAGTTATTGACTTCTTAGTCGATTCTGGTATCAGTCTGTCCACGTTACGACCATGTGATTTACCATGTTTTCTACGGGAAAGTGTAAATTAAATTTGTCCCTCTGTGCTGATTCTTATGGAATTAGCATTGAGGAGACACCACAAATTACTTGTTCCAAATTCGAGCCGAAGTGGGCTTATGAATGGCAGGTGACAGATGTTGATTGGGCAGAGAAAATTTTGAAATTGGCAAAAGATCGTACAGACCCAGTCAATACAGAGTTTATGACAAATGACAAAATGCATTGTACATCACATGTCGTAACAGAACGAGATTCAGACTTTGAAAAGATGTGGTTTAATTCTGTGAAGAATGAAAGTGTGAAATTTGACCAGATTTTCTGGACAGAAAGTCTGTGTGCGCATTGGCTGCAGTGTTGACAGAAAGTCAGAAAGCTTGTTATCTTATGTCAGAGAACACCGCCTGCCACTTATCTGTCTCCAAGGCCATAAGCCAGCAGTGGAGAGATGCAGGCCTTTTTGTGAGAGAGTGTCTATCGGCCACAGACTAGGTGAGAGTTGACACACACACAGCAGAGAGTCAGAGTATGGGGGTTCAGAGAAATGTGACTGCTATTGGGAAAAATGTGACAGGACAGGGAGAGGGGGATATTTCTGCCTCAGAAATTGATATTTCTTTGGCACAAATATCACCAAAGCCTGTAACAAAAAACAGTTGCTGTCATTTTTGGGGATGTGTGCTTACTGTCGTACATTCATTCCCAATTATGCCATTTTAGAACAGCCTTTACGAGCCCTGACAACAGGGAAAGGGTTGAAGTCATGTGACAGACTTGTTTGGACAAGTGAAGCTGAGACAGCATTTGATAACATGAAAGCACAATGAGATATCTCGATTGTTAGGCCTTCTGGTTGTAGACCATCCATTGTTTAGATGGTTGATGAAAAGCATGACCTTATGACTTCTGTTCTCCTGTAGACGCATGGTGACCGATGAGAAGGTAGCCTATTTTCAACAAAACTCGACCCCGTGGCAGCGGGATTGCCACACTGTCTCCGGGCGGTGGTGGTAGCTGAACTGGCCCTCAATGGCCTCAAGAGAGTTTGTAGGCTATGCTGATCTGACATTAGGGGTCTCACATTTGGTGTCTTTGATTTTGCAGGAGCAGAGAACGTCACATTTGTCTACAGCTCGATTGAGGTATCATAAAATTTTGTTTGACATGCCAAATGTCACTGTTAAAAGGTGTGCACACCGCGTCCAGATTTGTTGGACGTTCCGCTTGATAATTGTGACAATGTCCTTTTTGTGGATGGATCTGCGTCGAAGAATCCACAAACAGGACAGAATAACGTAGGTTATGCGGTGACGACTGAATTTGAAACTGTAAGATCTGGCAAATTACCATGTCATTACTCTGCACAGGCAGCTGAATTAGTCGCTTTGACTGAAGCATGTAAACTGATGACTGACAAGTGTGTAACGATTTACACAGACTCGCGTTATGCTTTTGGGGTCACGCATGACATTGGTGCTCTGTGGAAGCACAGAAAATTTTTAAAGTCAGACGGACGACCAATACTGAACGCTACGTTAGTATCTGACCTTTTGGAGGCCATTATGCTGCCAGACAAGATTGCGATTTGTAAATGCGCAGAGCATATTAATGATAAAAGTTTCGTATCAACAGGCAACGCCAGAGCTGATATGGCTGCGAAGGCAGCGGCAACAAACCAGACTGAAGCTGATACCGGTGGCGCCACTTGCGTACAACTTGACAATAACCTTAACAATGACATTTCTCCTTGTTTACAGAGCATGCAGTCTTTTTCCACAGGAGCTGAGAAAAACAAATGGAAGACGGCAGGCTGCAGCCTTGTTGATGGTGTATGGACATCTGTCGATGGAAAGCCGTGTCTGCCAGGCCATTTTTTCCCACATTAGGCTAAATTAATGCATGGGTGGGACCATGCATTAAAAGAGGGGATGATTATGCAAATGAGAGAATTGTGGTTTACCAAAGGTTTCACAATATATGCTGAGAATTTTTGCAAAAGATGTGTGATTTGCACCACTTATAACATTGCACGGGGCATTAAAACACCACTGGCAAGTCAGCCAGCCCCAGAGGGGCCATTTGAATATTTAATGATTGATTTCATTGAACTAACCCCGTGCGGAAAACAGAAATATTGTTTGGTAGTCGTGGATATGTGGTCACGATGGAACACACTGTGCCTAACACGCTGCCAGCGGGGGCGCTGTTGAGCGTGAAAACCAGACGGTAAAGAACAAATTGGCAAAATGCTGTGAAGAAACAGGACTCTCGTGGGTGAACGCACTCCCCACTGTGTTAATGTACATGAGAATGAAAAAGAGAGTCAAAACAAATTTGAGCCCATTTGAAATCCTCTTTGGTAGACCACCATTCATGGGTATAACGGGGGAAAGAAGGAGGCTTCCATCAACAGATGTGTGTGAGAATGAAATGTTGAATTACTGCAAAGAGATGTCGTGTTTGTGATCTAACAGTTCTGTGCAGGTGAAAGAAATACCAGGGGCAAAGTAGCAGAGACGTTCCTGCACAAAATCAGACCGGGTGATTACGTGGTGATTCGAGACCTCAGGAGAAAGAGCTGGAGGGCGAAACGGTGGCTAGGACCGTTCCAAGTCTTGCTGATCACGCATACGGCGGTGAAGGTCGGAGAACGAGCCACGTGGGTGAATGCCAGTCACTGGAGGAGAGTTCCACCCATATCAGGACAGCAACAGGAGGAGGAACCCGAACGACAACAACAACAACAACAACAACAACGGCGAAACCTCTCGTGCTGCCAGGGCCACCCGAGATCGAACGGGCCTCTGGAGAGGAGCTGGCCTGGATGAGAGACGAGGGGACAAGCAAAGGTCAGACCGAGACAATTGAAAACTGGGTGGTCAGACTGCAGAATTAAAACCAACCACGAAGAAATCAACTTTAAGTGTCCATTCGATAAACCGTATCAAAGTTCACCGGCGGCAGTTTGGGTTTGTGGTAATATCATATCACCGTTTGGGAAAAGGACTGGTCAGGGTGCTGTTATCCAGCTTTAATGAATGTGGGAACTTCTGTGTATCTGCCAAACAAGGTGGTTGGAGTTAACAAAGAAAATGTTTAGTGAAAACCCCTTAGAATATGTTGAATGATTTTCTGTGCAACTTATGAAAATGAATGTGCTGCCGATGATAATGATGAAGATTATGATTCGGCTATTGTGATTGAATCCGCCACTGGTGGACTGTAAAAAAATACAGAGAACTGCTTATCAGTGGCTTTGTTTACATTCCTGATTGGGACACACTGCTTCAAGGGTGTGCAGTAAGTTTGAGCCGTTTGCAAGCTCAATGATCAAACTATAGGCAAAGAGAGTGTTTTAATTATGGTCAGGGGGGCCATTTAGCCTGTAATTGTAAATGGACACTCAGAAAAGAAAGTGATAACGTGAAAGTGACGTGTATTAATGTGTTTTTTTTTTTAAAGTAGAACAGTATTTAAATGACGATTAAGTTTTCGTCTGAGAAAGAACTAAGAATGTGAACGCAGTGCTAGTGAAAAGAACGTGCAAGTAAATAAGGGAGAAAAGAAAGTTTAAAGGAAAGTTAATAGATGGAAGTCGTAAGAAGATTGGAGGATGCAGAAGGAACTAGCATGTAGGGAAAGATGAGAAGAAATATAGTGAAATGTATGTTATGAAAATAAAATTTCTGATAGAATTTATGGAAGTATTTATGTCAAGTTAAGTGACATAAAGATGAGGAATGAACAAAGGTTTTATTAAGCAGAATGGGGAACAATTGTATTTTAGTGGTAATGTAATGTCTAACTTCCCTGATGTGGGCAAAAGACAAATCTAAAAATTATGTTTATTTGAAAATAGATGTAAATTCTGGCAAAAATGCCTTACTGCTGGGCTAGAGTTAAAAGTTTAAGTGGTAGATAAAGTTTGATTTTAGAAGTTTATGAGAGTACAGTGTGCCAGTCCTAAATGCCTCAGAGTCTCTCTCATTCAATGTCAGCTAAAAGCTGTTAACTGAGCCTGTGCGATTTAGGGATTGAGAGATGAGTAATATGATATTTTGTTTTTTGTGAAACAGCAGAGATAAGTGGGACTGAGAAAATATTGATAACATTAAGTTGAATCTGCAGACTAACCACTTGATAGAGGAATACTGTTTCAACACAGTTTTAATGAAATTGATGACATGTAGTACAAATTCTTATACTTTTGTGAAGAGTCCTGAAACAAACAGTGAAAAGAGGAGAGCAAACGCTGTAAGCAGCTGTGCTCTGAAGCTTTGACTTCAAAGAAATGTGGAGTTGTAAAATGTTGGGGGTATCATGTTGTTTTAATATTCCTGATTACAGTGACAACATAACCAATATCATCGAGCACATGAGGAAAGCTGTGAAAGAGCCGCCTAAGGCTACTGATAGTGAGTGGGTGGGGTGGCTGATGTCTGCATGGTCAGGGTGGTTTTATAGAATAATTCAAACTGTCTTGCCAATTGTGGGTATGGGATTACTGATTCTGTTTTGTTTCCCATGCATTATGAAGTGCCTTTCCAGCTTAGTGCAGAGATTGATCAGGGCAGGGACGGTTAGCACGTCAGTCCAAGCAGTGAAACTGACTCTGTACCCAATAACTGATGGAGAGCAATGTGATGATTATGACAGCGATGACGTGTATACAGACATGAGTTAAATGTGTTTTCTTTCTTTTTGTTTGCCTTCCTGGGACCAGGAAAGGGATTTTCTAAACTTTGATTGTTTAGGGTTTGATGTCAATGATTGACTGTTCTATTCACTGTTTTTATTATTATTATTGTTTTCATTATTTTTATTTCTTTTTCCATTGTAAGAATGATGATATGTTCAGAAGGTTAAAAACAGCGGTCATCCGTGTTACGAGGTGACGTACAAGTGGAAGGGTTTGAAATGAGGGATTTTTATGTATACTATTTCTTTGCATCTTTTTTTATGAATTGATATGTTTTTTTCCATACTAATGTGATCTATACTATTTCTTGTTTATACTGAGGTGACTGAGGGTCCGATCTATAGTGTCGGGGATGCAATAACAGTGCTTATTCATCTAGCCCGGTTTCAGAATAAACCTTTACTTGCTTGCTATAACATGGGGGGCCTATCCTGACAAAAACAGCCTAAGCTTTTTCATTCTAAATTTTAATGAAGGTTCAAGTAAAATGATCAGGTCTATAAAAGTCAGACATGAAGAGTATAACTGTGATGTAAAGACTTGAATCAATTCTGTTCTTGAAATGTAATGATGTAATGATGTAATGATGTTTGATCAAGAAATTAGAAGACAAGGGTAAATTTTCCTTTAATACGTTTATCAGAGAATGATAAAGAGGAGGAATTGTTTTGGAAAATTCAGCGTTTCTTATAATCATTCGTTTCCAAACTGTTTAATCATATGTTTTCTGTGAGGGTTTCTAGCATCCAAGGGGGGGACCGGGAAGCGAGAGGCAATTTAGGTCGTAGATGAAGGCCTTTGGGTGTCTCAGGGACAAAGAACAGTGTGGCCTGGGCCAGGGGGGTAGAAACCAGTCCGAACCAGCAGGAGATAGGGGGTATCTTTCTGGAAATTTACAAGAAAGCTGGAAGGAGGAGTTTTTGCCAAGAAACTGTATAAGATCTGTATGTTTTATTATGTCTATTAGGTATTCTATTTCAAAGCTGGGTGGCTGCGGCTTTTGTGAAAGGAATCCTCATTGAAATAAACCTTTTCTCTTTATTACAGTTTTGTCTCGTGAAAGTTTTCTTACACCTCTGATGCTGTTTGATATTAACTTTTGAAAATTGCCACTACACCTTTCTTTTAGAAATTGCACAAGGTTGCAAAACAAATCTATACCATGATTTCCATCATCTTCAAATGGATCAAAAGTCTGCTCAAGTGTATGCATTGTTGTGTCACTGATGTTAATGTTAATTGATGGAACAACAACATTATTATTTAACTGTTAGTCTAAGAGTGTTATGTTGTCATCAATACCAAATCCAATGTCTGTGTCATAAATACCTTTCATACTTGGGTTATGCATTCCTGCATTGTTGACTATGCCCCTTTGCCACAGCTGAAGAGGAGTTTGGCCCCCTTGAGTTGATAGACCATTATTATTCCACTGGTTCTGAAATTCAGCAGCGCTTCTTTGAATTTGTGGCATCACTAATAAATATAGTGAAGACAAAATAAATTAAGCTCATTAAGTGAATCTAACACACCATAGTCCTCCATAAATTTGAAAAGATTAACAAAATGAAATGACACTACTCGATTTAGCTCTGCCCATAACCTCTCAATTCTTTAATTATGCACTGACCTGCCAGTGATAACACTATGATTGTTTAATCCTAACCTGTAAAGCATAAAACGGGCAACACCAGTGTTTTCAAGGCCATGATCACACCTCACCCTAGATAGCATTCCGAAGTTCTGAACTCCAGCAATGAATTGTGACAAAACACTAGAAGCTCTGTTGTTGTCTAGACAAGCAAGGTCGATAATGGTATGACTGAATCCTCCATCTCACAAGTTTGTGGTTTCCGTCTATGTGCCTAAGATATATTGAAACCAGAGTATTATGATCTATTTGGCTTTTGATGCTTTGTCAATTTTTCTGTAGTCAAGTCAAGTCACTACTGCTGACTGGCTACAAGTGTGTTTTGGTGCTACGATCCTTTCAACAGCTTGTTTCAGAAATTTTCAGGGCTCCAGACTAACTTTTTTTTACTAGGAGCGCTGTAGTCCCTCACTGAAAAATTTAGGAACGCAAGCAGAAAATTTAGGGGCACACCTTAAATCAGCTTGCAATGCAATTATTAAAATTTCCCCCAAAATAACTGTAATAATGACAAATTCTTTAATAATAAATATAATTAACGCACAGATATTACAATGTGCAGTTTTATTTTAAGTTCACAGGGCTCCAGACTAACATTTGAGGGCAGCAGCACCGGAGCCACTGAGTTCTACAGAAAATATCCGGTAGCACTGTGACTGGGGCTGACAATAAAGCACTAAGCTTAATTTAGGGTGTAGATTAAATTAATTATTATCATTCATAATGTCTTAATATGAGTCACAGTCTGGAGCCCTGATTTTGTACTGCACCTAAGACGTATGGTGCTACTTCAATCACGTCCAAGTGGATTGTGAGAAACTGACTCTTGACTTTGTGCTACTACATTTACATTTGAATTTACTCACCATAATTGATTTGGAGTTGCAACACTATAAATTCGTCGTCGGATTGTACGCCGTCTTCTGAATCTGAACGATCGCCCAATAAGATCGACTTCTTGTAGACTCTAGGCTTGTTCGACTTGAACCGGCGCTGCACAGACCGATCGGTTTATGACATCAAAGTACCGCGAGAGCAATTCAAAAGCATAAGGAGCCGTCTACTTTCTATTCGCTCTCGCGGTACTTTGATGTCATTCACCGATCGGTCTGTGCAGCGCTGGTTCAAGTCAAACAAGCCTTCTGTCTGACACGCCACCTTTGAATGCGTAACCCACGTGACCTCAAGCTCCCATGGCAGGTGAACGTGATTTCACTAAGTACCACATGTTCCTGGATCAACATCTTTGTTGATCCTGGATCAACTTTCGAATCAACCAATCAGATTTGAGGGACAAGTTTACAGTTTATGTCAAGTTTAGGCTTAGAACCAGGGTGAGGTGCTTCAACATCAGTGTTATTCACCTATCATTCCCCTCTTATTTTAGGGAAAAGTTATGGGTAGGGTTAGGTTTAGGGGTAGGTATAGGGTAAGGACTAAATTTTGGGACAGGAATGTTATTCCAGGATCAACAAAATATGTTGATCCAGGAACATGTCTTACATGGCAAAATCACGGTAACCCCCATGCACATATCATTCTCCTGCGTTTGTTGTCGACTGAAGAAATTCTCAGCTCACTCAGTGCACCAACAACTCTGTTCAGGTTGCCACTTGATTGCATACATCAGTGGCTGAATACCCAGCTGCTGTCTGTGCCTGTAACAAAGTACAAAGTACATTTACTTTGTTACATTTACTTCAGTATTTTGTTGGTACATTTTTACTTTTAAGAGTAGATTTAAATGTGGGTACTTTTACTTTAACCCGAGTACAATTATAATGAAAAAACTGTACTTTTACTTCGTTACGTTGGGCGACATTCCTCTCGTTACTTTATTTTAATGCAATACATGTTGTTAAATGCGTAGTTTATACCAAGCGCGCTGTATCTTTTTTCTGGGCATGAGTGATGCTCAAATCACAAATAAAGCACTCTTTTTTGAGTCGATTCTGTTCAAAGACTTCATCAAACAAGTTGGCAGATCTGTCTAAATCGGTTCGCGAATCAGTTTGAATGATCTGTTCAGTTCCACGACAGTGGCGCTTTCAATTCACACTCGACTCGGAGTCGTAACAGGAAGATTTAAGAACACCAAGAGCGTTAGATGAAGTGGCCGTGGACCTACAGTAGGCTACAGTAAGTGAAATCAAATCTGCAAATGCATCATATTTTTGCCAGCGATGAAGATCTTTATTAGTTGAACATCTTCGTAAGCTGTCTGTGAATGAATGATTCCACAGGACGATACATTCGATTTCATTTCATAATACATTTTACAACCAAATAGATTATTACGCCACGATAGCACTACTACAAAGTATGACATTACCCGTTTTTTGGACATATACATTAATTTATACATTAAATAAGCTACCATTGTCCACAGTTTATGAAATTAACACCCGCCATCCCGCGGTAATGTGTGTGCAGTAATGTGAATGCAAAACTCTGAAGAGTCACTTTATTTCGACATTGTCTAATAATCCAAATGTAGTTACTATTATACATTTATAATAGTTACTATTTACTAGTACTAGTTACTAAAAGTTACTATTATACAAACCAAAGGACAGGCAATTATTTTCGGCCTACAGATGGCAGAAATAATGCTTGTCTATTCTGTTTTTGTTGCAAAGATAGCCTATCTAATTATGATAATAATAGTCATTTAAATTAAAAATATCTAAATAATATCATGTATATATATATATATATATATATTTACATTTACATTTATCTGACGCTTTTATCCAAAGCGACTTACAATTGCTATATATGTCAGAGGTCGCACGCCTCTGGAGCAACTAGGGGTTAAGTGTCTTGCTCAGGGACACATTGGTGTCTCACAGTGGATTCGAACCCGGGTCTCTCACACCAAAGGCATGTGTCTTATCCATTGCGCCACCACCACCCCTTATATATATATACCATATATATATGATCCGAAGTAACTATAGCTACTTGTTTTTTCATTGGATACTTTTTACTTTTACTCAAGTAACTATTAAGATTATTACTTTTACTTTGAGTAAATATTTCTATAAGTACTTGTACTT
This sequence comes from Rutilus rutilus, assembly GCF_951802725.1. Taxonomy (NCBI): domain Eukaryota; kingdom Metazoa; phylum Chordata; class Actinopteri; order Cypriniformes; family Leuciscidae; genus Rutilus; species Rutilus rutilus. The sequence goes on from NC_140233.1 coordinate 14,397,386, forward strand.
TTAGAGAGAGAGAGAGAGAGAGAGTAGAAATGTATGTATGCGAAAGGAGAATGTATGTGTGTGTGAGAGTAGAAATGTATGTATTTGACAGGAGAATGTATGTGCGTGTGAGAGTAGAAATGTATGTAGCCTATGTGAAAGGAGAATGTATGTGCGTGTGAGAGTAGAAATGTATGTAGGCCTATGTGAAAGGAGAATGTATGTGCGTGTGGGAGTAGAAATGTATGTACAGTATGTGAAAGGAGAATGTATGTGCGTGTGAGAGTAGAAATGTATGTACAGTATGTGAAAGGAGAATGTATGTGCGTGTGAGAGTAGAAATGTATGTATGTGTGTGACGAAGACTCAGAGTGAGTAGGATCCATGTGCAGCTTTATTTCAAAAAGGTGCAAGGTCAGTGTACAAACAGGCGTGGTTCAAAATACCAGGGCGAACAACAATATCAGAGACAGAACAATAAACGGCAAAAGTTCAAGGCAGGCAGCTAACAACAGAAGTGAGAGTCCAGGTGAAACAGAGATCAAGGGCAGGCAGAGAAGAGTCATAAACGGTAATCCAAGGCAGGGTCCAAACACAGGCAGAAGATACAATCATTTTTGTACAATTATTCTGAGATAATGCTCAGAAATGCAGCCGGGGCAAACAAGACTTTGCAAATTGTGCATGAACAGGCAGGGTTTAAATAGTCTGGTGATGAAGATCAGGTGTGCAGTAATCAGTCCCAGTATGTGGCTTCTTGGGAAATGTTCAAAGCCAATGCTAATATTCAGGAGAGTGAGACCTCCGGTGGCTGACAGAGGATTCTTCACTGGCGTTCGTGACAATGTGAAAGGAGAATGTATGTGTGTGAGAGTAGAAGAATGGATTTTGGCTTGTACGGCCCCTCATACATTTGCCTGGAAGACACACCCTCCTTTGTGTACAAGTTATCCCTAAAACTCTTAATAACTTAATACCTTTTGGTTTACCTCTTTGGGAATGGGGCATTTGTACCAGTCGTACTGAGACATTTCAAATGATACCAAACATGTGTAATACTGTATGATAATTATTCACATTAAGCTATATAGATTATTGGGTGAATGTTGGTGATCTCAGCATGAGGGAGAAGAGATGGGGGAAGAGGGAAAGAAATGTAGATTAAGATCATTCTGAGGTGAGACTTGCATCTCGAATGGTAATGCTACCTTCACAAGAGTGAGTTCAAATGTTAATTTCCTTTGTTCTCTCAGAGAGTAGCCCTCTCTTCCAGTTTTTCCAGTCTTACACCTCACCTGTCTGTCACGTTTTCCACCTCTGTTTGCATTTGCATTGTTAACATGGGAGTGTTTCACTATAAATTCAGTCTGAAATACAGATTTAAACTCATTTTGATTTCTCTTCAGCATCACCTCAAATGCTCTATTTGGCTGAAACCTAAATTATACAATTTACAAGAGGCATCTAAAACTAAGAACATTATCTTTTCTCAGAACTGATTTTTTACAAATTTTCCTTGTTTATCCAGAAAATGTCTACTTCAGGCTTACTTTCTTTCTCATCTCCAAATCGAAGAAATTCTAATGATGATGATGATGAAGATAGTGACAGTTCTCAAAATGAAAGGTTAGTATATTTTATTTGCTTATTATTAAACTATTGCTGAATTATTTATTAAATTGTTTTTATTTATTTATGTAGAAATATTTGTACATGCTTTTATTGGCCATGTTAATTTCTTTTTATCTAGATGTAAAAAAGAAAAGAAAAAGAAATGTACAAGGCAATGTGAGTTTATTAGGGCAGGTCACTTGAGTGTACTATAGACCTTTTTCAGAGCAGCGCCATGACAAGTATTAAAAGCGAGGCTGTGAGGAATAGACTTACCGTCTTTTCAGTGCATCTGCTGTAAAAAGCTGCATAAAGCTCTTAGATCACTTATAATTTTACATAGCTCAGGGAGTTTTTCTGGAGTTTTTTGTCGACTGAAAATTTTCTGAAATATATTTTTGCAGTGTTTCAAAACAATTCAGAACAATCCAAAAACACATTGAATAACACAACCCTCTGAAGGGATGAATGTCTATCCCTCACAGCATCACAATCATTCCTGTTAAAAATGGCAAATATGGCGCTGTTATGAATATGTTCTATGGGCCTGACCAAATACACACTTGCGGTCTTTACACTTGACTATGCTTGTCTACATTATGTATTTCCTGTATTTGGCCCAAGTGTTTGGACTGCAAGTGTGTGTAGAACTTTTGATTTCCCGATGGGACACAGACACACTTATATGTTGCAAAAATCAAAGTGTTTACAGAGCTTTTTTATTTTTATTTTTTATTTTAAATTGTAGCGCTTCTAATTAAGTTATAAAGAGCAGTTGCAAATGTTGCATGAATTTAACAGCTATGATATACTAAATGAAATTAGGTAAAGTCTACCTAATATTTCTCAATACATTACACATTACTTATAAAAATTGAGTAATAATAATATTATTAGCAGAAAACAGTTAATCTACTTAATTATTATTAATAATAATAACTCAATAGAAATAATTAAACATTACTTATTCAGAGATGGTTAAATTTACCTAAAAATGGCCAGACTCTGGAACTAAAAGGAGATTCATTTTAGAGGCAAATACAGTGGCCCTTCGAGCTCAGTGTGCTGCAATTTAAGACAACATGCAAATAGACTAAGACAAGATAATTATGAAAAAAATCAATGTGACAACACATGCACAAGTTCAGAAAAAGCAAACAAAAATGTTTTCAGTGGATATTAGTGCTAAACACGGCTTAGAAACACTTGCTCTTGGTGTGGTTTGTAAAAGTGGGTTTATGTTGTGGGCTGCCTTCTTCTACTGTGTGCATGCATAAAAAGCAAGTGCTGCACACAACTCACAGGACCTTGCAGAGCCAAAAGAGAATAAAGAAATGAGAATTTAAATGTCGTTTTAATAATTTTGAAAGACATTTGACATACCATACATGTATCCTGCTTAATAATAATAATAATACAGACAAGATATATCCCAGGGTATAGGCTAAAGTAATGTTGCGTCCCCAACCCTCTTAGGATTTAAATCGCCCTTTTAGGATGCATCACCGGATTCAGATAATGTCTCTCAACTGAAATATTATAGATATTATTTCCATCTAGTATTTATATTACTTCTGAGTCAAGATATTGTTTACCTTTGTTTTAGAGGAAAGGAACAGGGGTGTATTCAAGAAAGCAAGGTTAGATAGCTGTGAACACGGAGCGGAGAGCACAGCGCACTCACACAGTTGTGTATCTTTGGAGGCGGAGCGGCTTGCAAAGTCACAAAACATGCTGAGCCAGAGTGAAACCTGATCGCTGAACACGGAGGGGTGTGGCGGCATATTTTCGGCCTTTTTTCTCTTTTGGGCAAAAACCGAAAATGCCATTTTCGGCCGATAGCTTTCTTAGTATGCTTGTTTTGCCTATTTGCATGTTTTTTTTTTAAAGTTCCATGTGTTGGGTTTTCAGGGCCACCATAGATACTTATTTCTGAAAATAAAATTGTGAAAAGAGTAAAACAAAAAGATGCATAATTTACAGTGTTCAGGACAGGATGCATCCTGGTACCAAAACTCCTCCTTTGGCATGCATCAGCTGCAGAAGACATGGTGTGTACCTGTCAAGATTCAGCATAAATGTCTCTTTCAAGGAAATTGTTGTTATACGTCGGAACTCCTCTTTGATATAGTAAAGGAGTAAAGGGACAACATAAAAATACAAACATTTTCTGTTATAGTTACTAATTAAATGAATTAGGTCTAATTGGCACGGAAATTGTGCATGTTGTACTTGAGGGGTTGCTGCCAGCCATACATCCCTGCAAAGGACCCAGGCTCCTTTAAGCATGGAAACTTCTCAACAAGGACTTCTGCCACTGAGGATATTTGTATATTTGAAGGGTAGGCTGTGTAAGAGAAAATAGCTTTGGCAAGGTCTTGCATTATTGCAGATTCCAGAGGCATTCCAGAGGCATGATATGACTTGTTTGCCTCTGCAAGGATAAGTTCAATGTCATGGGAAAACTTTGGCACTTGGAGCAGAGCGACATGACTCAGGGAGAAGAACATTATGTTGTGAGCTTGACGGTTCACCCCCATCTGCAAGGGAGATGTACATTACAACGTCATCCACAGTGTGGGTGTCAAAGGTACTCAATGTAGAGGACAATCCTGATTCATCTAGTGGAAGCAAGTCATGGGTGAACAAAGGCTCTTTTCTAACTAATTTCACGGTGGTCTTGTCATCCAGGTTGGCAGTTGAAGTGACAGTGAAAAATTGGTTCCCAAAGCTTTTGGCTTCACAGAGTAGTCCAAATTCCCCTTGTAATTCGAATGTTTGAACAATTTAAGAAACAAGATCTTCTACTTTATTTGGAAATCCCGATGGAAGCATCAATTTTCTGATATTGTTTTCTTCAGTGATGACTCGCAACTGGCAGTATGTGTTCAGCTGAAAGAATATGAATAGCAGTTTGTTAACATTTGACACTTTTACTTGGCACATCTACACATGATTGATAAGGCATGAATAATTCAACTGAAGTGTAAAATCTACTCCGTTATGCAAATGAAGTGTTTCAGGGACACCATTCGACCATCTAGTGTTTTGTATGCAGCCAAGGGGTATGCATCTTTCAATTCTGAATACTGAAGGACTTTAATCTCTCCGGTGGGCTCTATTTTGAAGCTCCTCAGGTGCTCATGGTACCACCCACTTAGCAACTTCAGAACAACGACAGGATTGTCATGCACAATGATTATCTGGAGTATTTCTCCAAAGTCAGGCAACCCTCCTGTCGATCCGAAAGGCAACAACATTCCAGCACAGTAGTCAGTGCCTAAAATGGTGACTTTGTTTGTCCTGTTCACAACAGCTGCCCTGGGAAACTTCTTTGCAAATTATTCCTTAATGGTGTTTCAAGGTCATCAAAACCTGCCACACAGTGTCATCTTCTGGTACTTTGTCACCTATTATCAAAGGTAGCATCAAGTTATCAAGGTAACAAGCACCAGTTTTCCAAGCACGATTCGTTGACTGACAATGTTTGCAGGTTGCCTACTGGTCTGAGGTCCTGAAGCTCTGCATTAGGTCCACACACAGGCCAGCCCAGTCAGGAGCACCGTCTTCAACAAGAGGATTTTCAACTCAGCTGACTGCAGTGGTTCGAAGGGCGCTCTCTGTAATGCCGTTAGCACCAAAGCGAGATCCCAAGAGGGTACAAGGTGAAGGTGAGGAGGATTTAGCCTTCTTGCACCCCTCACGAACCTGTTGATCAGGTGGTGCTTTCCCACGGATTTACAATCTACTGCATAGTGATGTGTGGCAACATACACTTTCAGGGAGGAGGGAGACAGACTTTGCTCCAACCCTTCCTTCAGGAAGGCATCCGTGCCAAGGGTCCCCTTGGCCAGGGAGTAAAACAACTGGCAGTGGGACGTTTCTGGAGCGGCAAACAACCCTACCTGTGCGGCTCCGAAGCGCCTCAAGATCAGCTGGACTACCTGGGGATGGAGTCTTCACTCTCCCGAAAGCGCAGGCTGTCGTGAGAACTCATTGGCTGCATGATTGAGCACACCCAGAATATGAATGGCACGAAGTAACCTCAGATGCTTCTGACTCCATTGGAGGAGATGGCGGGCGAGTTGCGCCATGAGACAGGAGCGTAGACCTCCTTGATGATTGATGTACGCAGCGGCCGCAGTGCTTTCCGTACAGACCAGTACGTGCTTGCCTAGTTTTGGCGATTTGAAGTGGCCCAGCGCAAGCCATACTGCTAGCAACTCAAGGCAGTTGATGTGCCAATGCAGTTGGGGTCCCATCCAAATAGACGCCGCTCGCAAGGCCCTAGACGCTTTGAAACTTTGTTCCGTGTGACAGCCTATATTCTGCATGTGTATAGTGAATCTGTGTATCCCGTGTGTTTACTAATTGTATGTAAACGGCTTGTGTATTGTTTCATCTTCATTTGTTCTACCTCTGTTATTGCGCACTGATCACATCCAAGGTTGGAGAAAGGGACAGGTAAGAAAGTAGGCTCCATTGAGCTCCACCTGTTGTATTTTGCATTTGGGTAGTTAGTGTAGGTCAGGTAGTGTGTTGGGGGACGTGAAGATTCTTTTCATTTAATTACTTTATTTTGGCTGTTAGGTTAGAGATTGGATACTGTAAACACTCGCAGCTCAGTTCAGCTGTGTTTCTGTTTCAAATTAATGTTACTCCCCTTTACTCCTTGATCGACCACCTCAGCGGTCGTAACAGGAGGACTTTGTACTGATATGCAATATACCGACCCTTGAACGCAAAACGTAGGAACGGTCTGTGTTGAGGGAGAATCGAGACTTGAAAGTACACGTCCTTCAGGTCGATCACTGCAAACCAATCTCAGGGATGGATGCATTCGAAAATGCGTTGCTGCATCAGCATTTTGAACAGGAACAGGTCCAAGATTGGCTGTAACCCACTGCCTTTCTTGGGTACAATGAAGTAGGAGTTGTAGAACCCCAACCTCATATCGGCTGAGAATGACCGCAGCGTTGATCACAAGTGTGGGTATTTGGACAGACTCTGTACTGTATCTAGAGCGTACAATCAAAATGCTAAATTAATATAATACAAAGTGTAGTGTTATAACACATGATTTAAAAAGAGAATTTTTTTTATTTATATATATACAGTATATGTATATGTATATGTGTATATATATATATATATATATATATAGATATATAAAACTTTGCAGGATTTACAATGTGGATGACCTTTAAAACACGTCGTCACAGTCTGTGAAAACGGGTGGTGTGCCACGTGACAAGCACGCGGCAAGCGGTGCGACAAGCAGTGCTTGCAGGTGTTGCTCATCATCAATCACGTCTCCGCCTCGCGCCGTTCTCTCACGGCCCCAGGCCTCGTCCTGCTTGCCACAATGTTAATTTGGTTTTTCATGCTTATGTTCATAAACATTCGAATGTGAATTAAAAAAAAACTCCAAACAATAATAAACAGATCTCAACAAGTGTACAATATTGTATGCATTCTCTTGTCCAAGTAGCATTTTGCACTCAGATAAGATATTACAAAGGGCATAGTGCCCTCAGACGACCACAATAATAAGATTATTTCCAATATATTAGAAATAATGTTACCATGTGATTTCTGAAGAAAGAAAACCTGTACCATTAAGCTGAAATTAATGGCTAAAAACTGAATTAATACTGTGCAATAATGAGATTTGTTTATATAGGTCTACAAATGTAATTTTTTATCTTTACAGTCAGCAAATGAAGGGAGCAGTTCACAGTCATTTAGAGGAGAGAATTCGTCCATACATTGATCTGATTGACACTCTGCGGTCAGTTGGCATTCAGAAGGACTTGGCATTACCGACTATTGCAGTGATCGGAGATCAGAGTTCTGGGAAAAGCTCGGTGTTGGAAGCGCTGTCTGGAGTTGCATTACCAAGAGGAAGCGGTGAGGACTGGTTTACTCCCCTTTGGTATTGGAAATTCATATAAACACAATGACCATTTTAGGTAGCCTACACCTCTCCGATTTTGCTCTATTGCACTTCCAGCCTGAAAGATAGGATGGATCCATGAATTCAAATGGTTTATGCCAAAGTCTGACCCTACCATCTGCATTTCAGAACAGAAAGTTGGTCTGGAAGCAACAAACCACTTTAATCAGATTTCATTAGATTGGCTAATCAGATATTTCCATCAACAAGCAGGTGTAAAGGTAAAGTGGTTACCAGATCAGTAATGCAGTTAATTTTCAAGTTATATCAACTCTGTTACCATCAATGTCAACTCTGTTTGTTTTAAGGTCTTGCTTTAAAAATTATCATTATGTGTGTTTTATTGTCAACAAATTGATCAGAAGCTGATTAGCATAACTAGTATTCTTACTACATGGAATTTTAAAGGATTTTATTTATTTTTAAAGCTATGTTTAATGAAAATGCATACCATCTTGGCAACGTTTTAGTTAAACATGTTGATATATTTTTACTCCAAAACAATAAGTCTCTATTAGGCCTAAAGTTGAATTAATGTAAGAAGAGACAAAAGTTATCTTAGGGAAGACATGGTTTTTTAATTTTGTTACATATTATGTTAACTGTATATGTTTGACCCAATTTGTCTAACAGAGTTGACAGCTTTTTCTGTTAGTACATTGATTTTCAGAATTATTTTAAATCTTACAAGTTTAAGATCAGCAGATATTGAGTGTGTTCCATGAAAATAAAAAAAGTTTAACAGAATAATTACTCCTATTTTTGTTTTCTTTCTCTACTTGAAATTTACCCGCAATTCTGGAACGGGTCGTATGTTCAAGTTGAATTCTGAAGGCCTGTTCACACCAAGAACTATAACTAAAGATAACTATTAGCGTCCATAATAATGTTCTGTTTATTACAAGCGCACACTACAGTTTTGTAGTCTGCCACTTTAAATGCTTGAGCTCTTAACTCTTGTGCAACAATTAAAAAAAGTTACACATAAGTCCATAGTGGACAAAAATGTCCATGTCAAAAAACTGTCATACAAATTTTAAGCTTGGGAGCACAGTTTGGTCTCATTTTAAAGAAGACCCTTGGCAGATTATTGCTGAAGTTAAAAAAGTGAAACCAAAAAAAAAAGTTATAGAAGTTTAAGTTTATGAAAATGATTTAGGAACATTATGAACATTATTTTATATAAAATATATATTTTATGAAACATGTTGAACTCTAAAACTGATATAAATTCAAAGCCATAAATCTTTTGTGTTCCAAATTTAAGGATGATATCTCAAAAAATGAGCTTTCAGTAAGATTTTGTTTGGGCACAGTAACAGATTTACCCCATTAGATGCCAGCAAAACTCCACTGGTGCACACAGTGATTGGATTTTAGTTTTGCAGTTGAGTTTTTCTCTCAAATATTACATGCACACACACGCACATTTGTTTTTTATTACACACATACAAACCACACTCTGACATCCATACCAACACACCCACACAATTATAGCTGCATAACTGATCCAATTGTTTTTATAATATGCCGAAGCAGAGAACAGGAATAAAGCGAGTATTTGCTTTATAGGCCAAACCTGAAAAAATGGCACCATCTGGTAAAAAATTAGCCTGGTTAAAACCAGACCATTCTCAGTAGTAACTGAGTTATGGTCTGGCAAAGCTTCATTAATAACTCATTTCCAAAGGGGCGTCACCAACGGACGTCGCTCAAATGCTTCTAGGCGCAATTGGATAGACCTAAAACCAATCAGAGCGGTCATCATCGTGTAAAGCCATATGCTGCGTCCCAATTCGCCTTAAGTTACACTATGCCATAAAAGTATGTACTCTTTTTGTGAAGAAAAGGTATTTACTTTTGAATGTGTAGCAAAAAAGTAGGCAAGCTTTGGGACATACTACTTCGTCATCTTTATTGGACAGAGCATCCTGTCACGTAAACTGCCCTGTCAATCATCTTGTCACAGTTAAAATCCTCTATTAAATCTAATTTAATTTCCTATAGTTTCGGAGAGAAATGTAGTAGCACGTTCATCTGCCAGTGGGTCTTTCATGGAGACTGTCCTCATGTGTTTGCAATTTGAATATAATAATGCATTTAAAAGTTGCTGCACTTCACCAACGGACATCGCTCAAATGCCTCTGGGCACAATTGGATAGACCTAAAACCAATCAGAGCGATCGTCATTGTGTAAAGCCCGCCCCAACGTTTCTGATTGGTGCCGCGATTTCGACGGATTAGAAATGGCCTTGAATGAGCTCTTTGCCAGACTACTTGCAGAGCAAATCTAAATTTGCCGGAAGTTGTCTGGGTTTTCCCAGGCTAGTAAAAAATAGTAAAATATTTCATTTTGAAGCCTTGCCAACAGAATGAAAGCCTCTTAATAAAGATTACATCATTTTATAGTTAAATGGCACTGGGATTAAATTTTTTATTTTTGTCCAAAAGGCGCTGAGAGGAACTATTTTTTAAGGGAAATGGGGGTGAAATAGTAAAAATCCAATAAAAATGCACACCTGTGCCACATTTTATGCAGTTAGTATTAACACAGGCAAAGTGATCAAAAAAACAAAACTGAAAAAGACAAAAATTGACTTTTTTTTTAGACAAAGTTTTTATAGTTTATCAGCTTGAAAAAAACACTCTGAAAGTGATTCCAATATATATTTTCTCTGTGCCACTAATATCCATATAGTTGTGGTTTGGACTCTGCTATTCATTTACATACATAGATTTTTTTTTTAGACATCTTTATCGCTATCGGTATGGTCCATGGTGTGAATGGCCCTTAAGAATTAAAGAATGATTACTTTTGTCAACACATGCACTGTTGTCACACTATTTTCCACTGTTTTCTTGGTTGCTAACTGGACTGTGTTTGTTGTAGGAATGGTCACCAGATGTCCACTGGAGCTGAGGCTGAAGAAGGTTACTGGTGGAGCCAACTGGAAAGCTGTTCTATCCTACCGTAAAAAGATAAATGAATTTGTGGATTCGTCATTTGTTGCAGGTTTATAAACTGCTTGCAGTCTCTTTTGCGTTCTTAACTTTGTTTTTTTTGCAACTGACTCAAAATGATCAATCTTACAACTGAATTTAAATTATGAAATTTTGCAGGTCCTATTAAAGCCGGCAAATTGGCAAATGGAAAGGTAGCACATCCATCTTATGATTTGAAGAAATTTGAATTTGGAGATCCTTCATTAGTTGAAGAACATGTTGCAGCAGGTAAGTAAATCTGCAGGAAAACTCCTTTCTTTTCAGAGTTACTTGAACATAATATAGAGATCAAAATCTCAAGCTGCAGTCACAATCAGTATGTAAATATAAAAATTTGTTTTGTCTTATAAAATTGATGGCTGTTGTCTTGGATGCTGATTCAGTCAATTAAATGTATTATTCCAGTTCATCATATCATTGCACAGAACTCATATTGCATAGCAACATCCTGTTAGGCTATAGGTCCATGTACGCCATGTCGTAATTACGAGATTCCGACTTGTAAAAAGCACATGTCCTCGTAGAAACTCGTAATTACGACTCCGAATTTTTGGAGAGCTTCGACTTAAACCACATGACCGCTTTACCCCTGACTGCTGCAGATTCATTTTGGCATTGAAAGTGTTGCCATAGAAACACATAATTCTGAGTCTGAGGACATGTCCCTTTAAGGTAACTCATATATCTCTTTGAATGGGAAAATCTCCAAATCTGTTTGCAAAGCTTACGATTAAATTTCATATTTGAAATCACCAATGAAATTTGACAACAACTGTCTCATAAATTTTATTTCTAAACGCTTTTATCATGACAAAAAAAACACAGATTTTTTTATAAAAGCTGGACCAAGCTAATGCACATGTGGATTCCTAAGCACGCGTCTCGGTCTCATAACACTGAAGCTGCGTCCGAAATCGAATACTTCCCTATTATATAGTATGCAAGCAGAGTAGTATGTCCGAAATCATAGAATTCGAAAAACAGTAGGCGAAAAGTACCCGGATGACCTACTTCCGGCGAGATTCTGAAGTACGTCCGGACTCATTTCATACTATATAGAACATACTTTTTTAATGGTCATTAAGTACGTTCTAATTTAAATGTAGTAGTAGGCCTACGCGATTTCGGACGCAGCTTGACTGTTTCTATAAGACCTTATGTAGCCCCGTCCCTTTTCAGCGCTGCACTCATTGTCTTTTGACTTCCGGTCTGTATTTTCACAGCGATCTTACGTATTTATGAATGAACGGCTCGTTTTAAAATCTTCCCGGTCTACTGACATTTGTTAAGACATCTGCTTTAAACATTACAATCCTCATGATAACTTTCGTTAACTTTACATTAAGTAAATCCACTTCAAAAGCTAAATACTCCTGGACAGCAATGCCATAGAAATATACAGAGCGACCGCAAAAACGGAAGTTCAAAGACAATATTCGAAAGATGGCAGCGCCCTCGTTTCTCTGGCGCATAAGGTCTATAGCAATCAGATCTTCTAATGGCAGCTGCAGTGATGCAATGACTTTATCAATCACCGATTGACTCTATGGAAGGCGAACGGGGCCACAAAGTCTTTAAACAAAACGGTGTGTTCAGCACCGTCGGCTAAAATGGATTATGTGATGTGTGTGGTGTATCTGAAAATGTATGTCATGTATTATTTATTTGTAGTAAGTATAATATTTTCTGGGATGTATTATTCAGTCATCTGAAGAATGGAGATGATAGAATGAAGAATGAGGATATTTTAGGAAAAGGTTTAATGGACAGACAGATATATAGAGCACTAATTGCGTTTATATATGATTCAGGTTTGGGATTTAGAATATAATATGCTTGAAATGTTGAACCTGCCATGGGGGCTGAGTGTGGACGGAGCTGAACACGCAGCGCCGGATGAAGCTCAATGAAACCTCTATTGCAGGTATGATAAATAATGATGATGTGGGATGATAGAGTAAGGTTCAACAAGGAAATATAGTCAATAGCTACGTTTACATGGACACAATCGGAATGAAATCAATCCGATTGATGAATCCGAACAAGGTGTTTACATGATTGATAAATAAAGTAATCGGGTTGATGTGCGCGTTTATATGTCACAAGTTTCAAATCGGATCTGATGTTTTGACATGCGCACACTGCACGAATATACAGAGTTTCCCGCTTTTTGCGCATAAATATTCTCCTCTATTGGTTCTTTATTTGTTTTAAAAAGCAGACGTAATATTAATTCATCTCTGGTCATAATTTAGAGCATATTAACCGTTTTGCCGTGCTGCTTATTGATCACGCAGTAAAAATGCCCCTCCCCGCGGCCAAAACCGTCCTCTGTGGATGAGAATCCAAAACAAGGACTGGTGGGACGTTTTCCTGCTTCACTTCACAGACGCGCGAGTGAAATGAGAATTTTAGAATGACGGGAAACTTATTAATATGACACTTTATTCAACAGGAAGAACAGCTCGTTCCGCGCGTCATACGTCATTACGCTAGTTAACGTCATTGCACATGCGCAGTCCTTTCAGTTTCGGTTTTCAATCCGATCAAGTGTTTACGTGTTCTCTCGATCGGATTACAAAAGGGATAAACCACCCCTTTCAATCGGATCGAAATTTCATTCGGATCGAGCTCAATCGGATCGATTAAGGTGTTTACATGAAGGTTTTTTAGTCCGATTGAGCCATCAATCCGATTATAAGTGTCCATGTAAATGCAGCTAATGGTCCATTTGTGAAAGAAGGAAGATGAAATAGTTTTAAACTTCAGACTTATCACCCAAGGTTAATTTGCCATCCAGCACAGTAGGTGGCGATAATGCTCCTTAGGAGTTAATCGCCATTAAACAAGAAGAAGAAGAAGAAGAAGAAGAAGAAGAAGAAGCACCGTCGGCTGAAATTGGTCCTCGTCGGCTTTGTAACCATAGACAGTATAAGAAGTGGACAGAGCCATCTCATTGGAACTCAATTGAGACAAGTGAAGCCCATTTTTAGCGATTTTTTAGGACTTCCGTTCCTGACGCGCAGACTCAAACAGAGCTTGACGACGTAGATGTGACGTGAGCAACCCGTCTGTCTTCTAGTGGCTGTGGCATGAGAAATCTGAATCATTCCCTTCCGAATCTTGCAGAGACGGAGAGTGTGAGTAGGAGCTGTCCATGAGCTAGGAGCAGGAGAAACTTTTGCTAGGTATTCTGATTAATTATTTTGTCATTTTGCCTCCACGTCCCCCCGATTGCCCACGAGCTTCTCCTCCTGTCCATATGGTAATCTCTCTACTGTGCGACAGAGTCGCGTGGTTATGACGCAATCGTTAGCCTACTTTTACAAAAACTGCTTCTATGGGGCCGTAACGTAAGATACAAGGTAATGGAGCATTTTATACATTGTCGTGTTTCTTTAGAAATAAATAATGGACAAATGGAGTCTTCAAACGCCTCAGATGTAAAGTTATTCGCTGTCAAAGTGACGCCAAAATGAATGGGAGTCAATGGAATGCTAACAGCAGGTGAAGTTCTGCTACAAGATGGTGGCACGCGGCCGGCTTCAACTTCCGGTCGACTTCCTTCCCGCTTGTTTGTAACGGCCGATTCGACATGAATCGGCGTCGGGCCGTCGGTGAAAGAGGGAATTTTGATTGGCTGTTCAGCTTAGTGAACGAGGCAGTGCACGAGAATATAGCAAAACAGCGAGCAAAGTCAAAACGGTACAGATAGAAGGCTGTTCTAATGATATGTCATCTTACCTGAGTGTTCCTTGGCGCATATTTCAACATTAACACGAGAGGAGTGGAATAAAGAAAGTGTTTAGCAGGATTGATACTCTAAACGGTAAGCACGCGCTGCTTTGTTTACGGTGTGCAGCCGGCAGCGTCGTTTCCCTTTTTTAATGACGAATATAGACAAATATATCTGCAGAAATAGCCAGTTGTCTCATTTACACGCAGGCGCAGAACGCGCATTCTAGCTAACAGTCGGCAGTAGTTCTCTCGGTGTGTTCTTTTTTTTTTTTTATACTTTTTTATTGTGACATTATTCATATTGCGACATTATTCATATTGCAATCATTCAATTAACATGTCAGAGTAGGCACAATATATTTTTCCCCCCTTTTTTTCTTTTCCTTTCCCCTCCTTTCCACCCCAGTGAAAAATAAAAAAATAATAATAATAAAATAAAAAAAAAAATAAAAAAAACTACAAAAAAAAAAATAAAAAATAAAAATAAAAAATAAAAATTAACAAAAGGAAATGTATACACACATACATACCCATGCTTCACGCACATATATATATATATACATACATTCATAAACCCAGACGTACATCATATATACACCCATCTATTCATACTATATATACATACGTATTTGCATACACATGCGTGCATAAATACATCTCCATATACATGTTTACATGCAGACATACAAATTTCCATATAACTATCATATATCCATATAACTGCATCATATATCACAGAGATTACATCCATGCCTCCTCTAATTACACAGGTCCAAATCCATGCTTGGTTTTTATCTTTCAATGCATTTGGTTAGCATATGCGAACCATCTCATCTTAAATAACTTCATTTTACCTCTCATCTTATACGTTATCATTTCATTTTCATACAGGTTTTCTACCGCTTCAATCCATTTATCCAACCTGGGTGGCTCAGTTTTTTTCCAACCTCGAGTTATTTGTTTAATAGCAGTAACTCTCAACACCCAAAAGATATAATAATTTTCTTTATTTAAGCCTTTCGGCTGTATACCCAAAATGACATTTAGTTGTTCAAAATTAGTATTTTGACCACAGAGTTGCTTCATTAATTCTAACACATTAACCCAATATGGCTGGATTTTTGAGCATGTGTAGAGGACATGAGCCAGGTCAACATTACATTCACCACACTCTCTCCAACAGTATTGTGTTTGATTAGTATATTTACTAATTTTCAGTGGTGTTCTAAAAAATCTAACCAATAGTTTCCACGCATATTCCTGCCAATAGGGAGACTTAACATAGCAGAAAACATTTTTACATGCCAGACTCCACTCCTCTTCAGTCACTGTTATTCCAATATCTTTCTCCCAAGATTTCAAAATATTATTAATTTGATTATCGTTGTTATTATTTAAAATATTATAAATTTGTCCCATTACATTTTTAAAGCTCGATTTTTCATAGACTTTCAAGATATGATCCACGATCTCGGTGTGTTCAAGTGCAGCTTTTTACCCCGACGCGAGGCGACAACACAGTCGGCTTTCATCAGCGCTAGTTCGTTGGCGTCGGCTTGGTGTGTTCCAGGCTTTAGACGCACAGTTTTACCATGTTAAGACGACCAATTTGAACGTGTTTCTCAATGCACACATTCTGGCCATGTTCGAACTTTTTTAAAGCAGACTTACTTTTAGATTTACCCACATTTTAATCCTTTAGTTTATTGTGGCCTTTTTTTTACTGATATCTTAAGTGCTAGAGTAAATTAATAAATGTTACATTGTAAATTAAGTAAATGCATTCCATATTATAAATTATAATTTATTTATATGGGTTATTAAATGTTTGTTTAAAGTTATTGGCCTATCATTTTCAAAAGTAGGCTATATAACTTACACAGCATTGGCTATATTAATAACTGAACACACACACACACACACACACACACACACACACACACACATAACTTTATTCACTTTCACATAATAATGTTTTTGTAATTTGGTGTTCAACCCAAAACCTTTTATTATCATATTTTTTTGTCAGAGCTGTTGTGTAAACAAATTAAAATAAAAGTTAAATAAGACAGCAGATTAAACTATGTCCTCAGAACAAGAGTAAAGTGTCTGTTTTATCAGTAAAAGCCAATAGCCAACTGGATAGAAACAAACTTCTTAAAATTCATTTTCACTTTGTGAATCACAAGTGGTGATAAATGTTTTAAAGGGACAATGTGTAGCTTTTTAGGTATTTTATTATCTATAATCAATATTTTTATTGACATAAATATGCCCTCAATGGTGTACAAATACCTATGTCAATGATCAGACTAATCCTCGTAAACGAAGAATTTATTATCTTTATATACATGGGACGGGTAGGTCCATGGAGGCTTCCATGTAGTTCTGCCATCTTGAAAAACTATAATAGCAGAGAGGGACAAAAAGTACTAGGCCAACGCGTTTCCACAACGCGTTTTCGTTCAGAGCCAGCGTCACGTGACTGAAGCCAGCAGAAGCGGACGCGCAGAGCAGTGAGAGGCGCTTGTCACTGCCCCGGCAAGTTTAAAAGGCTGCACTGCACGGTTATTTATACACCGTTCATTCATACATATGCTGAGTCACAGGATAAGGAGTCCTCGTCATCGAAAAAAATCCAAAATAGACCGTAAAAGGAAACGTGACCGGAGATTACAAAAACAAGGGTTAACGTCGGGATAGCTAATGCAGGAGAAAGCTTTCAAAAGAGTTGAGTTGAAGTTGCCTGCTTTCTTCTCGACAGGTAAGTCAACGTTACGGTCTTATTTACAAGATTTTTTTTTCATTGCTTGGTTGTATACTTTATTATATAGACAGTAGAACATTTATAGTTCTACTATCTATTTATCTATTCTATTTATAGTAAGTTAAACAGGCTCTTTGATGAATAGCAGCTATTGAGTAAAGTAACGTTATAAGGCGCTGATGATGATGATATCTAACAATACACGTACTTCAAAAAATATAACAAATAAAGAAGGCATTACTACTAATTACCATAGTTAATGTTTTTCACAGTCAGTAATTCATACTGTAACATTCTTTTTTTCGTTGTTTCAAGTTTCAGTTTGTTTTAAATAACAAACCTGTTCACCCGAAGGAAAACTCGAAGTGCTATTATAAAACATCCTGTCATAGCTTTTTGGTACATAACGGCTACCGTAGATGCAACGCGCATTTGAAAAAGTGAGGCGCTGGAGAGCATTATTCGTTTGAATGCAAAATACAATTTCACCACTAGATGGGAGAAATTCCTACACATTGTCCCTTTAAAGTCTAAAAACTGTAACTATTTTAAACACAACTGGAGACATGAGTTCTGACTCTATAGTTTGTTTGTGCTGTTCTGTCTCTGTGTTGTTTACAATAAACATCATCTTGGATGCTGCAGGCTGATGAGTGCTATAATGGAATTAGTACATCATATTTAAAATATGTTTTGATATGTAGGCCTATTACAGGCTCGACATTTACACTTGTCCGGGCCAAGTGGATTTTTTGAAGGGGCAAGTGAAAGAGAATTTTACTTGCCCGACTGGACAAATAGCCTGATTAAAACGTAAATAACAAAAAATTACTATTCTGCATTAATTTAGTGTAAGTTGCGACTGATAGTGAATACAATATCCTAACTGTACGTTCACACCGCCGCCGACTTGAGCTTCCAAAGTTACCGGAAGTCATTCATTTTCAATGGAAGCTGGCTTCTCTCAGCTGCAAGGAGCGTCAAATCCATCGGCGTCACGTTTTGGGCGTTTTGAGCGTCAACCAGAAAGTTGAAAGTAGCTCAACTTTATGGCAATGAGCTATGACGCGGTTCAGCGGCAAGCATAGGGCGGCAAGCAGCGGCAAAGCCAGCAACCAATCGGAATATAGACGTGAAAGAGAGGATAACTTTCATTCCTACCAAAACATTAGTTCCGAGAAAATGGAGGATAAGCTGATCATCGCCGTTGTTGGGTTTCCTATCATTATCGGATTAATTGCACAGTTTAACCATCATAGAGTGAAAGTTTATCATTTGCATGTGTTTTTAAGTCCTGTCAGTTTAACATGGCACGCTTGACAGGGCATATATAAGAACAAGCAGAGAGAGAGAGCCCCGGCCGCGCGCGCGCACTCACTATTAATAATAATAATAATAATAATAATAATAATAATAGCTAATTATTCTTTTTTTCCCAACCAAATGTGACCAAAACGGTTATAATTAAACATATTTCATTCAGTACTTAAAAGTATCAAATCATTGTCTCTAACATTTAGCCTACTGTTTCTTAAAAGAAACATTTGTATCAATGAAAGAGCTTAAGGGAAGCTTCAGGCTCATGCTGCTTTAAATTACGTATTTTTTCTTATGAACACAGTTAATTTTGCAGTGTGTGTGTTGTACAGCCCAGAATGAGCTGGCAGGAAAGGGGGTAGGAATATGTGATGAGCTCATCACTTTAGAGGTCATGTCACCAGATGTGTGTGACCTCACACTGATCGATCTACCTGGAATTGCCAGAGTCCCAGTAAAAGGACAACCAGAGGATATTGGAAAACAGGTGAGCAGCATAATCTGATTTTGCGCACCACATTTCACCATAGACATCCAGTTTTAAAACTATGTCTTCATGTCTTGCAGATCAAACATCTGATTATGAAATTTATTGAGAAGCAAGAGACTATAAACCTGGTAGTGGTTCCTTGTAACACTGACATTGCAACAACAGAAGCATTACAAATGGCACAAGAAGTAGATCCTGAGGGCAGAAGAACTGTCGGTAACGAAGCAGATGATCCGCACAAAACATCTAATAACATTAAATATCTTTGAGGATTAGAGGCTTCAAATCATCAAATGCACTTTTTAAAAGAAAATGTTTCATTCTCACAGCCATTTTGACCAAGCCAGATCTCATAGACAGGGGAACAGAGAAGGACATTCTGGCTATTGTCCACAACAAAGTGATTCCTCTCTGCAAAGGTTACACCATGGTGAAGTGTAGAGGACAACAGCAGATCGATGAGAAAATTCCTCTGGAGGAGGCGACACAAATAGAGAGAGATTTCTTCCAAAACCATGACCATTTCAGGTTACAAACTATATATTTAAGAATATAATTAAACTTTTAGCATGTCATTTCTGAATTCAAATTAATTGTATGTTTTGAGGTGCATACATTCAGGGTGACAACTGTCCTGATAAAAGTAAATAAAATAAAAAACGTAAGAATGAAATTAATGAAAATAAAACCTTAAGTAGTTTGGCATAATCTTTTAGTAATATTTCTTAGGAAAAATATTTTCACAAGACATGAGCTTCGCTGCTTATTAATATTCTTGGAAAAAAGTTTGTCCACAAAATCATATATCCATGGCAAAAAAAAAAAAAAAAAAAAATCACAGAAAGAAGCCTTGTAGACCCTTAAGACTGTATCAAGGTCAATAAAAGTCTCAGATATATTTCACCTTTATGTGACAAGGCAAAGTTAGTTCAGATTGTAAAATTGTAATATGTGGTATAACTCCCCCAAAACCAAATTTTTGTTTATTTTTATTAATGTTAGATTTTTGTGATGTTCACTTTGTCCAGTATTCTTTTTTCAAGAATACCTGTTTGCCAAGCTACAGTAGGCTATATGAGCTAAAGTAAACCCCATCTAAACTAAGTGCCTTCTCTTGTTCTACTACAGAGACCTCTTACCGTCTCCAAATAAATTGAGTGAGGGTAAAGCGACTATTGAATGTCTTGCTGTCAAGCTGACTCAGAATCTTGTTGATCATATCAAAGTAAGTTTGTAAATGTCTCAAACTAAGAGTCCTAAATGTGGTGAACTGCATTTGTGGTTTCTATAATCAAATTGTATCTTTGTCAGAAATCACTGCCACAGCTCAATCGGCAGATTCAAAAACAGTTGTGGGATGTGAAGAATGAGCTTAAGGAGTACGAGACTGGACCACCAGAAGATCTTAAGGGAGCCAAACAGTTCCTCACTGAAGTAGGACCTCAAGTCATCACATCTTGCTTATTAGAATTATGATTAGGGGTTCAAGATGCTGGAACCCTATGAAATGGAATGTAAACATTTCTTAATGCATTTTGTGAAACAGACAGATCCTTTCATCCATAAAATTAGCAGCCCTTTAAAAAGATAAAAACACAGAATACAGAAAAAAGTCAAAGTTGCGAGATACATATTTTTTGTGTTTGCAAGAAAGAAAGTCAGAATAACAAACTCACAATTCTGAGAAAAATTTGAATTGCAGGATTTTTTTCTTAGGAAAAAAAAAATATATATATATATATATTATATCAGATTTGTGAATAATATTTTTTTTTAATTACCTTAACGTCAAGTTAAAAGAAGTAAATGTTTGAAAAGCAAGGTTCATTCTGTTTAAATCCACTATGCTTTGTCTCGTGCCTTGTGTGAACAGCCCCTGAAAATATTCTCTGTTCAGATAATACCTCTTTTACCTCCTCAGAAGATTCACTTTTGCTGTAAAATGATATTGTAAAAGGCTAATGAAACCTTTTTTTTTTTTTTCACAGACCCTAAAAAGATTCAGTGATCAAATCACCTCTTTATCATCAGGGGAGCTGATGAGTGAGAAAAATTTGTTTGTCCAGCTTCGGGCTGAATTCAAGAAGTGGAATGATCATCTTAACAGCACAAAAACATCCTGTCAGTTTATTTACAACATGCTTTGAACTTTGAATTCACTGTTGATGTTGTTGTTTTCTTAGAGTTCTGATAAAAATGAAAAAGTCAGTTAATTTCATAAGAAATCCATTTTGTTTCCAAACAAGTCAGCAATTCAAAAAAGTTGAGCCAGAAAAACAGAGGGAGGGAACTGCTCGGATTCAGTAACTACAGAGTGTTTGAGTCGGTTCTGCAAAAACATGTGGCCAAACTTAAGAAGCCAGCCGTTGAATTACTCAATACCATCAAAGGTACCATCACAAAAGACTTTATGGTTATTGTAGAGAGCCAAAAGATTAGATCACCAATTTAATGACATTAATAGTTTTAACAAATGTGGCTGTTTGTCTTCTTGACTTGATGTATTTCTCCTGAAGACATCATCATCACACATTTGACTGACGTGGTGAATCAGTGTTTCAGGAACTACTCTGTCCTTCAAAACACTGCTAAGGTAAATATTGCTTCTTATTGGTGGATCCATTCAGTTTCCAGTTTAATCAAGTTCTCTTTCCTCTCTACTTTTTCCATTTGACTTTTTCATTTTGCCCATAGGACAAAATCAACAACATTCAGTTAACACAGCAAGAAAAGACGGAGAAGAGGATCTCAGAGCAGTTTGAAATGGAAAACAGGGTCTACACTCAAGATCCCATCTACCTGAAGGTCTTGAATGAGATTACGAATGAGAAGTTTTCAGAAGATCAGTTACCCTTCTTTGACAAAAAATGCAAGTACAGTAATATGCTGGAGGCGTATTATGAGGTAGATATTCTTAGTTTTCAGAAACAAATAGCAGTGCAGTGTTTGTGTATGTGGAAGTAACTTAGTATCTTTGTTTTCTTTCAGATTGTGGTGCAGCGAATGGCTGACCAACTGCCCATGATGATCTCATTTTTCATGTTGACGCAGACTGCTCAGCTCCTGTCTATTGACATGTTGTGTTTACTGGATGGGGCAAATGTGAGTGAGCTCCTGTTTGAGGACTCTGAAGTCAGCAGAAGGCGCAAAGACCTACGAGAGCGCCTGGATCGTTTGAGTGCTGCTCAGGAAGCAATTAGCACTTTTTCTACTGACTAGAGGGTATCTGAAAATACATTTAATGTATCTATGTCAATCTTATAATGTATCTGACAACTTCTAAACAAACATCCATTTTCCATAAATAAACCTATACAATTTTCTTCAGAATATTAAAATATACATACATACATTAACCCACATCTTATACTTTTTGATTGTTTCCATGTTACTCACAAAATGGGCTAAAGCAGGGCCGATACATTTTGTTTTCTAAAATAGCTAAAAGCCTCAGTGCGTTATCTACAAGTTAAGGTCTAACTTAATAGCCTGGTAATACCAAACTCTGCTACTTCGCTTTGCTTTGTAGACAGAGTCTGGCATGGCACAATTGAAAAGTGTTTTCTTTCTCGCGGGGGGGCGCTTGTCTGAAGTTTAAAACCATTGGTTACCCGTAAGCCAATCACATGACGTTTGGTTATGGCGTGTGTTATGCGCATGCTCAGCCGCATCTAACTTCCACTGTAAACACATGTATGATGCGAAAACAAAACCATCGAGCGAAATACCGGAGTAAACATGGCTGTGCGCGACTTTTGCAGATTATTTGTGAAGTAAATCTATGCATCCACGGTACAATCAGCGTCTACGTCACGGCTCTCAGCCCGCCCTCTGTTCGTTGATTGGCCCGGCCGTCCGAAAGCCGGTGGAAAACTGAAAGATAAGCTGCTATCTCAGACTGACTACAGAAGCGAAATGAAATTGAGCGGAAGTAGGAAGTCTGACGTAGTCAGGCTACTAACTTAAAGCAACACCAAGTAACTTTTGCTCTCGGGGTCCCCCTACAGTTGGGAAACAGTATTGTCTTCTACAACTGTCGTAAAATCGGTCATGGTTACAGTGGCATATATTTCAGCATGTCATATGAATATAATTTCATGGGTTTTATTTTTTCATCGAAAACTAGCATGTTAGCGTTTACTAGCTACCAGATTGATAATTCGCTCCTCTTCTAGCATTACTTGATTCATGAAGATAAATGGAGGACCAGATAGCTTCCGTAACATAGCCAGACAGACAACAAATTCGAAAAACTAGAGATAGTATGCAAGCAATATACTTACTAGTCCAACAGCATGACGGCCAAGTCAGCATCGGTCGGGCACCCCTCCTCCTCCTTTAGCTCACGCCAGCGAGCGAACGCTGGACCAATATTGATCCTCGCCCGGTGAAGCAGTCGATTCTGTTCCCTACCGGAATTCCTGTTCCCTTTACGCAATCATACTACAAATCATGCGTAGTTGCCGAGTTACCATACATACCATTAGAACTGAATACGAGCAAGAAGCATAACTGGATGTACGGGAAGCCAAAATGTTAAAAAAGGATTGTATTTTTTCCCGAAATGTAAGCGTTTTTTTATTATTATTTTTATTTTTTATTAGAAGCGAGTTTTTCCCCGTCTGTCAATTCAATCCAGATTTTATTTTTTTTAAATTTAAAATGTTATTACCGATTTCAATGTAATGTTTATTAAGGCTTTGATTTATTAAGGTTTATTAAGGCTTTGAAGCATGCGCTGTCAGCAGACACGGCTCGTTGAGGGGGAACAGGAATTCCGGTAGGGAACAGAATCGACTGCTTCACCGGCCTTTGATTTTGTCACTCTCCCTTTTTCTCTTCCTAGTCTCCTCCGACAAAACCTTTGCCTTCTTCGGTTTCGTTGCTGCTTCGGCCATGACAACAACATACACACGCTATACCACACGCTATCCACCTTATTTTGCTCAGTCTAAACAATGCGCGGTGCCATGACGACGACTCCGGTTGCCTACTTCCGGTTCGTAGCGCTTGATCTGTACTAGCAGCGAGGGAATGAGTTCAAGCTCCTCATGTGCTGTTGTTGTTTGTTTTAACAATTTAAAGAAGATTTCAAACTTTTTAGAAACTGAGTGTTTCGAGCATAGATAAGAAGGAGATAAGGATTTATTTTTTAAAGAGCCGTGAGTCAAAAGAGCCGGCTCTTTTCAGTGAGCTGAGTCAAACGAGCCAAAATGTTTACTTTTCACACCACATCGTTTTAAAAATAAAAACAGTACAGTATACAGTAGTCATAACTTAGAATTTTATTATAATTGTATTTCATATAATATACAATAATGTAATTTTTACTTGTCCATAACAACCCGAAAACTTGCCTGCTTGCCTTGCACATCTAACTAGATGTACCGCATGGCGGTACAAAATATGACCGCCGCTCAGGCCTGCACTGGCTTTCCACAAAAATAAATGACGTGGAGTAATTTGGCTGTATTGCGTATTTATGTATATACAAAGAAAGTAGTAGTATGTGCATGTCTGTCTGTGTGTGTGTGTATGTGTTTGTGCATGTGTGTGTCTGTGTGTGTGTACATGTGTGTGCGCGTGTGTTTTCTGCCCTCGGTTGAGTGTATGGCTACTCAGCCTATGCAGCGAGCAAAACAGTAAGAGAAGGTGGTTCCAGGAATAACAGGACACAGTTTTCTTCTTAGTGTCTTTACCATAGACTGTAAAAAAATATGGACGTAGTGTCCGTGACGTCACCCGTAGGTTTCTGAAGAGCATTTTTGAAGCCTAAAGTGGGCGGAGCCGGCCGTCGCCATCTTGGCCTTGCGTCACTCCCGGATAACAGAAAATAGGCAAACAGGCGCGGCGTGAGTGGAGCTGAGGAGCCTAGCTATCTGAAATCACCTAGCTCGACTTGATCGAGTTAGCTGATGATGTAAAGCCAATTAAACGTTCCTATTTTTGCCCTTCAAAATATTATAATAGTTAAAAGACATGGCTACAAGTGAGTATTACTACTGTGTATTACTTCGAGAGTGTTTGTGTATGACAGTGATTTATGTGCATAACGTTACATGTCCGTCACTCTTTCATGGTCCGTCAGCGCGGCATCGCTCAAGTCCAGTCCAGTCATTCAGTCCATTTTAAATTCTGATGGCCGTCTCTCAAATGGGTTATGGTTTAACCGTTAAACCATAGATATATTGCCTTTGAAGTGCAAGTAAATGCGCTAGAAAATCCACGCTCATTCATGTGCATTTATTGCACGGACGGAGAAAGCGCCGACGCCTGCATGATTTCATCTGACGGTAACTTACATAAGCATATTATAATCCATCTGTTCCGTGAGAGCAGAACGAACGAGCCTTTATTGACGTTTTAAATTTGAAAACCCCAAAAGGCAACGAAATTGTCAGACATCCATTAGTGCATGTTCACAGAGGAAAACAACTGAAATACAGCGCTGGTTTTTCTCTCGAACGATAACGACGGAATCCAAAGACGTGGGCTTTGTAACGTTACCCAAGTATTAAATTGTATGAAATAATAATCCCGAAAAAAAGCACAAACACTGCAGAGATGGCAAGTTCAGCAGCTAACATTGCTGAGGTGAAGTGACGGCTAGTAACAGCAGACAAACGGCTAGCACTGACAGCGAGAATCCATCTGTCACTCAAGTGGCTTGGCCACACCCTTAAATTTAAATATTAATCAACTAAACGGACGAGTTATAAAATAATTCACCCCCCTCACAGTTGTTATGAAGGGCAAAATTAGCTGTATAGACCAAATCCACATACAGACACCAGGCTTTAAACACATTTTTTTCTGCTGTAAAATTTGGCATTTTAACATAGGGGAGATACAGATTTGACTCACTTCTGACAACAGCCCAAGCGGCCAGTCAACGAATTGCAGTTTAACTCACTTCCGTGTTGGTTTCAAGAGAGAGACGGGGAGGTTGCCGCTTGGTCTTTACTGAAGACCTCTCTTTTGATTGTAAAACTGTGAACATACAAGCAAATTTCAATAAAATACATTATTTAACAAACCAAGACTCATGGCTGTGAATTTAAATACTTGAAGTGAGCAGAGTTCAAGATATAAGAATTAAAGCAGAATAATATTGCATTTTAATTTTTTATGGGAGTGGCGTAAATCACAAATGAGTGATTATGGGCTAGGTTGATGTGGGCCCTTAAGACCAACATACCATAAAAATTTCTTCATCCTCGGTGCCACGGTTCAGGTAGTTATGTAGGAAAAACTGCATTTTTGGGGTTTGGGGGGCCCCAGCTCGGGGGGGGGAGTGGCCCCCGGGGACCAAACGAAATTTTTCCGTAAAAGTCTAGTGGGGCTACATGCCCACAAAATTTCATGTTCCCCGGTGTTTCGGTGTCCCTGGTATCGTTGACGGAAAATTCAGTAGGTGAAAAAAAAAAAAAAAAAAACTTTGACAATCGATTATGGGCTAGGTTGATGTGGGCCCTTAAGACCAACATACCATAAAAAATTCGTCATCCTCGGTGCCACGGTTCAGGTAGTTATGTAGGAAAAACTGCATTTTTGGGGTTTGGGGGGCCCCAGCTCGGGGGGGGGAGTGGCCCCCGGGGACCAAACGAAATTTTTCCGTAAAAGTCTAGTGGGGCTACATGCCCACCAAATTTCATGTTCCCCGGTGCTTCGGTGTCCCTGGTATCGTTGACGGAAAATTCAGTAGGTGACCAAAAAAAAAAAAAAAAAACTTTGACAATCCCTATATGATTGTACATAATTAATGGGCAAAGTTTCCCGACTTTTTTTCTTATGCTTCAGTTTTAACGCTAACCACTCTAAACGTTTACTTTATTGAATGTATCTGATACGGAACCGGACATGGGCATTATCTCCTTCTTATGCTCGAAACACAGTTTGAAATCTTCTTTGAATTGTTAAAACAACCAACAACAGCACATGAGGAGCTTGAACTCATTCTCTCGCTGCTAGTAGAGGTCAAGCGCTACGAACCGGAAGTAGGCAACCAGAGTCGTCGTTATGGCAGCACGCATTGTTTAGAGCAGAATAAGGTGGATACGTCTGAATTTGAGGAAATGGGGGTGGGGGGTAGTGGGGGAAGTGAGGTATAGAGCTGGTAAGTCCCGCCCATCCGTAAAACCCCAATTGGACCTCTAGGTTGAAAAATCATCAATGCAAGTGAATGTGAGAAAATTATTATTTTCTGGTCCCGTTTGAATTGTGCCATGAATGTGAACATATGTTGTCTGTGAATTTTTTATATAATTTTTCATGTTACGAGTTTGACAGTATATTGTATGATTCTTTGGCTACCAGTTGTGGAAAAGACATAACGAGAAAGACTACATGTCGCCTATGTGACGTCACCCCATAACACATTTTCCCTCCACTTGTCAAATCACGGTGCTAATGCTACGATAATCTATGGAGACAGATCGAGATGCCTGTGTGTTTTGTACCCAAATGTCACCATTCAAACCAAATGGGCTGTTCTTACTTCAGATTCCCGTATCAAACGCGTTGAAAGCAGCGAAGAGTTGTAGTCCACAAAGTGCTCTCACACAAAGTCTAACCGTATCAAACTTCTACTCGCTAAATTGTAGCATTCTTCACATGAAAAATTATATTAAAAATTCACAGATAACATATGTTCACATTCATGGCAAAATTCAAATGGGACCAGAAAATAATTATTTTCTCACATTCACTTGCATTGACAATTTTTCAACCTAGAGGTCCAGTGGGGTTAGCGGAAGGGGCGGGACTTACCAGCTCTATGCCGTAAAGCAGTCGAATTTTGTAGTTCTTTTTGTGCTCGGGTTACTACCCAAACCCCGCAGTTCCGTAGTGCCAGTAAAAGCGATACAGACCCCGTCAGGCTATGGCAGACGTGTCATTCAACCTATTGTAAGTTGATGTACCATCACAAGGGTCTTGGAAATATATTATGATGGTTGAAAAACTACATGGTGTTGCTTTAAGATTAGGTCTAACTTGAGATTTAATGATTTTTTTGGCTCATATAAAATGTTTAAAAATATGCAAAATATATATATATATTTATAATTTTTGAGGGCCAGTGAAAATGATGGCAGTGCATGTATAAGATTGTGTACACTGATGCAGTGAATAGCATTCAATCACTGTAGTTCAGCGAGTATGTAAGACTGGAGTCAAGCTGTCTGGCTTAGAGAAGGTATAGGCTACTCTCTGAGAAATCAAAGGACATTTCTGAAAATTAACATTTGAACCCTCTCTTGCGAAATTAGCATCCTCATCCGAGACACAGTCACACTGTGTTGATCACCTCAGTATTGTCTTAAAGGTCCCATTGCATGAAAATTTCACTTTATGAGGTTTTTTAACCTTAATATGAGTTTCTCTAGCCTGCCTATGGTCTCCCAGTGGCTAGACGTTTTGATGGGTGTAAACCTAGTCCTGGGTATTTTTGAGAAAACAAAAGCTCAGACCGGCGAATCTCGAAATCTTCCCCTTATGTCGTCATAAGGGGAAAGGTTACCTCCCCTTTCTCTTCTTTGCCGGCAAAAAGAATTTGGCCCGCCCATGAGAAAATGAGCTACGCGAGCGCGATATTGGTTTTTCCTCAAGAGACATCATGGCTTGCAAACAAGCGAAGCATGGCAGTTGATCAGTAGCCTGATAATACCAAGCTGTGCTACTTCACTTTGCTTCGTAGACAGAGTCTGGAAGGGCATAATTGAAAAGCGTTTTCTTTCTCGCGGGGGGGGGGGGGGGGGGGGGGGGGGGGGGGGCTTGTCTGAAGTTTAAAATCATTGGTTACCCGTAAGCCAATCACATAACGTTTGGTTATGGCGTGTGTTACGCGCCGGCTCAGCCGCATCGAACTTCCACTGTAAACACATGTATGATGCGAAACCATCGAGAGAAATACCGGAGTGAACATGGCAGTGAACAACTTTTGCAGATTATGTGAAGTAAATCTACGCATCCATGGTACAATCAGCGTCTACGTCACGGCTCTCAGCCCGCCCTCTGTTCGTTGATTGGCCGGCTGTTTTGAGGCCGGAGGAAAACTGGGAGATAGGTCGCTATCTCAGACTGAGTACAGAAGCGAACTGAAATTGAGCGGAAGTACGAAGTCTGACGTAGTCAGGCTAGTTCCTCAGTGTCAAATCCAAAAATCAGATTTTTCAGGGTTAAATCCAAATCGATATTAATGTATTTAGGCACATTCACACCAGGATGATAACGAGGCCCTAATGATTGTTTTAAAAATGTTATGCATATAAAAGAATAGCACACCACAGTAATCCACACCACAACCACAACGACAGAGAAACGATATAATTGGAATCATTTCAGAACGATTTTTTTCCAGCTGATGAAAAACTTTGACAGCCACTCAGAATAGGCTACAAGAGCTTGAGCATTTAAAGCGGCAGACGACAAACCTTGCAACGTGTGCTTAGAATAAGCAGAGCTTTATGGTGGAGTGGGGTAAAACGCTACAACGCAACAATAACTAACTATATTTTTTAATATTAGTTCATTAATAACTATTCATATTCATCTACTGTTGTTTTAGCTTGTCCTTTTCATTTTAAGATAGAACTGCTTGTACTGTTTTTTTCCCCCGTAAATTTATGTTGTGGCAAAAATTTCTTGAACATCATCATCACTGTGTAAGAGACATTTCTGAGTCAAATTGTCTTTTAAAAAGTATTTATTCTTGCAAGAAGGCCCAGTTGCCACACAGAAGTTAAAGTACAATCTGTGAAACAAGTGCGACGAGGGAGGGAGGGCAGAGTACCTTTATACCTGCTTTCAAGGTCTTCTGCTTACAGGCTCTTATCTAAACAAGGGAAGGTTTCTCTGCTACTGATCTAATCCTGCTGAGTTTATTCTTACAAACTCACAAGTTCTAAATTGGACGACCTCTGACCATAAGGGTCAGAGGTCCCTTTTCAATCTGCCTCCCCCTGACGTCTCACCTGTTACCCAGTGTTAAGAAAAACACACACACACACACACACCAGTCAGTTAAAGCTGGCAGACCACGGTCCAGCAAAGGGTCATTTCAATGTCTTACTGAAAATACATGAAAATCAATACTGTAAATCAATGAAAATCTAAATTTTCCATTACAATTCCCCCTTTTTATCATTTACTGATAATTGATCAATCAAAAACAAACCATAATAATAATAATAATAATAATAATATGCACCCAGTATAAGTCTTACATCACACTTATACTTCTCTTTTCTGATTTTCATATAACTGATCACTCTTCTTTAAACTTGTAGGAAAAAGATTAAAAGAAAATAAGCTTAGGCTGTTTTTTTTGTAAGGATAGGCCCTATATTATATAGCAAGCAAGTAAAGGTTTATTCTGAAGCTGGGCTAAATGAACAGGCACTGCTATTGCATTCCCAACACTATAGGTCGCCCCTCAGTCACCTCAGTATAAACAAGAAATAGTGTAGATTATATTTAGTAGGAAAAACACATAATTTCAACCCCCCTAGTTAATTCAATGAGCCATAAAAATACAAAAAGATAAAAAGTAGATAAAAAATCCCTCATTTTCAAACCCTGTCCTTGTACGCCACCTCATGACATGGATGACTGCTGCTTTTAACCCTCTTTACACATTATCATCGTCCTTAGAAAGAAAGAATAAGAAAGTAAGAAAATAAGAAAATAAAAAATTTAAAAACACCCCCCAATTTACCACGTTACTGTAGCTTCCGCTACTTCCACCGTCTGCCTAATTTTGTTCATCCTTGGGATAGGCTGTCATTTTTGCCAATTGAACAGACGTATTCACCCATGAATAACAAAATTATCAGAATAACACATACAATCATAACTCCTATACATTCTGCCTTTTCCATTAATCCACGCCCATCTACATATTTCCTAACCATTTTCCTAACCATATTTTGTTAACTTTTAATTCAGTCGGGCATTGGTTTTACTTAATAAAATCTAACCAGAAGAGTCTTATGATTTTATCCATTCTATCCAATGTGGTTGTTAAAATTTAACACTGACTTTTCCATTATAGACCGACCGTCTTTTTTCTTATGACCGTACTTCACATCATTAAATACATTTTCTACTTTTCCTGAAAACATTTGCATCAATCAAATCATTAGATCTATATCAATGCTAAGCCCTAGTTTGATTTAATCAAATAAAATCATCAAAATCGTCACAAAACAGATTCTTCTGCTAAACTTAAACCATTAGTTGGTCCACATCTTTCTCCAGGTGTGTTGATCATCTCGTTCGCCCCATGGACATTCCGTCTTCACCAATATGACACTTTGCGTGCTGTAGAGAGGATTTTCCCTCGTAGGCAAGGGAAGTACGTTACCAGCACGTCCCTTGATCCCTCACTACCCTCCGCGTCAGCGCGTGGGGTTGCTGAGGTTGGTTGGTGTAGTCTAAGGTAAGAGGCGTGGACCCAGGTCTCACACTCTCTGATCATTTTCCGATCTCACAAGATTTTCCCTTAGATCCCGACCGCACCTCCACTGGAATGAACCATTTCCTGCCTGCTGTCACCTGTGAATGCAGACCCTAGCTATTTTGTTATTGACCGCTTGTCTAGCCGTTCGTCCCTTTTGGTGTGACCTGTTGAATCAACAGCCTTAAACATATTGTCACCAGATAATTTTGCTCACTGAATAGCACTGAAAAACCTGAAAAAACACTCAACCCACTTTGCTCATGTTAACAAAACAATATTTATACATTTGGAACAGAATCAGTTCTGTTTGACACAATCTGCCGAATCTGCCCTGGCATTCCCTGTTGAAACAATCCTTGTTATTAGCACACTTACAGACATCAATTTTGTTAGGGAGAAAAAAATGGCTTCTTACAGGGCTTTTACCCAATTAAACCCAGTGTCCTCCCAAAAATTATCGTCCCACCTGTGCGATGGCTTTCAGCAAATGTGAACCCCTTGGTAAACCATATTTGGCAATTGTTACCATCCCCCTTTTGATGCATGATCCAACTCGTGCATCAATTTAACATAATGATGTTTGGGTAAACAAAGTTTTCAACACTAACCCAAACGTTGTCCTTCAGCCAAATTTCCCCCAGACATCTTTCTCCACCTCTGAAACAAAATATTACGTATGCCACAATCTCAACTTCTTATCTAATAATTTGAAGAGCACCGGCCCTGAGTCTCACTGCTTTTCAGGCCTGTTATTTGGTCTCTTAAGTCAGTCATCTACAAACATTTTTCATTGTCAAAGTCATCAATTGTTTCTATCAGGTCAGGTCGTGGTGTACAGACTTGGTCAGTGTCAGTCAAACAACATTCTCCTCCTTTGTTCACATAAAACATACAATGCTATCACCATCCAACACACACACATACCTGGACTATGAACCACTCATATTCTCATATTCATATCTTTTGATGTTAACTCTAAAAATATTTAAATTTTAAATAAGATTTTAAACTTCTCATTTTCCTGTAGCTTTGATCTAATTTTACATGGTCTCTTAACCAGTTTCAAAGCACGTCTGTTCATGTTTTTGCTTCAGCTTGCTTTAGCAGGCCGATAACAGAAAGACAGACAGAGTACCATCCCTTCCTCCACTCAGCAGTCTCTCTCACTATAAACAAATAATCTTTTCAACAGGTCCTAAGACTGTAACTTAGACAAAATGTAATAATAAATTCATTACAATACCCTGACCATCCACCTTTGTTATCCAGACTTTTCCTTGAATCTACAAAAGCTGTCTTCATCTTTAGCCACCAACATGTCTAACGACCTTCAGGAGTTAAAACTATCTTACAGACATATTATTTCAATATCAACACTTCCATAAATTTTCCCTTGCCCATAAGGCAACCAGCATCATGTTCCTGATATAAATTAAGTTTTGTTACTGTCTCCACAACAAATAATGACAATCACCTCATGGTCTCAGCTGGCTCTTGAAAGCCCATTCCCATCAGCTCTTTATCTATAATCTCCAACAGGGTGTTGTCCCCTGGCATAGTTGCAGACACTTGTCATAATGAAAAACAAGCCATCCAATGAATGCGGTTTCTGGTGAGTGGTATAGGAACTCACATTTCTGGGTCAGACTGCCGTAAATTCTCACAGCTGATCTCCCCTCTCAATGATCTGCTGATGCTGGTGGCCTCAAAGTCATCAGCTCCACTCTCATACCCATCTCACATAAAACACCTCCATCAGGAGATGCCCAGTGTCGGCTTGACCCCCTGTCTTAGGTTGACCTCTGGCCAAAGAGGATCTTACCCGTCATTGAGTAGTCACTTCGTGCACACTGGTAACCGCTCTTCTCCATAACAGAATCAGTTTTCTTCAACATATTCAGTTGTTTTCTGGAGCTTAGGGAAGGCACATGCAAGAGTCACCAGAGCACTCTGGACTGCCTAATAATGTTAACAAAGGGAGACAGGTTAATAACAACAGTATTTAATCACTTAAATCTTTTAAACATCTTCAAATCAGCAAAATCTCAGTGAACTTTAATCACATCCGTCTATTCAGTGTACATCTACGTCTGTAGCCGGAGCCATCGGTCCTGTTTCATGGTGGAGGCTAAGATCAGACAAAGAAGTTACTGGCCCTGAAATAAACTAGTCAAAAATGTCACTTCTATCATTTAAGGTCATTATTATTTTAAAGACTTCTTTAAAGTCACTCAGTTTTACTTTTAAAACATTTGCCCTCTAAATGTATAAAATCCTGTAACATTATTTCTTTTAACATCTCCATGTCTATGATTTTCAACTAAAACACTGTGCTTTACTATAAATAGCTTATTATCACTTATGACACAGGCTCAGATGACAGCTTTTAGCTGACATTGAGTGAGAGATACTCTGAGGCATTCAGGACTGGTACACTGCATTCTCATAAACTTCTAAAATCAAACTTTATCTACCATCTTTTAACTCTAGCCCAGCTTCAGGCATCTTTGCCAGAAATGACATGCGTTTTCAAATAAACATAATTTTATATTTGTCTTTTGCCCACATCAGGGAATTTAAACATTACAAATTTCCACTTAGATCGTGTCTCTGTCGCACTGGCCGTTTCAGCCACAGCACACACCAGATTCAGATAAGCAGACTGTTTCAGCCAATCACAAGCTCAGCTCCTAGTTCTTTCATGGTCAACACTATTCTTCCACGTTCAAGACACTAAAAAGCTGTTTGTTTAATCAGATGCCTTTCTACACATTTTACATTTAGCAACTGTTATTCCAGTAATACTGCTTCTACTTATTTGATCACATTCACTTATAAAACAAATATTATTATAGATCTTTCCTTCAAAAGGATTCCCTTAAGACTTAAATCTTTCACATTTTCTCAGCCAATCACACCTGCTGACCATAATTAAAACCCTCTCTGTCATCTGGTGGGTTCATGTGTCAGCTACTTGCAAACGGCCCCAACTTACTGCACACCCTTGAAGCAGTGTGTCCCAATCAGGAATGTAAACAGAGCCAGTGATTCTCTGTATTCTTTTACAGTCCACCAGTGGCGGATCACAATAGCCAAATCATAATCTTCATCGTTATTATTGGCAGCACATTAATTTCCATAAGCTGCACAGAAAATCACTCAACAAATTCTAAGGGGTTCTCACTAAACATTTTCTTTTTAACTTCACATTTCTTTGAAGTCAGAGCCTCAGAGCACAGCTGCTTACAGCGTTTGCTCTCTTCTGTCTCACTGTTTGTTTCAGGACTCTTCATACAGTATAAAAATTTGTACTATATGCCATCAATTTCATTAAAAACTGGTTTGAAACCAGAGTATTCCTCTATCAAATGGTTAGTCTGCAGATTCAGCTTAATGTTATCATTATTTTCTTGGTCCTACTTATCTCTGCTGTTTCATCAAAACCAAAATATATCATATTACATATCTCAATCCCTAAATTGCACAGACAGCCATTATAGCTGCTTGCTCCTTCAACTCTTGTTATGAAAATTCTCACTATTTTCATCACTATTTTACCACTAAAATACATAATTGTTCCCCATTCTGCTTAATAAAACCTTTGTTCATTCTTCGTCTTTATATCACTTAATTTTAGTTGCATGCATTTTGCCCATAATGTTTCTTCATTTGACAGAAAAACTGGTGTACAAAACCGGTTAATTTTACTGTGAGCTGACCCCATGGCGGCTGTCTTTTTCTTCTGCTATCTCTGTGGATTTTCCCAGTTGCTCGCGCTTAATCTGTTAGACGTCTCTCAACAGATCCGATTTTTCTCCCATAATCAGACGGGGATCGCACTTCGGAGCGTTCAATTACCACTTACGCAATTTCTTTCTCTGGAGAACGTTCCAGTGATAAATTGTTTCAGCTCCCTCAATTAACGTGCTCCGAATGCTGAAGTAATTGCCGCTTTCGCAATCTCTTTCTCTGGAAAATGTTCCAGTGATCAATTGTTTCAGCTCAATTAATTTGATACTATACACAAGTGCTCAGTTTCGTTCCGGAGATCTCTTGACCTGCCCTGAAGTCTCAATTCCAGCCTTAACCTTTCGCACTCGTACCACAGTTATAACTTAATTTCCAAATACAGCCGTCATAGTTCACTCATTTTTAATTCCCCCAAAAGAAAAGAAATTTTGCTGTCTCTTATCAGAGATATTCTTTTGCCACTCGGGTTCTTTTTCACTTAATTCCAGTGGTTGCTTCCTCCGGACCCCGGCGGAACGGCCCCTCGCCCCTTAAAACTGTTCGGGGTAGGGCTGTGACTCCAGTCCAGGAGTCCAGGAGGCCAATTCACCATCCGCTCTCGGGTCCGAAGGGCACATCCAAGGAATCCCAAACTTCTGACACCAAATTGTTGTGGCAAAAATTTCTGAAACATCATCATCACTGCGTAAGAGACATTTCTGAGTCAAATTGTCTTTTAAAAAGTATTTATTCTTGCCAGAAGGCCCAGTTGCCACACAGAAGTCAAAGTACAATCTGTGAAACAAGTGCGACGAGGGAGGGAGGGCAGAGCAGCCTTTATACCTGCTTTCAAGGTCTTCTGCTTACATGCTCTTATCTAAACAAGGGAAGGTTTCTCTGCTACTGATCTAATCCTGCTGAGTTTATTCTTACAAGTTCTAAATTGGACGACCTCTGACCATAAGGGTCAGAGGTCCCTTTTCAATCTGCCTCCCCCTGACGTCTCACCTGTTACCCAGTGTTAAGAAAAAAACACACACACACCAGTCAGTTAAAGCTGGCAGACCACGGTCCAGCAAAGGGTCATTTCAATGTCTTACTGAAAATACATGAAAATCAATACTGTAAATCAATGAAAATCAAAATTTTCCATTACATTTATTAAGCAAATTGCTTTGTCAGTGTGGGGGCATTTTGGGAGGCATTTTACCCCACCTGTGGGTCAAAACAACCCCTTGGTACAAATTAATGTAAGAATCCAATAACAAGAAAATGGTGGACATTTTTGATACTTGGTTTATGATTTGTCATTGTCACTGAAACGATAACTATTCTAGACAAATCAAAAAAAAAAAAAAAGTCCACAGAAAACAATTAGCCTACATGGTCCTCAAGGGGGCGTTTTCCCCACGTACCATATCGTTCCTTGCTGTGAATAAGTGAATAAATGTTGATTAAACAGCTTCTCTGCTGCAGCCCGACAGGCAGAAAGAATCGTGCTGTGATCACGAAAGATGCTTCCCATTGAAATACTTCAGTTTTAAAAACGTGCTGACATCACGAAAATAACGAAATAAATAAAAAAATTACGTGACCATATCACAAACTGCCGTGAGACTGGGTTGGAATGTCTATCTGACGGACCCCCACGTCGAAAAACAACGCAAATGGTACACCTCTTTGTTAACATGAATGTCTATCTGACGGACCCCCGCGTCGAAAAACGACGTCAAGGGTACACCTCTTTCGTTGAATCTTGACGCCAGGGGTCCTTGACCATGCGTCAGACATTTGACGAGTAGGGAGTGAGACTGTGTTGCAACGGTGGAGTCAAGTGGAAGGCTGTTCTATCTACCGTAAGAAGATAATTGAATTTGTTGATTCAACTGTTGCAAGTTAGTAGCCTAATATTGTTTGAACTGCTGCTGTTTTTGTTCTGTTGTCTTAAGAGGATTCTTGAAAGTTGCAACTGGCTCTAAATTATATATTTCACAGTCGGATTTACAGTAAACCATATAATGTTGCAGGACCTCTTAAGATTTCTGGAGGAAATAACAGGAAAACAGGAAAACAGCAGACTGAAGTGTGAGTGATGTATAAAAATGCAGCCCGCACTTGGCGGGGTTGTCATTTGCAGCAGAAAACTCTTAAGTTTATATGTGAATGGCCTTCTTGCAAGGATAAAGTTCATTGCAGTCTCACCACTAAATAGATAATTTCCTCAACACTCCCTATGTGTCAGAAGTGGGATTCCGTGTGTGATTCAGCTGGACCTGAGAACGTGTTGAGGCTGAACATCCTGGTTTCCAAGGAATGACTCCCTACCCCGAAGGTTTCAGGGAGGAGGGACAAATGTCTGAGGGCCCAGAGTGGTGAGTCTGTTGAAACCAGTTAATTTTATTTTGGTGTACCTAGACACTTGATTCTCTGTTTTACACCCCTTTCCTCCTCTGGCGTGGGGTTTAAGAAATTTCTAAACTATTGGAAATTAATTAAGAAAGGATCAAAAGGTGATCTAGGAGAGGTTACAGACCCCTTTTCAGTTAATAAACATTGTGACGTCTTGTTGTGGGCGGGGCTTAGGTGGAGGCAGAACGATTCCCTTGGCCACTTCACTAACGTTAGTTAGCACATTTTGTTTGCTTGTTTTTTAACAATGACTGGAATAAATTTTAACGGACGGAACCAGATTAGCCAACCAGTACACGTTCACTCAATGGATGGACGATCTGACAGTATTAACGCAACCTCCAGTTGAGTGGCCTGACATCTACACCTACCTGATAGAGAAACCGAGATTAAAGAGAAACTGAGGGAGTATAATTCTTTAGATGCCTATAATGTGCTGAATGGTCACGTACAAAACTTGTGTAGTACGATCCAAAGTCCTGCAGCCAGCGCAAAGGCCAGAAGACGACCATGTAAAGAGTGACATTACAGTGCAATTTTAAAGATGTGAATATTTTCTAGAAATAAAAATTCCAGATACAGAAAATATTTGTTTTAATTTATCTATTTGATTATTTATTCTTACCAGGTTCTTCAAAAAGTCTAGTCGCAATCAATCGCAATCAATCACAACAAATACAATCACGGATGATTCACAAATAATTATAATAGTTTAGAAAACATTATGCAATCAAATTTAAAATTGTGTAAAAAAAAATTCATTTTAAGCTCCTTATTTAGCCAAATCTCTGCTGGTTTGTAGGAAGGAAGGGGAAAGAAAAATGGACGTCCCAAGGTTAAGTGACACAGAGAGACATGGGGTCTGGAGATACCAAACAGAAATTTTGTCCTGACAATTGGAATAGTCCCATTTATAGGGAAATGAAAATAAAATATGGCTGACAAATTGAGTATGAGTGAGTATGAATGACAAGAGTATCAATGACAAATGAGTAATTGGATCAGTCCTGATACAAACAATGAGACAGAAGACAGCAAACGCTGTAAGCAGCTCTGAAAATTGTTAACAATCAATATCCTGAGATTTATGAAATAAATAATTGGAATATGCACCTGTGAAGCACTCGTGAACAAACTTTATGGGTTTTTGATTTATGTATTGGCTAAGATGGCTTTCATTAAATCAAGAAATAGGCACTCTAAAAGTGATGAATAAATAGTATGATTTTAACTGTACATGCTTAAATATTATACTCTGTACCTGAAGACGTCTAGAATTTGTATCCCATTATTCCTGGGAGACAGTGTGAAAAGGTTGATCCATTGCAGAGATTCTAAGATTTTGATTTATGTAAAATAAAATAACTTTTGTGCATTGAGTTGAATAAGAATGAGATTGGGTGACCAAGTTAAATAGAAATTTTGATTTGAACAGGCACATAACAGAAATCTTACAGTCATTTTAGTTTCTAGTTTCTAAGACAAAAGACAAGGAATTCTTTACCATTTTATTATACATAATCTATATTAATTAGATCATTTTATTGCTTTTTCCTGTATTTCCAAGGAAGAATCTGCTTGCTTTTTTCTGAAAAAAAAGAACATTGGCTTATTAATTGAATGGGGAACTGCTGTGTTTAACCAGAATTTGATTTTTGCGGCTCTCTGAGTCTTCAATGAGACGACTGCTGAAAGAAGAAGAGGAAGTGGCTGATGGCGTCCAGCTTCCCTCCTGAAGAGGAAGATAGACACTGATTCACTGCAGGAAAAGGTGAAAATTTCATGCATTATGCAATTTTGTGGCAGGATGGATCAAAAGCCAGACTGAGGAGAGAAGCAAAGGAGCCCATACACCACAACACCAGGCCTTTGAGTGCCATCACAGGCTGATGATCTAATGCATCAGCCCAACAAGTTCAACTGAATGACAATCCGCACAGAAAGACTTCCATCCCCTCCCTTACAGCATTTTTAATGATCACTGAGACAGCTTCAAAATGTGTTCATTGTTATATAAACTTGGTTACTTTGATCACTTCATGATGTCTCACAGCAGTTTTTTGTATTCTCTGTTAAACTAACATTCTGAATCTGCTTTCAATAGGTACCAGTCCAGCCCTACTTTGCATCTTATTGAAGGAAAAGGAAGTTCATTAACAGAAGTGGAATCTTGACTCACCAATCAGTTAAAACTGGGCATGGATTTGGCATAGTTATGGTTATTACATCAACCAACAAGTGGTAAAGACATAAATAGGTTATTGACTATGCAGAGTTCTCTGAAAAAGAAAAGGCAAATAGGGCACAAGGTGTCCAAAGAGAAAATTATGGCTAGAAAAACAATATTGATCACTCTATTTCATTTAGATTCAATAGAAAGAAAAAAATAATAATCTAAAATTCCAAACTTTTGAAATCACAAATGCTGTCATTACCAGGGGTATGAGATAGGAATGTTTTTTGGCCATGGATCCAAGATTGTAGAGATCTTCAATATTCTTCTAAGTAGCTCATGAGCAACAACAAAACGTTTAAAAATTGTGATTGCGCAATGAATGACAAATTGCATTTGAGAAATTTAAATTGGCTCTCTCAACTTCAGACTTAGGTCTATATGATTATTTTAAAACATTCAATTTATTTCATTTTTGGAAGGTTTACGTTCGCGGTGTTAAACCCAATCTCATGGCGACTGACATCGAAAAATTGATATTCTAATGTTTAGACACTGTCGCAAGGGGAATGCGTATTGCATTCAGTAGCTTCTGTCGTCGGCAAAGTTTTGTTACCCTTTCAGACTTGGTGGTATTCCGCTGCTAATATATACATTCCCCATTCAATTCACAAGCTGCTGAGGCAAAAAAAAAAAAAAAAAGTGTGATGCACTGGCCAGAGGCAGGTGTGAAAGTGTGTGTGAGAGACTGAGATATGGTGTTTGGTGAGACACCAAAAACAAATTAATCATTCCAATATAAAAACAGCTGTATCTAAATTTATTAAGTGGGCCCACTGGGCAAAATATGCCCTATAAAGTAGTGGCCATGGATGAATTTGGCTACCTATCCTGGCCTGGGTTACTGTTGTGAAAGAAACAGTGCCACACCTGTGCAGCACATAAGGTGGGAAGGCAGAGAGCAAGCAAGCTTGCCCTGTCAACCCCACACTTAACTTTTTCCTTTTGCAGGATATCATGATGGATTGCATTGAGCAGACCTGGTTCTGTTCCAAATGTATAGAATGTTGTCTTGTTACTGTAAACATGAGCAAAGTGGGTTGAGTGTTTTTCAGGTAAAAAAGGCATGAGTGAGCTCAAGAATGTATCTGGTGATAATGATGATGTGATTATGTTTCAGTTTGTAAAACATGGAGAAACAGAGTTGAATTGGCTAAATGTTGAGAATAAATTTGAAATTGATTGTGCATATCATCCACAAGGTGAATAAATAGTGAGAATGCAAATCAGATGATAAAACCTAAAATTGTGCATGACAAAAAATGACTGGTAATTGGCGATGAAAGTGAGAGCTCAAAAAGAGCCAGGACAGCTCTCAGCCCACACAAACATTTCCACAGGTGACAACATGTGGGACAACCAGTCAGATGAAATGAGTTAATAGATGTTGACACTAACAAAAATACTTAAGGTCTGCATTCACAGGTGACAGCAGCCAGGAAATGGTTCACTCCACCAATAAGGACCAGTGGGGGTGTGGTTGCATCTTGCAATGATCAACAAAATGGTTGAAGAGTGTGACATCTGGGTCCAAGCCTCTCACCTTAAACTACACCAACCAGCCTCAACGACCCCACACAGCATAAAGTGGGGATCAAAGGACATGCTGGTAATGTAGCTCCCTCGCCAAGGAAGGAAAGGAAATCCCATTGCAACGGCTCGAAAAGAGTCACCCTGGTGAAGAGGGAACGTCCGTGGGGCAAACGAGATGACCTGGAAGAAGATGTGGACCAACTAATGGTTTACATTTAGTAAGAATCCCGTTTGTGTGATGATTTTATTTGATTAAATTAAACTAAAGGGTTGAGTGTTGATATACATTTCTCGATTTGATAAGTTACTGATTCATTTGAAAATATTTCAGGTACATGTAAATCGAAAGGAGTTAAATCTCTTAATAGTATACTATAGAGACTCTCACTAAGTACATTATTGTAAAAATAAATGATCTAGGGATTATTATTGAAGAAACCTGAGGGTTTTAAAATCCAAATGCAGACATTACAACCATAGATGCTACAATTTGTTAATAGTTGCAACAGTTGTTCTCTAAATAAGAGAGGATATGTGATGAGTAGCTTTGCCAGACCAGGTCAGAATATCCTCATGCAATCCGATTAAAGCTTGCAATACAGGGCAAAAAGAAAAACAACTACAAGGTTTAAAACAATAGATGAAAATTATAAAACTTTTAATGGTAAGATCTTATAAATAGGTCATTAAAAACAGCTTTCTAAGTAAAACCATATCACTGTAAACCTAACAAAATATGGTTAGGAAAATGGAGATAATATACAGTGTATGGAGCTGGGAATTAGTGGGTTAAATAAAAAGGCTGCATATGTGGGAGATAAGATTGTATGTGTTATTCTGATAATTTTAATATTCAGTGTGTTAGCCTTGCATTTGGAAAATAATCAAAATGACAGTGTCCAACTTAGTTGGTGATAAAATGATCAGACTGAATAACGACAGTAATTTTCCTGACATATATCCAAGACAACCATGGGTGCCAGGAGGGCCCCATGAAAGAAAGTTTGGTAGTGACGGCTATTATTCTGCGGATGATGACATGTAAACAGGGTTAAAAACACCAGTCATCCATTTTACGTGAATGTTTTGAAAGAATTTTGTGCATGTTTAATGAATAAGAAAGAATGTAAAATACTTTTAGGTTGATTAATAATAATCAAAAGAAAGGAGTGTTAAGGCAATTCATTTTACTTGTAATGTATGTGCTTGCATGACAACAGACAATAGTTTAGTGGAAAATTACTGTTTACTGTGTCCAAATGTGAGCTGAAGATGTCTTTGCAACAAAAGCTGTTACGTCTACTCGACATCCTGCTATTTCTTAGAAACAGTTCCTCTATCTTGGGTCAAGAGAATGAGAGATGTTTTTCTCTCTTTGTATTGTATAGATCTTCTTTCTCAATTAACATAACAGGAAAACAGCAGACTGAAGTGTGAGTGATGTATAAAAATGCAGCCCGCACTAGGCAGGGTTGCCCTTTGCAGCAGAAAACTCTGAAGTCTGTATGTGAATGGCCTTCTCATTGCAGTCTCACCACTAAATAGATACATTTCTCAACACTCCCTATTTATTCTCCTTGTGTTTGCAGTCCTGTGCCAGATCGTCGTCATATGTACACCATTGAACATATGCCCTCTGTGCCCTCTGTGTGTTTCCCAGTCAGGTCTAGTCAAGTTTTGCTGCTAGTCTTGTGTTCTCCCCTCAGGGTAGTTTTTGTTTGTTTTTGTTTTATTTTGTGAGCACATTTACTTCTGCACATTGAGTCCTCACCTCTTTCCTCAACCCCAACCATGAAAGTTTTGTAAACTTGTGACAGGGTTGAGTTATTCACTTCATTTATGAATAATTTTTATTAAAATTATCATGGTATCAGTAAATTTATACTTACCAAAATATTGACAACTCATAGCTTTGTTATAAATATAATATTTGATGTAATGTGTCCACTGAAACATTGACAAGCATCCTATGTCAGAAATGGCAGTCACATCAGCAGCAGAAAGACTGTGTTGTGCATGAAGATATGTTGACCCAGAAAGGGCACAATATGAGATAAATTTAAAAATATATAATTGAAGCCAATGTCTCCCTTCAGACCTGTTATAATCTTCAACCCAGTCACACTATTCTCAACATTTGTGTTCGCATCAGGGCAGACTGAAATCCCATGGACGACCTCTGTGGTCATATCAGAGCAGACAGGAAGTTTGCGGGCTGGAACCAACACAGGACTGAGCTCTGAGGCTGAAGTGGGCTCTGGAGCGGACTCATGGGCTGGAGAGAAGTGTGCGGCCCAAGCACAAAAAATAGCCATTGCCGTAACAGGGAGTGCAACAGACACCTGGACCACCTCTGAGTCCCCAGACTTGGTACCACCACAGAGATACCAGCTGCTTGCACCGACTTCAGCAGTGTGTCCTCCAAGCTGGATGCAAGTCTCAAACGCCCAGGAATCACCTTGACAGCTTCAGATAGGACATTCATGATGACCGGAAACACTGATATGGCGTCCATGATGGCTGAAAACTCTGGCGTGGCATACCATGGTGGCTGAAGACTCTGGTTTGGTGTCCATGGCGGCTGAAGACTCTGGTGTGGCGGCCATGTTGTGAACAGGCTGTGGTGTGGGAACAACCAGCCTGGAAGGCAGTGTTAGTACAGGACTAACGATCATCATAATTGGACATGCTGGTGACTGTGGTGGGTCAAGCTCCGTGGCCACCGGAGCTTAGTATGTACTGCCCCCTCCCAAATTTTTCTTTAGAGGAAACGTCCTCCTCAACCTCCCCGACAGTAAAAGAGGACCCAGTCAACTGAAGGGCATACTCTAGGAACTCGCTCAGTGATCCTTGAGGACTATCACAAATCAGTGTGGATTGTAACTGATTGTTGAGTCCATAACAAAAGAAGTCAATGAGAGCATTGTCTTGGAGTTTAGTGAAATTAGCAATACCTAGGAAGTCCTGAATGGGGTCCTCGAGCGAGCGAGTTCCCTGAAGAAGGTGGACGTGACGTACTGCAGGATCAATGGTATGGCTAAGTCTTCTGTCATGAACTTCTCTGGGACACTGTCAAGTTTTCCAGAATTTTGTTTCAGCTCTGCCCAAACTTGAGATGGCATTCAGACTATGAAGGA
Source organism: Rutilus rutilus (assembly GCF_951802725.1). Lineage (NCBI taxonomy): Eukaryota > Metazoa > Chordata > Actinopteri > Cypriniformes > Leuciscidae > Rutilus > Rutilus rutilus. The sequence goes on from NC_140233.1 coordinate 14,441,748, forward strand.
CGCAAGAGGACAACTCATTGAGCGTTACTGTTTTTTATTTACTTCTGTTTGCAGAGGTATTGGCAGAAGCAATAGTAGAAGCAGTAGTTGCAGTAGCTGCAGTAGGTTGATAATCTTTAAAAGATAGATTGAAACAAAACAAATATACATTATTATAAATAAAGATATTATTTAAACTAACATTTAACATCTCATTCACCATCACCATATTAACTACAGTATAATCAACTAAATCAAATGCCTTGACCAATTATAAATGATAAATGTTAACAAACTTAGAACACACCTTTCAAACTCAAATAATTGGTCAACACAAATCATACAAAGCTTAGCACCAATCAGTACTGTAGCAAATTCCATCAAATAAGCTGAACCACAATACTGACATTTTACAACTTCAAAGTTTATATTTTACATCAACATAATTTAAAGCTGAAGTCGGCAAGATTTTTTTGAGCATATTCACTGAAACCGACACTATACTCCGACAGAACAACATAAATCAGCCGGTTTTAGAAAAAAACCTGCGCTTCTACCCAGGGCCAGCGCTAGTTATAGGCAGAGCAGGCGATTGCCTAAGGCCTCGGGCTTTGAGGAGGGGCCTCCATAACCGTAACATCCCCTATATATATAGTCCACCAGTCAAGACGGACAGAAATACGAGCCTCATTGTTCATTGGATATTGTTGAATTGTCACTCATCTGCAGTTAAACCAATTAATGTTTCCGTTTCAAAGCGGGTGCCGGCTTCTGAAAGTTTGTGTAATGAACGCATCCATCAGGGGCCTGTACTATGAAGGTAGCTGAACAAACTCGGGGTTACAGGATTAGTTTTGAGTTGACAAAACCAAACCGATGCAATCAGGCTTTATTGGTACCATGATGCAGCTCATCAACTTTCTCTGTCAACTCAGGCTTTGATCCTTAAGCTATGATTACTCCACGCGCGCGTGCACATAAAAGAGTGACGTCGACACTGAACAACCAATCGCGGGTAGAGCGAGAGCGATATATTTTTCCGCGGAGGAGCATGAGATAATCATTCATAATTACAATGAATTTAAATATGTATTTCAAGCTCGAAACAATACGGTCTATGCTGCCAAAGCAAGAGAAGAAAGATTGCTGATTGTTAATGTGTAAGTTAAACAAATAGGCTACGTTCTATATTTATGTAAAATTATGTATATGTATGTGTAGCCTATACGTGTAATATAGCCTATAGCCTATTTTTATAATATATAAAAATGTGCATGCACTAAGAAAGATTAATATTCACTGATTTTTAGATGCAACCCCAACTCCAAATGTTCTTGGCAGCAGATAAAGACAAAATATAATTCAAAGTGGTGAGTATTTACCACAACCTTTTATTTTTGTGAACATTTTATCACAAACACTTGTTTGCAGCAAACAGAAATAAAGAGTTAAATTCAGAAAACCAGAATACACTGTGGCGGAGGAGCTGGCTCTGAGTAGGCAATGAGGGATTGTGGATGGGATTACAGGTGCTGTACAATCTGACCCTGGTGCTGGCTCCTCTAAGCAAGTAACACTGGGTATGTGTGCAATACATTACTACTTTTAAGTTTTAAATATGGCTGACTGTATGTTCTGCAGTAGAGGGAAGTGTCCCTGTTGAAGCCAGCACACACACACACACACACACACACACACACACACACACAGTCTCCCACACAGAGGTCAGTATGCAGCAGACAGAACACCAAACATAACCTGCTTTACAACAGTTATGCTTTACATTGGCCTGTTTTTATTTATTAGGGTGGAGGAAATGATGAAGACACTCTGTCTGTGTGTTCTCAGACAGTTGCTGATGTGAATGCACTGGGCTTTTTATTATGGCAAACATTTGAATGTGTGGCATAAAAAAGGGACGGGCCCTTACACATCTCTTTTATTGTAGGATTTTTCACAACCTGCCCCAGAAACAGGCCTCTACCTCAATGGGCTTCAGAAGAAATGTGAACAAGGTAAGGATTTAAAACCCTTTATGTTTCAGGTGGAAACAGACTCAGTCAGGGCCCTGTACAAAAGGATTCTCGAACTAGACTGCACACTAAAGGAGACTTGAACTAGACTGTTCACTAAAGGAGCCGGACTGTGAACTGAGGAGGCTCCAAAAAAAAAAATTGGAGATCAAACAGCTGGATAAACTGATCTCAGTATGTGAACTTATTTAACCAAGTAACACTTTAGTATGAATATTTATTAATGCAACTTTGTCTTGCTCTCTTTCTCCCTCCCATCCCACAAAACCAATAAAACAGTTTGAGACCTATCTGCAGTTTCAATGTGCTTTTATTAAGTGTAATATTGTATGGTGATTGCATCTACATCTGCACCAGCTGGGTGGTCTGCTCTTGTGACTCTGAAGCGCAGAACACAGTTGAAACATGCCTTTAGGATGCCAAAGGTCATCTCTATCTTCACTCTGGTTTTACTGAGGGCCACATTGAAGCGGTGCTGTGGCCCTGTCTGAGGGTCAGGGTTATTGTGTGGGTTTTTCTATCTCAGTTCAAATTAAGTGTTTTGTACTGTACCAAATTTAACTTGCTTTCCTCAAAGCGCTGACACAACACAGAATCATGGAAAATTCATGAGTCAAGCACTGGAGCCAGGCCATTTGGCATCCAAACTTGTGCTCATATGTTCATGACCACCACAAGTCGTCTGCAGATGAAATGTTTAGTAGATCATTGTTATATCTGTTAATGTTACTATTAATTTAAAGATTCATATCACAGAAAATAATCATCTCACATATTCACATCATCTCTACCTGAAAATTAAAGGAACACTCCACCGTTTTTTAAAATAGGGCTTATTCACCTTCTTTCCTACATTTAGATAGGCGGGCAAATGCATTTTTGTCTCAGTCCATGGATTGTTTTAGTTTGACAGGGTCGGCGCTAGCTTAGCTTAGCTTAATGAATGGAATCCTTTGTTGCCAGCTAGCATGTCCTGACTAAAAGTGATAAAAAATGATTCTTGTGGCCTGCGTATTCACAACGAGTACAAATAGCGGATGCAGATTAACACTAGGCGATTTCCTAGGCAGATATTGACTTATATTAGGGGGAAGCACAGGCGAAGCGCAGAGATAATCACGCAACACATGAAATCTCACAACTTCCGTCAACATACCGGCGTGCAACAGGTATAATATGGGTCGATCTATACATGTTTAAAATAATCACTTACTCTGTGGACAGATGTCCATTTGGTCCATTCGCCGTGGGGCGTTTTTTCCAGTTCAATTTATCACACCGGAAAAAAAATCGAGTACTGCAGGATGGATCAACGCCGTGAATTCCTCAGTAGCTGTGACACAACTGCGGGCACGCTCATCTTGATCTGACGCGTTGAGCCTGGTCATCGATGGCAGAAACTTGTCCCACTCGCCACAGCACAGACACTCTATTTCAGTCGGCATAGATTGGCATATTCCCCCACATTCACACCACCAGTTCGTGTTGGCTCTCATCCTCACGTCCTCAGGCTGTTGAGCGATTGCAACCTCCTCCTCCTGTCGTTCTATTTCCAAAGCACGCAGCTCATCTTCTGAAAACTCTGGTTCATAGAGGTATGGTTCTGGATCTTGACTGTCTGAGAAGTCACCCTCTTCGTCTCTCACAAAATCAGCCATGTTCATCGCCATTCATGTACTGTAGGAAAAATAGCCAGCTACTATTCATGCCGGTATGTAGACGGAAGTCATGGGATTTCATGTGTTGTGTGATATCTCTGCGCCCAAGTAGCAGTGCTTCGCCTGTGCTTCCCCCTAATATAGTCCCAAGTCAATATCTGCCTAGGAAATCACCTAGAGTTAACCCTCTGGGGTCTGAGGTGTTTTTGGGGTCCTTGAGATGTTCTGACATGCCCTGACATTTGTGCTTTTTTCAGTTGCTTATAAACATAGTAATGGCAAAAAAAAATTACACACTATTTAGCACAAACAGGGCTACCATAATATGTGAGCAACAAGAATGTACATGTCTGCATTTTTGAGAGAATAATGTTTATGCGTGGTTATTGAAAAAACTAAAAACTAAAGTTTCTGAAATAAGACCACAAAACACACACTAAATATGTGCCAATAAGACTTTTGTCTAATGGATGTCATCGCCTAGTGTTTTTTCTTCAAAATTATGTGAAAATCACCCTGCCTAATCCTTCACATAACACAATACATTGATTTGAATTTTGCAAAGCACTTTCTGTTTGGAAAGGCCATATGCGGAGTGGGCGTCACAGATCATGCATATGTAGTGGTTCACACCTGAGGACCGCATACTTAATGAGCCATTCATTCAGGTGAGTCACTGAGCCACAAGAATGCAAGAGCAACAGTTGGAAGCATCTCAATTCTTTTTTATTTTTCCACATATTGTGCTTGCAATTTGGCCTATAATAGCCAAGGAAAACATGTAATTGTGCAGTTAATTCTCATACTGTATTTTCAGTTTTGGAATATTTATCCTCTCCCCAAATTTGTCACTAATAAAACACACTAAAAATTATTTAAAGAAAAGGCTTATATTTACCTATACCTTTTAATAGTTTGTTTACATCTACCTTGTAAATATTTAAATAAACAACAATTCAAGTGTAATCTTTCTTTGTACAAACTAAAGTATACATTTTATCATACATATTTCAAAGTTAAGGATTTGATTGATTATTTGATTATTTTTGACAAAAAAATTGGCAAATAAAAGCTTATTTGAGGTGGCAGATATTTTACAGTAAAAATGTATAATCTATCCAAAACTAATCAACGAAATGTTGTCTTTCATATGTCTGTAACATAGGTCTTTCATTTTTATTATAAGGAATATAAATGCTAAAATGCTAAAAGGAATATAAACGAGAAAACACAGCCCCTCACAGGTTTGCGCCGTGGATTCCCGCGAGTCAGACGCGGATACTGTGTTTGTTTTAGGCTCGCGCAGTCTTCACTCGGACGCGCGCTTCAATCCGTTGTGGAGACTCTCTTTTCGTTCCAGTGAAATTACAAAACAAAATACACACACACACATGTCTCTGCCTGATATACAACCACTGATAAACATAATCTGATTTGACAAAAAAAAAAAAAAAAAACTATATGAGTGCAGATTCAAACTCAGAACCTCTGACACGCTAGGCAAATGTTCTACCACTAGACCACTTGAGTTCATGTATTTACTCACGTGAAAACTCGGTGTTTACTCGGCGTGATCAATTCGCTCTTGAACATGCTGCCGTTCGTCTGAGTTACAATCTTCCTCTGAGGAAAAGCCAAGGTGAGTTATTCCTCGCTGTCCAGAATCATCTGAAGAGCGTCTTTACCGGAGAAACGCGCCATCCTCTCTAAACGCGATGAACTATCAGTGAATCTGATCTGATGAAACTTCCTGTTTTCAAGGCATTGATCGGGGGGCGGGTGCGAAGCATAGATCACCTAAACTATTTACCATGTCAATAGCGCCGGGGGCGGGGCGGCCTCAGTTCATTATAGAGATAATTAGGCAGAAGGAAAAAACGGTACCTCTCCTTGCTTTCAAACGGATTACATGAGTTGAAAACATTTGTTTTTTTTATTAATTACTTCATTTAAAAGAAGAGATTTCAAGCTTCATAAAGACATATATCACGTGCCTGTGTGAGAAGTATTCGCTGAGTTATGATTCATTTTCGGACGCGTTTCAGAATGGACTACACGGACAGAGAGAAGGCAGAACTCGCTCCGTGATTATTTTTCTTAATTTGGCGAAAAGCACAACACTTTGTTTTTATTGTGAGTACACAGAAAAATAATACACATTTAACAGAATCGATTGATGTATGAAACTCCTATGGAAAATCAAAGTCAACAGAGTATTTATGAGTTTCTTTTACACTGATAAAAAAAAGCGAGCTGGTATCGCCGGTGATACCGCCGACCTCAGGGGGTTAATCTGCATTTGTGCTCGTTGTGAATACGCAGGCCACAAGAAGTAATTAGGTGGGTTTTTTTGTTGTTTTTTTAATCACTTTTACTCAGGACATGCTAGCTGGCAACAAAGGATTCCATTCATTGTGCTAAGCTAAGCTAGCGCCGACCCTGTCAAACTAAAACAATGCATGCACTGAGACAAAAATGCATTTGCCCACCTATCTAAATGTAGGAAAGAAGGTGAATAAGCCCTATTTCAAAAAACGGTGGAGTGTTCCTTTAAGGCTGCGATAGGACTTCCTATTAACATAATCTGCCTCATGTTCCCCTAGAAAGCAGTGGAGATTGGAGCAATAGACTGCATACATGTTGCAATGACTCTAGGGAATCCTATCATAAGATTACAGAATAATAATAAAAAAGATTTAAAATAATTCTTAACATGTATTGTATAGTACATTTGTGAAATTTGCTTTTTGAAAAAAAAAAAAAAAAAAAAAAAAAGTGTTCCTGTGATGTCACCCTATCAATATATCTTACCGGCAATTTTATAAAAGACCTTTTTTATGGACATGGTCGATAAATGTCCGGGGAACACTATTAATGAAACTATTCATGTACTCCTGCAGAGCGACCTTGCAAATGGTTTGACAAACCGTGTTTTCTCTAGCTTCTGTGCATCACTGACTGTGCAAGTATGTACCACTTGCAAAAAAAAAAAAAAAAAAAAAACGCAACGCAACGCAATATTTGCGATACAGTAAGTGCATGAATTCGACATGTTAAATTCTTTATGTGCGGCTCAAGAAGTTCGCAAAGATAAGACATTGCTTCCGCGGAAAATCTGTATCTTTCATACAAGTAACTATCAGGAAAGGCAAGGGGATTTTGTCATGCTAAAAACTCTTTCTTTACGAAGTGCTCGTCTAACAATTTGCGCTGAGATGTCACAGGATTTGGAAGAAAAGGTGAAGTCATTGCAACGGACACGGGGAATAAGTTACGTCACCTATATGTTTCTTTGCTCTCAGCTGATTAGTCAAACTTCAGTCTGAAATCTCGAATCCAGAACATAGCCTGCCCCGGAGCAGGTTAGCCGTGCAGTGTAAGATACCATGGCGACGAACACTGATTAAAGCCAAGCTACTTTCATAGTACCTAAAACCCAGGGTTGGCGGAAACTAAACTGAAACATAGCTGGCTAGCCACGTAAACCGGCTTCATGGTACAGGCCCCTGGTGTTGCGAAGCAAAAGCCTAAATAGGCACTCAAAGAAGCACAGCTCGTAATGCAGGTGTGTGAGTTGTCGTCATCTATTTTGTAGTGATTGCAATGTATTCTAAATATAAACTTGTACTGTAGATCAGCGTCATTTCTGGAAAAATCATTCACCTCTTTATTACGAGTTTAAAAGAGCGTGAGCGTCATTAACGTGCCCAGACGCGACGCTTTGAATTTGCGCGTACAAGGCATAACATCGCGTCGGGAGCTGACTAGTAAAAAAGCTACAAAAGTAAAAGACAAGACGTTTGTATTCAAAGCTAAAAAGCCAACACACTACAACATTTTTAAATGTTTCAAATAAAGGATCTCATATCTATGGGTCTATCCTCTAAATTCTGCTGATGAGTTTACTTTTTTTTTTTTTTTTTTTGCTAGGTAGCGATCGTGTCTTTCTCTTCCACTTGATTTGTGTAGGCTATAGCATATTTAAGGTAACAATGCAATACATAATATCATAATATCTGCAGTCAATATTGATTAAATGGGAGGGAAAAATCCTGCCCATACCGCAGCTATGAAAAAATGATACAAGCACTTATGTTCATCTACTGAAGTGGTATTCTGGAACTGTGAGTAGCCTACATTTAATAAAACAGCAAAATAACAACAACAACAACAATAACATCTTCATTAAACAAAAAAGAGATTACCTTAGATAAAGTTTGATTAATATGTACATACAGTACCGGTAAAAAGTCTGGACCCATTACTATTTTTAATGTTTAAAGTTTCATATTATGCTCTACAAGCCTGCATTTATATGATCAAAAATACAGAAAAACAAAAACAAAAACAGGAATATTCAGCAAGGATGAGTTAAATATATAAAAAGTGATAGTGAAGACTTTTTTAAAACAACTTTTTAAAAATAAAAAAATCCTGAAAAAAAGTATCACAGGTTATAAAATAAATATTAAGCACAATTTCTAACATTTGATAATAAATCAGAATATTAAAGTTTTCTGAAGGATCACGTGACACTAAATTCAGCTTTGCGTCACAATATTTCACTATATTATTTTTCTGTATTTTTGATCAAATAAATCCAGGCTTGATGAGCATAAGAGCATAAGAGCTTTCAAAAACATTAAAAATAGTAATTTGTCCAAACTTATGTACTGCAAAGTAAAAATATACTAAATTTATAAATGAAATGTTGTATAAATATAAAGGTTAGGAATCATATTTGTTTCAAGTGTTTTTTATTGGGGGGTGGGGGGGCCTCCAACATGAATTTTGTTGGAATTTTGCCTAGGGCCTCCTATTGTCTAGAACCGGCCCTGCTTCTACCTCCACCTGGAGCCTGTTTTTTGCAAAAATCCACCACTCCCGGTTCTTCTGGTCCAATCAGTGCAGGGCTGTGTGAGATCTGACTGTCAATCACAGTTTGTGCACGCCACAGATCCCCCCTAACGCATGTTACAATATCACATGCACACGCATGAAGTTCACAGGTGTGTTGGATTGTACGAAGCGTGATGGCAGAGGGAAAATCTACTAACAAACTTCCAATTCCTCAGTAAACAACCAGAGCTAGGAGGTCAAAAACAACCAAGGAAAAGAAAATGATGCTTTGATGCTGAAGAGACGGGCGTGTTCACAGAAAATGTGCTGAACACGCACTGACGAGCATGAACTCGATGGGAGGGTGCTCGTTGGTAGTGGGGGAGGGGCATGAGAGTTATAAACATTCTAAATGTCGTCCCCTCAAGTCCCATTAATCTGCCTCACAGCTCTCTTCAGGAATTTCTTAACATAGAGGAACTTGAGGTGAATACCCATTTTTTCTTGACGACTTGACCTTCTGGTTCACGAACCCAAGGAGGTCACTCCAATCATAGCCTGGCTAACATCAGACCTCTTTCTCATTGAGACGTGGTCTGGGAACCACATGTTCATTTTCTCGTATTTGAGGCGTGGTTTACGAATCCCCAGAGCCGTTTATTGGGCGATACGAATGTCTATCAAATGTGCCTGCACGTAGCTCATAGCCAATCGTTTCAATTATACCAGATGACGTATGTAGAGCGAGAGAAATTCGACGAGGAAGAAGACGATGGCTGAAGAAGACTAAACTACTTAGAACACTATCTAAGGCTGCATCGAAAGGTAACTTTGCGTCTGATGCCTTGTTGGATCCATAGATATAAACAAACTGCTTCGGTGTGTCGCATAGACGTCGTCATCGTCTTGCTGCTCCCTCCCCGTTCTGTGATTGGTTCCCTTTTTGAGTGGAAAATCTGGTCCATGGTGTCCATAGTCCCTAGCAGCGTGAATAAAATAAAATCGCGCTGCGCGCAAGGCAGCATGGGGAAACCCAGGCTACTCCAATCACCTTGTTATAACTATACTTTTGTTCTTGCTTTTGTTCTTCTACAGGAAGTAAAACAATCAGTCATCTGACATCCCTATGAAAGATTGTAGCAGGGATTTTAGTTGACAGTTTCTTAACTTTATCTCTTTGGAAAGGCTTCACAGTTGAGACTGGGTAGCTAGGGTAGGTTTTCACATTTACATCTCTCACAATGCCCTCCTTATCAAGGTTGACCCTAACGACTCTGGCAAGCCTATACTGACCCCTTAATGCATTCTGGTCAGCAAGCCAGACGATGTCTCTTATAGCCACATTTCGCTGTTGTGTGCCACTTACTCCTCACAAATAAGTTAGGTCCAGCCAATTGACTCCACTTCCTCCAGAACCGGTTCACTTCAGTTTGAATTACCCTCAACCTTTTGTAGGAATAGCCTTCAAACTCAAAGCTCTCCAGATCTCCTTTAGGTCCGGTTCTTCCAAGCAGGAGAGAATTTGGGCTGATATAGTCCACACAGTCTTCCCGGCTCTGAGTTCTAGCATCAATAGGCCTTTCATTAGCAAGGTTGGCCGCCATGTATAGAAATGTTTGGAACTCACTACATGTGAAGACTCCGTCTCCTAAATTATGCAAGGCCCGTTTCACAATGCGAACAGCTGCTTCTGCAGGTCCGTTCCTGTGGGGCGAGTCTACTGGGTGGATTTTCCAACTCCATTCTGTTCCAAGTTTGGAAACCTAGTTCTGACTTCTGGGACTCATCCAGAAACAAGTAAAGTTCCTTCAGGGCAGGTCTGGCTCCCACAAAGTTTTTTCCAGGGTCAGACCACAGCTTTCTTGGATGCCCTCTCAATGCAGTGAATCTTTGGTAGGCCAGGAGGAAACTTTCAGTTGACTGGTCACTCACAACATCTGTGTGCATAGCTCTGGATGCCATACAACAGAAGACAATCCCCCATACCTTCAGCCTTACGTTCTTCTTTACCTCATCCTTCACTTCATAAGGTCCAAATAAGTCTGTTGTGTATTCATATGGTCTTGCTGGTGTCGTTCACTCTGGTGGAAGATCACCTATGATCGGCTGACACTTTCTTGCTCTTGCTTTTCTACATGCTACACAGTTGTCAACAACTCTTTTTGCTAATTTTCAGCCTTTTATCACCCAAGCCTTCTTTCTCATCCGTAGGAGAGTACCTGCTATTTCTTCATGGTTCACACTGTGGGCTTCTCGAGCTAGAAGAGTGGATATCCATGCTTCATATGGTAGAATGGGTACTGCCGTTTCTTCCTTATCAAAGATTTGGAACCTTCCTCCACAAACTAAGAGTCCTGTATCTTCATCTCTGAACACTGCAAGTCTGTCTAGAGTGGTGTCTTGGAAAGTTATGCCCTCCTGAGTCACAAGTAAGAGATCTCTCAATGCATCTTCACACTCTCCAACAGTAAGTACAGCATGTTTGACTCCAGACCTCACATCCTCTGTTCAAGGAAAATCATCCCAATTTGGCTTACCTGAGGTTAAATTCTTTTTCAATACCATCTTCCATTTCATTGCAGCTCTCCATATCCAGCAATAATCTACAACAACAGCAATAATCAACAGCAGCAGCAATTCATAAGCAGCGTAGCAGATCTATTCCACCAAGACCATATACATTAACATTGTCATAACCATTACCATGCTAAAAATACCCAGAGAATTGTCATGATAGAAATGAAATTTATTGCATCAGAAAACCTATTTCCTACTATATATTGGTTATGTGAGGAAAACGTATTAGCTTACGTCATGCACTATTGTAATCGTTTTGAGGTCATAAGATATTGTTCGAGGAACAGGACAAAAAATATTAATACATTTTATTTAATCAATCTGCCCTTGAGATCATAATTTAAAAAAGGGACAAAGCCAGGGCAAAGTGCACAAATAGGTAAAATAGGGCTTGGCATCAGTGCTTTTGAGGCACAGCATAGGCAGATTTAATGTGACTTAAAATGTAATTAATGTTGAAAAAGGACTGCTATTTTCGGACGTTGTGAGGTTTAGGGTCAAAATGCACTTATGTCTCAAATTATATTAAAATAATTACACCTAAAACAGTTACAGTCGTGAAATGTATGCCTTAGAGCTGCAGGATACTAAATAAATTGAGAATCAAGTTTTTCTAATCTTCTAATAAAGATCACATGTTTATTTCAGTGATTTACAAAATCTGAACATTAGTCTACTAAACAAAACAATATGACATTAGGTTTAAATAGAGCTTTAAATAGAGGCAGTCACAAGAGTACCCTAGGAGGAGTATTTGAAATTCCGCAGCATGCTATTAAAAAAATAAAATAAATGGTAGATTTCCTGTTGGGCGGAGCTAATGTCTGTGGTGTGAAAGTTGTCCGGCTTGATGAGATTTATATACGTGCAAAGATTGGTGACTGTAGCTGAAAGGGGATATTGTTAAATCTAAACAACCTGTGTTCCAAATTTGAAGTTGATATCCACTAGATGAAATACATCTCCCATTCATTTCCAATACAGTCATTGTTGACCTCGAACAAATAAAAGTGTGACTATTTTTTTCAGGAACATTTAATCTTTTCGAATCATGTCATGATTTGTTCACTCAGCAATTGTCAAAACCTTTATCAAGTTTCGTACCATTCCGATGAAGTGAAAATTCCAAAGAGACAAAACGTAAAACCTTTTGGTCAAAAATGACTGAACAGCGCCAGAGGGTTAAAAGTGTGCAATATAACTCAACTATCTGTCACGTGTTCTACCTGTGTCTGCTTGCATCTGCATTCTTAACATGGGTGTGTTTCAATATAAATTCCGTCTGAAATATAGATTTAAACTCTTTTTGATTTCTCTTCAGCATCACCTCAAATGCTCTTTGGCTGAAACCTAAATTATACAATTTATAAGAGGCATCTAAAACTAAGAACATTATCTTTTCTTAGAACTGACTTTTAATTTTTTTCCTTGTTTATCCAGAAAATGTCTACTTCAGGCTTACCTTCTTTATTCTCATCTCCAGTTCAAAGATATGCTTATGATGAAGAAGATAGTGATAGTTCTCAAAATGAAAGGTTAGTATATTTTATTTGCTTATTATTAAACTAAAACTGTTTTTTTATTTTTATTATTATATTTGTACAAGCTGTTATGTCTTTTTATTTTCTTGTTATCTAGATGTAAAAAAAGAAAAAGAAAAAAATGTGCATTTATATACAAGGCAATGTAAGTTTATTAGGGCAGGTCACTTGAGTGAATATAGACCTTATTCAGAGAAGCGCCATGACAGGTATGAAAACGAGGCTGTGAGGAATAGACTTGCGGTTTTTTCAGTGGCATCCGCTGTAGATCACTTATAATTTTCCACAGCTTATGTTTTCTGGAGGTTTTTGACTACTTAAATTTTGTCTACTTTAACACAAAATTTTGTCTAAATTTGTAACACAACCCTCTGAAGGGATGAATGTCTATCCCTCACAGCCTCGCATTCATTCCCGTTAAAAATCAAAGATGGCCCAGTTGTGAATATGGTCTATGGGCCTGTCCAAATACTTAATACAAATACATACCAAATACACTTGAGGTCTTTGCACTTGACCACCTGTCTACTTACAGTATGCATTTTCTGTATTTAGCCCAAGCGTTCACGTAGGCGTAAAGACTGCAAGTGTATGTAGAACTTTTGATTCAAAGCTGTCCATCGTTTCCGATGATGACGCTTGCTTCGGGGTTAGGGAGGGGATCAACGACATTGCCGTTGGTGCCACTTCTCGTGGGCGTTGAGGCCGATCCTTGAGCCGCACACTCGTCCACAGGTGGAGCAAGGGAAACCAAAGGACAGAGGAGCCCCAGCTGGCCTCTGGTGTCTTTGTCTGCGTCTCTCGGCTCTCCGCTGTTGGTCTTTGTTGTGGATTTGTGAAACTACTCGGGCACAGGTAACCTGCCAGGCTGATCTATCCTGTGCCAGAGCTTCAAGCTGCATGGGATTGATGTTGGAATGCTTTAAAAGTCCCTTGGTGTAGTCCTTATAGCGCTTCTTTTGTCCACCAGCTGCTCGTTTGGCGCCTTGTAGTTGGCCATAGAGGACTTGGCGAGGCAAGCGGTGGTCCGGCATACGGATGGTATGCCCTATCCATCGTAGGTGTTTCTTAGCCACAGCAGCTTCCATGCAGATAGAATTGGTGCTCTGTAGGATTTCCGCATGTTGGACTCGGTCCATCCAGGAGAGGCCGAGGATCTTCTGGAGGCAGCGGATGTGGAAGGATTGCAAGAGTGGGATGTGTCGGCTGTATGGAGTCCATGTTTCCGCCCCATAAAGCAGGGTGGAGACACACACAGCATTATAAACAGCAACCTTGGTGCTGACCCTCAGGTTTCGGTTTTCAAAAACCCTACTACGAAGGCGACCGAATGATGAAGAGTCTTTTTTGATACGGGTGTGTATTTCCATATCAAGGGAGCAGCAAGAGGACAGAGTTGAACCGAGGTAGGTGAACTGATCTACATTTTTAAGTGGAATGCCGTTTATATGGAAGCTGGGGGGTGAAGAGGTTTGAGAGAAGATTTGGGAAATAACTTCAGTTTTTTTAATGTTAACCCGAAGACCAAAGAATTGGTAGAGACTGGTCATTGTGTTGAGGGCGTGTTGCATGGTTTCAGGACTATGTGCTAGAATCGCACAGTCATCAGCATATTGTAGTTCAGCTATGCAGCAGGATTTGGTCTTCGTGTAGGCCTGCAACCTCCGGATGTTAAAGAGGCTTCCATCAAGGCGGTATTCAAGAAGAACACCATCCTTGTGTCCTAAAGCACAATGAAAAAGGTGAGTGATGGCAGAGAGAAGGAGGTTGAAAAGGACTGGAGCCAAGACACAGCCCTGCTTTACCCCAACATTTACATTAAAGAACTCTGACTGAAGTTCTCCTGTGGTGACTCTGGCTTGCATCCCATTGTGCAGCTGCTGTAGAATGGTGAGGAACTTGGGTGGTACCCCAAGTTTGGAGAGTTGTTTCCAGAGCATCTCACGGTTGATAGTATCAAATGCATTACTGAGGTCAATGAAGGCTATGTGGAGGTCTGTGCGCTGCTCTCTGCTTTTTTCTAGCAACTGCCTTAAGACAAAAATCATGTCAGTGGTAGATCTAGTCTTCCGGAAACCACATTGCGTTTCCGGGAGTGCAGCTTCTGAGATGTACTTAACTAGCCTATTGAGCATGATTTTTGCCAAAACTTTCCCTGCGATGGAGAGGAGGGAGATTCCACGGCTGTTGCCACACACAGCTCTGTCCCCTTTTTGTTTATAGATGACCACAATATCGGCATCCTTCCAGTCTTGTGGGAGGGTCTCACATTCCCAGATGTGACAGATGAGGAGGTGCAGGCGGCGTGTAAGGAGGTACCCTCCATGCTTGAAGACCTCTGCCGGAATGCCATCAGGTCCAGCACTTTTATTGTTTTTAAGACTCGCAATGGCTTGGCGTGTCTCCGGGAACTGAGGGGGATTGTTGAGGTGTGTGACTAGTGGTAGGTCGGGGATGTTATCCAGGATATAAATGTCAACAGGGTTATTGAGGTTGAGGAGAGTCTCAAAATGGTTTGCCCAGCGGGTGAGGATCTCATGGCGGTCCTTGAGGAGAGTCGAGCCATCAGCTGAACGAACTGGAGCAATCGCTCTCTTCCTGGGGCCGTAGAGAGTTTTGATGGCATCATAGAAGCCCTGCGAATTGTTGCATTCTGCCATGCGCTGTATCTCTTCTGCCTTCTTCACCCACCAAGTGTCCTCCATGATCCGGAGGGCACGTTGGGTTGCAGATCTCGCTGCATTAAAGGTGGCTTTCAAGGTAGGAGATCCAGGGCAGGACAGGAGAGCTTTATGGGCATCATGTTTTATTTTGAGGAGTGTCTGTATCTCAGCCGAATTGCTGTCAAACCAGTCCTGGTGATGTTTTCTCGACTGGCCCAATGCCTCTGAAGCTGCACTGTGGATGGCTTGGCGCAGCGTTGGCCAGTCGGCTGATTCCTCCGGGATCTTTTTGAGGTTATCAGCGAGGAGCTGTCGAAGGAGGTCTCGTGAAGTGGAGCTACTGAGTGCTGAGCAGTTGATTTTTTGTTTGGGAGCTGTCCTCTGACCACGGGGTCTAATACTCATGAGGAGTTTGGATCTGACCATGCGGTGGTCAGTCCAACACTCTGCTCCGCGCATGACTCGAGTGGAGAGGACATCTTTCCGGTCATTTTGGCGGACTATTACGTAATCAAGGAGGTGCCAATGTTTTGAGCGTGGGTGCTGCCAGGTGGTTTTGAATCTGTTCTTCATCTGAAATATGGTGTTGGTGATGACCAGTTGGTGTTCTGCACAGAGAGAAAGGAGCCGGAGGCCGTTGTCGTTCATCTTCCCAACTCCGTGCCGGCCAATTACCTTATCCCATACCAGGTGCTCTATGCCCACTCTGGCATTGAAATCTCCCATGAGAATGAGTTTGTCTGTGGCTGGTGTTTTTCTTATGGCAGAGTCGAGGGCAAGGTAAAAGTCCTCTTTGATGTTAGACTCGGCAGCAAGCGTTGGTGCATAGGCACTAATGAGGGTGGCAAAGCATCCTTTTGCAAGGGGGATGCGCCAGGTCATCAGCCTCTCATTGATGCCGACAGGGGATTCAGGGATAAGCTGCAGCAGTTTGGACTTCACTGCAAAACCAACTCCATGGGTCCGGCGAGTGCCTTCGGGGACCCCTTTCCAGAAGAAAGTGTACCCTGCACCAACCTCCGTCAGGGAGTCCTCTCCATGAAGTCTGGTCTCACTGAGGGCTGCAACATCGATGTTGTACCTTGCTAGCTCTAGGGCCACAAGTGCTGTTCTACGATGAGGCTTGTCAGGTGTCTCAGCCAGGTCCAACAAGGTGCGGACATTCCATGAAGCAATACTCAGGTGTCTATTTCTTTCTTTCGTTTTTCGACCGCATGGTGGGATGCTCCGGCGGTTGCGGTATACCGCCCAGAGTGTATGGGGCAGACATTTTTTGAACCACCTTTTCCAGGTCCTTCCCCATCTCAGGGGTGAGCAGCGTGGAACTGCTCAGTCGCGATGGAAGCTGCCGAGGCAATGTGCTGCTCCATCCCACAATTGCAACGACCATCACTCCATTGCCGCCTGTGTGCATGGTTTGGCTAGGCACTTCTAGCCACATCCTTGGCCTGTGCCTGCCACCATTCCACATCGCCACAGGACTTTTGGGGGGGGGGGGGGGATCAGGGGGGAAGCAAGAAGCTTGCACATAGGTAAGGATTAAGGTGAAGGTGCAGGTGTGCATTCCACACTCCCACCATCTTGGCTCCTTCCAGAAGGATCTCCGGTGGCATGAGAGAACCCATGACGACCTTCGTCTGAAAGGAGTTGCAGGGGGCTGCCGGTAACCCGGTCTGCTGGGTTCCGCCTATGCCTGTCCCCAAAGGCAGATTTGTCGTCAGGGTTTACTCCCCTAGCCACTGTACCCCTCCGGGTTTACCCACGTGGCGGTGGGGCTGCCTTCTTCAGACTTTGCCGTCATTTTGGTGGTTCTCTCACACCCACCATTTTCCGGCGACTCCATCGTTGAGGCATTTGGGATCACTCTTGGTCTGGCCTCTACCCTTTGACCTGTTCGGCATGGGTGGCCCTACCAGGAGTACAAGACTCCCGCCGACATAGCTCTAGGGGTCACGGAGACACGCAAAGTGCCCCACCACGATAAGGTGGTGATCCTTCGAGACACAGAACTTTTGATTACCTGTTGGGACACAGACACACTTATTGTAACGTTTTATAGTCCACTGAGGCAAGCTTGTTGAGAACCCAAGTGCAGTTTATTAACAATATCAAACATAAAAAGCATGGCATGAAACTAGAAACAAGAACATAAACTAGACATGAGGCTTACAAACAGCAGTTACACAAAACAATACTAGACAAAGACACAGGGCAAACATGAGGGCTTAACTACACAAGACTAACGACTAGACTAGGGACACCTGTGAACAATTAAACAATGAACCAATGACAATATGACACATCAGTCAAGGGAACACATGGCAGGATCACATGACTTGAACAAGGGATCACATGACATACAGGAACAAGGAACAAAACCAGAAATGTGACACTTATAGTATTATAAAAATGCAAGTGTTTGCAGAGCTTTTTTATTATTTATTTTTTTTATTTTAAATAGTAGCACTTCTAATTAAGTGATAAAGAGCAGTTGCAAATGTTGCATGCTTGCATGCTTGGTATCTATGAACGTCTAGGTTACGTATGTAACCCCCGTTCCCTGAAGGAGGGAACAGAGATGTTATGTCAGAACTAGGGCTGTAGTACTCGAGTCCGGTCTTGGACTCGAGTCCGGACTCAAGACCGTTTTTCTATGGTCTCAGACTTGTCTCGGACTCGCTGGTATTCGGACTCGGACTTGTCTCGGTCTCGGCCACTGGTCTTGCCAAATATGGCTTTTGGTCACGACCGAATCCAGGAGTCTTTATTATGTTCCCAGTAATCACACATACGTCGCCGTGATATTAAAACAAAATATTATTGGAGGGGAAGTTAAACACTGGCCACTTGTCACAAAGACCATTCACTGTTCTTCAGAATAACGCATGGAGGTCGTTAAATGCCATTAAAGTGTTTATTTTAGGTTCTCCCAAGCCAGCAAAGTACAGGGGCTCACAGGTGCCAAGGCATGAAAAATTGAAAAAAAAGAAAAAAAACTTCAATATAAAAACACAAGAACCTTGTATCAGGTCTGTTCCTTCAATCAAAGTACTCAGCAGATACTGCATTCACTACCAACAGTCTTAGCCCTCCTGATCACTCAATTCTGTGAGAATTTATACACCTGGGTACAACCATTTCTCAGCAATAATCACCTGGGAAAGTAATTAAGACCATAAACATGTAATACATTCCAAGTAACAATAGTATGTGATCAAGTAACCAGTTCCTTCACCACACAAATTCAAATAACAGTACAAGCTTCAATAAATACACTTCCATAGTAATTAGAGGAACTAAACATCAATAACATCAAACCAATTCCCCCTCTTTTCCCACCACACTTGGTATCTCCCACTCCCCATGATGCAACACAGTACAGGTATAAAAGCATGAGAAAAGTCCATTCCAGTCTTTTACAAACCAAATGTGTGTACATGTGTGTGTTGAAAGGGCTAACAAGGGGTCACAAGAGCAGAGGGTAGCTCTGTGACACTTCTCCCTCCTTCTGCAGACGACAACTGTCGTCACAAATGTCAAAGCTCCACCCCTCCATGAACCGGGGTCAAAGAACCCAGTTTAGTCTGTACCTCCTCTGGAATTCGAGACAAAAAGTCAGCTACCTTGTTCCTAGCTCCCGGGCAGTATTTCACAGTGAACTGGTAGGGCTGTAGAGAAAGAGACCATCTCGTAATCCGGGCATTAGAGTCTTTCATGCGCTCCAGCCATTGCAGAGCTCGATGGTCGGTTTCTAACACAAAGGGTCTTCCCAGCAGATAGTACCGAAGTGAATCAGTGGCCCATTTAATGGCCAAGCACTCCTGCTCCACTGTCGAATAGCGCGTTTCTCGAGGGAAGAGTTTTCGACTCAAGAATGCCACTGGCCTGCGATCTCCATCCACTTCCTGCAGTAACACCGCCCCCAGTCCGACACCAGAGGCATCCGTCTGCAGGATGAAAGGTTTCTGGAAATCCGGGCTAAGCAGAACAGAGTCTCCACATACTGCCTCTCTTAAGTCCTGGAAAGCTCGCTCACCCTGCTCCGTCCAGACAACCTTATTGGGTGCTGTGGCTCTAGTGAGATCTGTAAGCACAGAGGCCCTGGCCGAAAAGTTAGGTATAAACCTGCGATACCATCCCAACAAGCCCAGAAACGATCTCACCTGTTTCTTAGTTGTGGGGGGTTGGTAACTTCGAATGGCCTCGATCTTCTCCTGCTGTGGCCGAATGACTCCTCCTCCAATGACAAATCCCAAGTAGCTGATCTCTCTCTTGGCTATCGTACACTTCTTTGGGTTAATGGTAAGACCGGCTGCCATAATCCTCCCCAGGACTTGCCGCAGATGTTGACAGTGTTCTTCCCAGGTTTCACTGAAGATGACCACGTCGTCTAGATATGCTGCAGCAAACTCTCTGGTACCTTGCAGGATCTGGTCCATTAAACGTTGGAAAGTCGCTGGCGCCCCCTGCAGGCCAAAGGGCATAACCCTGAAATGGAATAGCCCAAATGGGGTTTTAAAAGCTGTCAGTTCCTTGGCTCTGGCAGTTAAAGGGACCTGCCAGTACCCCTTACATAAGTCCACAGTGGATAGGTATTTGGCTCTGCCCAGTCTTTCCACCAATTCATCGATTCTTGGCATTGGATAAGGGTCTACCTTAGACAGGCTGTTCAATTGTCTGAAGTCAATGCAAAATCTAAGGGTTCCATCTTTCTTGGGGACTAGAACAATGGGGCTACACCACTCACTAAGGGATGGTTCAATCACACCCATGGAGAGCATAATATCTAATTCATCCTTAAGCACTGTCACCAGGCGTTCAGGAATTCGATAACTCTTCTGGCGGGCGGGAGTTGTCTCCTTAAGGATGACATCATGTAGTACCAGATTGGTACACCCAGGCTTCTCCTGGAACAGACTGGGATCCAACAGCTGCTTTACCTGGTCTCTTTGGGGTTGCTCTAGATGGGATATATCCACAGTTTGTTGGGTGGAGCTGGTTGGAAAGTACTGCTCTGTTGGTTCCTCTTCCTCCCCGACCACCCGAACGAAAAGTTGCACAGCCCCAGTCTCTTTCCTGTGATGGAATTCTTTCAACAAATTAACATGGAAGTTTTGCTTTTTCTTACCCCGTTCTGGCATTGAGATCTCGTAGGTGACTCTACCAGTTTTCCGCAAAACCTCGTAGGGTCCATGCCACTTAGCTAGCAACTTGTTCTCATTGGTGGGTAACAGCAGCAGCACTTTTTGGCCAGGCTCAAATGATCTCTCCCTTGCCCGCTTATCATACCAGACTTTCTGAGTTTGCTGGGATCTTTTTATGTTCTCCTGGGCTAATGAGGTCATCTCTTCCAGACGCTCCCTCATTTGGACCACATACTGGACCACACTGCACATACCATCTTTGGGTCCCTCCCACTGCTCTTTCAGCAGGTCCAACGGTCCTCTCACCTGCCGGCCATATAAAAGTTCAAATGGGGAGAAACCTGTGGATGCTTGCGGCACCTCTCTGTAAGCAAACAACAGATAAGGTAACCATTGGTCCCAGTCAGACCCTGACTTGGAAACAAACTTGCGCAGCATGCTTTTGAGGGTTTGGTTGAAGCGTTCAACCAAGCCGTCAGTCTGGGGGTGGTACGGTGTGGTCTTAATGGCCCTGATTCCCAACAGTTGGTACACCTGTTTTAACAGCACAGACATAAAATTTGTACCCTGATCTGTTAAGATTTCGCCAGGAATCCCTACTCTGGAAAACAGCTGTACAAGACAGTTAGCTACTTGTCTAGCTTTGATGTTTCTAAGGGGAAAAGCTTCCGGGTATTTGGTGGAATAATCACAGATTACTAAAATATACCGATTCCCATTCTTACTTCTTTCCAGGGGCCCCACTATATCCATTCCCAGGCGACTAAAGGGTGTGTCAATGACCGGCAATGGTAACAAATGTGCAGGTGCAACTCTCCTTCCAGATGTCATCTGACACTCTGTACAACTACGAATAAACTCTGTGATATCCGTATACATCTTAGGCCAACTGAACCGACTTGACAACCTGGCTAACGTCTTATGCTTGCCTAAGTGTCCTGACCACGGAACAGAGTGCGCCAAAGTCATAACGGTATGGCGCATTGATTCCGGAACTACCAAGGCTTCAACCTCCCCTTTCACCTGATAGAGGATACCTTTTTTCACAATGTACTTTTCGTCCATCAAACACGATCCAACCTCCTTTCTAACACCATCTACTACAGATACCTTCTGGAACCAGTCCTGCAAAGTAGGATCATTTTTCTGCATTTCAGCTATGTCTTCAGGGATTTTTATACTAAGAGGGCATTCTGGCAAAGGCAGCTCCTCAACCTGCTCTTTCACACTACCCTCAAACTTACGTTTACGCCTTTCCTTTTTAGATTTGCGTTTTTTCTCAACGGCTACCTCAAAGTCAACACCAGCAAAAGGCATCTCATTGAAATTAGCTATAGCACTCTGGGCTCGAGTTACTGCATAACAAGGCTGAACTTTGGGTACCAAATCACAAAGAATGGGAAGATCTCTCCCTAATACTACTGCATGAGGCAACTGAGACGCTACGGCCACCTGCAAGAAAAAAGTCTGCTCCTGCACTGTTAGGTAAATCTCTGCGATCGGATACTCCTTAACTTCTCCATGTACACAGCAAACTTTAATGGCATTCTGGGTAATATATTCATCTTCAGGAACCAAGCTGTCATGTACTAAAGTCTGAGTACTACCTGTATCCACTAAGGCCTTAGCCGACTGACCATTCACAAGTACTGGCGTCAATATGTCTGTGGGGCATGTCTGTCCTGACTCATGGGCCAAAGTATGTGGTAGGTAGGGGCAAGGAACATCACCGAAAGCAGAATGTTTAACTTTCCTGGATGGACAACTGGGCTTTGTATGTCCCATCTCCCCACAATAGTAACATCTAACTTCTTGCTTATTAGTTCTATCCCCTTGCTTTCCCACAAAACTCACTTTACCATGGCCATGACCACCCTCACCCCCAGACTTACTTGGCCATCTTTGACTTCGACCTCCAAAGCTGTGGTGGGCCTCCCGGCGTGCGGCCATGTACGTCTCTGCAAGCTTGGCTGCTTCTTCTGCTGTAGCTGGATCATGCTCCTTAATCCACACTGCCATGTCAGGGCTTATCATTCGCATAAATTGCTCCAAGATAATAAGTTCGGACAATTGCTGAATAGTACACTTCTCTGGCTTCACCCATTTTGAGAAGAGATCCTTCAATCGCACATAAAGCTCACGGGGGTTCTCGTCTGGCAGAATCTCTGATGAGCGAAACCTCTGCCGGTAGATCTCTGCATTTATCTGATACTTTTTAAGTATCGCCTCCTTAACTTTATCATAGTCCTCCGCATCATTACCATCCATGGCGACATAGGCACCACGTGCCTTACCCGTTAACAGGGGAACAAGTCTGATTGCCCAATTGGCTTGAGGCCATCTGCACGCCGTGGCCATCCTTTCAAATGTTGTCAAGAACTGCTCGATGTCATCATCTCTTGTCAAGGGATGTAATCTTGGCTCGATGCTTCCTGATGACATACCTTCTCCGGTTGGCACTGGGCTTGCAGCTGTAGACACGGCCTGACCTTCCCTTTGGTCCCCTTCAGCCTGGATCTGAATCACCTGATGTTGTATTTGCTGAAATTGGTGCTGCATATTTCGCCAACGCTGGTCCTGCTTCACCATTACTTGCTCCATTCGGTCATCACGGGCGGCTTGGGACTGCAGGAGAACTTTAACCAGGCCGGCCAGCTCTGAGACAATTCCCTCTGCCGGACCCGCTGCAAGAGTAGTTACTGCGTCACTCCTACTGGCAGCCACTGTTTCTTGTACCTCCGTAGAACTGGGCGGCTCCTGATCCATTCCCAACTGCGCCTCTGTGACCCCCACCCGGTCTTGTCTGGTCTTGGGTGGCATAACGATCCCACTTCTGACACCACTTGTCACAAAGACCATTCACTGTTCTTCAGAATAACGCATGGAGGTCGTTAAATGCCATTAAAGTGTTTATTTTAGGTTCTCCCAAGCCAGCAAAGTACAGGGGCTCACAGGTGCCAAGGCATGAAAAATTGAAAAAAAAGAAAAAAAACTTCAATATAAAAACACAAGAACCTTGTATCAGGTCTGTTCCTTCAATCAAAGTACTCAGCAGATACTGCATTCACTACCAACAGTCTTAGCCCTCCTGATCACTCAATTCTGTGAGAATTTATACACCTGGGTACAACCATTTCTCAGCAATAATCACCTGGGAAAGTAATTAAGACCATAAACATGTAATACATTCCAAGTAACAATAGTATGTGATCAAGTAACCAGTTCCTTCACCACACAAATTCAAATAACAGTACAAGCTTCAATAAATACACTTCCATAGTAATTAGAGGAACTAAACATCAATAACATCAAACCAATTCCCCCTCTTTTCCCACCACACTTGGTATCTCCCACTCCCCATGATGCAACACAGTACAGGTATAAAAGCATGAGAAAAGTCCATTCCAGTCTTTTACAAACCAAATGTGTGTACATGTGTGTGTTGAAAGGGCTAACAAGGGGTCACAAGAGCAGAGGGTAGCTCTGTGACACCACTTAATAACTATGGGCATTTCGGGTCTTTTTCGTGAGCCGGCTCGTTTCACTCAGCTCACTGAAAAGAGCCGGCTCTTTTGACTCACAAACGGCTCTTTAAAAAATAAATGTTTAAATAAACTCGCTGAAAGTCCACCGCTAGTGCAACGTGAATATTCACATTTTTGATTGTCCATAACACCCCGAAAAATAGCCTGCTTGCCTTGCACATCTAATTAATGGGCAAAGGTTTCCGACTTTTTTTCTTACCTTTCTTTCTTTGCCTATTCCACGAGTGGTAACGTTAGGCTCCAATGATTGGCTGTTTTAAAATATAGCTAATATCGAAACAAAATAACCCAGCTCATAACTTGCAGGTATGCTTAGTGGCAAACTTTTTTCATTTGATTGCTTCAGCCGCCAGCCGCCACCCGCCTGAATTTAATTAAAATATTATTTTTCGTCACGTCATCCGCCCGATCCGCGGTTTATCCGCATCTCTTGTGTGTGTGTGTGTGTGTGTGTGTGTGTGTGTCTGTGAGTTGGCTCGGCCTTCCCTCATGCAGTTTAATTGGTTGACATCGCGTGTATGATTGACAGGAACAGAATGTGAGGCTGATCAGACGTGTGTGCTCCTTTAGGCCTATATATATATAGCCTATATATTTTTTTTTTTCTTTGAATTTGTCAATTATTTTAAATAAAATTAAAATTATTCATTATTACATAGTGATTTAATTTCTATAGGCTATAGCCTATATTTTTTTAGCAGACTTTTTTTTTTCCTGTCCTGGACTCGGTCTTGACTCGGACTCGAACCTTTTTGGACTCGGTCTTGACTCGGACTCGAACCTCTTTGGACTCGGTCTTGACTTGGACTCGACTAGTCCTGGTCTTGGACTTGTCTTGGACTCGACAAAGGTGGTCTTGACTACAGCCCTAGCAGGGCTGTAGTACTCGAGTCCGGTCTTGGACTCGAGTCCGGTCTCGAGACCGCTTTTTTATGGTCTCGGACTTGTCTCGGACTCGCTGGCATTCGGACTCGGACTTGTCTCGGTCTCGGCCACTGGTCTTGCCAAATATGGTTTTGGTCTCGACCAAGTCCAGGTGTCTTTATTATGTTCCCAGTAAGTACACATTTTAAACTTTTTTCATTTTAATTTTTTCATTTCACCCGCCCGAATTTAATTAAAATATTATTTTTCGTCACATCATCCGCCCGAACGACCCATCACTACCAATAACCAATCACAAAAACAAAAAAACAAAACAAAAAAACTAATAACCAATCACACACTAGATTATCTTCACACGGTACGCTCTGCATCTGCGTGCCCTGCTAACGTTCATTTTCATTGATTCACACACACACACTATAACAAACGAAAATGTCCGCCAATTCTGCCATCATCAAATTTGCTTATAGAAATCACCAGGAATTTCTCAGCGCTGCACTTAAAAAGAAACACAGAGCAGACTGCAAATTCTGCAAAGCAACAATTTCGGAAACCTGTGGGACAACGTCAAACTTCGTCAGACACCTGCAGAGGAATCATACATTGCGGTAAGTTAACTGCAGAGCTGGAGCTGCTAAGCCTTGACTATGTGTTAACGTTAACATTAGCTAACATAGCAGAAGATAAAGGTAATGTTCTTGGACATAAAGTTATAATAATTTATGTCTGGTATTACTGGTTTCATGAGGTAATTTTTTTTTTTTTATGTTAACTAGCGCAAACTAAGATTCACATTTTAACTAGAATTAGGAGACTCAAGCATGTCCTGCACGTCTCTGAAATAAATGAAAATGGAACGGAGCAAAGTATATAGCCTATATTTATTACATGGCTTGGTTGAATTCTAATGTAGAATGCGGTCTGTTATCAAGAAATAGCACATACCACACCATTGCCATGAAAAACAGAGCGTTGCTATGGACGCAGGACTCTAACCGTAGAGACGGAACGGACTATTTTCTTTAGCGGAAGCAATACAGTCGTTTTTTATTCAATAAACTCCCTTTTAAATCAATATTTTGTGTCAAAGACAAAGTATTACATATTGCGGAGTTGCTTGTTAATTTATATCACTGAGTAATATAACTTTGTAGATGACATGTTATCACTGTGTGTAGTGATCTGATCTGATCATAATAAACTGTAAATTAGGCTAACGTTACGTGCATTTAATGGTAATTTAAAACTTATGTCAGGCATATTTTCTGTGTATGCAGTATTTCTCTTCTGTAACATAACAGACATTTTTTAATATGTCCAGTCAGAAAAAAAGTATACTGTACTTGTTTGAGACAGACTTAAGTTAAACACTAAAAGACTGTGGCAAAGACCTGGCTCTCCCTTCATGTCAGTGTCTGGACACAGCTTTGAATGCAATTTCAGTTTCATAGAACATTTAATAAACAAAGAAAGCCATTTATTAGGCTAATAGTTTGACGATCCAGACACAACTTTATTTAGTTTTTCTAAGTATATGGAGTGGACATTAATGAATGATTGGGAATACAGATTTCACTTCTCTTTAAATAAAGCTTATTATCTGCCTGTTATTCAGTTCACTTATAGATGCTTTTGTATTTCCATCTCCAGCCTGCAGGAGTATCGGCAAGGACTTCAACAGGGGGATTCACAGCCAATGATTGATGATGCATTTCAGCAGCGACCATTGCAAGTTCAAGTTTACAATGCTTCTTCATCAAGGCAGCAGGCTATCAACCAAGCGATCATCCATGACCTTATCATTGGCTGCTGTCTACCTATATCAATCGTGGAAAATTAACATTTCAGACATTTTTTACACACCATGGATGAAAGGTACACCCCAATCTCCAGAATAACGATAACCAGCAAACAGATACCTCAACTAGTGATGAGAGTGAAAGCTAGTGCATCAAGTCCAGTCTGGTAGATCAGAAATCAATCTCTGTAACTGCAGACATATGGTCAGACTGCACAATGAGATCTTACCTGGGAGTCACAGCTCATGTTCTCAACTCTTCGACCAGTGGGTACACTCTGAACGCCTACCTGCTGGACTGCAGGAGATTCAAAGGGCGTCACAGCTCTGAAAACATTTCAGCTGCATTTGATGAAATACTAGATGACTACAATATCAGTGATAAGGTAGATTTTATCATCACTGATAATGCAGCTAACATGAAGAAGGCTTTTAAAGTAATTATGGCAGACCACTCAGATGACAGTGAGGATGACAGTGAGGATGAGGAGGACATGGTTGGGGAACAGTTAAATACGGACTTTCTTCTTGGTTCCCGTCAACGGCTATCCTGCTTTGCCCACAGTCTTCAACTGGTTATCGGGGATGGGATGAAAGAAGTAAAAGTGATGTCTCGGGCAATCTCAAAAATGGCCAAACTTGCCAGTCTGCTGCACAGTAGCACTGTCTTTAACTATGGGTGGTCAACTCTGTTATTGATATCAACTCTGTTACCATCAATGTCAACTCTGTTTGTTTTAAGGTTTTGCTTTAAAATTATCATTATGTGTGTTTTATTGTCAACAAATTGATCAGAAGCTGATTAGCATAACTAGTATTCTTACTACATGGAATTTTAAAGGATTTTATTCATTTTTAAAGCTATGTTTAGTGAAAATGCATACTGGCAACTTTTCAGTTATTTTTACTCTAAAACAAAAAGTCTCTATCTTATTAGGCTTAAAGTTGAATTAATGTAAGAAGAGACAAAAGTTATCTTAGGGAAGACATGGTTTTTAATTGTGTTACATAATGTGTTAACTGTATATGTTTGACCCAATTTGTCTATTAGTCAATTTGTCATAGTGGACAAAAATGTCCATGTCAAAAAACTGTCATAAAAATGTTAAGCTTGGGAACACAGACTTAAGTTTGGTCTCATTTTAAAGAAAACCCTTGGCAGATTATTGCTTTAGTGAAAAAAGTGGGAAAAAAATGAAAACGGGAAAAATTTTTTATAGAAGTTTAAGTTTATGAAAATGATTTATGAACATTATGAATTATTTTATATAGATTATATATTTTATGGAACTTGTTGAACTCTAAAACTGAAAGAAATTCAAAGCCATAGATCTTAACAAGTTGTGTTCCAAATTTGAGGATGAGTCATGGGGGGGGGGGGGGGGGGGGGGTGTGGCAGTAACAGATTTTCCCCATTGGATGCCAGCAAAACTCCACTGGTGCACACAGTGGCTGGGTTTTAGTTTTGCAGTTGAGTTTTTCTCTCTCAAATATTACAAGCACACACGCACATTTTTTTTATTACACACATACAAACCACACTCTGACATCCTAATATATCCTATTGGCTCTAATATGCCGAAGCAGAAAACAGGATATTTGATTTAGTAGTAACAAAAATAGTAACAAAAATAATTTTGAAGCCTTGCCAACAGAATGCATCATTTTATAGTTAAATGGCACTGGGAATAAAAATTGGAAGAGGATTGTGTACCTAGTGCAAAATAGATTTTTTAAAGAAAATGGGGGGTGAAATAGTAGCCTGGTCCTACCAAGGGGGTAATCTATTAGCCGGAAAGTGAAGCTTCCCCGGGGGCCACCATTGATTAGCAGACCATCACCTGCTGTTAGCATTCCATTGACTCCCATTCATTTTGGCGTCACTTTGACAGCGAATAACTTCACATCTGAGATGTTTAAAGACTCCATTTGTCCATTATTTATTTCTAAAGAAACACGAAAATGTATAAAAGGCTCCGTTACCTTGTAATCTTATGTTATGGCCCCGTAGAAGCAGTTTTTGTAAAAATAGACTAACAATTGCGTCATAACCACGTGCCTCTCTGTCGCACAGTAGTGAAATTACTGTATAGACAGGAGGAGGAGAAGCTCGCGGGCAATCGGGGGGACGTGGAGGCAAAATGACCAAATAATTAATCAGAATACTTAGCAAAAGTTGCTCCGGCTCCTAGCTCATGGACACCTCCTACTCACGATCTCCATCTCTGCAAGTTTCGGAAGGGAATGATTCAAATTTCTCGTGGCACAGCTACTAGAAGACAGACAGGTTG
Organism: Rutilus rutilus; assembly: GCF_951802725.1. Lineage (NCBI taxonomy): Eukaryota > Metazoa > Chordata > Actinopteri > Cypriniformes > Leuciscidae > Rutilus > Rutilus rutilus. Next base: position 14,470,701 of record NC_140233.1, read on the forward strand.
CTCACGTCACATCTATGTCGTCAAGCTCAGTTTGAGTCTGCGCGTACTGCTCAGCCATCAGGAAGTGAGTGCTTCTAATTGACTTCACTTTTCTCCGTTGAATCCAATGGGGTCGCTGTGTCCATTTCTTTTACTGTCTATGGGTCCTACCAGACTCTTGTACAAGAGAGTCTGGCCACTCTCCATTGAGAAGCGTTAACTTCCTTGAAGGCGGGTACTCTGTTGTAGTTTAAATCTATTGGATCTGCCCAGAGCCACTCTGAATCTGCCATAACCAGTTGGGCCGTAGAAAACCTGCGAATATACCACAAACCCAGACGACGTACTGAAGGAAAATGAAAATTGAGTGGAAGTACGTAGGTGGGCGGAGCCAGGCTAGTGAAATAGTAAAAATCCAATAAAAATACACACCTGTGCCACATTTTATGCAGTTAGTATTAACACAGGCCATAATGGATTCTGATTGGCTTTCAAAGTTTTTATAGTTTATCAGCAAAAAAAAAAAGAAAAAAAAACATTCTGAAAGTGATTCCAACGATATATTTTCTGTGTGCCGTTAATATCCATATAGTTGTGGTTTGGACTCTGCTATTCCTTAACATACATACAATGTGTTTTTTTAGACATCTTTATCACTATCTTTATCAAATTAAAGAATGATTACTTTTGTCATCACATGCACTGTTGTCACACCATTTTCCACTGTCAGTTTTCTTGGTCGCTAACTGGACTATGTTTGTTATAGGAATTGTCACCAGATGTCCACTAGAGCTGAGGCTGAGGAAGGTTACTGGTGGAGCCAACTGGAAGGCTGTTCTATCCTACCGTAAAAAGAGAATTGAATTTGTGGATCCGTCATTTGTTGCAGGTTTATAAACTGCTTGCAGTCTCTTTTGCGTTCTTAACTTGATGTTTTTTTTGCAACTGATTCGAAATGATCAATCTTACAACTGAATTTAAATTATGAAATGTTGCAGGTCCTATTAAAGCCGGCAAATTGGCGAATGGAAAGGTAGCACATCCATCTTATGATTTGAAGACATTTGAATTTGGAGATCCTTCATTAGTTGAAGAACATGTTGCAGCCGGTTAGTAAATCTGCAGGAAAACTCCTTTCTTTTCAGAGTTATTAGAACATAATATAGAGATCAAAATCTCAAGCTGCAGTCACAATCAGTAAATAAATATAAACATTTGTTTTGTCTTATAAAATTTATGGCTGTTGTCTTGGATGCTGATTCAGTCAATTAAATGTATTATTCCAGTTCATCATATCACTGCACAGAACTCATATTGCATAGCAATATCCTGTTATATGAAGGGCTATAGGTGCATGTACGCCATGTCGTAATTATGAGATTCTGACTTGTAAAAGGCACCTGTCCTCGTAGAAACTTGTAAAGCTTCGACTTCGACCAAATTACCGCTTTACCCCCTGACTGCTGTAATTCATTTTGGCATTGAAAGTGTTGCCATAGAAACACATAATTCTGAGTCTGAGGACATGTCCCTTTAAGGCAACTCATATCTCTTTAAATGGGAAAATCTCCAAAACTGTTTGCAAAGCTTACGATTAAATCTCATATTTGAAATCACCAATGAAATTTTACAACAACTGTCTCATAAATACAAAATACACATATGACCCAGAGGGGGCTGCATATGGAGAATCACTGGGGTGTCTAGCCGCAGGTGGAATATTTCAACCCCAGGGTTGGCAAGGTGGCTTGCCGAGGGAAAGACACATGCTCAGAGAGGCTTACAGTGGAAATACACAACGTAGGGGTCGCCCAGAGGGGGAACCATGCACATGGAGGCACCTGGTCAAAGCGAAAGCTGCCGATGGCATAACTCTGGCGTTGACTTCAACAGCGCTGGAGGAAACTCAGGGCTTATTAGGCTCACCTGAGGAGAATATCGCACGTATCCCATCCGTGGAGAGGAATGGCGAGCAAGCGAAGACACCTGAGCAGAATCTAGTACCAGCTGGTTGAAGCGAGTACATGAGTAGAAACTGGTTCCATTCGGAGATTGTTGAATCTCACGAATGTGTTGGGTGTCGCCCAGCCTGCAGCTCTGCAGATGTCTGTTAGTGAGGCGCCATGCGCTAGAGCCCAAGAGGAGGCCAACACCAAGGGGGCATAGTCGACCTTGCTGCTGGTATGCCAAAGCAATGGCGTCCACTATCCAGTGAGACAACCTTTGCTTGGAGAGAGCCTTTCCCTTCAGCTTCCCACCATAACAGACAAAGAGCTGGTCTGAGGTCTTGAAACACTGCGTAAGCACGGTATTGGACAGAGCAGTGCCAAGGCTGGGTCTGCCTCCTCCAAGGGCAGTGCTTACAGGTTAACCACCTGGTCTCGAAATGGAGTGGTGGGAACCTTGGGCACATATCCAGGCCGGGGTCTCAGGATCACGTGAGAGTAGGCCGGGCCGAATTCCAGACACGCTTCGTCAACGGAAAATGCCTGCAGGTCCCCTACCCTCTTGAAGGAGGCAAATGCAACCAGGAGCGCTGTCTTCATTGACAGGAACTTAAGCTCCACTGATTGCAGAGTCTCAAAGGGAGCACTCTGCAGGGCAGTTAGAACCACTGAGAGGTCCCAAGAGGGTATGAGAGGAGGGCGAGGAGGATTCAGTCTCCTCGCTCCTCTCAGGAACCTGATGAACAGGTCATGCTTTCCCACGGACTTACCTTCAACTGCGTCGTGATGTGCGGCGATAGCGGCAATGTACACTTTCAGGGTGGAGGGAGACAGCCTTCGCTCCAATCCTTTTTGCAGGAAGGTAAGCACGACACTGATCTGGCATTTCCTGGGGTCTTCTCGGCGAGAGGAGCACCAGGTGACGAAGAGGTTCCACTTCAACGCGTAGGCATGTCTCATAGATGATGCTCTAGCGGAAGTGATGGTAGCCACCACTGCTGGTGGTAGGGTACTCAAACCTGCCTCGTCCCGTCCAGGAGCCACACGTGGAGGTTCCAAAGATCAGGACAAGGGTGCCATAGGGTGCCCCGTCCCTGAGAAAGGAGGGCCTTCCTCAGAGGGATTGGCCAGGGAGGTGCTGTTGCGAGGAGTACTAGTTCGGGGAACCAGGGTCGGTTGTGCCAGTGAGGGGCAACCAAAATTACCTGCTCCTTGTCCTCCCTGCTCACTGAGGGAAACGCATACTTGCGGTGGCCCCGCAGCCAGCTGTGCACCAGTGCGTCCGTGCCAAACGTACCCTCGGTCAGGGAGAAAACAGGTCGCAATGGGACAAGTCGTGTGAGGCAAACAGGTCTACCTGTGCATCCCCGAACTGATCCCAAATCAGCTGGACCGTCTGGGGATGGAGTCTCCATTCTCCAGGGAGAGGCTGAAGCCATGAGAGCTCGTCGGCTGCACAGTTCAGGTCTCCCGGGATACAAATGGCTCGAAACGACCTCAGATGCTTCTGACTCCATAGGAGGAGGTGGCGGGCGAGTTGTGACATACGGCAGGAGCACAGACCACCTTGTCAGTTGATGTACGCTACTGTCGCGGTATTCTCTGTTCAGACTGGTACGTGCTGACCCTTGAGCAGCGCATGGAAGCGGTGCAGGTTGAGATGTAATGCCAGCAATTCGAGGCAATTAACATGCCAAAGGCACTGGGGTCCTATCCAGGAGCCCGCGGCAGCATGTACATTACACATGGCACCCCAGCCTGTGGTGGAGGCATCTGTTGAGACAACAACATGCCTGGAAACTCGTTCTAAGGGCACTCCGGCCCATAGAAAACTGATGGTTCGTCTACGGGGTGAAGGTCTGACGGCAGGTCAGAGTCACTGGTACTCGGAGCGTGCCGTATTGCCATGCCCACCTCGAGACTCGATGGCGAAGCCAGAGCTGAAGCGGCCTCATATGAAGCAATCCGAGCAGTGTTGCTGCGGCTGCGGATGCCATATGCTCCAGGAGCCTCTGAAATAGTTTCAGTGGGACCGCACTCTTGCCCTCAAACTGTCTCAGGCAAGTCAGCAATGACTGTGCGCGCTCTCTCATACGCTGCGTGCACATGGCGACGAGTCGATTTCCATACCGAGAAAAGAGATCCTCTGCACGGAGCAAAGTTTGCTCTTTTCCCAGTTGACCTGAAGGCCCAGACGGGCTAGGTGCTGGAGCACTAGGTCCCTGTGTTCGCAAACCTGGTCTCAAGAGTGAGCTAGGATCAGCCTGTCGTGGAGATAGTTCAGGATGCGAACCCCGTGTAGCCGTAGTGGCACAAGGGCTGCCTCAACGACTTTCGTGAAGACGCGAAGAGACAGGGCTAGCCCGAATGGGAGGACCGCGTACTGGTATGCCCGCCCCTCGAAAGCAAACCGTAGGTGGAACGGTCTGTGTCGAGGAAGAATGGAGACATGAAAGTAGGCGTCCTTCAGGTCGATCGCTGCAAACCAATCCTGTGGCTGCACATATTCGAAAATGCGTTTGGTCATGACCATCTTGAACGGGAGCCTGTGAAGTGACCTGTTCAAGGCGTGCAGGTCCAGGATTGGTCGTAACCCACCGGTTTGCTTGGGCACAATGAAGTAGGGGCTGTAGAGCCTCATTTCGGCTGGAGGGACAGTCTCGATCGCACCCTTCGCCAGTAGGGTGGCGATCTCCGCTCTCATGACAGGGGCATTTTGGGCCACACCCAAAAACCAATCGTCCAGCCGCGAACGCACTGGGCAGGGCAGAGGGCTCCACTCTAACCCAATGGCTGCGGCTGCCCGGGAAAGCATGGTAGTCAACTCAGGATGAAATCTGTGGGGCATCCAAAGACGAAGCCGCAAAATCAAATGGAATGCTCGCGGGTTGCAACGCTGGAGAGGGGGGTGTGAGCCGAGGAGGAATCGTCAATGCTTTGTTCCACACCGTCACCCTCAGGTCACCCTGGCCACCAGCCGAAGTACTACCTCTCGTGGAGGCAGTAGATCGGGGTGTGGATGAGGGGACTCTCCCTCTGACGAGGTCATTGAGTCTCGACCGGAGCGTTGCGATGGTCATGTTCCCGCAATGAGAACATAACTCATCCACAAACGGTGCTTTAGCATGATCAATGCCCAAACCCGCAAGACAGCGATTGTGCCCATCAGAGTTGGAAACAAGTCGGCCGCAACCAGAAGTGCATGGGCGAGACATCTTTAAAAAGACATGCCACGCACAAGCTCTTTTGTGAGAGGAAATGTCTCTGCAGAGTGTTGAAGCGACCAGGGAGATGAACACACAAACACTGGCAGATCACTGCACAGATCAGTAGAGAATGTGCACTCGCTGGCACTCGCCGTCACATCAACACCTTAGAGAGAGAAGCTCGTCTCGAAGAGTAGAGATGATCGATGATCTAAGGATGGGTTGTGGAGTGAAGCGAAAACATATCTGCATGTTGCCGGCGTTCTTCCATATAATACCCACGAGGTGGGGCGTAGTTATGCTATGCAAATTCCGCAGACCCATGGCATTTCTTTGTCAATGGCTCATTTTAATTCTCGAAGAGGAGAGGCTTTCTAGGCGAAACCCCATTCGTCGTCACAACGTAACTCGTAGTGACCACGAAAGGGAACCGTCTTTATGTATATAAAGTCTTTGGTAGAACGTGTATATATAGAGTATACATACAGTATATGAATCACTGCAGTGGAATTGATTCATATTGTCATTAGCATATTGCTAAGCTAATATTAAGAGAGATGCAGAGTATATAGTTATTGGGTAAAATAGTGTTTTTAATTTTTAACATTAAAATTACATTGAACTATTTATTTTTTATTGATACTTTTGAGTACTGAATGAAATATGTTTAATTAAAATTATGATTTTAATTAAACATTTTATTCAGTACTTAAAAGTATAAAATCATTGTCTCTAACATTTAGCCTACTGTTTCTTCAAAGGGGGGAGGGGGCATTTGTATCAATGAAAGAGATAAAGGGAAGTTTCAGGCTCATGCTGCTTTAAAGGACATATTTTTTTATAAACACAGTTAATTTTGCAGTGTGTGTGTTGTACAGCCCAGAATGAGCTGGCAGGAAAGGGGGTAGGAATATGTGATGAGCTCATCACTTTAGAGGTCATGTCACCAGATGTGTGTGACCTCACACTGATCGATCTACCTGGAATTGCCAGAGTCCCAGTAAAAGGACAACCAGAGGATATTGGAAAACAGGTGAGTAGCATAATCTGATTTTGCGCGCCACATTTCAGTACCATAGACATCCAGTTTTAAAACTATGTCTTCATGTCTTGCAGATCAAACTTCTGATTATGAAATATATTGAGAAGCAAGAGACTATAAACCTGGTAGTGGTTCCTTGTAACACTGACATTGCAACAACAGAAGCATTAAAAATGGCACAAGAAGTAGATCCTGAGGGCAGAAGAACTGTCGGTAACGAAGCAGATGATCCGCACAAAACATCTAATAACATTAAATATCTTTGAGGATTAGAGGCTTCAAATCATCAAATGGACTTTTTACAAAAAACATTTTTTCATTCTCACAGCCATTTTGACCAAGCCAGATCTCATAGACAGGGGAACAGAGAAGGACATTCTGGCTATTGTCCACAACAAAGTGATTCCTCTCCGCAAAGGTTACATCATGGTGAAGTGTAGAGGACAACAGCAGATCGATGAGAAAATTCCTCTGGAGGAGGCGACACAAATAGAGAGAAATTTCTTATAAAACCATGACTGTTTCAGGTTACAGTCTGAAAATAATATAATTAAACTTTTAGCATGTCATTTCTGAATTCAAATTCATTTTATGTTTTGAGGTGCATAAAGTAAGTAACAAAGAAGTAACAAAAACAACAACAAAAAAACATTCAGGGTGACAACTGTCCTGATATAAGTAAGGAAAAAAAAAAACACTTAAGAATGAAATTAATGAAAAGAAAACCTTAAATAGTTTGGCATAATCTTTTAGTAAAACTTCTTTGGAAAAATATTTTCACAATATGAGCTTCGCTGCTTATTAATATTCTTGGAAAAAAGTTTATCCACAAAATCATATAGCCATATGGCATAAACTACATGAAAAAGTATCATAGAAAGAAGCCTTGCAGACCCTTAAGACTGTATCAAGGTCAGTAAGTCTCATATATTTCACCTTTATGTGACAAGGCAAAGTTAGTTCAGATTGGAAAATGTCATGTGGTATAAGTCCCCCAAAACCAAAAAAAACTTTTATTAATGTTAGATTTTTGTGATGTTCACTTTGTCCATTATTATTTTTTCAAGAATACCTGTTTGCCAAGCTACAGTAGGCTATATGAGCTAAAGTAAACCCCATCTAAACTAAGTGCCTTCTCTTTTTCTACTACAGAGACCTCTTGAATGAGGATAAAGCGACTATTAAATGTCTTGCTGTCAAGCTGACTCAGAATCTTGTTGATCATATCAAAGTAAGTTTTTAAATGTCTCAAACTAAAAGTCCTAAATTTGGTGAAGTGCATTTGTGGTTTGTGAGAAACTATAACCAAATTGTTTCTTACCTATCTTTGTCAGAAATCACTGCCATAGCTCAATCGGCAGATTAAAACAAAGTTGTGGGATGTGAAGAATGAGCTTAAGGAGTACGAGACTGGACCACCAGAAGATCTTAAGGGAGCCAAACAGTTCCTCACTGAAGTAGGACCTCAAGTCATCACATCTTCTTGCTTATTAGAATTATGATTAGGGGTTAAAGCTGCTGGAACCCTATGAAATGGAATGTAAACATTTCTTAATATGCATATTGTGAAACAGACAGATCCTTTCATCCTTAAAATTAGCAGCCCTTTAAAAAGATAAAAACACAGAATACAGAAAAAAAGTCAAAATTGCGAGATACATTTTTTGTGTGTTTCTTAGGGGGGGGGGGGATAAGAAAATATTAAATCAGAATTGTGAATAATATTTTTTTGCAATTACATTAACATCAAGCTAAAAGAAGTAAATGTTTGAAAAGCAAGGTTCATTCTGTTTAAATCCACTATGTTTTGTCTCGTGCCTTGTGTGAACAGCCCCTGAAAATATTCTCTGTTCAGATAATACCTCTTTTACCTCCTCAGAAGATTCACTTTTGCTGTAAAATGATATTGTAAAAGGCTAATGAAACATTTCTTCTTTTTTTTTACAGACCCTAAAAAGATTCAGTGATCAAATCAACTCTTTATCATTAGGGGAGCTGATGAGTGAGAAAAATGTGTTTGTCCAGCTTCGGGCTGAATTCAAGAAGTGGAATGATCATCTTAACAGCACAAAAACATCCTGTCAGTAAATTTACAACATGCAACAACTTTGAATTCACTGTTGATGTTGTTTTCTTAGAGTTCTGATAAAAATGAAAAAGTCAGTTAATTTCATAAGAAATCCATTTTGTTTCCAAACAAGTCAGCAATTCAAAAGAGTTGAGCCAGAATAACAGAGGGAGGGAACTGCTCGGATTCAGTAACTACAGAGTGTTTGAGTCGGTTCTGCAAGAACATGTGGCCAAACTTAAGAAGCCAGCCATTGAATTACTCAATACCATCAAAGGTACCATCACAAAATACTTTATGGTTATTGTGGAGAAGCCTCCATTATAAAACCAAAAGATTAGATCACCAATTTAATGACATTAATAGTTTTAACAAATGTGGCTGTTTGTCTTCTTGACTTGATGTATTTCTCCTGAAGACATCATCATCACACATTTGACTGACGTGGTGAATCAGTGTTTCAGGACCTACTCTGTCCTTCAAAACACTGCTAAGGTAAATATTGCTCCTAATTGGTGGATCCATTCAGTTTCCAGTTTAATCAAGTTCTCTTTCCTCTCTACTTTTTCATTTGACTTTTTCATTTTGCCCATAGGACAAAATCAACAACATTCAGTTAACTCAGCAAGAAAAGACGGAGCAGAGGATCTCAGAGCAGTTTGAAATGGAAAACATGGTCTACACTCAAGATCCCATCTACCTGAAGGTCTTGAATGAGATTACGAATGAGAAGTTTTCAGAAGATCAGTTACCTGTCTTTGACAAAAATTGCAAGTACAGTAATATGCTGGAGGCGTATTATGAGGTAGATTTTCTTAGTTTTCAGAAATAAATAGCAGTGCAGTGTTTGTGTATGTGGAAATAACTTAGTATCTCTATTCTTCTTTCAGGTTGTGGTGCAGCGAATGGCTGACCAACTGCCCATGATGATCTTATTTTTCATGTTGAAGCAGACTGCTCAGCTCCTGTCTACTGACATGTTGTGTTTACTGGATGGGGCAAATGTGAGCGAGCTCCTGTTTGAGGACTCTGAAGTCAGCAGAAGGCGCAAAGACCTACGAGAGCGCCTGGATCGTTTGAGTGCTGCTCAGGAAGCAATTAGCACTTTTTCTACTGACTAGAGGGTATATGAAAATACATATAATGTATCTATGTCAATCTTATAATGTATCTGACAACTTCTAAACAAGCAGCCATTTTCCATAAATAAACCTATAACATTTTCTTCAGAATATTAAAATATACATACATACATTAACCCACATCTTATACTTTTTGATTGTTTCCATGTTACTCACAAAATGGGCTAAAGCAGAGCCGATATATTTTGTTTTCTAAAATAGCTAAAAGCCTCAGTGCGTTATCTACAAGTTAAGGTCTAACTTAAGATTAGGTCTAACTTGACATGTAATGATTTTTTTTGGCTCATATAAAATGTTTATAAATATGCAAATAAAAAAATATATATAATTTTTGAGGGCCAGTGAAAATGATGGCAGTGCATTCAATCACTGTAGTTCAGCGAGTATATAAGACTGGAGTCAAGAGAGAAGGTATACTCTTTGAGAAATCAAAGGACATTTCTGAAAATTAACATTTGAAATTGCAAATTGTAAGGAAATATTGCAAGAGGCTCAAGGCGTGATATGTAGTCAGATCAGCCCCAGATGTAATCCAGACACTCAGCATTATGTATTTTTATGTATTATGTATTTTTTGTCTTCTGTATTTCTGAGCATTTTATGTTTTGTATTGATTATCTTTGAATTGATTATGTAATTGGCATGATACATTTACCTGAATATTAATAAATTATAACATTTATTCTGACTTACTCTGAAATTATTAACTCTAGTAGATTACTTGAATTCCTTAACACCACAAATCTACGCTCAGGTTAGTTAACAGACTAAAATACAGCTTAGGTGGAGCAGAGACTGAAGACTGATGTTTTAGAGCTCTGACTAACACATTGGCATTAGTCATGTATACTTAGACTGTAGAGGCTAATAATGGGTTTTCCGTTTAGAACAACTGGGTGTTAGACCAATCTAAATAGGGGTGAGCCTCAACCTCTAATTATTGTAATATTATTCTTACTAAGTGTATGTGGAAAACCACATCATGCTTATATAAATTTACCATTAGAGGAAGTTAAGTTGGTCAGCTTGGCTCTATGGTAATGGTCATGACCTCTGGTTAGATATAGTCTTACCTTAATTAAGTGTGTTCAGATCTATGGGGACTAAATTATATATTCTAATGAGCAAGTAGAGTGCGGCCGTCTAGAATATTAGTCAACCGGCTCTGTGGTGCGTTTCCCGAACAACGATGTAACTCGCTGCTTAACTACCATAGTACGATGCATCGTTGAAGAAATCAACTAGCTAGTAACGACTGTTTCCCGAAACCTTATTGTCGCAAAGTGGTAGTTCAACCACGTTGGTTCCTGACGTCACGCACGTAATAACTTTTAATGAATCTGTTTGAGATCGAATTAACGCTAGATGTTTTGCTATAAATTACAGACATGGCATCTGAGGACCATTTCTCATTTTTCTCAGTTATTTCGCTTTATTTCCAGATTCAATCATAGGCTCATTCTTACATAGTAGAGCACATTCGCACATGCGCACTCTTCAAAAACGGTGCTTTAAATCTCTTGACAAACTCAAAGACGTAAATGACATTTGTATGTATTATAAATAAAAGAGACAGGTTGTACTGAATATCATCTTGCTTATTTTGCTCAATATAAGGATTTATTAAGTCCACATGTCATGCAATCTAGAAACTCTGCTTCTAACCACAGGTCGAGAGCTGTCGTTCCAACCACACAACTCTGCGATGCTGTTCGTTGGAACGATGGTTTCGGGAAACACTGACTCGTTGAACTATGCTGATAACGATGGAACTTGCGAACATAGTTGGCTAACGATGCTTTTGGGAAACGCACCCCTGTCTAATGACCGAGACTGACAAGCTTGTGAGTTTGAGATCTGAAATACCCGGCCGGTAAAATAATTAAAGTGTTAAAAGGAAGTGTAATTTCAATAAGGAGTTAAATAGTAGTGATGTAGTACTCGAGTCCGGTCTCGGACTCGAGTCCGGTCTCGAGACCGATTTCTGCTTTCTCGGACTCGACTCGGACTTGTTCTTACAAAGACTCGGTCTTGACTCGGACTCGACCCTTCAAAGACTCGGTCTTGACTCGGACTCGGCATAGACGGTCTCGTCCCATCACTAGTCCACTAGAATACATACCACTAGAAAATTTTAATTGACTGTTCGCAAAGACCCGCCCCCCTTAGTTACTGTCGCTATGTCCGACAAGCTACACCGTTCTCACGCCACACCATGTTCTCACGCAGTGAAAAATACATCGCGGAGCAGAGAGGAGACTGACAACACGCTGACAGACAGGACAGACCAGGTTACTTTTCGGTTACTTTTGATATTAAACATATTAAACAAAGTCTCGCCTTTCAAACTTGGTCATTTTTTAAAAGAAATATAAACAATAAATACCGTTTTGTGGCTCTTAAATGTGTAGTGACAGATCGCTGTAGAGCATCAGTTAAAGCTGCTCGTGAACCGATCATCTCTTCCTACTAGTTAATTTATAGCCTCAAATAAACATGAACAAACATAAGAAGCAATGTTGTTTTAACCACGGAAAGGCGTCAGTACACTCCGTGTTTCAAGTTCAAATCCTCCCATGTTAACCAACGGACTCGGTCTCGACTCGGACTCGACCCTTCAAAGACTCGGTCTTGACTCGGACTCGACTGAATTTGAAAACCAACGGACTCGGTCTCGACTCGGACTCGACCCTTCAAAGACTCGGTCTTGACTCGGACTCGGCATAGGCGGTCTCGTCCCCATCACTATTAAATAGAATAATCAAAAGTAGATAAATTATTATATAATTGTCAATAATCAATTGGCATTCTAACCTAAATTTGAGGTCATGATAAAATGGAGTCAGCTAACAGTTTAATTGGAATTAAATTACTTTGCCACACTGAAAAGACAGAATGTGCAGAAACCTTCATCCGCTCATCGGAAACCATCGTTGGGCAGATCGGGCGGGCCCTACAAGAACCATACATAAGGTATAATACATTTTTTATTAAACTTTTGGTAAACTTTTTTAGATAGTGAAGCTAGTCTGAAACTGGGCCTGACAAAACTAAGCCAGCTCTCTGTACACAACTCCATATGTCATTTGATAATCAACTTCCTGACAGACAGACAGACAGACAGGCAGCAGCTTGTGAGGCTGGGAAAATTCACTTCCAACACCTACAGCTGGTGCTCAACAAGGATGTGTGCTCTTCCCAATGCTCTTCTCCCTCTACTTCTCTGAAACCTTTGTCAAACTCCTTAAGTTTGCAGACACTACAGTCATTGGCCTCATCCACACCATACAAACAGGAGGTTGAACAACAGACCTGACAGGATAATTGGTGTGCACTAGAACATCTAGGTATAAAAACAGTTTTTTTATAAACATCTCCTCCTTAAATAGCTAGCATACCAATTACTGCCCGTTTTTATATATGTATAATTCAGTACTCTTATTACATTTTTGCCATCTGAGTTAGGCAATATAGATACTTACTATGTAAATGCATATTTTTATTTATACAGTTGTACAGGACATAATGCACACACCTGTAAAGTCTTTTGATATAGTTCAGTTGTATAATACATCTGCTATGCTAACATACACCCATTTCTAATGGATGAAGCCTTGGCCTGGAAGAGAGGTCATCAGGTGGTCCCCAACCTTCACTGGGTGTTTCGACCCTTAACCACAATACACCCTCCAGTTGGCGGGTCAGCAGTGACTGGCCAGGTCACTGCCCCTCTCCTCCAGGCTTCCAGCTTGTGACCTCTCTCTTGTGCCAGAGCCAACAGGAGGCTCTCTCTGATGCTTCTCCCAGCCTACGAACAGCTGCTTTCCTCAAGTGGCCTCTCAATCCAACCTTTGTCAATAGATTCCACACAGATTGAGCTGGGAATCCTCGACATCCGACTTCCACTGTCATCAGCCATGTTGTCCACCCCTTGCCCCGGCAGTCTTGGACAAGTTGCTGGTATTTGGCTTTTTTCCTCTCTGCAGCTTCCTCACAGCCCTCCTCCCACGGCACCGTCAACTCCACCAGGATGATCTTCTTTCCCTCTGGAGACCGCATGATGATGTCGGGCCTTAGAGTTGTGGACAATACCGCCTCGGGGTAGTGGAGTTTCCTCACAAGATCAACTTCCATTTCCCATCCCTAGGCTGGCTGCTGGAAATTCTGCCTGGCTTGGCTGTGGACGACAGGTCTTTGGCCCTCTTTCACAAAGGTGCTCAGCAGTGGTCTTGCTTTGACTGTTTGTTTCTTCCTCCTTTTTTGCTCCAGGATGTCTGCGAGCACCGCCAACACCTTGTCATGGCACCACCAGTATCTCCCCTGTGTCAATGCGATCTTACAGAGTGTGCGCCATTAGCTACGTTTACATGGACACAATCGGAATGAAATCAATACGATTGATGAATCCGGACAAGGTGTTTACATGAATGATAAATAAAGTAATCAGGTTGATGTGCGCATTTATATGTCACAAGTTTCAAATCGGATCTGATGTTTTGACATGCGCACACTGCACGAATATACAGAGTTTCCCACTTTTCGCGCATAAATATTCTCCTCTATTGGTTCTTTATTTGATTTAAACAGCAGACGTAATATTAATTAGTCTCTGGTCATAATTTAGAGCATATTAACCGTTTTGCCGTGCTGCTTATTGATCACGCAGTAAAAATGCCCCTCCCCGCGGCCAAAACCAGACGTCTGTGGATGAGAATCCAAAACAAGGACTGGTGGGACGTTGTCCTTCTTCACTTCACAGACGCGCGAGTGAAATGAGAATTTTAGAATGACGGGAAACTTATTACAGTTTTTCTCGATTGCTTAAACACATTTCTTGAAACTATGCCTCGTATTCTCAAAACTATAAACACAAATCCATAACGTCTCACCCAATTCCCCAAACATCCTATTTTCAGGTCAAAATGAAGCTCTACACTCAAAACCATTCACTCTTGCTGAAAAACCAAACTTTGCCCTCAGACAGGACACACAAGCCCTCAAAATCACACACACTACAACATAGTCTAACACACTGGTCCAATAAATTCAAAACAACATTTCCAAAACTGGTAAGTTATGTTGCTTGTGGTTCCCCGCCTCAGAAACCTTTTCACATGATGAACACTAAAGACACAACCAATGGATACATTGGCACATTTTTATTCATTCATGTACTAAACAGTACAACACACCACAACTACAACGACAGAGAAACAATATAATTGGTGAAGTGTAGAGGACAACAGCAGATCGATGAGAAAATTCCTCTGGAGGAGGCGACACAAATAAAGAGAGATTTCTTCCAAAACCATGACCATTTCAGGTTACAGTCTGTTTTTCTAATTGAACTTTGTGTTCCCAAAAATTATTCTGAAAGACTTGATTCACACTGTTTAGGTCAGATTTTGTTTTCAATTTCAATCAGTTTTCTACACTCACACATTGGGGTTCACAGTGATGCCACAGAAGAACAGGTTTTGGTTTCCCAAAGAACCTTTCAGTGAACAGTTCTTAAAAAAATTGTTTTAGTGTGAAGAACATTTTATACACTAGCATCCTTTTCCATAAAGAACCTTCTTTTTTGGATTAAAAATGTTCCATGGACGTTACTATTCTTAATAGCTGGTTAGCAAGATATTTGGAATAAACTAAACCACCTTACAAAAAGTGCTTTGTCATTTTCAACAGATGCCTCTTGAATGAGGATAAAGCAACTATTAAATGTCTTGCTGTCAAACTGACACAAAATCTTGTTGATCATATCAAAGTAAGTTTTTAAATGTTTTTAAAGGCCTGTTTACACTTAACATGAATTTAGATGTATTGCAAAAATGCAGATATAGATTGCGAGACTATAATAAATCATGTTTTTTTTTATCCATCTTTGCCAGAAATCACTGCCACAGCTCACTGAGCAGATAAAAACACAGTTGTGGGAAGTGAAGAATGAGCTCAAGGAGTGTGAGGCTGGACCGCCACTGGACACTAAGGGAGCCAAACAGTTCCTCATTAAAGTAGGATCTTAAGTCATCGCATCTTCTTGCTTCTGAGAATTATCATTTGGAGTTCAAGCAGCTGGAACCATATTGTGTTTGTTGGGATTTTCTCCTTCTTCCTTATGTAACGGCTCTAAAAATATCTTGGCGTCAGTGATAGTCCCAAATATCATCACTGTTCAGGCACATGTACACCCCATTGTCTGACACTAGGTGGTGCTATGGTTATGGTAGAGTTCGTATTCTAAATTATTTTCACACCCACATGTCTTTTTTAACCTCCCCAGAGACAACACTTTTGCCGTAAAATGATAATGTGTGAAAACATGTTAATGTAACAAATATTTTTTCTTTATCACAGATCCTAACAAGATTCAATGATCAAATCTACTCCTTATCATCAAGGGAGCTGATTAATGCAGAAAATTTGTTTGTCCAGCTTCGGGCTGAATTCAAGAAGTGGAATGATCATCTTAACAGCACAAAAACATCCTGTCAGTATATTTTCAATATTAAACATTAAACCTTGAATTCACTTTTGTTGGGATTTTACAAGAAAGTTAAAGTTAATTTAATGAGAAATCCATCTTGTTCCTAAACAAGTTTGCAGTTTGAAAGAGTTTAGCTAGACTTATAGAGGGAGGGAACTGCTCGGTTTCAGCAACTACAGAGGGTTTGAGTTGGTTCTGCAGGAGCATGTGGCCAAACTTAAGAAGCCAGCCATTGAATTGCTCATTGCAATCAAAGGTACAATCACACATCTGATCTCCATTATAAAACCAAAAGATTAGATCACAATTTAATTCATGTTTAATAGCACATCTATATTGTGAAACTTGTCTTTCTGATGTATGTATTTCTCCTGAAGCCATCATCCTCAAGCAATTCAAAGATGTGTCCTATAGATGTTTTCAGAACTACCATGTACTTCAAAACATCACTGTGGTAAATATTGCTACAATTATCTTTTTCTCTCTCTTTTTTCCCCCCAGGTATTTATTTGGGGATAAAATCCCTTGTATTGGCCTAATGTCATTGTTTTATTGTTTGTTTTTGCAAAAAAAAAAAAAAAAAAAAAAATGACAGAACAATGTTGGCTTTCTGACAAACGGTAACACTTTATAATAACGTTCAATTGTAAGTCATTTATAAGTGGTTAGTTAATGATTAACTAATTATTTACAAAACATTCATAAATGATTAGCAAGTGAAATACTAACATTTTATGTATGTTTTGTAAATTCTGTTACAAGTCATTTACAAGTGATTAGTAAATGATTAACTAATTATTTACGAAACATGACTATGTGTTCATAAATGATTAATAAGTGATATGTTCATTATTGTATGTATGTTTTGTATATTCAGTTGTAAATCATTTACAATGATTAACTAATCATTTACAAAACATGAATATGCGGTTCATTAATGTTTAATAAATTATGTTTTTTTATTTTATGTATGTAGCAATTAGAGGGTGCAGAAAGTGTTGGAAATGCCTTGTATACACGTACAGATCATTTGTAACAGGTAAGTAACAGTGTTCAACACAATGATCTGTAAACGCATGAATAAATCATTTACAACACTTTCTGCATCCCCTAATCTAAAGTTTAAACTATTCATCACTTGTAAATGTGTTACACATCATTCGTAGATTACCACTTCAAGAATCAATATGGCATAAGATCAACGAATCGTATCTACGAATGATGTGTAACACATTTACAAGTGATGAATAGTGTACACTTTAGATTAGGGGATGCAGAAAGTGTTGTAAATGATTTATTCATGCGTTTACACATCATTGTGTTTAACACTGTAGTGTGTACTGCAGTGTAAGTGCTGACTGGTGAGGGTATAAACAGCTGTCTTCTCTGAAACACATGGAGTCTTTAACCACTGTGCACCTGATGTGAACAAAACATAATGAACATATCACTTATTAATCATTTATGAACGCATAGTCATGTTTCGTAAATGATCAGTTAATCATTTACTAATCACTTGTAAATGACTTGTAACGAAATTTACAAAACATACATAAAATGTTAGTATATCACTTGCTAATCATTTATGAATGTTTTGTAAATGATTAGTTCATAATTAACTAACCACTTATAAATGACTCACAACTGAACGTTATTATTGTTACCGGGCAGGGACCACTACAAAAGTTCTATACTATAACACATTGGTTATAGTAAATGGAAGCTCGAGCATGATTTCTTGATGTGCAAGAACCAATGAGGTTCATTCTTGTGTGTTACGCAGCACGTTTGAGCTTCCGCAAGAAGGATGAGCTTCTTTTTATGTTCTCTGATCAATGTTTATATGTAAAAAAAGCCTAAATTCAGTGTCTGTTCATCATTTAAAGCGATCGTGTCTCTTCAGAAATGTTTAACTAAACCGCTCTATTCATATGGATTATTTTTACGTTCTCTTTCTGAACTTTTTGAATTTTCAAAGTGGTAGTGGTAGGTTTTTAATGACATGAGGGTGAGTAAATGATGACAAAATGTAATTTTTTTGATGAAAATATCCATCTTTGCAATGATAATCAACATTATGCCACAAATGCTTTTAATTGAACTGAATTTGTACTTCTTTATTTGAAACCATAGAACAAAATCTACAACATTCAGTCAAGTCAGGAAGACAAAACGAAGCAGAGGATCTTAGAGCAGTTGGAAATGGAAAACATGGTCTACACTCAAGATCCCATCTACTTGAAGTTCTTGAGTGAGATTAGCGAATAGACATTTTCAGAAGATCAGTTACCTGTCTTTGACATAAAGAGCAAGTACAGTGAAATGCTCCAGGCATATTATGAGGTAGATATTCTTTCAGTAACAAATATAATTGTTTTTCTCCCTGACTGAATGGACTGCAGTACTTGTGTGTGGATGTTACTCTTTGATTGTCTTTCAGGTTGTGGTGCAGCGAATGGCTGACCAACTGCCCATGATGATCTCATTTTTCATGTTGAAGCAGACTGCTGAGCTCCTGTCTACTGACATGTTGAGTTTACTGGATGGGGCAAATGTGGGTGAGCTCCTGGTTGAGGACTCAAGTTGGTACAAGACGCAGATTCCTACAAACTCGCTTGGACCGTTTAACTGCTACTCAGGAAGTACTTAGTGATTTTAATTGAGGGACCTACTGACTTGGTTGGAACATGCATACCTGTCAACACTCCCGTTTCCCCCGTTTGTATGGCCCAAACGTCGTTATAAAAATAATCACATCAATATATTATTCCAAGGTTGTCCAGTTGTCAGATCTTGTATGAAACCCATCCAACTCGCGCAATCAACACATCATACAAATTTCAACCCATTTGTGAGCTCAACCTGGCAACCTAGGCCTACAACCCAGTTGTGCCGTCGATATCTGCACAGGTAGGCTAGTAGACGCGGGAAGTTGAATAAGCGTTACTGGTAGAAATGGGAAAAGACCAAAAATATTTAAAATAAAAAAAATATTAAAAAGTAAATATTTATCCTTTGGCTGCATGGCGTTACATTATATGATGCGCTTTTATTCTTGCTAATGCTTTTAAACCATTCAAGACATATCTTAGGCTACTTATTTTATAAAACTTTAAAAGCGGAAAGCGCATCACTCATTCCTGGGAATACATTTGACATCGCAGTCTGACCTTGACGGAAATAAATATCCTACGCCAAAAGTACCAGAGAAAAAGTCTCAGCTGTGCTCAGATTTGTAAACCGCAGTTGCTTTGGTTTTTCAATCCGTACCCGTTTCGCCCCGTGGCTCAAAAGGGACACAACAAAAATAGGGACACACGAGAAAGCCAAAATAGAATGCAAAATGTATTAACAAAATAGAACTATACAGACAATAATTTTTTAATTGAATTTTTCTATGATTTGGCGATGGGTTGTGTAAAGATGACATGAAACAGCATGTGGTTGAACTGAAACCCCCCCAGGCCTCCCATATTTTGGTACCCAAATGTTGACAGGTATGAACATGTCATGTGATTTCTTGATCTCCTCATGCGTTCTTCTTTTGATGTCTTATGGCGGTTGTCAAACCAGTTTATGTTACAGTTTATGCTTTTATTCTTGCTAATGCTTTTAAACCATTCAAGACATATCTTAGGCTACTTATTTTATAAAACTTTAAAAGCGGAAAGCGCATCACTCATTCCTGGGAATACATTTGCCATCGCAGTCTGACCTTGACGGAAATAAATATCCTACGCCAAAAGTACCAGAGAAAAAGTCTCAGCTGTGCTCAGATTTGTAAACCGCAGTTGCTTTGGTTTTTCAATCCGTATCCGTTTCGCCCCGTGGCTCAAAAGGGACACAACAAAAATAGGGACACACGAGAAAGCCAAAATAGAATGCAAAATGTATTGACAAAATAGAACTATACAGACAATAAAAAAAAAAACTACGTACAACGGTAACGGTGAACAAATTCATAATCCGTGCATGCTTTCGGAATCGTTTTTTTGTAAATCGTTCTTTCGCAATTGTTGTTTGTAATTTTCAGTTCCTGTGAAAAATTGTGAAATACTGTTCCAATAGGTGAAGTCACACAACAATAGCAGATTGATTACATAACAATATTTGGATATAATATTCAGTTCCAGTGAACATCTGTTCCAGTTAATGGGAGTATACACAGGTGATGTGTAATATTCAGTACCAGTAAACTCCACCCGCTGGAACCGTTTCTTACAGTAACTGAATATTACACAACATCACCTGTTCAGTTTTGAAAACTGTAGCCTACTCACAGATTTGTGGCCTATACCTTTTTTTAGAAATCTGTTTTTCTGTATATTGATTTGTTGTGTATTGTTAAGATGAATACAACTGTCTTAACTGAATTTTTCTATGATTTGGCGATGGGTTGTGTAAAGATGACATGAAACAGCATGTGGTTGAACTGAAACCCCCCCAGGCCTCCCATATTTTGGTACCCAAATGTTGACAGGTATGAACATGTCATGTGATTTCTTGATCTCCTCATGCGTTCTTCTTCTTTTGATGTCTTATGGCGGTTGTCAAACCAGTTTATGTTACATATTCCATCACCTACTGGGATGGAGTGTGAGGTGTTGATATCAAGAGTAAATGTAAAACCTATATTTCATTATATAACTGTAATTTTCAGAATATTTATAAGAGTTTTATGACATTTATAAGAACTATTTAGCACTTCTGTAATCTCAGAGAATTAATGCCAGCAGATTTTAACTCCTCTTAACTGGAGTCTTTCACAATCAAATGCCCTACTTTTAATCAACACATGCTCTACTGTTTCTGGAAGTCCACAATGATTACACTGGCTGGATTCATGTTTTTGATTGATTTATTAAGAGTAGAGTGTCCAATTTTTAACCGAGATATACCATTCCTTATAAACATAAGCTTTCTGAAACCTACTTTAATAAAATCTTTAATTTACTCTTCTTTCAAGGGTATGTGCATTTTATGCTTAAGAGCCTGTTTGATCTTGTCCACCTCCTCATTTCCCTTCACTTCAGCATGAGCCGGCACCCATAAAAAAACTGCTATATTCTTAGTTGGCATATTCTGTACAAACTTTGTAGTTATTCTATGTTTATAATCATTGATTATTCTACCATAATCAATAGATGACGTAATCAATACACAGTATACCCTTTTTAGAGAATGCCTTGTGGTTGTCGCACAGCAATCCACTCCTACCACTCCTGCCTCTAAATGCTTTCGTCTTGTGATCAATACAGCCAGACGTTACACCATCTACACTCCCAGATACCTTTAGTGATACTTGCTCTAATGTTTATGTAACTTCAGGAGTTTTTTTTCTTTTTTGAAAAACATATTACCTTTGTTTTTCCCTACATACTGCAGGTTTCTCCCTCTTTTCATTGAGCTTTGTCATCCCTGTATACTGTTTTTTCTATTCCTGATTCTCCTATAACTGATTTAGTTTTCCCCAAAAATATAATTTATCATAGTATAAAAAATATTGGGCTACAAACACTACCTTGAGGGGTTCCATTGTCTATTTGATAAATATCAGAGAAGTCAGTACCATACTCTCACTTATTTGTTCTTGCGGGAAATCCATAGGGTTGGGTGTCGTTTGGGTTTTTTATGATACCGGTGCCAAATCGATACTTTAAAAACGGTAGGGGTGCCTAAACGGTGCCTGAACCGATACTTTTTTAAAGAAAGAGCCACAAAATGATGGTGAATGACAATAAAGAAAAGCTTTTTTATTGAAAAAATAAATAAATAAAATTGAATACTATACTTAAATACTATTATAGTATACTTGAATACTTGAATGGTATACTTAAATATATAAGTAAATTCAAGACAGAACTAATTTACATAAAGTCACCTAACCCAACTACAATAATTTAACACTAAATAACAGTTACAGTGGGCTACTAACAACAGTCTGTAGCCTATTCTTGTTATGCTACAAACCAGCTTTAAATTTTGGTAATCTTTTGCAGAAATATGACCACATTTGCCTTCTCTGAAAAAATACGACACTTCTCCTGACTTGTGTGCATGTCTTGCACAAGGTGAGCATTATTTTAGAACTCATCACCCTAAAGGCGATGTCACGCGTTTTTTAGGCTGATACAGTTTTTGTTTGATACAGCAAACATCTCCTCACTATCCGCTAGCTGCCTGTGTGTTCAGGGGACAGATTTACAAAAGGCTATGTCAATTCATCCACTTCTCTCGAAATACATGAAAGTGGCCGATAAAGTGTAGAATTAATTTCATAGTTACAATGTGTCTAAACACGTCATCAAGATTGAAAGGATTGTTATTGTGGCTTCCATAGACATCAGTGTGTATTTTACAAACTATAAATGTATTGTTCTCTTACGAGAGGTTCTCTCGTACTGCGTAAGAACTTACGCTTGGGGGAAAGTCTCTTTCCGTGAGATATTGAAGCCAAAAATTATCCTTAATTTTTATATAATGCAAAACACGTTGCAGCAGCATACAGACATAGGCGAGGCAGCTTGCGCGCCTATTGGCTGCTCTGCGGCAACTGCAGCAGCCTATCGAGAGAGGCCCTCTTGACGCCTTGACCAATGGGGGTGGCTTCGCGCCCATTTGCATAGCGTCCCGCCGAAATAGGCGTGGCCTAGGGCTATAAATATAGCGTCGAGAGGCTGGTTCACTGGTTTTCATCTCTTCAAGCGGAGCTCACGCATCGCTGGATCCTGAGAGAAGCCGCGCCGTCTGAAGAAGCCTTTCAGCGGGACGAGTCTGCATCGAAGCCGCTGGCCGCGCCGCCTTCTGCTGACATTCCTGCTGCGCTATCCGGTGCACTATATCCTTTACTGCTAGTGTGTTTTCGCCCCGCGAATCACACCCCTTTCTCTCTAAAAGAGCTGAGCGTCTTTTTCAAGATGTCTCACACTCTCTGTGGCTCGTGCAGAGCCCCTCTCAGCGACGGGGACCGCCATGTTATCTGCGTTTCCTGCCTGGGAGAAGACCACGCAGCTCTCGCGCTCGCTGACGGCGGATGCCCTCATTACGAGCTGTTGCCTATGATGACTAAGGACTCGCATGGCACATTTTCAGAGGCTGCACCCCAGCCCGCTGCGCTGCCGCGCTGTAAAGCGCCGCGCTCAGCGAGGCTCTGAACCTCCTCCTACTGAGACGAGCTCGCCGGTTCGCCCACCAGCTTTGCCGCCTGCTTCACTTGAGTCTATCACCCCCAGACAACGGCCGCTGTCTGCCGCCGTTTCCGTCGCGGATGAGCCTTATGATGTGGCATTTACAGAGGAGGACAGCTGCTCTATCCTAGCGTCAGGCAGTGAGGATTGGTCGAGCTCTGTTGATCTCGCACCCCCTGCTCGTGAGTTGTCTGGGAAACGGGCTAATATTGAGTCAGAGCTGACGCGTCTGCTCTCTCAGGCCGTTGAGAGCCTCGGCCTCGAGTGCTCGGCGCCCGTAGAGCCAGCACACTGGATGGCTGTTTCCTTAAAGGGGCCGTGTTGCTAACACCGTCTAGACCCGCGCTGTTTCTTCCTGAAGCTTCACGAAGAACTCGCGAAATCCTGGTCTGCACCCTTTTCAGCCAGAGTGAAAACTTCTGTTTCTGCAGCATTCTCCGTTGTCGTTAATGCTAAAAACAGGGGATACCACTCTCTTCCTGCAGTAAGAGGAAGCTGTAGCTGCTCATCTTTGCCCGCCCTCCACTGGACGGCGCGCTAAGACTGCGCTCCCCTCTAAAGCCTGCCGCACCACTTCAGTTTCTGCACGGCCGCGCTTACACCGCCGCTGGACAGGCTGCAGTTGCGTTGCACACAATGGCCACGCTACAGGTTTTCCAAGCCAACCTTCTCTGCAAACTCGATGAGGAAGGACTGGAAGCTGTAAGCATTTCAGATTTGAGAAGCGCTACAGACCTCGCTCTTCGCGCTACTAAATCTGCTGCACAGGCCATAGGGCGGATTATGGCCTCTCTCACCGTTGCTGAGAGACACCTGTGGTTAGCATTTCCTGCCAAAGCGCGCTAGCTCCGCAACAGGTCGCTCTAAACAGCCGTCTGCTCGAAGCTCACAGCCGCAGCCACCGCCCGCCGCCGCCCCACAGCGGCAACAGGCCTGGCCAAAGATCAAAATCAAGCCCGAGGCCTCAAAGTCGTCCTAGCCCTTCTAGGAAAATGACGGTGTTCAAGTCTCGCTGCGGCCAGACTTCCACAAAAACTACCAGCTCGCTCAGTTCCAGAAAATGTGACTTTTCCAGCTTATTTAGCAGTAAACAAGTCGGTAACACTGCCCGCTTGCCTGCTTACAATCGCCATTTCCACGGCAACCCAGATGTATCCCTCAAAGAGTGTATTTCCTGGTATTCCGGCCACGGCCGATGGTGTTATGAGTGTAGAAAAAAATGCCCAGTACCTCGTGCTCATTCCTACACACAAACACAGCTCATCACACAGAGCTTTCGCTCATAAAATCGACTCAGGTCGATTGCGCATTAAAAGTAGTGAATGTGCCCACAACTCAGTGCTCACATACACTGCATGTCTTCCGGTTTCTGTAAAAACGAAACCAACACACACACGGTCACAGACCCAGGTTGTGTTCATTGCTTCCCATGTGCCCGCTATAGCACGCCCACATGCACTCACAGTGCTCACATACACTGCATGTCTTCCGGTTTCTGTAAAAACGAAACCAAAACACATACGGTCACAGACCAAAGGTGTGTTCAGTGCTTCTCATGTGGCCGCTGTGTCGCGCCCACATGCACTCACAGTCCGGCCACGGCCGATGGTGTTACGAGTGTAGAAAAATGCCCACTATAACGTGCTCATTCCTACACACAAACACAGCTCTTCACACAGAGCTCGCGCTCATAAAATCGACTCAGGTCGATTGCGCATTAAATGTAGTGAATGTGCCCACAGCCCAGTGCCCACATACACTGCACACTGCATGTCTCCCGGTTTCTGTGAAAACGAAACCAAAACACACACGGTCACAGACCCAGGCTGTGTTCATTGCTTCCCATGTGCCCGCTATAGCACGCCCACATGCACTCACAGTGCTCACATACACTGCATGTCTTCCGGTTTCTGTAAAAACGAAACCAAAACACATACGGTCACAGACCAAAGGTGTGTTCAGTGCTTCTC
Source organism: Rutilus rutilus (assembly GCF_951802725.1). NCBI lineage: Eukaryota > Metazoa > Chordata > Actinopteri > Cypriniformes > Leuciscidae > Rutilus > Rutilus rutilus. The sequence continues at coordinate 14,495,728 of NC_140233.1, forward strand.
ATGTGCCCACTGTTGTCGCGCCCACATGCACTCACAGTCCGGCCACGGCCGATGGTGTTACGAGTGTAGAAAAATGCCCACTATAACGTGCTCATTCCTTCACACAAACACAGCTCTTCACACAGAGCTCGCGCTCATAAAATCGACTCAGGTCGATTGCGCATTAATTGTAGTGAATGTGCCCACAGCCCAGTGCCCACATACACTGCACACTGCATGTCTCCCGGTTTCTGTGAAAACGAAACCAAAACACACACGGTCACAGACCCAGGTTGTGTTCATTGCTTCCCATGTGCCCGCTATAGCGCGCCCACATGCACTCACAGACATGTCAAACCCCGAAGGGGCTCACCCGCTCGCCTTCTCTCAGCTACTCGCTGTACCAGAGTTAAGCGCGGGCAGGCTGCCTGCTGTCATCAGCGCGCCCCCCGCCTCGTCTGCTGCAAACACGGCACCTATGTTTCAGCACATAGAAGCTCTTCAGCCGCCACACTGTCACGGCCAGAGCGCAGACTTCATTCAACCCCTAGCTATTCATGCGAATGCATGGGCACAGCTTCCCGGGGTGTCAGAATGGGTGCTGAACATTATAAAAAGAGGCTATTCGCTACAGTTTGCTCGACGCCCTCGCCGCTGCGAGGCGCGAGTCGAAACTACAGTAAAAACGGAAGTAGCTCATCTACTTCGAGCCGAAATAGCGAAACTACTGAGCAAAGGGGCCATAGAACCCCTATCTCTAGCTCAGAGCGAAGGGGGCCTGAACAGCAGATATTTCCTGGTACCAAAGAAAGACGGGGGTCTCCGACCCATTTTAGATCTAAGATGGCTGAACAAAGCGCTTTCAAAGCGCCCGTTCAGAATGATCACGACCAGACAAATCCTCTCGCAAATTCGCCAGGGGGACTGGTTTGCGTCGATAGATCTGAAAGACGCGTTTTTCCAGATACAAATAGCGTCTCGTCACAGGCGATTTTTGAGATTCGCCTTCGAGGGCCAGGCATATCAGTATACAGTCCTACCGTTCGGCCTGTCTTTAGCACCCCGTGCATTCACGAAGTGCATGGACGCGGCCCTCGCTCCCTTGAAAATTCGGGGAATGCGAGTTTTGAACTACTTGGACGATTGGCTAGTTCTGGCTCTGTCTCGTACAGAGCTCATAGAACACACGACCATTTTGCTCGAGCACCTCGAGAAATTAGGTCTCACAGTCAATTGGGCGAAGAGCTCGCTGTCTCCCAGTCAGGAAATATCCTTTCTGGGCACAGACCTGAACTCGCTGTCAATGACAGCTCAGTTATCGCCACAACGCACACTGGCCGTTCAGCGCATGACGGACAGCTTCCGCCGCGGCGCTATGGTCCCGCTCAAACAATTTCAAAGGATGCTGGGCCTCATGGCCGCAGCATCGCCAGTACTTCAGCTAGGCCTCCTTCGGATGCGCCCACTTCAGTTCTGGCTGCAAGCGCGTGTGCCGCGCCGAGCGTGGACTTCCGGTCTTTTTCGCCTCAAGGTCGATCAGAAATGCATTCCAGCTCTGAAACCTTGGACGGCGAACGACTGGTACCGGTCAGAAGTAAGCCTGGGGACTTCCTCGAGTGTGAAGGTGGTGTCCACGGACGCCTCCACCTCGGGATGGGGAGCTCTGCTCGAGGGCAGACAGTTCTTTGGCATATGGTCAGAACGAGAAAAGCTTCTACACATCAACTGCTTGGAAATGATGGCAGTCGACAAAGCGCTCAGGCGCTTCTATCCCCAGATAGCAGGACACCACGTTCTAGTCCGTTCGGACAACATGACGGTGGTGGCCTTTATAAATCACCAGGGAGGCCTCAGATCCCGAACCCTTCACAGGCTGACGGAACACCTCCTGGTTTGGGCCCAGCACGATTTGCGCTCACTGAGAGCAGCTCATGTGCCCGGCCACTTGAATTTGGGACCAGACAGACTGTCCAGGAACAACGTTCCGGCAGGAGAATGGTCCCTACACCCACAGACAGTCCAATTGCTATGGAAGAAGTTCAGCAAAGCGGAAGTAGACCTGTTTGCGTCTCAAGAAAACGCTCACTGCCCGATATACTTCTCCAAGAGCAGGAGCGCGCTGGCTCACGTATGGCCCCGCTGCCCGCTCTATGCCTTTCCCCCATTACGCTCATACCTCAGGTAATAGAGCGGATCAGGGAAAGTGGATGCTCGGTGCTACTAGTAGCTCCGTTCTGGAAAAACCAGGTCTGGTTCCCAGTTCTGATGCAACTAGTGAGCTCTGCCCCATGGCCGATACCTCTGAGGAGAGACCTCCTCACCCAGGCCAAGGGCTCGATTTGGCATCCTCGCCCGGAGCTTTGGGCCCTACACGTATGGGCCATCAATGGGTACCCGCTCACCTCCCTTCGGGAGTGCTAAACACGATCACGCAGGCTAGAGCTCCCTCTACGAGACGGCTCTATTCCTCAAAATGGTCTGTGTTTTCTAGCCGGTGCACAGCCCGTGGCGTGTCGCCCCAGGACTGTGGGGTGACGGACGTTCTTTCCTTCCTACAAGAGCTTCTGGAAAAGGGCAGAACCCCTTCCACGCTCAAGGTTTATGTGGCGGCTATAGCGGCGTTTGTCAAACCAACGCTAAGCCAGTCACTTGGAAAGAACGATCTGGTCATTCGCTTCCTAAGAGGAGCAAAGAGGTTAAACCCTCCCAGACCCCCTTCAGTTCCTATATGGGACCTTTCCACGGTCTTGGAGGCCATGAAAGGTGCCCCATTTGAGCCAATCCAATCTGTGGATATCAAACACTTGTCCTTCAAGACAGCGTTTCTTTTGGCTCTCGCTTCAGTAAAGCATGTAGGGGACTTACAAGCGCTTTCAGGCTCTGCCCGGTAACAGGGCATTAAGAGCTTATGTGTCTCGCTCGTCTGCCTTCAGACAGACAGAGCAGCTATTCGTTTCGTTCTACGGACGCTCTAAGGGGCTAGCTGTGACGAAACAGACCCTATCCAGGTGGATAGTAGATGCCATAGCGCTGGCATACATCTCTAAGGGCCTGCAGTGCCCATTAGGTGTCAGAGCGCACTCCACAAGAGGCATGGCCTCTTCGTGGGCTTGGTCCAGTGGGATTTCTTTACATGATATCTGTATGGCGGCAGGCTGGGCCTCCCCGTCTACATTTATCAGGTTTTATAACCTGGAAGTTCCCGCTTTGCAAGCTAAGCTGTTGTCGGTCTAATAAGCCAGTACTATCTGCCCCGAGGTCGGCTCAGATACTGGAAACTGTTCGAGCAATGCTCACGGATCGATCATACAGTAAGACCCATAATTTTCATCAGATCAGGCCAAAACTTTGCCCTGACTGTGTGGAACACTATTATTTTAATGCTCCCTGATGGGATGCTACCTATTCAGGAATGATGCTTTAGCCTCTCTTCCTGGGCTCTCTGTGAGTCCCTGATGATCATGTACCATATGGGCCCCGGGCACATGCCCTTGGGACTTTGGTGTTGGATCTCAGCACGCACGGCATTTTACATTGTGTTCCCCAAGCGTAAGTTCTTACGCAGTACGAGAGAACCTCTCGTAAGAGAGGGAACGAGTACTGCGTATCCTTGCCGTGCCTGCAGTTCGCTCTGGTTCGCTCCGGCGATGAAAACCAGTGAACCAGCCTCTCGACGCTATATTTATAGCCCTAGGCCACGCCTATTTCGGCGGGACGCTATGCAAATGGGCGCGAAGCACCCCCATTGGTCAAGGCGTCAAGAGGGCCTCTCTCGATAGGCTGCTGCAGTTGCCACAGAGCAGCCAATAGGCGCGCAAGCTGCCTCGCCTATGTCTGTATGCTGCTGCAACGCGTTTTGCATTATATAAAAATTAAGGATAATTTTTGGCTTCAATATCTCACGGAAAGAGACTTGCCCCCAAGCGTAAGTTCTTACGCAGTACTCGTTCCCTCTCTAGTGAGAACCGAGGTTACGTTAGTAACCGAGTACGTTTTGCTGGTACTTACAGTACAGGTCAAAAGTTTGGAAACATTACTATTTTTAATGTTCTTGAAAGAAGATTCTTCTGCTCATCAAGCCTGCATGTATTTGATAAAAAATACAGAATTTTTTTTAATATTGTGATATATTATTACAATTTAAAATATTTGGTTTTCAATTTATTATACTTTAAATTGTCATTTATTTCTGTGATGCAAAGCTGCATTTTCAGGATCATTACTCCAGTCTATCACATGATCCTTTAGAAATCATTTTAATATGATGATTCATTATCAAAGTTGGAAACAGTTCTGCTGCTTAATATTTTTTCATAACCTGTGATACTTTTTTAGGATACTTTGATCAATAAAAAGGAAAAAAAAAAGAAAGGAAAAACAAGAAGCACATTTTTTTAAAAATATAAATCTTTTGTAACAACAATATACACTACTGGTGTCAGTGTTGGGTGTCTGTTGAGTCCTGTCTGTCTTTATTAGTGCTGTGTTCTGTTAATCATTAGTTCATAATCATCACCTGTGTCTTGTCAATCACCTTCATCTGTGTCACCTGGTTTATGTTCATCAGTGTATGTATTTAGTTCCCTCTGTTCAGTCAGTCTTTGTCCGTTCTCGTTTATGTAACGTCATGTTTGGTGTGTGTAAACCTTCTGCCTGTATGTGCCTAAACCTTCTGCCTGTATGTGCCTAAACCTTCTGCCTGTATGTGCCTAAACCTTCTGCCTGTATGTGCCTATCTGAGTGAATTAGTAAAATGTATGTATTGGAGCCATTGGCCTCTTTGTCTTCTTTAACCTACACCACATCGTGACAGAAGAATGGACCAATAAAATGTTTAAATGGAGGACTATCTATTTCAAGACGGTCGTTCACAGGAGGAGTATGTGGAGGTCTACCTCAACCTTCATCAAGACACAAGCTGGGATGAGGATTCTCTGAAACAGCAGTTCTGGAGCGGGATGGATGATCTACTCGCCCAGATGCTGCTGTTAGGCGACGTTCGCCGAGTTCATCGACCTAGCCTTAGGGGTGTGGATCCTCCCTCACTGTGGGAGCAGCTGAAGACATACCTGACCAGCTCAATCCTCACACCATGCCTCCTGTCCTCGTCCAGAGCCCGGATGAGGTCAATTTGAGACACAGAGGAGGGTGTGTCTTCCCGGCAAATGGCATCCTGCTCTCAAAGGTGTAAACTCAATGCAAATTCCCATTGTTAGCAAATGTTTCCATGTAAATCAAGCTCTGTCCCTAGAAAGTCTGGGACGGTGATTAATGCAAATTCCCATTATGAACTCATTTTTACATATGAAAAGAGGTTTCTGCCTTTGTCTGTTTATTTAGGGAGATGCTGAAGAAGGCTCCTGGCGATTTGTAGCTCAAATTAGCCTGTGATGCTGAGAGTGACAGAGACTCTCAGCATCATGTATTTTCTCATGTCAGGTTCGCATCTTTTCTCTATTCCAGAGCATTTTATGTTTTGTATTTATTACCTTTGAACTGGTTATGAAATCAGCATGATACATTCACATACACCTGACATAATAAATTGTTCCATTTGATTTTATTCCGACTGACTCTGAAATTGTTTTCCCAAATAGATTAAATGAGTGTTCCCGCAAGTTTTGCATCAGATTAGTGACGACTAATATTTGGCATCAATTCAAGTGTACTTGGTTTGCAAAGACAAGAAGTGAATTTCAGTTTAGAACTGAGTGGGAGAACTTGCAAAATAGCAGGGTGTTCAAATACTTATTTTCCTCACTGTATAATGGCCGAAAATATGTATAATATTTAAAAAATAAAATAAAAGCGGACGAAACACCCTACAACCATGTTATGAGTGTTGGCGCTGCATAGTTTGTTCACCAGAGGGCACTCTACAAGGAAGACTGTTAACATCAATGAGCTTGGAAATCACAACGAACTTAGAACTTATTCTGCCTAAATAAAGTAATGATTACTGTATTTATAACTAGCATATCTGTAGTTCCAGTCCCTGCATTGTAAAACGTAAGTTTAGGCACGCGAGGAGTGATCATTTAGATCATTTAGCCTGTGCATAGAAGTTAGCTTTGTGCGTTGCTGACTTTGTTTAGCTGCACCATTAAAGGACAAAAAAAAAAGTGAAAAATGAACCTAGGAGTAATTAACACATGGTTACCGAGTCGATCGTTCCCTGGGATGCGTTTTCATGAAAAACTAATGTAAAGAGTTTTATCTCTAAAACCAGATTAGCTTATAACGCTAGTATATGTGGCAGAGAGTAAGTAAAAGTAAATCGCTAGTTAATACCACTAACAAGGCTCAAAATATCCTCACACTAACACGGTAGCATAATGAGGGTCCCTACATGCAAACCGAAGCATTGAGAACTTTGTAAGTGTACAGACAGTTTAATAAGAAGATACTTTATAAAGACAGTACATTACGCGTTTACAGGCATTCGTCATCTTGGAAAACTGTCTCGACTAATCGAGTCACGAACGCCGTGCTAAGTGAGTTGGTCGATAGGAATTACGTTTGTGAAATCTAACTTAGCACGGCGTTCGTGGCTCGACTAGTCGAGACTCTTTTCCAAGATGACGAATGCCTGTAAACGCATAATGTACTGTCTTTATAAAGTAGCCTATCTTCTTATTAAACTGTTCTGTTGTGACAATAAAGTTAATTAAAAAAAAAAAAAAGGTTATTTTTAAACTGCATTATCATATTATTTTAGTAAGGCTGAGGACTCTGGATTTCTGGATTTGTAAAAAAAAAATATATCGGCTGATATATCGGAATATCAGATTTTTCAATCACTAAATATTTGTATCGGTATCGGCCTTAAAAATCCTTTATCGGTTGGGCTCTAGTACGTTGGATCCACGGCATGGCCAATCCAAAGTTATTATAAGAGAAGTAATGTTGGTCAGCTTATATCTGTAATAGTGGCCATACCTCTACTGAAGTGAACGTTTCAGTTAAATTCAAGTGTATGCAATTTCATGGGGGCTATACCAAAGTCTCTTTGATTGTGTAAATGTGAATGTGAGACCCGCGTTAAACAGAAGACGTGAGGACCTCTGAGGACTTTTCCTAATCTGGAACAGGGTAAAATATACTTAAAAGAGTTTTTTTTTAAAGAATCAAATGTTTGCTCACTTTTAATGATGCTCAGATATCATAAAAACCCTTTTCATTTATGGAGTCAGATGAAATAACGAGGTAATACAAATGAGAAAATGTATTTCATTTCTTGTTGTGTTGTGTTGCGTAAAAGGAAAGACAGTAACGCACAGAAACCTTCCCCGTATTATTGGAGACGCCATTGGACCGATAAACGGGCTTACATTACAGAAATGTAATGTAGCTATTGTAGCGATTTGTAGCGATTCATTTGAAGAAATGTAGCGATTCTTTTTGAGAAATGTAGCGATTCATTTTAAGTAATGTGGCGATTCTTTTTGAAGAAATGTAGCAATTCTGTTTGAGAAATGTAGCGATTCATTTGAAGAAATGTAGTGATTCTTTTTGAGAGATGTAGCGATTCATTTGAAGTAATGTAGTGATTCTTTAAAAAAAATAACAGATTCTTTGTGAGAAATGTAGCGATTCTTTAAAAAAAAATTACCGATTCTTTTTGAGAATGTAGCGATTCATTTGAAGAAATATAGTAATTCTTTTTAATAAATGTAGCGATTCTTTTTGAGAAATGTAGCGATTCTTTAAAAAAAATTACCGATTCTTTTTGAGAATGTAGCGATTCATTTGAAGAAATATAGTAATTCTTTTTAATAAATGTAGCGATTCTTTTTAATAAATGTAGCGATTCTTTTTGAGAAATGTAGTGATTCTTTTTGAGAAATGTAGCAATTCATTTGAAGAAATTTAGCAATTATTTTGGAGAAATGTAGCGATTCATTTGGAGAAATGTAGCGATTCATTTGAAGAAATGTAGTGATTCTTTTTGAGAGATGTAGCGATTCATTTGAAGTAATGTATTGTCTGCTGTGTTGCACCTTCTAGCTTGCCATCAAAGTAAAAACAGTGAGTGATGTTCCATAGCACTAAAGACTGTGCAAATGTACAGTTGCATGTGACATGTTTGCAGCATGTTTGTGTGTTTTTGAAGAGTTCCCTCATTCCAGTCCATGACACCAAGTCCAGCGTTCTCACCTACCAGGTCACGACCCCACCATGCAAAGGGGAAATTGACTGACTGCATCATCTAGGCCTTAGGATGGTTCCACAAAGAATTGACTGCACATACAACATGTATTTACTTCAAACTAAAGATTTGACTTTACATCCAGCAAAATACACTGCATCTATTTGTGTCTCATCAGCTCTCAAAAAACTTTGACCTTACAGTTCATTAAATATTTTAACAGTCAACTCAACATTATTTGATTTTTAACCGCAATCTATAGCCAGAGGGCTATGACAAAAGTATTTAGGAAAGTAAAGACATAGAGTATGTCTGTTTAAAGCTGCTTTGTATTGTTGTGTATTTTAAAAAGCTCTATAAATGTCCTAAAACGATGTGCATTTTGCTTGTAGTTTTGTGTTAATAAAATTTGTATATATTACATCTCATAATTCAGTTGAATTCATTATGTATTGTATTGTGTATTTTAATAAAATTTGTATACAAGTTTTGGTTCTCTAATTTTATTACATTAAATGTTATTATATTGTATGATGTTTTGTTTTAAGAATTATGACATAAATCATTAGTACACAAATTACATTCTTGTAATAAAATATATATGCCTTATTGCTTAATAACAAATAACTTTGTCACAAAACATACCTAAAAATTTTATTTCTTTAAAATAAAAGATTATTATATGAATTAAGGGGTTTAATTGATTACATTAATATTTGTGTTTCCATCATTTTATTATACTGTTCTTTAGTCAAGGCTAGACAACCAATTAATATTTATACTAAGTACCCACAAAACATAACTAGCATTCTGTCATTTATTTAAATGTCTAAACTGTTAATAAGAAAAATAGTAATATACACAAATAAACATTATTTTATGGTTCTTTTAATAAAAATTTAAAAAAGTGTACTTGTAACATATTGCGCTGATTATTATGATAAAAAATAATGACATAATTATAATTGCATTACGAATAGTACAAACGTCTTCTATAATAAAGTGATGTTGTATGATTTGTAACCAGGCACTTAAGCAATTACCTATACAATGTGCTTTGAACCAATCGGATTGCTTGGGTCCTAAGCTCGGACTCTAGTAGTGGGAAGTTCGGATAGTTTTACTGACTCGGATCTTTGAGTCTCGTTCAGCAAAATGAACAAATCTTTTTTCGAGTCATTTCGTTCATTTCAGCATAATATAAATAAAATGGCATGTTAAATATCCCAACACATCTAGTACTTACGAAAATGTTGATTACATTTGTAAAAAGAATAAAAATAAACTAGATAAAATAGGGTAATGCAGACAAAGCCAAATTATAAAAACTGAAATGTTTTACTTTGGCTAAGCCACACCCTAGAATGTAGATTGACCAATCACAGCGCAGCCAAGAACGGGCTTCCACAGTGGTCCGACACTTTTTCACAGCGCTCCATTGACTTTAACACAGGCGTCTCATATTTTTGGTCTCGGCAGGCTATTACCATCGTAGTTTTATCAAAAATATGGTTAAACGTTGTGCCTGGGGCATTTGTAACACAGATACGCGTTTCCCAGAGAGGATAGAGGGGGGTGTCCGTTTTTTCCCCTTCCCAAAACCAAAGTCAAATCCTGACAAGTGTTGTCTTTGGATTAAACTGTGTGGACGTCCTCACAGTCAGCTAAACTCCTCAAGGATCAACAAGCACACTTTTGTGTGCTTTAGGTACATTTTGCTTTTAACCTTACTGTGAAGTTATACTAGTTAGACAGTTTTATGCTGTTTTAGGTTATGATTTCGGTTCCTAACTTCGTTATTCAAGATACAAACCCCTAACGTTAATGTTACAGACACGCTGTTATGGTAGTTTTGAAGGTGACTAACGTTACCGCCACTGTGTTGCCACAGTCTAACAATATGAAGTTGTCGGACGTAGCAACAGTAACTAAGGGGGGCGGGGCTTAGCCAAAGGTGAATTGATAAGTTGTTGGGTCTTAAGTTCAGGCTATTGCAGTCTGACTCTGTTAGTTCACCTCACCTCTTGATCCGAGACATTCTTTCCTTTGCAACTTCATATTCACGTTTGTTCTCCTCCTCTCGTGTCTCGAGACATTAGTTGTCGACTCGTCAGTGTCTGACTCTGATCTGTCTGCTGGGCCGTGCCGTGTGTGATACAGCAGGGCCGGACACAGAAATGATTCCTTCGTTCTGACAGGAGTCAGATAAAAGTAAATTGGAATCAAATTATTCTACTGGAAAACATCGTTGGGCACATTGGTTAGGCCTTACAAAGTAGTGACCCCAACATGATATCGCAACTCAGGCGAGCAACGTCTTTTCAACAAAATATTGGAATTTGCAATCAGCAAGAGGTTTGGTCTTTTTTCACTTTCTTCAGCTGGTAAGTCAATTCTTATTTGGCTTTTTAGAAGTGTTGAGGGAAAAACAGACGCACCCCATATAGACACATTTATAGAATGGGTCGGCAATACCAAGTGTTAAGACCGGAGACTGCATAAATTTGGAGGGGCTTGAAAATTAGATAACCACATTGCTTCAGGGACATAATGGCAGCAGTGTTGATTAGGAAGGAAATCATTGCTATCAATTTAAAGATCTCTTTGTTTGCAACAAGAGATGAAACATAAATTGGAATATCATCTTCCAAATTATGTTCTGGTGCTCGGTGTAGAGTTATAAGCCTAAAGATTTAAAATTAGCAAATTGCCTCTCTATTTTTTTATTGGTTTTGTTTCAACAAACAAGCAATCGTGGTCAGTGGACGAGCGGCAGACGTTTCTCTCGTTGGTTGCCGAGGAGCGGATGGGGTAACACGGAATGAAAAATTCGTATTTAATATGATGATGTCATGGCAGTAGAGACTGCAACTATAATGATCAGTCCCACCCACTTTGAAGCGTTATTAACTGCAGTGGAAAAGCAACCGAGCTAAAGTGAACCAAACCGTGCCGTACCGAGTCGAGTCGTACCACGCAGCGGAAAAGCGAAGCGAGCCGAACCGTTCCGCGCCGAGCCGAACCGTACCGAGCCGAACCATGCAGTGGAAAAGCGCCATTAGAGAAGGCACGGATGATGATGATATCTAACAATGCACGTACTTCAAAAATATAACGAATAAAGGCGGCATTACTACTTACTACCATAGTTAATGTTTTTCACAGTGAGTAATTTATACTGTAACATTCTTTTTTTCGTTGATTCAAGTTTCAGTTTGTTTCAAATAACAAACCTGTTCACCCGAAGTAAAACTCTAAGTGCTATTATAAGACATCCTGTCATAGCTTTTTGGTACATAACGGCAACTGTAGATGCAACGCGCATTTGGAAAAGTGAGGTGCTGGAGAGCATTATTCGTTTGAATGCAAAATACAGTTTCACCACTAGATGGGAGAAATTCCCACTTAGTGTCCCTTTAAAGAATGTGGGGAATGTGCTTAAACTACTATTTAATTATTATTTATTGATCAAATCTAGTAATTTAAAGGTAAATCAAAAATTAAATAGAAAAAAAAAATAGAAAAACTATTGTCAAAATGAAATAAAATAAGCTTTCTGGCCAAAAAAAAAATTAAGTATAATTTTAGGGCTTCAGGTCATTTTGACCCGCAAGGGGAAAGATGTGTTACAAAGTGTGAGGGAAGGATGAATGAGTAGCAGATAAGCTCTATGAAATATGAATAATCATTAATAACTGGTTATAATTGATTATAAATATTTGGATCAGTTAATATAAATCAATTAATGTTGTAAATAATATTACAATCAATTAACCTGTTTGTCCCGTGAACACTCAGTGTTAAAGGGATACTCCACTTTTTATGGAAATAGGCTCATTTTACAACTCTCCCAGAGTTAAACAGTTGAGTCTTACCGTTTTCGAATCCATTCAGCCGATCTCCGGGTCTGGCGGTACCACTTTTAGCATAGCTTAGCATAGATCATTGAATCGGACAGGACCATTAGCATCTCTCTCAAAAAATTATCAAAGAGTTTCGATATTAGCATGTCATCAGTCATTGAGGATGCCCCAATAGACATGAGCTTCAGCCTCAGTCAACAGTCAAGTTCAAGTTCCTCAGAAACGGAAGAGGAGTGGGATGAAAGAAAATGGATTGTGAACGAGTCTAGTCTCATGACACTGTTTAGAACGTGCCATACATGTGGTGTACCCATCACTGATAAAAAAGTTACAACTGCAGGCAGCCATATAAAAATTGAATGGACATGTTTGAAAAATCACCATGGCAGGTGGGCATCATGTCCTGATGCAAGAGGAATGGCACAGAATAACCTGCTTGTTTCTGCTGCTACGCTTTTCTCTGGAACAACTTTCACTGAAGTACACGAGTGGGCCAGAATACTAAACTTGCAACTCCTGCAGAAATCGAACGTTAAGGGTTGTTTTAAAGGCATGTTTGTGCATGGCCATTGACTCCCATTCTAAAGCGGCCATGGGCAATTCTAAAATAGTCAAAAAGTCGCGACAGGAACCATTGTCAAAATTTCTTTGTCCACCACTCTTGTTCATCCAAAACAAACTACAAAATAGACTCAAGGTGTTAAATACCGGAATTGTCCTTTAAGGTCATATTTCCAGTCATTACTGTGTATCTTATTATAAAATACATTTCTCTCTACATGTTTCCCAAGGAGTCCTCCCCTAAAGATGATCTTTGCCAACCATGAATTTGGCATGGATGTATGAACTGTGTGCAATTTTCTGGAAAAGGACAGCCACCATGAATTCGGCTGCTTTCCGTTGGTCGTTTAAGGGAAAAAGGGGTTATTAGTACTACTAACAAAAACACGCCGTCATGAATTTATGAACTATGATTTGAATCTTTAGTGGATATGTTTCATACACCATTTTAATAACTGCTATGTGATATACAGATGCAGCAATGCGAAAAAAGGCCCACATAGTGCATACAACGCTTACAAACAGTTTGTGCAGATTGACACGACAGCACTTTTCCTTGCGGCAGCAATGGAACATTTCCATTTGGATGATGTCACAGGTTTGTTTGCTACATTGTGTTTAAAGGATTACATTAAGGAATCAAACATTTTTTTTGCTTGTCTGCAGATTTAATTTTATTGTGTTTTTTGTTTTGCCACAGCCACCCCTGACGGTGTAATACCAGACCACATCCATCAAGGCTCTGCAGAACAGAAGAGGACCTGGCTCCATGACTCTGTTACAGAGGTCGTTGACAAGTTTTTGATGTCTACAGACATTTCTGGACTCAGCGGGCATTACTAAAGCGGCAAGAGCACAACACACTGAGAAGGAGATGCTCCATTGTTGTGAGCCAGGTTGCACCAAAGTGTTCATTTATAAAAAAGCCAGAGAGACCCACGAGAAGAAAGTCCACAGTCTTGTGGTGGCATCTATGCCAGTTGTTGAGCCTGCTTCCTTTGGTTTGATTGACTACAAAAAAGAGCATACTGAGGCCAGGCTTTGGATTTCTGCTTTTTGATATGTTGGATGCGGTGAAAGAGGGAGATGGGAAGCGCATGATAAGGCTGTACAAGGTGGCACTACTGATTTACAAGGCTTACAGGCACACTCAATATTGATACAGCACTTTTCTCTTAACAGTACAAGTCAATGCAACACTGTCTCCTCGAGTTGCACACGATGTAACCTGGAATCGATTCTGGAATAACAGGGGTGGAAAAGGGAAAAATATAACTCTTGCTCTGCACCTCGAGCACCTCAACAACTTCTTTAAATCATTTTTGAGGAACAAAGACACTAACCTTACAGAGCAAACGGCTGATAGGGTCAGCAGATCTGCTGGTGTATTAAAAGACCTGATGGACACAGCAGACAGAGAGCTCCAGCTATCCCAGCCTAGTGGGATACACCATGCAGCTGATCTCCAAAACAACATTTTAACTGTACTAGAAGTATTTAGGAAAACAGAAGTTTTCAAACACCAACCGGGAAGACATTTCTCTGCATTCCCTACCTTTGACAGAAACATTCTGTCCAAGCTCAATTACAAGGACTTATGGCAATGGATGCGTGCCAGGCTGAAAGACTGGAGGGCTGTAGCACTTTAACCAGTTACTTGCGTGGTTTATAATGGTCCAGCTTTGAAGCTGTCATAGAATGCCTACTTTGAATGTTGGTGTACGTGTTTAAATAGTTTGTGTTATGTACAGACAAGGAGTAAATATTGAAATAACATCTGTACACTAAGTGTCCCTGTATATAATTACGTTATTTTATTATAGTTTAAATAATTTGGAGTGAATAATCTTTCTCTATCTGCAAATGTGTAATAAACAAAACATTTTCATATTATGTCTTATTTTTCTTAATTACCTTTTTTAATTAGGGTCTTCAAAGTATGTGTTTGTACATATTTATGACATTTAGTTTTTTATTAAAACAAATTAACCATTTACAACATGTAAAACTGAAACACAAATTAGTCTTCAGAGTATGTGTTGTCACATTTTTATTTATGACGTACATTTTTTTTAAGTAAAACCAATTTTAACTATTTACAACATGTAAAACTGACACACCAACCATGCTCCTGCACGAGTACACAAAGGGGCTCAAAGGTTTCTATTCATCACAAGAATCACTAAATTTACTGTTCGGAATCTGAGCTACTGACATGACTCCTGAGTGCATCTTCAACAACAGCATCATCATCGTCAAAGTAGTTACTGTAATAAAGATCTGGATCAGTTAAATACCCCCCTGAATCATCTTGCAGATCCACATCAATATCACCAAAAACATCATTAAAGATAATTAAAATCTCTCTCGCATGGTCCAATCTAAACACAGGAAGGTTAGCAGTAATGTATGTCTGGTCAAATATGTGTTGACAATGGTCCAAAACTGCATCCACCAGTTGCTGACTGAATCCAGTGCGAAGCTGCATGTGAGGTGTACAGTCAATTACAGGAATTGATTAAACTATCACTGTAGTCCTTGGGCAATTCTGCAATCAAAGATTTGTCTTTTGCATCCACATGCCTACATCTCTGAGGGCCCTATCTTGCACCCAGCGCAATTGACTTTGTACACAGACGCATGTATCATTCCTACTTTGCACCCGCGCAAAGCGCGCTTTTCCCTCCACAGAAGCATGACGCTAAACTAGGGAATGAACTTGCGCTCCCTGGGCGGTTCAGCGCAAAAAAGGAGGCGTGTTCCGGCGCAAACTTTCCTTCATGCTATTTTGCAGGTTTAGAGAACAATTGCGCCACTAACCAGGAAAAAATAGTTTAAAGTCAGTGGCGCGTTGCGCATGTTATTCATATGCTATTTTAAGGGCGCATGCTTGGCCATAATCAATGTAGCGTGTGCACAACGCGCATTGATTTGATTCATATACACACAGACGCAGCAGTTATCATTTTTGCAAATCATACATTATTACGATAGATAGATAGATAGATAGATAGATAGATAGATAGATAGATAGATAGATAGATAGATAGATAGATAGATAGATAGATAGATAGATAGATAGATAGATAGATTGATTGATTATTATTAAAGCATACATCTAGCTTACACATGTTCGGACGCCTGTTTAACCGAAGTTAATTTGGATGTGTTTCTCCATCCCCAACATCCCTGACGAGAACGTCGGTCTCCTCGGCTGTGAACCCCTCCTGACGTGCGCCTGGCAAATCCGCCGTTATAATAGGAATCCGCTTTAGAACAAGCGCGCCTGCTCTTAAAGGGAATGTGAGATGTCGCTCTGATTGGTTTATTTCACGTTACGCCCAAACCACACCTATGAATAATGAAGCTACTTCAGACCAACCCCTTTTAGATTTGCGCCAGGCGCAAGAGTCATTTATCCCGCCGGGAAAATAGCAACAGCGCCGAGACCCGCCCACAAAGTTACTTGCGCTTTGCGCTTTGACACTTGCGTTTCAGATCGTTAAAATAGGGCCCAGAGTGATTGGTTCATCTTCAATCAGTTCATAATTTGGTGTTGGTTCTGTACATGTTCCAGATGAACAAGAGCAAACCTTCTGACAGTTTGTACAACAGAGATGGCGTGGCTCTACATGGCTGGGTTCTGCTTCAAAATGTGCATAGAGACATTTCCTAAGACCAGGGCTCGAAATTAACTTTTTTACTTGGTAGCACTGGTGCTCCCAACTTCAAAAAGTTAGGAGCACCAGCAAAAATTTAGGAGCACCCACCAAAAATGAAGGAGCACCACAACGACAAATTATATATTAACAAATTTTATTTCATCCTGTGGCCAAGATTTGAAATTTGGTCTTCTGGCTCTATATCATCTCACCCCGATGATATTGGCACATGATTTGTCATTTGACATAAATTTAGTGAAGGCAAGCTCTTCTTTGGCGATGGTGTATGCGGTGTTATATTCATAGACAGTATGGTTATATTTGACGTATCCTGCTGATTAAAAGCCTTAATAATTGAACCTGATTTGTTTGCCACACACCTGTCCCTGCATTTTTTGCTTGGCACTTGGCACTCTATTGCTATTAATATGCTGTATTAATCTTTGTTAATCTTAGTTAATAAAAATACAGCTGTTCATTGTTCGTTAATGTTACTTCACAATGCATTAACTATGTAAAAAAAAATGTATAGGCTATTAATAGGCCAAATGTTGAAATTAACATTAACAATGGTTAACAAATTAACAAAGTGCAGTTTTTTTAATAGTACAACTGTGTTAACTAGAATTTAATAAGTGGAACATTATTGTAAAGTGTTACCGATTTGTTATACACCGATTCAGACGTCTCGTGAGTGTGTTGGACAGATCAGTTGTTTTAACCATTCATTAAAGTGAATCGGTTCAAATGAGTCATTAGTTCGCGAATCGGACGTGTCATTAGTGGACGTGTAGCATACGGCAAGCGTTGTGTGATTATCCCGGTAGTTTATTTTTTAGCACAATTCACACTCCACGGTAATTTAGGAGAAAAAAAAATCTCCGAATGCTCCACGTGAAACTTCGGTCTTCCGCCCTTTTTCTATCGTGTCAAATGATTTTGATTAATATGCGCGAGGGAGAGAGAGCAAGACAGCGCTCGTGTTGTTTGAAGACGTGAGAGTGCGCGCGCGCGGCCGGGGCTTTCTCTCGTCAAGCGCAGCAGTCACTCACCCACCGATCAAAGGCTTTGGCGGCCGCCAAAAAAAAATCAATGCAGGAAAAACCCCGGGATTGGTTATATAACGTTGGATAGAATGACGGTCCGGCCATCGCGTATCAGCGCACATAAGGTACACACTGTGAAGTAATTTGCAAACGTTTTTTAGAGAAATGAAAACAGGTCGCAGCACAACCATTATTTGCACTCGCACAAATGCTCCCAAATATATTTTTAGGTCGCACAGATTAAATTTCAGGAGCATATGCGACCAAAATGGTCGCAATTTCGAGCCTTGCCTAAGACATGTGTTTTTTCCAAGATCAAGCAGTTGTTTTACTTCTTCATCCACCTTGAAATACCGTCCGGTGTTGTAGAGGATGGCATGTGATAATTGACCATGTCTTCCAGCCCTGACGACCGTTGTAAAATTGTCTCTTGGTCCCCTGGAGCCCCATACATTACCACATGTGAAACATTAGGGAAATTCAACCCCATCCCCAAAGCTGTAGTTGCAACAACTACCCGGCACTTCCCTTCCCCCCTCAGTGAAGCCAACACTCTCTCCTTGTTTTGGGGTAGGGTTTTGCTGTGGAACATGCCAATGAGGAGGTTTTCACTTCTACAGGACGGATCACAGTCTTCCCAGGCATGTCCTTGCAGTTCTGCTTTTAGGTATGAGAAAACCCTCCCCCCCTGCTTTAAGTGTTTGACAGTAAATTAAAACAGGTTGCATAGTTGAGCCCTTGTTTTTTACATGTTGAACTATCCAGTCTAGGCAGGTCATGTTATGGCTGGGCACCTTGCACAATCCAAGACGGATGTTTGTCTTGTTGGGACTAGCAATGATTTGTACCGCATTGTCAGGGCTTAAAGTGAGCCTGAACTGAACTTAATCCTGAGCCTGAACTTTCTGTGGCTCAACCAGGACTTTTACCAAGCCTGTTTTTTTCTATTAACCAATTCTATGAGCAACAGCACAGTCATATTTTCAACGCATTAACAACTATTGTGCCAAAATAATTTAAACTTTTGCAGTACTAGGCTTACTGTGTCAAGAAAATAACAACTCCATTCTCCATATAGCGTGTGTACAAGCTACATAGCTGCCAATTTTTGAGTTTTGCTTGGAGTGTAAAAAAATGTATTGCATCACTAAGTGTATTGTGATTGTCAAAACATTTTAGTAACTAAACTGAATTTTATTAGGCTTAGTGACAACATGTTACAATGTTTAGCCTAGGCTACATGGTACAATTTCTGGTTTTCAATTCAATTCAGTTATTGTGATTTGATTTAATATGGACTCATTTAAATAAATATTAGGTAGGTTACACAAGATAGGCATTCATTTTTCTTAAAAAAAAAACAACTCACCTAATTCTGTAAACATAAAGAGAGATATATAATGCGTTGTTTATAATAATAACTTTATTTAACCCTTTGGCAAGTACGATCACATCGGTGTGATCAGTCTAGGCTGCTCCAAAGTCCTTTTAGGCAAGTCGTGCCACTCGGCCGCCATCTTGGCAATGCCTCCGGGCAGCTATTTCGGACTAACAAGACCAGGCTCCTATCTAAATGAATGGGCAGAGAGTCAGAACTGCACTTTCACTGGTCACCGGGACATAAAAACTGCATGTATAGAAACAGCAGTAAAATATGATAAAAATCGCTGAAAAAGTTTGATGACTTTGCCCCAAAATAAGGTTTAAAACGCCTTTTCCCACACAGATTATAACTTTACTACGCATGGGTTCACGACCAACTTCATTTACGTCTCTATCCAGAATGCCGGTGTTGTGCATATTCAATGTCAATATTGTTCTCCTTTATTTAAATATAAGCAGGTTTGCACTTTATCAGTAATAACAATGTATTGTATAGATCAGTTGTTTTAACTATTCATTAAAATGAATCGGTTCAAAGGAGTCATTAGTTTGTGAATTGGACGTGTCATATGGATACGGTTGTGTGATTATCCCAGCAGTTAGGACATGGACATCTCACAAGGTTAGTGTCAACACAGAAAACATTACATCACTGGATAGGTTTTTTCGTTTATTTAGAGAGTAATTTTATGTCAGCTGAATGTGCGGAACGCTTTTCAGAGAAGATAAGGAAACGTATTTTAGCACAAAATCAAGATTAAGATAAAAATTTGGACACATGCTGCTGTCCCGGGAATTTTAGGTTTCTTTCGCTTTTAGGTCCACAGTTTTACAACGAATAGTTAAACACCTGTTGGAAAGCATCTTTTGCAGCGATTTTTGTTGAGTATATCAGTGAACACCCCTGACCACTCAGTGAGTTTCACGTCTTTGTAAACGAAAGTTTAATGCGTTTTAGGAAGGATTGTTCCAGTGCACCTATGCAACCATTGTGGGGGTGAGGTGGGGGGGGGGGGGGGACAGCAGAAACCTTCAAATTTAGAAACCTAAATTTCTCGGGACAGCAGCATGTGTTTACATTTTAATCTTTACCGTTCTATTTCATCAGAAACGATCTGTAAACAGGGCTTTAAGTGTAAAATACCGAACTTGTCCTTTAACTCAATGTGATCATAGGATTAGCGTCTCCGCGATCGTCATTTGCTAAACATCTGACATTCACAACAACAAATACAAAGTGTTGACTAAACGATATTCACATAATTACTCACATACTAAAGTCTGGCTACGTAAGCTTTGTAAAGCTCATGCTCGATCGGCCCAAAGTCCGGCATCCAGTGCCGTCGCAGGTGGGGTGCGAGGCCCTGCTCTTTGATGTGGATGCTCAATTGCGCATGAATAACAGTCACACGGACGTAGCTGTTCTATGCGTAGTTCTATTGCATGCATAATCTCGCTGCAATACGTTTTTACCAAGTAGAATAATACAGCATAATCTTGCACATAGTCTCAGCTATGACTTTTTGCTATTTATTTCAGAGGGGAAAAAAATCAACTGTGCAACGAGTGGTTTTACATCAAGTCAGCTCGATAATTTGTGTGAATACATATATCTATATAGATCCGCCTACTTAATCAACGTATATCTTAATGGTCCAGTGGTAGAACTTTTGCCAAGCATATCAGAGATATAGGGCCCTATTTTAACGATCTGAAACGCAAGTGTCAAAGCGCAAAGCGCAAGTAACTTTGTGGGCGGGTCTCGGCGCTGTTGCTATTTTCCCGGCGGGATAAATGACTCTTGCGCCTGGCACAAATCTAAAAGGGGTTGGTCTGAAGTAGCTTCATTATTCATAGGTGTGGTTTGGGCGTAACGTGAAATAAACCAATCAGAGCGACATCTCACATTCCCTTTAAGAGCAGACGCACTTTTTCCTTGGCGTATAGCTATTATAACGGCGGATTTGCCAGGCGCGCGTCAAGAGCGGTTCACAGCCGAGGAGACCAACGCTCTCGTCACGGCCGTAAAAGAGAGAGAAGTGACATTGGGGATGGAGAAACACACCCAAATTAGCTTCGGTTAAACAGGCATATAATAATGTGGGTAAATGTGTAAGCTAGATGTATGCTTTTATAATAAATTATTATATTTATAATAAATTGTCTATCTATCTATCAATCAATCAATCAATCAATCAATCAATCAATCTATCTATCTATCTATCTATCTATCTATCTATCTATCTATCTATCTATCTATCTATCTATCTATCTATCTATCTATCTATCTATCTATCTATCTATCTATCTATCTATCTATCTATCTATCTATCTATCTATCTATCTATCTATCTATCTATCTATCTATCTATCTATCTATCTATCTATCTATCTATCTATCTATCTATCTATCTATCGTTTGTAATATGATTTGCAAAAATGAAAACTGCTGCTTCTGTGTAGATTAGAGAATCACAGTGTATGAGCGTTGTGCACTCTATACATTATGGTCAAGCATGCGCCCTTAAAATAGCATAATGAACAACGCGCAACGCGCCACTGACTTTAGACTAGTTTTTTTCTGGCCAGTGGCGCAATTGTTTTATGGAACAGTAAAATAGCACCAGGGAACGTTTGCGCCGGAACACGCCTCCTTTTTTGCGCTGAACCGCCCAGGGAGCGCAAGTTCATTCCCTAGTTTAGCGACGTGCTTCTGTGGAGGGAAAAGCACGCTTTGCGCGGGTGCAAAATAGGAATGAAACATGCGTCGGTGTACAAAGTCAATTGCGCTGGGTGCAAGATAGGGCCCTTTGGGTTCGAATCCGCACTCGTATCGTTTTTTTTCTTTTTTTACTCGTATAATGTTAGTTTTTTTTTCTCATCAAAACCGATTATGTTCATCAGTGGTTGTATATCAAGCAGGGACACATTTGTGTGCATCATGTTAGAGTATATGCAACCGATTGAAGCGCGCGTCGGAATGAAGACAGTGCGGCATGTGCGACAGCCACACAAGAAAACATTGTATCCGCGCCACTGATCGCAGCTGCAACGAGCACTTTGATCACTTGATTTAAAAAACGTGGAGATGTTTTATTTATTTGTAGAATTGTTACATTCGTGCCAAATTCGTTTTTCGTGACAAAAAACAAACAAAAAACAAAACAGCAGGATTGCGAGGCCCCCTAGTGGCGCGAGGCCACAATTCGCACAGTCTATGCGACAGCTCTGCCGGCATCCGACCAGCGTGGAAGGTCTCTACGTGTTACTGTCTTTTCTCGAGGCAAAGTATTTTGTATGAGAGTGAGAGGTCTCAGCCTCATGTATTGCTTAATGTTTGGTATGCATCTCTTCTCTCTATTCCAGAGCATTTAATGTTTTGTATCGATTATCTTTGAATTGATTATGAAATTGGCATGATACATTTACCTGACATAATAAATCCTTACATGTGTTTATTCTAACTGTTCTTGACATTGTTCATTTAATGGTTAAAACGAATAGTCAAATTGATTAATGATCCACAGATATCATTAAAACCCTTTCATTTATGGAGTCAGATGAAATAAACGAGAGGATACATAACTAAATGTATTGTAAATTTAACCAACCAATACTTTGCATGAGTGAGGACAGAACACGTGATAACCTTCCCCGTGTATTGGCGAACCGGCAGTTTGGACCAATATAGCGGGCCTTACAAAGCAAATCTGCAAATGCATCATATTTTTGCCAGTGATGAAGATCTTTATTAGTTGAACATCTTCATAAGCTGTCTGTGAATTAATGATTCCACAGGACGATACATTCGATTTCATTTCATAATACATTTTACAACCAAATAGATTATTACGCCACGATAGCACTACTACAAAGTATGACATAACCCGTTTTTTGGACATATACATTAATTTAAACATTAAATAAGCTACCATTGTCCACAGTTTATGAAATGAACACCCGCCATACCACGGTAATGTGTGTGCAGTAATGTGAATGCAAAACTCTGAAGAGTCACTTTATTTCGACATTGTCTAATAATCCAAATGTAGTTGTATAAGTTATACAAGTTATACAAACCAAAGGACAGGCAATTATTTTCGGGCTACAGAATGCTTGTGTCTTCTGTTTTTGTTGCAAAGATAGCCAATATATATATATATATATATATATATATATATATATATATATACACTCATTTGATTATTAGGAACACCTATTCAATTTCTCATTAATGCAATTATCTAATCAACCAATCACATGGCAGTTGCTTCAATGCATTTAGGGGTGTGGTCCTGGTCAAGACAATCTTCTGAACTCCAAACTGAATGTCAGAATGGGAAAGAAAGGTGATTTAAGCAATTTTGAGCGTGGCATAGTTGTTGGTGCCAGACGAGCCAGTCTGAGTATTTCACAATCTGCTCGGTTACTGTGATTTTCACGCACAACCATTTCTAGGGTTTACAAAGAATGGTGTGAAAAGGGAAAAACATCCAGTATGCGGCAGCACTGTGGGCGAAAATGCCTTGTTGATGCTAGAGGTCAGAGGAGAATGGGCCGACTGATTCAAGCTGATAGAAGAGCAACTTTGACTGAAATAACCACTCGTTACAACCGAGGTATGCAGCAAAGCATTTGTGAAGCCACAACTTGAGCCAAAATTGGACAGTTGAAGATTGGAAAAATGTTGCCTGGTCTGATGAGTTTCGATTTCTGTTGAGACATTCAGATGGTAGGGTCAGAATTTGGCGTAAACAGAATGAGAACATGGATCCATCATGCCTTGTTACCACTGTGCAGGCTGGTGGTGGTGGTGTAATGGTGTGGGGGATGTTTTCTTGGCACACTTTAGGCCCCTTAGTGCCAATTGGGCATAATTTAAATGCCACGGCCTACCTGAGCATTGTTTCTGACCATGTCCATCCCTTTATGACCACCATGTACCCATCCTCTGATGGCTACTTCCAGCAGGATAATGCATCATGTCACAAAGCTCGAATCATTTCAAATTGGTTTCTTGAACATGACAATGAGTTCACTGTACTAAAATGGCCCCCACAGTCACCAGATCTCAACCCAATATAGCATCTTTAGGATGTGGTGGAACGGGAGCTTCGTGCCCTGGATGTGCATCCCACAAATCTCCATCAACTGCAAGATGCTATCCTATCAATATGGGCCAACATTTCTAAAGAATGCTTTCAGCACCTTGTTGAATCAATGCCACGTAGAATTAAGGCAGTTCTGAAGGCGAAAGGGGGTCAAACACAGTATTAGTATTGGTTCCTAATAATCCTTTAGGTGATTGTATATATATATTTTCATTGGATACTTTTACTCAAGTAACTATTAAGATTATTACTTTTACATTTACTTTGAGTAAATATTTCTATAAGTACTTGTACTTTTACTTGAGTACAGTTTTTGGATACTCTACCTACCTCTGGTGAAAGTAGAATGTGTGTGTGTGTGTGTGTGTGTGTGTGTGTGTGTGTGTGTGTGTGTGTGTGTTTGTGTGTGTGAAAGAGAGAGAGAGAGAGAGTGAGAGAGAGAGATAGAGAGAGAGAGAGAGAGAGAGAGAGAGAGAGAGAGAGAGAGAGAGAGAGAGAGAGAGAGAGAGAGAGAGAGAGAGAGAGAGAGAGAGAGAGAGAGAGAGAGAGAGAGAGAGAGAGAGAGAGAGAGAGAGAGAGAGAGAGAGAGAGAGAGAGAGAGAGTAGAAATGCATGTATGTGAAAGTAAAATGTGTGTGTGAGAGTAGAAATGTATGTATGTGAAAGGAGAATGTATGTGTGTGAGAATGGAAGAATGGATTTTGGCTTGTACGGCCCCTCATACATTTGCCTGGAAGACACACCCTCCTTTGTGTACAAGTTAACCCTAAAACTCTTAATAACTTATTACCTTTTGGATTACCCCTTTGGGAATGGGCGTTTGTACCAGTCGCACTGAGACATTTCAAATGATACCAAACGTGTAATACTGTATGATAATTATTCACATAAAGCTATATAGATTCTTGAATTCCCAGGTGAATTTTGGTGATCTCAGCATGAGGGAGAAGAGATGGGGGAAAAGGGAAAGAAATGTAAATTAAGATCATTCTGAGGTGAGACTTGCATCTCGAATGGTAATGCTACCTTCACAAGAGTGAGTTCAAATGTTAATTTCCTTTGTTCTCTCAGAGAGTAGCCCTCCCTTCCAGTTCTTCCATTCTTACACCTCACCTGCTGTCACATGTTCTACCTCTGTTTGCATTTGCATTTTTTAAAATGGGTGTGTTTCACAATAAATTCAGTCTGAAATACAGATTTAAACTCATTTTGATTTCTCTTCAGCATCACCTCAAATGCTCTATTTGGCTGAAACCCAAATTATACAATTTACAAGAGGCATCTGAAACTAAGAACATTATCTTTTCTCAGAACTGATTTTTTACAAATTTTCCTTGTTTATCCCGAAAATGTTTAATTTTTCTTTATTCTCAACAAATCGAAGAAATTCTAATGATGATGAAGATAGTGACAGTTCTCAAAATGAAAGGTTAGTATATTTTATTTGCTTATTATTAAACTATTGCTGAATTATTTATTAAATTGTTTTTATTTATGTAGAAATATTTGTACATGCTTTTATTGGCCATGTTAATTTCTTTTTATCTAGATGTAAAAAAGAAAAGAAAAAGAAATGTACATGGCAATGTGAGTTTATTAGGGCAGGTCACTTGAGTGTACTATAGACCTTTTTCAGAGCAGCGCCATGACAAGTATTAAAAGCGAGGCTGTGAGGAATAGACTTACCGTCTTTTCAGTGCATCTGCTGTAAAAAGCTTCATAAAGCTCCTAGATCACTTATAATTTTACATACCTCAGAGTTTTTTGTCGACTGAAAACTTTCTGAAATATATTTTTGCAGTGTTTCAAAACAATTCAGAACAATCCAAAAACACATTAAATAACACAACCCTCTGAAGGGATGTATGTCTGTCCCTCACAGCATCACAATCATTCCTGTTAAAAATGGCATGGCACTGTTATGAATATGTTCTATGGGTCTGACCAAACACGCACTTGCGGTCTTTACACTTGACTATGCTTGTCTACTTTATGTATTTCCTGTATTTGGCCCAAGTGTTTGCACTGCAAGTGTGTGTAGAACTTTTGATTACCCGATGGGACACAGACACACTTATAGTGTTGCAAAAATGCAAGTGTTTACAGAGCTTTTTTATTTGTATTTTAAATTGTAGCGCTTCTAATTAAGTGATAAAGAGCAGTTGCAAATCTTGCACAAAATATACACTGTTTAAAAAATCTATAGAATCTACTCAATAAAAGTGAGGTAAAAATTTGCACTCATTTTGTTTGGGTAGATTTCATCCTATATTTTTGAGAAAGGAGTAGACCTACCTGAATTTAACAGCTATGATATACTAAATGTAATTAGGTAAAGTCTACCTAATATTTCTCAATACATTACACATTACTTATAAAAATTGAGTAATAATAACTCTATTATTAGCTGAAAACAGTTAATCTACTTAATTATTATTAATAATAATAAGTCAATAGAAATAATTAAACATTACTTATTAGGCCCTTCAAGCTCAGTGCGCTGCAATTTAAGAAAACATGCAAATAGACTAAGACAAGCTAATTAAGAAAAAAATCAATCTGACAACACATGCACAAGTTCAGAAAAAGCAAACAAAAATGTTTTCAGTGGATATTAGTGCTAAACACGGCTTAGAAACGCTTGCTCTTGGTGTGGTTTGTAAAAGTGGGTTTTTGTTGTGGGCTGCCTTCTGCTACTGTGTGCATGCATAAAAAGCGGTGTTTGGTGTTTTTAGCCCCCAACGGCGCCTTCCAGGCAGCGAGGGGATGGGTAGGTTTAAGGTTGAGGTTAGGGCTAGCTGCCTGGAAGGAGCCATTGGGGGCTAAAAACACCATCGAGCATAAAAAGCAAGTGGTGCACATAACTCACAGTACCTTGCGGAGCCAAAAGAGAATAAAGAAATGAGAATTTAAATGTCGTTTTAATAATTTTGAAAGATATTTGACATACCATACATGTATCCTGCTTAATAATAATAATACAGACAAGATATATCCCAGGGTATAGGCTAAAGTAGTGTTGAATCCCCAACCCTCTTAGGATTTAACTCGCCTAAAGTCCTTTTAGGATGCATCACCGGATTCAGATAATGTCTCTCAACTGAAATATTATTGATATTATTTCCATCTAATATTTATATTACTTCTGAGTCAAGATATTGTTTACCTTTGTTTTAGAGGAAAGGAACAGGGGTGCATTCAAGAAAGCAAGGTTAGATAGCTGTGAACACGGAGCGGAGAGCACAGCGCACTCACACAGTTGTGTATCTTTGAAAGCGGAGCAGCTTGCAAAGTCACAAAACATGCTGAGCCAGAGTGAAACCTTATCGCTGAACACGGAGGGGTGTGGCGGCATATTTTCGGCCTTTTTTCTCTTTTGGGCAAAAACCGAAAATGCCAGTTTTGGCCGATAGCTTTCTTAGTATGCTTGTTTTGCCTATTTGCATGTTTTTTTTAAAGTTCTATGTGTTGGGTTTTCAGCACCACCATAGATACTTATTTCTGAAAATAAAATTGTGAAAAGAGTAAAAAAAAAAGATGCATCATTTACAGTGTTCAGGACAGGATGCATCCTGGTACCAAAACTCCTCCTTTGGCATGCATCAGCTGCAGAAGACATGGTGTGTACCTGTCAAGATTCAGCATAAATGTCTCTTTCAAGGAAATTGTTGTTATACGTCGGAACTCCTCTTTGATCTAGTAAAGGAGTAAAGGGACAACATAAAAATACAAACATTTTCTGTTATAGTTACTAATTAAATTAATTAGGTCTAATTGGCACGGAAATTGTGCATGTTGTACTTGAGGCGTTGCTGCCAGCCATACATCCCTGCAAAGGACCCAGGCTCCTTTAAGCATGGAAACTTCTCAACAAGTTTTATTACAATCAACAATATTTGTATATTTAAAGGGTAGGCTGTGTAAGAGAAAATAGCTTTGGCAAGGTCTTGCATTATTGCAGATTTAACACTTGCATCATGAAAGTGCATTCCAGAGGGATGATATGACTTGTTTGCCTCTGCAAGGATAAGTTCAATGTCATGGGAAAACTTTGGCACTTGAA
The DNA here is from genome assembly GCF_951802725.1 of Rutilus rutilus. NCBI lineage: Eukaryota > Metazoa > Chordata > Actinopteri > Cypriniformes > Leuciscidae > Rutilus > Rutilus rutilus. The sequence goes on from NC_140233.1 coordinate 14,523,545, forward strand.
ACGGCACTGTCCGGCACTGGAGAAGAGCGACATGACTCAGGGAGAAGAACATTATGTTGTGAGCTTAACGGTTCAGCCCCATCTGCAAAGGAGGTGTACGTTACAACGTCATCCACAGTTACCCCTTTTCCACCAACAAGAACCAGGTGCTGGTTCGGAGCTAGAGCTAGTGCCGGTTCGGAGTTGGTTCGACTGAAGAACCGGTTTGCTTTTCCACAGGCTAAAGAGCCAACGCAGAGCCAGGTCTTACGTCACAGCTACGTCTCATCTTTCTCGGCAACGTTAGCGCGGCGGCGGCGCCAAACACAAACACAATATCAACAATGGCGCACGTTGCTTTGCTATTGATGTTCATGGCTTTGCGGACCTACATTGGCATCCAAAACACGCGGATCCAACGTGTTCGCGCGGCTCGCCATTATTTGTACAGACGGAGATTACAAGCGAGAGTAACGGCATGTACATAACATTTATTTTTAACAATAAAATGCCGACTTTAGCCTTAGATTTATATTTTAGATCGCGTCCATCGTGTTTAGCTGCTGTTAGCTCGATTAGCTGCTATTTGAAAATGGCGGTCACAAGTTTCTCTTCAGTCTTGTTGGTCACGGTAACCCCGCCCCCAGCCTCTGACGCAAGCGGTTCTTTCTTGGCTCCGTTCTAGACCCTGCAATGATTTGGTGCTACTTAAGAACCAGTTTTTCTGGTTCGGAGCTGGTGCTTTGGCGGTGGAAAAACAAAGAACCGATTTGAAACTAGGCTCTGGCTCCGAACCAGCACCAGCTCTGCCTTGGTGGAAAAGGGGTGTGGGTGTCAAAGGTAACAAAGCCTTTATTTGTTATCATTTTGATGATTATGGATTCCAGCTTATGAAACACACGAAATCAAAATCCCAGAAAATTCGAATATTACATGAAATCACACAGTAATTACACAGTGATACCATGGTCATTGAACCAGGTTTTGGTTCTTTTGGCAGTGTGGGCAGGTGCAAATCCTGCTGGAAAATGAAGGAAGCATGAAGTGCTCTGAAAATGTCCTGGTAGACGGCTGCGTTGACTCTGGATTTAATAAAGCACAGTGGACCAAAGTCCTCTTTTCTGATGAGAGCAAATTTTGCATCTCATTTGGAAACCAAGGTCCCAGAGTCTGGAGGAAGAATGGAGAGGCACGCAATCCAAGATGCTTGAAGTCCAGTGTGAAGTTTCCACAGTCTGTGTTGGTCATCGGCTGTGCTGTCCACTCAACGCAGCCGTCTACCAGGACATTTCCAGAGCACTTCATGCTTCCTTCAGCAGACAAGCTTTATGGAGATGCTGACTTCATTTTCCAGCAGGATTTGCACCGGCCCACACTGCCAAAAGAACCAAAACCTGGTTCAATGACCATGGTATCACTGTGTAATTACTGTGTGATTTCATGTAATATTCGAATTTTCTGGGATTTTGATTTTGTGTGTTTCATAAGCTGGAATCCATAATAATCAAAATGATAACAAATAAAGGCTTGAAATATCTCACTTTGCATGTAATGAGTCTATATAATATATTAGTTTCACCTGTTAAGTTGAATTCTTGAAATAAATCAACTTTTTGATGATATTCTAATTTTATGACCAGCACCTGTATATATATGTATATATATATATAACTTTGCAGGATTTACAATGTGGACGACCTTTAAAACACGTCGTCACAGTCTGTGAAAACAGGTGGTGTGTCACGTGACAAGCACGTGGCAAGAGGTGCGAAAAGCAATCATCAAGTCATCATCAATCACGTCACCACCTCGCACCGTTCTCTCACTGCCCCAGGCCTCGTCCTGCTTGCCACAATGTTAATTTGGTTTTTCATGCTTACGTTCATAATCATTTGAATGTGAATTAAAAAACTCCAAACAATAATAAACAGATCTAAACAAGTGTACAATGCATTTTTAGTATCAAAATTCTCTTGTCCAAGCAGCATTTTGCACTCAGATAAGATATTACAAAGGGCATAGTGCCCTCAGACGACCACAATAATACGATTATTTCCAATATATTAGAAATTATGTTACCATGTTATTTTTGAAGAAAGAAAACCTGTACCATTAAGCTGAAATTAATGCCTAAAAACTGACTTAATACTGTGCAATAATGAGATTTGTTTATATAGGTCTACAAATGTAAGTTTTTATCTTTACAGTCAGCAAATGAAGGGAGCAGTTCACAGTCATTTAGAGGAGAGAATTCGTCCATACATTGATCTGATTGACACTCTGCGGTCAGTTGGCATTCAGAAGGACTTGGCATTACCGACTATTGCAGTGATCGGAGATCAGAGTTCTGGGAAAAGCTCTGTGTTGGAAGCGCTATCTGGAGTTGCACTACCAAGAGGAAGCGGTGAGGACTGGTTTACTCCCCTTTGAAATTAGAAATTCATATAAACACAATGACCATTTTAGGTAGCCTTCACCTCTCCCAATTTTGCTCTATTGCACTTGCAGCCTGTGGTTACCAGATCAGTAATGCATGAGACACATGCTAATTTTCAAGTTTATGAAAGATTTGGTAACTTTTTAGTTAAACATGTTGATATTTTTTCTCCAAAACAATAAGTCTCTATCTTAGGCTTAAAGTTGAATTAATGGAAGAAGAGACAAAAGTTATCTTAGAAAAGACATGTTTTTTTTTATTGTGTTACATATGTTAACTGTATATGTTTGACCCAATTTGTCTAACAGAGTTGACAGCTTTTTCTGTTAGTACATTGATTTTCAGAATTATTTCAAATCTTACAAGTTTAAGATCAGCAGATATTGAAAATATTAAATTTAAAGTGTGTTCCATGAAAATAAAAAAAGTTTAACAGAATAATTACTCCTATTTTTGTTTTCTTTCTCTACTTGAAATGTACCCGCAATTCTGGAACTGGTTGTATGTTCAAGTTGAATTCTGAAGGCCTGTTCACACCAAGAACCATAACTAAAGATAACTATAACGATAACTATTAGCGTCGATAATAATGTTCTGTTTATTATAAGCGCACACTACAGTTTTGTAGTCTGCCACTTTAAATGCTTGAGCTCTTAACTCTTGTGCATCAATTAAAAAAAGTTACACATAAGTCCATAGTGGACAAAAATGTCCATGTCAAAAAACTGTCATACAAATTTTAAGCTTGGGAGCACAGTTTGGTCTCATTTTAAAGAAGACCCTTGGCAGATTATTGCTGAAGTTAAAAAAGTGAAACCAAAAAAAAAAGTTACAGAAGTTTAAGTTTATGAAAATGATTTATGAACATTATTAATTATTTTATATGGATTATATATTTTATGGAACATGTTGAACTCGAAAACTGATATAAATTGAAAGCCATAAATCTTTACAAGTTATGTTCCAAATTTGAGGATGATCTAAAAAAAATGAGCTTTCAGTAAGATTTTGTTTGGGCACAGTAACAGATTTACCCCATTAGATGCCAGCAAAACTCCACTGATGCACACAGTGATTGGATTTTAATAACTAATTTCCAAAGGGGCGTCACCAACGGACATCGCTCAAATGCCTCTGGGCGCAATTGGATAGACCTAAAACCAATCAGAGCGATCGTCATTGTGTAAAGCCCGCCCCAACGTTTCTGATTGGTGCTGCGATTTCGAAGGATTAGAAATGGGCTTAAATGAGCTCTTTGCCAGACTACTTGCAGAGAAAATCTAAATTTGCCGGAAGTTGTCTGGGTTTTCCCAGGCTAGTAAAAAATAGTAAAAATTTTGCCAACAGAATGAAAGCCTCTTAACCCCCTGAGGTCGGCAATCACGCCGGCGTGATCTGCTCGCTTTTTTCCTTATCAGTGCAAGAGAGAGTCAAATTACTATTTTGATTTTGATTTTGACATACTTGTGATATACATCAATCGATCCTGTTAAGTGTGTATTTTTTTTGTGTATACTCACAATAAAAACAAAGTGTTGTGCTTTTTGCCAAATAAAGAAAAATAAACATGAAGCGAGTTCTGCCTTCTCTCTGTCAGTTAAGTCCATTCTGAAACGCGTCTGAAAATGAACTGTAACTCAGCGAATACTCAGTCAAACAGTCACACAGGCACACAGGCACAAAGGCATGAAGCTTGAATTCTCTTCTTTTTAATGAAGTAATTTTTATAAAAAACAAATATTCTCAGTTTATGTGAACGCCCCCATATCAGCTCCAGAAAACACATCAAGCTTATTCAGATCATTGTACTTGTTTACACTGTCTCGCGGCGCTGTGAGAAATAATACTATCATAATAATAATGGAAAATGTACCTCAGAAGTGCTGGTATTTCGAGGACAAAGGATCCTGAGCCATGGAATACTGTAGTAAGTTTTTTTTCATTCTCAAGTGAATCGCGTTTCTGTGTGTGAATGAATGAACGGCAGAGATGCGCGCTGTTTACCACAACTCGCAAAAAGACAGTTTAAATTTGAATCGCGTTTCTGTGTGTGAATGAATGTTTCGCTTTTAGCAAACTGTATTGCTATACTGAGTAAAAATCGACTGAAATATGTTGAAATAAAATGTATTTGTATAAGCAACGTATTAAACTGCAAATTAACATTTATATTTCTTATAATAAAAACGAAAGACCTATGTTACAGACATATGAAAGACAACATTTTGTTGATTAGTTTTGGATAGATTATACATTTTTACTGTAAAATATCTGCCACCTCAAATAAGCTTTTGTTTGCCAATTTTTGCTCATATGTTAAATATAGTATGTTTTGTCAAAAATAATCAAATAATATGTTATAGTGTTTGTTCCAATGTAGCCTAGGCTATATTCAAGTAATGAATCCTTAAAGGTGGAGTATGTGATTTGCAAAACGGCCGGCAGATTTTGAAAATACACAACTCAAATGGTCCTACCTTCTTTCCTTTGACCCCATTCGAAGAACATGAGGGGGATGGGGGGAGGGGGGATGGTATGACCGTTTGATTGACGCACTTACTGTCCAATGATTCTAGGTGGTCTTGGAAATGATTGGCTGGAGTTTTTCGAGTCCTGCCCGTTCCACAGATGATTAAATTGCTTAATTTTCATTTCATTGCTTCTAACTCAGTGGCTGTAAGTGGGCTAGGAATAGGATTTCAAGTGATTTAGAAAAAATGGCCAAAAAAGAGAATCACATACCCCACCTTTAACTTTGAAATATGTATGATAAAATGTATACTTTAGTTTTTACAAAGAAAGATTACACTTGAATTGTTGTTGTAATTGTAACCTTTTTAATAAAAAAAGATATTTATTTATTTATTTATGAACATTTATTAGAGGATAAACCCCATGAGATGAAACATCTCGTTTTCATGGGGGTCCTCAGGATCATATCCAAACAACATAAAACAGCAGAACAACAGAGTAGATACAATCAAATCATAATAATAATAAAATAATAATACAACAACAATAAAAGAAAAACAAAAACCTTAGCGCACGCACTCGCACACATCCACACGCACACCTGCACACACACACACACACACACAAGCTCTCACTAACCCCACCCATCACAGATTGACTTTCATATATATACTGTATAAAAACATACATGACACATATCAATGCCAAATCCGAGATGCTAGAAACACAGACAAGTATTCTGAAGATATGTCAACAAAGCAGTTCGGAACAGAGGAAAAGACGTAAGCGAGCAAATGGATGCAGGAAGGCTGTTCCAGTCACGAGGGGCTCTAACACAGAAAGCATATTTCCCAATTTCTCTCTTAACTCTAGGGACAGTAAAGAAGACCTGTTCATTGTGACGAAGGCTATATTGTGACCTGTAAGGCACTAAATATTGTGATAAATAATATGGATATTGAAAGTAAATACATTTAAAAATGAGCAGAAGCCAATGATATTGTCTTCTGTCTGAGGGTGCAAGCCAGGACAACTGTTCATACATCACACAATGATGTGTCATATAGGGGCAGCGAAGGACGAATCGGCACAGGCTGTTGTATACCACATCGAGAGAATGTAGACAAATAGCAGTAGTGTTGGCATATATAATATCTGCATAGTCCAGAATAGGTAGCAACAACTGAGAGACTATCCTTTTTCTAACCTGAAAGGTAAAGCAGTCTATTGATTGATATAATGTTTTAAGACGAAAGCTAAGTTTGTTGTTATATATATTTACAAGGTAGATGTAAACGAATTGTTAAAAGGTAAATATAAGCCTTTTCTTTAAATAATTTTTATTGTGTTTTATTAGTGGCAAATTTGGGGAGAGGATAAATATTCCAAAACTGAAAATACAGTATGAGAATTAACTGCACAATTACTAGACATGTTTTCCTTGGATATTATAGGCCAATTTGCAAGCACAATTTGTGAAAAAAATAAATAAAATTGAGATGCTTCCAACTGTTGCTCTTGCATTCTTTCTTGTGGCTCAGTGACACACCTGAATGAATGGCTCATTAAGTATGCGGGCCCCATTGTCTCCTCAGGTGTAAACCACTAAAAATGCATGATGGTGTTGGATCATTGACGCCCCACTCACATATTGCCTTTCCAAACAGAAAGTGTTTTGCCAAATTTAAATCAATGTATTGTGTTATGTGAATGATTAGGCAGGATGATTTTCACATCATTTTGAAGAAAAAACTCTAGGCGACAACATCCATTAGTCAAAAGTCTTTTTGACACATATTTAGTATGTGTTTTGTGGCCTTATTTCAGAAACTTTAGTTTTTAGTTTTTTCAATAACCATGCATAAACATTCTCTCAAAAATACAAACATGTACATTCATGTTGCTCACATATTATGGTAGCCCTGTTTGTGCTAAATAGAGTGTAATTACACCTTTGCCATTAATATGTTTATAAGCTAATGAAAAAAGCACAAATGTCAGGGCATGTCAGAACATCTCAAGGACCCCAAAAACACCTTAGACCCCAGAGGGTTTTAAGATTACATCATTTTATAGTTAAATGGCACTGGGTTTAAAATTTTTCTTTTTGTCCAAAAGGTGCTAAGAGGAACTATGTTTTTAAAGGAAATTTAAAATAGTTTTGAAATAGTAAAAATCCAATAAAAATACACACCTGTGCCATTTTTATGCAGTTAGTATTAACACAGGCAAAGCGATCAGAAAAACAAAACTGAAAAAGACAAAAATTGGCTTTCAAAGTTTTTATAGTTTTATCAGCTTGAAAAAAACACTCTGAAAGTGATTCCAAAATATATTTTCTCTGTGCCGTTAATATCCATGTAGTTGTGGTTTGGACTCTGCTATTCATTTACATACATATAATAATATATCGCTATCGTTATCGTCCATGGTGTGAATGGGCCTTAAGATTTAAAGAATGACTTTTGTCAGCACATGCACTGTTGTCACACCATTTTCCACTGTCAGTTTTCTTGGTTGCTAACTGGACTGTGTTTGTTATAGGAATTGTCACCAGATGTCCACTGGAGCTGAGGCTGAAGAAGGTTACTGGTGGAGCCAACTGGAAGGCTGTTCTATCCTACCGTAAAAAGAGGACTGACTTTGTGGATCCGTCATTTGTTGCAGGTTTATAAACTGTTTGCAGTCTCTTTTGCGTTCTTAACTTGATGTGTTTTTTTTGCAACTGACTCAAATTATCAATCTTACAACTGAATTTAAATTATGAAATCTTGCAGGTCCTATTAAAGCCAGCAAATTGGCAAATGGAAAGGTAGCACATCCATCTTATGATTTGAAGAAATTTGAATTTGGAGATCCTTCATCAGTTGAAGAACATGTTGCAGCAGGTTAGTAAATCTGCAGGAAAATTCCTTTCTTTTCAGAGTTATTAGAACATAATATAGAGATCAAAATCTCAAGCTGCAGTCACAATCAGTAAATAAATATAAAAATTAGTTTTGTCTTAAAATTGATGGCTGTTGTCTTGAATGCTGATTCAGTAAATTAAATGTGTTATTCCAGTTCATCATATCACTGCACAGAACTCATATTGCATAGCAACATCCTGTTATATGAAGGGCTATAGGTGCATGCACGCCATGTCATAATTATGAGATTCTGACTTGTAAAAAGCACATGTCCTCGTAGAAACTCGTAATTACAACTCAGAATTTTTGGCGAGATTCGACTTAAACCACATGACCGCCTTACCCCTGACTGCTGCAGATTCATTTTGGCATTGAAAGTGTTGCCATAGAAACACATAATTCTGAGTCTGAGGACATGTCCCTTTAAGGCAACTCATATCTCTTTGAATGGGAAAATCTCCAAAACTGTTTGCAAAGCTTACGATTAAATTTCATATTTGAAATCACCAATGAAATTTGATAACAACTGTCTCATAAATGTTATTTCTAAACGCTTGTATCATGACAAAAAAAAAACAGATTTTTTATAAAAGCTGGACCAAGCTAATGCACATGTGGATTCCTAAGCACGCGTCTCGGTCTCATAACACTGAAGCTGCGTCCGAAATCGAATACTTCCCTACTACCTACTATATAGTATGCGAAAAACAGTACACGAGCGGAGTAGTATGTCCGAAATCAGTCAGTAAGTCAGTATATATATAATATTATGATTTTAATTAAACATATTTAATTCAGTACTTAAAGGAACCGTATGTAAGAAATGTATTTCAATTAATCATAAAATGGCCCTGATATGTCACTAGGCATTAAGAAATTAAGTTCATTTCAAATACTTATATCACTGAAAACAGTAGTCCGGCCAGGATATTGTCATTTAAAAGTGAAGTTGCAGCCCTCAACTGATGTTGATGTTGTCATGTTGTGTTTTGGCCTGGTGCGCCACCCTCCACCTATCTACTAATCACAAAGTCAGTAGTGTTTCGGCATCCGGGTTGCCAGCTCTGCTCTAGTTACCACAGCTGCAGCTACAAACGTGTCAGATAAAAAATGTCTAACGTCACGAAACCTAAAAGACCTCGTTATGAATCTGAAATACGTTGTGACAAAGTCCGAAATAAAACAAGGATTTGTATAAGAGATGCCTTTGAAAGATGGAGATGGCTGAAAACGGAGAAGAATTTGAAGACAGATGCCTACGTTGCTAATTTTCTCCTGGACAGGTAATCGCCATTAGTAAATTTTTGCGATACATAATTACTTCGCAAAACATCTCTCATGAAGCATAAACATAATTAACAGAAAAAAAACTTACTGTGTAGGACTCGTCACTTGTCATTGGAAGCTCCTTGTAGCCAACGTTCCTGCTGGATCCTGCAGCCTAGCTGGCAACCTCGAGTCAGGGGGGAGGGGGAGGGGATACACCGCTCTACAGTAATTTGAAAGTGATTGCAGTACCAGTTTTGGCCACAATCTTACATACGGTTCCTTTAAAAGTATCAAATCATTGTCTCTAACATTTAGCTTACTGTTTCTTAAAAGAAACATTTGTATCAATGAAAGAGCGGGAAGCTTCAGGCTTATGCTGCTTTAAGTGACGTATTTTTTCTTATAAACACAGTTAATTTTGCAGTGTGTGTGTTGTACAGCCCAGAATGAGCTGGCAGGAAAGGGGGTAGGAATATGTGATGAGCTCATCACTTTAGAGGTCATGTCACCAGATGTGTGTGACCTCACACTGATCGATCTACCTGGAATTGCCAGAGTCCCAGTAAAAGGACAACCAGAGGATATTGGAAACCAGGTGAAAAGCATGATCTGATTTTGAGCACCACATTTCAGTACCATAGACATCCAGTTTTAAAACTATGTCTTCATGTCTTGCAGATCAAACATCTGATTATGAAATTTATTGAGAAGCAAGAGACTATAAACCTGGTAGTGGTTCCTTGTAACACTGACATTGCAACAACAGAAGCATTACAAATGGCACAAGAAGTAGATCCTGAGGGCAGAAGAACTGTCGGTAATTAAGCAGATGATCCGCACACAACATCTAATAACATTAAATATATTTGATGATTTGAGGCTTCAAATCATCCAATGCACTTTTTAAATGAACATGTTTCATTCTTACAGCCATTTTGACCAAGCCAGATCTCATAGACAAGGGAACAGAGAAGGACATTCTGGCTATTGTCCACAACAAAGTGATTCCTCTCCGCAAAGGTTACACCATGGTGAAGTGTAGAGGACAACAGCAGATCAATGAGAAAATTCCTCTGGAGGAGGCGACACAAATAGAGAGAGATTTCTTCCAAAACCATGACAATTTCAGGTTACAGACTATATATTTAAGAATATAATTCAACTTTTAGCATGTCATTTCTGAATTCAAATTAATGTTATGTTTTGAGGTGCATACACTCAGGGTGACACAACTATCCTGATAAAAGTAAATAAAATAAAACCTTCAGTAGTTTGGCATAATGTTTTAGTAATATTTCTTAGGAAAAATATTTTCACAAGACATGAGATTTGCTGCTTATAAATATTCTTGGAAAAAAGTTTGTCCACAAAATCATAAAGCTAAATGGCATAAACTACATGCAAAAAAAAAAAAAAAAATAAATAATAATAATCACAGAAAGAAGCCTTGTAGTCCCTTTAGACTGTATCAAGGTCAATAAAAGTCTCAGATATATTTCACCTTTATGTGACAAGGCAAAGTTAGTTCAGATTGTAAAATTGTAATATGTGGTATAACTCCCCCGAAACCTAAATTATTTTTTTTTTTATTAATATTAGTTTTTTGTTATGTTCACTTTGTCCATTATTATTTTTTCAAGAATACCTGTTTGCCAAGCTACAGTAGGCTATATGACCTAAAGTAAACCCCATCTAAACTAAGTGCCTTCTCTTTTTCTACTACAGAGACCTCTTACCGTCTCCAAATAAATTGAGTGAGGGTAAAGCGACTATTGAATGTCTTGCTGTCAAGCTGACTCAGAATCTTGTTGATCATATCAAAGTAAGTTTGTAAATGTCTAAACTAAACTAAGAGTCCTAAATGTGGTGAACTGCATTTGTGGTTTCTATAATCAAATTGTTTCTTACCTATCTTTGTCAGAAATCACTACCACAACTCAATCAGCAGATTAAAACACAGTTGTGGGACGTGAAGAATGAGCTTAAGGAGTACGAGACTGGACCACCAGAAGATCTTAAGGGAGCCAAACAGTTCCTCACTGAAGTAGGACCTCAAGTCATCACATCTTCTTGCTTAGTAGAATTATGATTAGGGGTTCAAGATGCTGGAACCCTATGAAATGGAATGTAAACATTTCTTAATATGCATTTTGTGAAACAGACAGATCCTTTCATCCATAAAATTAGCAGCCCTTTAAAAAGATAAAAACACAGAATACAGAAAAAAGTCAAAGTTGCGAGATACATATTTTTTGTGTTTGCAAGAAAGAAAGTCAGAATATCAAACTCACAATTCTGAGAAAATTTTGAATTGCAAGATTTTTTTCTTAGGAAAAAAAGAATAAGAAAATATTAAATCAGAATTGTGAATAATATATTTTTGAAATTACCTTAACGTCAAGTTAAAAGTAGAGGTCGACCGATTCATCGGTCGGCCGATTGATCGGCCGATTTTTTGCATTTTTAACATAATCGGCATCGGCCAATATCCAAGTGTATCAAGCCGATTATTAGGCAGGCGCATCTGTGGGCAGCCTAGTGTTGTTGTTGTGGAACACGCGTTCGACGCACGCTGCGCCTAGAGTCATTCTCCAGCAGAGTGAGCAGATCTCATCCAGTGCTTAAGGAAGGAGCTAAGTTCCTTGGAGAAAACTCCTTTATATTTAATTAAAAACTTTTGATATGTTACTGCCAACTTAGAGAAAAAACATGAATAGGCGACATGACGTTCGGCTACTTTGAAATTGATAGCGTAGTTGAGGTTGCATTAGCACATCAGAAGGGTTGCGATCATGTCACAATCATAGGTCACAATAAGTAAGCAAGAATTTACAGACAGTGAATCTGAGACTTTTATTTGTTCTGTTTGTGTGTCTTATATTTGAGAGGGTTGTCACTCAATGCAGAGAAATAAGTAATAAAAAAAGAGACCAACTATATGCTAGTGAAGGACTGGCTTTGCTTTGCTAGGGTTGGATAGCTACAGACAGACCCAGTGCTAATACGGCACTGGTGCCTTAACGACCGTTATTTACCGGACCGAATATCAACGCGCATTTCTGTGCTTCATATCAGTGCTACTGTTATGCCTGTGCTTCTCTTGGATGCTCTGAAAACGGACGTTAGAATAACATAAACATCGCTTCGCTGCACTTGACACTAGTCAGCAGTTAACTTTAACATTCCGTTAGCTAGTAAGTTAGCTGGATTAAACACGGTTAAAATGCTGGCCAAACAGTAGTGTAATGTGTGACTGTATTTCACTGTAGACTAGGGGTGGAACGGTACATGTTTTCGTATTGAACCGAAACGGAACAGGCGTCACGTTTCGGTGTATAAATTTCCACGGAGAATACACGCTATAAAAATAAATAAAACTCGCGTGCAAAGTAATGTGGAACTACTGTTAGATACGCGGGTTCTTTAGGGACACCTAATCTGTAACTCCGCTTTAGCTCCGGCTGCGATGTAAAGATTGCAATGCGTTGTGTGTGTGTGTGTGTGAGAGAGAGAGAGAGAGAGAGAGAGAGAGAGAGAGAGAGAGGCGCGATCGAGATCGAAAAGTCGCGTGTGTTTAAAGTCGCAAAGTGTTTACTTATATTTGTGTGCAAACGCGCGCGCGTGTGTGTGTGTGAGGCGCGGGCGCGATCGAACAGTGGAAACATAAAAACATACTCCGTCATTTTGTTTATCAGGACATAATTCAAACTGCAAAGTGTTTAAGTTACTGTTAATTCAAATGTTAAGGAAAACAAATATATTAATCTGAAATGTAGCAAATTAATTTTCAATCCATTCAGGTACAATTACCAAACATATCTCAAGTTCTTTTTGTCTTTTGTACAAGTGCAGATTGGTAAAGTGTTCAATAAATGTTTTTGTTGAGAAATCTTGTCTATCTTAAGTAATTATTTGTGTTACATTTTATCTTTCAAATAGAGGTTAAAAACAAGCACATAATCTGCCAAATATCGGCCAAAATAAATCGGCAGCATTTATCGGCCATCGGCCGACCCGGATCTCAAAAGATCGGCATCGGCATCGGCCTGAAAAAAAACATATCGGTCGACCTCTAGTTAAAAGAAGTAAATGTTTGAAAAGCAAGGTTCATTCTGTTTAAATCCACTATGTTTTGTCTCGTGCCTTGTGTGAACAGCCCCTGAAAATGTTCTCTGTTCAGATAATACCTCTTTTACCTCCTCAGAAGATTCACTTTTGCTGTATAATGATATTTTAAAAGGCTAATGAATTTTTTTTTTTTTTTCTTCACAGACCCTAAAAAGATTCAGTGATCAAATCAACTCTTTATCATCAGGGGAGCTGATGAGTGAGGAAAATTTGTTTGTCCAGCTTCGGGTTGAATTCAAGAAGTGGAATGATCATCTTAACAGCACAAAAACATCCTGTCAGTAAATTTACAACATGCAACAACTTTGAATTCACTTTTGTTGTTGTTTTCTTAGAGTTCCGATAAAAATGAAAAAGTCAGTTAATTTCATAAGAAATCCATTTTGTTTCCAAACAAGTCAGCAATTCAAAAAAGTTGAGCCAGAAAAACAGAGGGAGGGAACTGCTCGGATTCAGTAACTACAGAGTGTTTGAGTTGGTTCTGCAAGAACATGTGGCCAAACTTAAGAAGCCAGCCATTGAATTACTCAATACCACCAAAGGTACCATCACAAAATACTTTATGGTTATTGTAGAGAGCCAAAAGATTAGATCACCAATTTAATGACATTAATAGTTTTAACAAATGTGGCTGTTTGTCTTCTTGACTTGATGTATTTCTCCTGAAGACATCATCATCACACATTTGACTGACGTGGTGAATCAGTGTTTCAGGACCTACTCTGTCCTTCAAAACACTGCTAAGGTAAATATTGCTCCTAATTGGTGGAAAAACTAATAACAAAACTAAAACTAATCCAGTTTAATCAAGTTCTCTTTCCTCGCTACTTTTTCATTTGACTTTTTCATTTTGCCCATAGGACAAAATCAACAACATTCAGTTAACCCAGCAAGAAAAGATGGAGCAGAGGATTTTAGAGCAGTTTGAAATGGAAAACAGGGTCTACTCTCAAGATCCCATCTTCTTGAAGGTCTTGAATGAGATTACGAATGATAAGTTTTCAGAAGATCAGTTACCCTTCTTTGACAAAAAATGCAAGTACAGTAATATGCTGGAGGCGTATTATGAGGTAGATTTTCTTAGTTTTCAGAAACAAATAGCAGTGCAGTGTATGTGTATGTGGAAGTAACTTAGTATCTCTATTCTTCTTTCAGGTTGTGGTGCAGCGAATGGCTGACCAACTGCCCATGATGATCTTATTTTTCATGTTGAAGCAGACTGCTGAGCTCCTGTCTATTGACATGTTGAGTTTACTGGATGGGGCAAATGTGAGTGAGCTCCTGTTTGAGGACTCTGAAGTCAGCAGAAGGCGCAAAGATCTACGAGAGCGCCTGGATCGTTTGAGTGCTGCTCAGGAATTAATTAGCACATTTTCTACTGAGGGTATCTGAAAATACATATAATGTATATATGTCAATCTTATAATGTATCTGACAACTTCTAAACAAACATCCATTTTCCATAAATAAACCTATAACATTTTCTTCAGAATATTAAAATATACATACATACATTAACCCACATCTTATACTTTTTGATTGTTTCCATGTTACTCACAAAATGGGCTAAAGCAGGGCCGATACATTTTGTTTTCTCAGTGCGTTATCTACAGCCTCAGTGCGTTATCTACAAGTTAAGGTCTAACTTAAAGCAACACCAAGTAACTTTTGCTCTCGGGGTCCCCCTACAGTTGGGAAACAGTATTGTCTTCTACTACTGTCATAAAATCTGTCATGGTTACACCAGGGGATACACGTGCATTTGTTGACAAGCCGATACCCCTGAACTCTGCAGAAGGAGTTCTCACGTCTTGGGCAGACTGCCTGCGTTGCATGTGAAATGTCTTCATCCCAGGTACAGTGGCATATATTTCAGCATGTCATATGAATATAATTTCATGGGTTTTATTTTTTCATAAGCCTTTGATTTTGTCACTCTCCCTTTTTCTCTTCCTAGTCTCCTCAGACAAAACCTTTGCCTTCTTCGGTTTCGTTGCTGCTTCAGCCATGACAACAACATACACACTCTATACCACACGCTATACGTCCGAATTTGAGGAAATGGGGGGGTGGTGGGGGATGTGAGGTATGCCGTAAAGCAGTCGAATTTTGTAGTTCTTTTTGTGCTCGGGTTACTACCCAAACCCAGAAGTTCCGTAGTGGCAGTAAAAGCGATACAGACCCCGTCAGGCTATGGCAGACGTGTCATTCAACCTATTGTAAGTTGATGTACCATCAAAAAATTGAAAAAAAAAATTGAACTTTATAAGGTTTTTTAACCTTAATATGAGTTTCCCTAGCCTGCCTATGGTCCCCCAGTGGCTAGACGTTTTGATGGGTGTAAACCAAGTCCTGGGTATTTTTGAGAAAACAAAAGCTCAGACGGGCGGATCTAGAAATCTTCCCCTTATGTCGTCATAAGGGGAAAGGTTACCTCCCCTTTCTCTTCTTTGCCCGCAAAAAGAATTTGGCCCGCCCATGAGAAATGAGCTACGTGAGCGCAATATTGGTTTTTCCTCAAGAGACATCATGGCTTGCAAACAAGCGCAACATGGCAGTTGTTCAGTAGCCTGGTAATACCAAACTCTGCTACTTCACTTTGCTTAGTAGACAGAGTCTGGCATGGCATAATTGAAAAGCGTTTTCTTTCTCGCGGAGGGGCGCTTGTCTGAAGTTTAAGATCATTGGTTACCCATAAGCCAATCACATAACGTTTGGTTATTACGTGTGTTATGCGCCGGCTCAGCCGCATCGAACTTCCACTGTAAACACATGTATGATGCGAAAACAAAACCATCGAGCGAAATACCGGAGTGAACATGGCTGTGAACGACTTTTGCAGATTATGTGAAGTAAATCTACGCATCCACGGCACAATCAGCGTCTACGTCATGGCTCTCAGCCCGCCCTCTGTTCGTTGATTGACCGGCTGTTTTTAGGCCGGAGGAAAACTGGGAGTAGGTCGCTATCTCAGACTGAGTACAGAAGCGAACTGAAATTGAGCGGAAGTACGAAGTCTGACGTCAGGCTAGTTGCTCAGTGTCAAATCCAAAAATCGGATTTTTCAGGGTTAAATCCAAATCGATATTAATGTATTTAGGCACATTCACACCAGGATGATAACGAGGCCCTAATGATTGTTTTAAAAATGTTATACATATAAAAGAATAGCACCACAGTAGTCCACACCACAACTACAACGACAGAGAAACTATATAATTGGAATCATTTCAGAACGATTTTTTTCCAGCTGATGAAAAACTTTGACAGCCACTCAGAATAGGCTACAAGAGCTTGAGCATTTAAAGTGGCAGACGACAAACCTTGAAATGTGTGCTTAGAATAAGCAGAGCTTTATGGTGGAGTGGGCTAAAACGCTACAACGCAACAATAACTAACTATATTTTTCAATATTAGTTCATTAATAACTATTCATCTACTGTTGTTTTAGCTTGTCTTTTTCATTTTAAGCTAGAACTGCTTGTACTCTGTTTTTTCCCCCTGTAAATTTATTATGCAAATTGCTTTGTCGGTGTGGGGGCATTTTGGGAGGCATTTTACCCCACCTGTGGGTCAAAACAACCCCTTGGTACAAATTAATGTAAGAATCCAATAACAAGAAAATGGTGGACATTTCTGATACTTGGTTTATGATTTGTCATTGTCACTGAAATGATAACTATTCTAGACACATCTAAAAAAAAAATCCACAGAAAACAATTAGCCTACATGGTCCTCAAGGGGGCGTTTTCCCCACGTACCATATCGTACCTTGCTGTAATAAGTGAATAAATGTTGATTAAACAGCTTCTCTGCTGCAGCCCGACAGGCAGAAAGAATCGTGCTGTGATCACGAAAGATGCTTCCCATTGAAATACTCTAGTTTTAAAAACGTGCTGACATCACGAAAATAACGAAATAAATAAAAAAAAATCAATAGAATAAATTACGTGACCATATCACGAACTGCCGTGAGACTGGGTTGGAATGTCTGTCTGACAGACGAACGTCGAAAAACAACGCAAATGGTACACCTCTTTGTTAACATGAATGTCTATCTGACGAACCCCCGCGTCGAAAAACAACGCCAAGGGTACACCTCTTTCATTAAAACTTGACGCCAGGGGTCCTTGACCATGCGTCAGACATTTGACGAGTAGGGAGTGAGACTGTGTTGAACTGGTGGAGTCAAGTGGAAGGCTGTTCTATCTACCGTAAGAAGATAATTGAATTTGTTGATTCATCTGTTGCAAGTTAGTAGCCTAATATTGTTTGAACTGCTGCTGTTTTTGTTCTGTTGTCTTAAGAGGTTTCTTGAAAGTTGCAACTTGCTCTAAATTATATATTTCACAGTCGGATTTACAGTAAACCATATAATGTTGCAGGACCTCTTAAGATTTCTGGAGGAAATAACAGGAAAACAGGAAAACAGCTGACTGAAGCGTGAGTGATGTATAAAAATGCAGCCCGCACTAGGCGGGGTTGTCCTTTGCAGCAGAAAACTCTGAAGTCTATATGTGAATGGCCTTCTTGCAAGGATAAAGTTCATTGCAGTCTCACCACTAAATAGATCATTTCCTCAACACTCCCTATGTGTCAGAAGTGGGATTCCGTGTGTGATTCAGCTGGACCTGAGAACGTGTTGAGGCTGAACATCCTGGTTTCCAAAGAATGACTCCCTACCCCGAAGGTTTAGGGAGGAGGGACAAATGTGGTGTGAGTCTGTTGAAACCAGTTAGTTTTATTTTGGTGTACCTAGACACTTGATTCTCTGTTTTACACCCCTCCTCCGGCGTGGAGTTTAAGAAATTTTTGCGGTTCTCTGAGTCTTCAATGAGATGACTGCTGAAACAAGAAGAGGAAGTGGCGGATGGGTGTTCAGCTCCCCTCCTGAAAGAGGAAGTTGACACTTCTTAGAGGGGTCAGCATGGATAGACACAGATTCACTGCAGGAAAAGGTGAATAATTTACTTATGCAATTTTGTGGCAGGATCGATCAAAAGCCCGACTGAGGAGAGAAACAACGGAGCCCATACACCACAACACCAGGCCTTTGAGTGCCCTCACAGCCCAACAAGTTCAACTGAATGACAATCCGCACAGAAAGACTTCCATCCCCTCCCCCATTTTTAATGATCACTAGAGACTGCTTCAAAATGTGTTCATTGTTATATAAACTTGGTTACTTTGATTATTCACTTGTCTCACAGCAGTTTTTTGTATTCTCTGTTAAACTAACATTCTGAATCTGCTTTCAATAGGTACCAGTCCAGCCCTACTTTGCATCTTATTGAAGGAAAAGGAAGTTCATTAACAGAAGTGGGATCTTGACTCACCAATCAGTTAAAACTGGGGATGGATTTGGCATAGTTAGGGTTATTAAATCAACCAGCAAGTGGTAAAGACATAAATAGGTTATTGACTATGCAGAGTTCTCTGAAAAAGAAAAGGGAAATAGGGCACAAGGTGTCCAAAGAGAAAATTATGGCTAGAAAATCAACAATATTGATTACTCTATTTCGTTTAAAGGTCATTTTCTAGATTCAATAGAAAAAAAAAAAAAAAATCTAAAATTCCAAACTTTTGAAATCACAAATGCTGTCATTACCAGGGGTATGAGATAGGAATGTTTTTTGGCCATGGATCCAAGATTGTAGAGATCTTCAATATTCTTCTAAGTAGCTCATGAGCAACAACAAAACGTTTGAAAATTGTGATTGCGCAATGAATGACAAATTGCATTTGAGAAATTTAAATTGGCTCTCTCAACTGCAGGCCTAGGTCTATATGATTATTTTAAAACATTCAATTTATTTGATTTTTGGAAGGTTACATTGGCGGTGTTAAACCCAATCTCATGGCGACTGTCATCAGAAAATGTATATCCTAATGTTTAGACACTGTTGCAAGGGGAATGCGTATTGCATTCAGTAGCTTCTGTCATCGGCAAAGTTTTGTTACCCTTTTAGACTTGGTGGTATTCTCCACTGCTAATATATACATTCCCCATTCAATTCACAAGCTGCACGCAAAAAAAAGTGTGATGCATTGGCCAGAGGCGGGTGTGAAAGTGTGTGTGAGAGACTGAGATATGGTGTTTGGTGAGACACCAAAAACAAATGAATCATTCCAATATAAAAACAGCTGTATCTAAATTTATTAAGTGGGCCCACTGGGCAAAATATGTGCCCAATAAATGAGTGGCCATGGATGAACTTGGCTACCTAACCTGGCCTGGGTTACTGTTGTGAAAGAAACCGTGCCACACCTGTGCAGCGCATAAGTCGGGAAGGGAGAGAGCAAGCAAGCTTGCCCTGTCCACCCCACACTTACTTTTGCAGGATATTGTGATGGATTGCATCAAGCAAACCTGATTCTGTTCCAAATGTATAGAATGTTGTCTTGTTACTGTAAACATGAGCAAAGTGGGTTGAGTGTTTTTCAGGTAAAAAAGGCATGTGCTACTAAGTAAGCTCAAGAATGTTTCAGTTTGTAAAACAAGGAGAAACAGAGTTGAATTGGCTAAGTGTTGAGAATAAATTTGAAATTGATTGTGCATATCATCCACAAGGTGAATAAATAGTGAGAATGCAAATCAGATGTCCAAGTCTCTCACCTTAAACTACACCAACCAGCCTAAACGACCCCACACAGCATAAACTGGGGATCAAAGGACATGCTGTAATGTACCTCCCTCGCCACGGAAGGAAAGGAAATCCCATTGCAACGGCTCGCAAAGAGTCACCCTGGTGAAGAGGGATCGTCCGTGGGGCAAACTAGATGACCTGGAAGAAGATGTGGACCAACTAATGGTTTACATTTAGTAAGAATCCGTTTGTGTGATGATTTTATTTGATTAAATTAAACTAAAGGGTTGAGTGTTGACATACATTTCCCGATTTGATAAGTTACTGATTCATTTGAAAATATTTCAGGTACATGTACATTGAAAAGAGTTCAATCTCTTAATACTATACTATAGAGACTCTCACTAAGTACATTATTGTAAAAATAAATGGCCTAGGGATTATTATTGAAGAAACTTGAAGGTTTTAAATTCCAAATCCAGACATTACAACCATAGATGCTACAATTTGTTAATAGTTGCAACAGTTGTTCTCTAAATAAGAGAGGATACGTGATGAATAGCTTTGCCAGACCAGGTCAGAATATTCTCACGCAATCCGATTAAAGCTTGCAATACAGGGCAAAAAGGAAATCTGGCTTGTCATAAAAATCTGTGAAGTATGGTATAAGTTATGGAAAAGACAACCCGTGATGTATCCAACTATATCCATTCTCCAAAATTACCAAAATTTGTTCTGAGTTAGACAAGAGCTGGGTCATACAGAAGTTAATTTTAAACAGCTACAAGGTTTAAAACAATAGATCAGAGGTCTTCAATCCTGCTCCTGGAGAGCCACTGTCCTGCAGAGTCTAGTTCCAACCTGCTTCAGCACACCTGCCTTTGAATACTCAAGCGAATTTGAAGTGCTTGATGAGCTGATTCAGGTGTGTTTGATTAGGGTTTGAACTAAACTTTGCAGGACAGTGGCTCTCCAGGAGCAGGATTGAAGACCTCTGCAATAGATGAAAATTATAAAACTTTTACTGTTAAGATCTTATAAGTCGTTAAAAACAGCTTTCTAAAGGCGGGCATACACTGTGCGATTTTCGTCCGATTTTGAGCCGAATTCTGACTCGTGCGACTCTTTTTCGGGCCGATTTTCAGCTTTGTCGTGCGTCGTTTGTCGTGCAGTGTTCGTGCAGTGTACAGGGGGAAACGAGAGGCGATAACCTCTCACGACCGGCAATCGGATGGTCGGCTGAATTTCTGGCATGTTAGAAATTTTGGTCGCTTCTCGTGACTATATCGCACAGTTGAAGCAGAGCTACGAACCGATTGCCCTAAACTCAGTGTTTTTTCCCTCACTGCGCCTGCGCGAAAACAGTTTCATCTGCAGAAAAAAAAAAAAAAAAAAAAACTAAAAAAGGGAGATCTTTAAGGTCTGTAGTTCAAAGCTACAAATTACTGTTGCTTACCTCCAGTTCATGTTGCAAAATGGATTAACCATTACCCACTTCTTCCAAGCCACCTGCGATGTAGCCTACACTTTGCCTCTTTTATTGTTAAAAAATGTTTTTGAAATAAAGCTGTTTTTAATTTTCATTGATGAATTATTGCAGTGTTCGGACATATTATAGACTGTTAATAATTAATTATATGTATATGATTCATTGTAATCGACCTAAATGTTTTAGACAATTTTTAATGAGGAGAAGTAGCTTCTATGTAATATTTTATTATCCTCACAGCGCGTTGGTTATGCGGTGATGGCATGCGCTATGAAATTGTTGCGTGGCAATTTAATTATAATAGTCTATCACTTTAATAATAAAAAGTAGCCTTCCCTAATAATAATAATAATAATAATAATAATAATAATAATGCAATAATACTAGCCTATAATATTTCAATATATAAATTGGAAATGCTAAATCTTCTTGATATTGATAGCTGATGCTTGTTTTGACAATATCTCTGGATAGGCTACATTATATCGTCCATAGGCGCAACCCGGCACGAGGATTTATTGCGCTTATTCGCGCATATTTCACACGTATAGTGGCCCTCATTTATCAAAAGTGCGTACACCAAATTTCCAGCGTACACCTGGCGTACACCCAAAACCACAGTGACTTTGAGGTTTATCAATATGGACGTTGGCGTACGGCACGCTCAAATCCTACGCCAGCTCAGGAGGTGGTGTACGCACGTTTTGAGTGAAAACAATTCCTAACACCACAAAACGCACTAACAAGCTAAGAGATATGATATATTATGACCCACTGTAAAAAAACAACAACATAGTAATTATAAACTTCAGTGTTTATTTTTGTGCAACATGGACTTCAATGTTTAATTTCTGTGACTTTACCAAAGCATTTGAATTGTAGGCATATGTATTCCTTAAGTTGCGAGCAGCGCGAGTCTCCGCAGACTGCGCGCGCACCTCCCCAAACGGACGAGGCGTTTATACTCGACGCGCTCGCCGTTGTAGCCTACGATTCTTTGAAACGATGGTTAGGCCAGGGTTAGGCCCGGCAGGTGTGCACGGACTGGGTTTAGTAATGAAAGGCTTTCAATGACCAAAAAAATAATTCAGACTGACAAAATAATAAAAATGACATTCTTCTTCTTTTAAATAATAATAATAATAATAATAATGCAAATAATAATAATAACGACATTCTTCTTCTAAATAACAATATAAGCGTCATTAATAATAAAAATCTAGAAATCAATTTTGTTTCTTTCCACTTCCCTGGTTTCGCTTTCTCTTTCTCAAAGAAGTTTCTCTTTGCCGTCTTCCGTGTGTCCATGGCGTAAAATGAGGGCGTGGGGGGAGCGGAGACTTGAATATATAGGGGTTTCAAAGATTCCTAGATTTCAAAGGTACGCACAGCTTCATAAATCAGGCGGTGAGAAGAGTGTAAGCATAATCTTACGCCAACATATACGCCCGTTTCTACGCAAGAATGATAAATGAGGGCCAGTGTGAGCAGTCAAGTCGCAGCTCGACGTTCGGACCGTACAGTGGCCCTCATTTATCATTCTTGCGTAGAAATGGGCGTATATATTGGCGTAAGATTATGCTTACACTCCTCTCATCGCCTGATTTATGAAGCTGTGCGTACCTTTGAAATCCAGGTGTACGCAATACCTGCGCTTGATAAATGCCGCGGCTGAAAACGATCGTCATTAGAATAACACGCCCTTATATATTCAAGTCTCCGCTCCCCCCACGCCCTCATTTTATGCCATGAACACACGGAAGACGGCAAAGAAGAGAAACTTCTCCGACGTTGGATGAGCAAATGACCTATCACAATGCATTATTTTACAGCACGTGTTTTGAAACAATTAGTATTTAATTTCGTATCACGTCACATGTATTGGGGTGAACAATAATGATGATGATGTGATGTGGAGTACCATTCATTCACATTAATAATTGCATGACAATTTGTAATATTCGTATTATTATTTATGATTTTTTTTATTAATGACGCTTATTGTTATTTAGAAGAAGAATGTCGTTATTATTATTATTTGTATTATTATTATTATTATTTAAAAGAAGAAGAATGTCATTTTTATTATTTTGTCAATCTGAATTATTTATTTTTTGTCATTGAAAGCCTTTTTATTACTGAACAAAAAAAAGAGGTATACTTTGCCTGGAGTGTTATAAAGTTGTGGATGGTTGTCTTTTTTAAAAAGTCTTTTGTCTTTTATTTTTCGTGTTCGCATTTATGAGGAAAAAACATTGTTACGTGACAGTTGTCCATTACGGACGTGAGCGCTCTGAAAGCGGCATGCTTTAAAACTTTCACAGAGACCTCAAACAGAAAGCACAAAGCCTTTCTTTAAAGCGAATTTCGTTTTGTATTAATTGTATCTTAATTTTAATCAGTGTTTCATTATCCAATTTTCTGGATTTAATAAATAAAAAGTAGCCTAAATAGCAGAGATAATCACGGAGGCGCTAGCGCCTGAACTGGATAACGTTAAGCTATCATCCATGAACCGAAACTCAACGTATAAGGTAGACTGATCGCCTCACACACCTAAAAAAAAATAGAAATATATCTATTATCTACAGAAATCTCTACTTTTAAACAGAACCATTCAAAACTAAATAAAATTATGTAGGCCTAATCTGTATGAAATGTGTATTTCTCTCCGGCGCGTTCACTACTGCGAAGATCGCGAGTCAGACTTCATCTTTGCAGCCGACACAGAAAACCAAATGTTTTTATTGTTTTATTAAGTAGGCCTACAAACAGGCGAGTTATGAAAAATTGAGTGTGAGGGATTTGTTCACTTCACACAAAAAGATCTTGGAATGAGATGGCTAACTGTAGCCTAGTAGCGTTTAGTCCACTGTCTAATTTAGAGATTTTTTTTTTTTAACCGACTACCGACAACTTTAATCGGTTAACGTTGATACGGTCGGGTCAACCATCGGTCAAACGGTCATCGGTTAACATCCCTATGTTGTTGTTTTTTTTACAGTGGGTCATAACCTATCATATCTTTTAGTTTGTAAGTGCGTTTTGTGGTGTTAGGAATTGTTTTTCTGCGCATTTCCACACTAACTCAAAACGTGCGTACATGTACACCACCTCCTGAGCTGGCGTAGGATTTGAGCGTGCCGTACGCCAACGTCCATATTGATAAATCTCAAAGTCACCCTGGTTTTGGGTGTACGCCAGGTGTACGCTGGAAATTTGGTGTACGCACTTTTGATAAATGAGGGCCAGTGTGAGCACATAAATCCTGAGCTTTGGCTTTACATCGCATGCGATATACTCGTTCAGTGTGAGTAGGTTCCTTGCTGAAATCGCACAGACATCGCACAGTGTATGCCCGCCTTAAGTAAAACATATCACTGTAAACCTAACAAAATATGGTTAGGAAAATGGAGATAATATACAGTGAATGGAGCTGGGCATGGATTACTGGGTTAAATAAAAAGGCTGCATATGTGGGAGATAAGATTATATGTGTTATTCTGATCATTTTAATATTCATGTGTGTTAGCCTTGCATTTGGAAAATAATCAAAATGACAGTGTCCAACTTAGTTGGTGATAAAATTATCAGACTGAATAACGACTGTAATTTTCCCAACATATATCCAAGACAACCATGGGTGCCAGGAGGGCACCATGAAAGAAAGATTGGTAGTGACGGCTATTATTCTGCGGATGATGACATGTAAACAGGGTTAAAAACAGCAGTCATCCATTTTACGTGAATGTTTTGAAAGAATTTTGTGTTAACATGTCTAATGAATAAGAAAGAATGTAAAATGCTTTTAGGTTGATTAATAATAATCAAAAGAAAGGAGTGTTATGGCAATTAATTTTACCTCATAATGTATGTGCTTGCATGACAACAGACAACAGTTTAGTGGAACATTACTGTTTACTGTGTCCAAATGTGAGCTGAATATGTCTTTGCAACAAAAGCTGTTACATCTACTCGACATCCTGCTATTTCTTAGAAACAGTTCCACTATCTTGGGTCTAGAGAATGAGAGATGTTTTTCTCTCTTTGTATTAAAACAGCAGACTGAAGCGTGAGTGATGTATAAAAATGCAGCCCGCACTAGGTGGGGTTGCCCTTTGCAGCAGAAAACTCTGAAGTCTGTATGTGAATGGCCTTCTCATTGCAGTCTCACCACTAAATAGATCATTTTCTCAACACTCCCTATTTATTCTCCTTGTGTTTGCAGTCCTGTGCCAGATCGTCGTCATATGTACACCATTGAACATATGCCCTCTGTGCCCTCTGTGTGTTTCCCAGTCAGGTCTAGTCAAGTTTTGCTGCTAGTCTTGTGTTCCTCCCTCAGGGTAGTTTTTGTTTTATTTTGTGAGCACATTTACTTCTGCACATTGAGTCCTCACCTCTTTCCTCAACCCCAACCATGAAAGTTTTGTAAACTTGTGACAGGGTTGAGTTATTCACTTCATTTATGAATCATTTTGATTCAAATTCATTTTATTTAATCTACACATTTTTTTTTATTAAAATTATCATGGTATCAGTAAATATATACTTACCAAAATCATGACAACTCATAGCTTTGTTATAAATATAATATTTGATGTAAAGTGTCCACAAAACCCTCTGGGCTTCTTCGGTCAAAAATGACAGAAAACGTATACATTTAGAAATTTTTTTTTTTTGCTTCATCGGAATGGGATGACACTTGGTAACTTTTGTTGTATTAGCTATGTGAACACACAAAAAAATCATGGACATGATTCGAATATGTTAAAGGGTCGTAAAAAAATAGTCACACTTAGCTTCCTCCCGGTCAAAAATGACCGACATAGGAAATGAATGGGAAATACGAAAAAATACGAAAACTCAGAGAAACTTTTGGTGGTACAAACTACAAATCAGCCTTCGTGCAGAAAAAAGCGCACAGCAATGAAGGGGTGACACTCTAAAACATCAAGAGCGCAAATAAGACGTCCACCTCTGTTGGTGGATCCAATTCAGTTTCCAGTTTAATGAAGTGCTCTTTCCTCTCTACTTTTTCATTTGACTTTTTCATTTTGCACATAGGACAAAATCAACAACATTCAGTTAACCCAGCAAGAAAAGACGGAGCAGAGGATCTCAGAGCAGTTTGAAATGGAAAACAGGGTCTACACTCAAGATCACATCTACTTAAAGCTCTTGAATGAGATTACGAATGATAAGTTTTCAGAAGATCATTTACCCATCTTTGACAAAAAGTGCAAGTACAGTAATATGCTGTAATATGATGTTATATGGAGGCATATTATGAGGTAGATTTTCTTAATTTTCAGAAACAAATTGCTGTGCAGTGTATGTGTATGTGGAAGTAACTTAGTATCTCTATTCTTCTTTCAGGTTGTGGTGCAGCGAATGGCTGACCAACTGCCCATGATGATCTTATTTTTCATGTTGAAGCAGACTGCTAAGCTCCTGTCTATTGACATGTTGAGTTTACTGGATGGGGCAAATGTGAGTGAGCTCCTGTTTGAGGACTCTGAAGTCAGCAGAAGGCGCAAAGACCTACGAGAGCGCCTGGATCGTTTGAGTGCTGCTCAGGAAGCACTTAGCACATTTTCTACTGACTAGAGGGTATCTGAAAATACATATAATGTATATATGTCAATCTTATAATGTATGACAACTTCTAAACAAACATCCATTTTCCATAAATAAACCTATAACATTTTCTTCAAAATATTAAAATATACATACATAAAACCACATCTTATACTTTTTGATTGTTTCCATGTTACTCACAAAATGGGCTAAAGCAGGGCCGATACATTTTGTTTTCTAAAATAGCTAAAAGCTTCAGTGCGTTATCTACAAGTTAAGGTCTAATTTAAGATTAGTTCTAACTTGACATTTAATGATTTTTTTGGCTCATATAAAATGTTTAAAAATATGCACAAAAAAAAACAAATATATATATATATTTATAATTTTTGAGGGCCAGTGAAAATGATGGCAGTGCATTAAATCACTGTAGTTAAGCGAGTATGTAAGACTGGAGTCAAGAGAGAAGGTATACTCTTTGAGAAATCAAAGGACATTTCTGAAAATTAACATTTGAAATTGCAAATTGTAAAGAAATATTGCAAGAGGCTCAAGGAGCGATATGTAGTCAGATCAGCCCCAGATGTAATCCAGACACTCAGCATTATGTATTTTTCTATAATATGTATTTTTTCCCTGTATTTCTGAGCATTTGATGTTTTGTATTGATTATCTATGAATTGATTATATATTGGCATGATACATTTACCTGAATATTAATAAATTGTAACATTTGAATTTATTCTGACTACTTGAATTCCTTAACACCACAAATCTACGCTCAGGTTAGTTAACAGACTAAAATACAGCTTAGGTGGAGCAGAGACTGAAGACTGATGTTTTAGAGCTCTGACTAACACATTGGCATTAGTCATGTATACTTAGACTGTAGAGGCTAATAATGGGTTTTCCGTTTAGAACAACTGGGCCCGGTTTTTCAAAAGGTTTAATCCGGATAAAATTGATCCGGATTTAGTAATCCTTTTTTTTGCGATCCGTGATCACGTTATCCAGCTCACTTTTGAGCCAGTTTTTCAAAGCAACATCGGATTGGATCAATCTGATCCGGATAGGAACTTTTCAGGATCACCAAATCCTGTTTACTAGAGCCTTAAATGGAACCAACAGTGTAGCCTACTGGCTTAGCAAAGAACAGCAGTTGGCAAAATACCGGTGGCCACAAATAACCGTTGTTTATTTTAATTTTAAGAAACAGAAACACTGTAATAAACAGAAACATTTTACTTTCCTTATTTTGTTATAATGTTAAATTGTAGATTTTGTTGTTTTACCATATCTCATTAGATGTGACATGCTTCATATATGCTTAAAATATGAAGAAATGTATATATCATCAGTAAACATTGATTTTGTGATCATTCACTTAAAAAAAAAAACTCTCTGGTTTTATTTGGTTCGAAAAATCACAACTGAATCCACCCTTCTGATGGGATCAGGATAATCCTGTTTTTTTGGATCAAATAGATCCTAATCCGAGTTCAAAGTTCTGAAAAACCCAAAGGGCAGGTTTGATCCAGATCAAATTTAAGATCGGATTACATGATCTGATCTTAGTTCAGAATCCCTCTTTTGCTTTTGAAAAACCCATTTCCAAGATTTGATCCAATCCGTGATCCAAAATCCCACTGGATTACTTTAGAAAAACTGGGCCCAGGGTGTTAGACCAATCTAAATAGGGGTGAGCCTCAACCTCTAATTATTGTAATATTATTCTTACTAAGTGTATGTGGAAAACCACATCATGCTTATATAAATTTACCATTAGAGGAAGTTAAGTTGGTCAGCTTGGCACTATGGTAATGGTCATGACCTCTGGTTAGATATAGTCTTACCTTAATTAAGTGTGTTCAGATCTATGGGGACTAAATTATATATTCTAATGAGCAAGAGTGCGGCTGTCTAGAATATTAGTCAACCTCCTCTGTCTAATGACCGAGACTGACAAGCTTGTGAGTTTGAGATCTGAAATACCCGGTCAGTACAAGACTTAAAGTGTTAAAGGAATCCAAATGAACAAGTGTAATTTCAATAAGGAGTTAAATAGAATAATCAAAAGTAGATAAATTATTATATAATTGTCAATAATCAATTGGCATTCTAACCTAAATTTGAGGTCGTGATAAAATGGAGTCAGCTAACAGTTTAATTGGAATTAAATTACTTTGCCACAAGGAAAAGACAGAATGTGCAGAAACCTTCATCAGCTCATCGGAAACCATCGTTGGGCAGATCGTGCGGGCCCTACAAGAACAATACAAAAAGGTATAATACATTTTTTATTAAACTTTTGATAAACTTGTTTAGATAGTGAAGCTAGTCTGAAACTGGGCCTGACAAAACTAAGCCAGCTCTCTGTACACAACTCATATGTCATTTGATAATCAACTTCCTGACAGACAGACAGGCAGCAGCTCGCGAGGACATTACAGATCTCTGTGCACTAGAACATCTAGGTATAAAAACAGTTCTTTCCCTCAGGCTATCTCCTCCTTAAATAGCTAGCATACCAATTACTGACAGTTTTTTTTATAATTCAGTACTCTTATTACATTTTTGCCATCTGAGTTATGCAGTATAGATACTTACTGTGTAAATGCATATTTAGGGGCCAGGCCCTGAAGGGGATAGCCCCTATTGTATCCGTTAGTTTTCTTATTATTAGGGGCCAAGCCCTGAAAGGCCACCAAGCCAATCAAAAAAGATGACATTTGGTAAACTTCTAGTTATGGTAATGAATAGTAATTGAACAATCTTTAACTCTATAGCGACACCACCAGTTCAAAAATTAAACATTGAAATGGTTATAACTTTTGAACCCTTTGATCTATAAAAATGAAACTTAGTACACCTGATTCCTCTCATCATGGTGATCACAATCAATAGCTTACATTAAGACTCCGCCCATTACATTAGTGGCCATTTTGAAAAGTACAGTATTCAGTTTTTTCGCTACTCCTCCTTCAAATTTTGTTAAATTTTGTCCAAAATTTGCCCAAATGATCTTTGGACTGAGCCGCACAGAAATGACTGAACAGATTTTTTTATTCATCTTTGTTCAAAAGTTATGGTGTCGCAGACTTAACGAGGTCCACCCAAAATTGGTTAAAAGGCTGTATCTCGGCCAAAGTTTGATCAATCGAAACGAAAATTGGTACACTTCATCGGAAGCATGATCTGAGTTTCCATGCCAAAGATGGGAACAGCGCCACCTACGGGTCATGAGATATGAAAAAAGGCTATTTTGGCCATTAACTTTTGAACAGTTTGTCAGAATCATAAATGTGGTATCTATGGATTCCTTGCGTCCTGCCGAATCTGCGGTTACCAATTTTGTGTACCACGTGGATGTACCACGTGTACGCCATTTTGAATTTTGTCATAATTTGTAAAAACTTTTAAACTATTTTACATTATCTTAAAGGAGTCATAACCTAGTATTACATTGGATACCTACTGCTGTATTATAGTCTTTCAGGCCCTTCTAAAAAAGAAAAGTGGAAAAAAAATAAACACAGACCTACTTTTACCCTTATTTCTGAAGGCATTATTGTCTCGCGAGATCAATGCGATGTTTTGGCTGTCGTGGACGCTCTATATGGCTCTGCACGCCAGTTAAAAGGGTTGTTGGGACAGCGTCATTAAAAATGAATTTCATCCACTGGTCCCTGATAGTTTCGTCCGATTTTGGGAGATAAAACACATTTACATGTTTTTTATGGCAATCAACCACAGAGCAAGTCCGGTGTGCACTCGGTTTCTCCATCTTTCTCGACTGAACTGAATATGAGGGGGAGAGGGGAAGGGGGGCTTCCTGCTGCGGTGTCCATATATGGTATATCCTACTACCTCATGACGTCAAGAGGGAGCTGAAATCAAAATCTCGTATTTGAGTGCGCGTGCACGCGCGCTTGTTTATTTACCCTGAGGTAAACAAACGCTTCACTTTTAAATATCGGCTTCCCGGCCAGTGTATAATCGTTAGTCGATCATAACATACATTGATTCTCGTGGAAAAGTGAAAATTGCAGGTTATGACTCCTTTAACAAAATTTAGCATGGATCATTGACACAATGTCCTGAAGGTACATGAGAAGTTTGAACAGAGCGCCACCTAGTGTTCAAGAGATATAAGGTTTTTTGCAAAAATGCTTATAACTTTTGAAAACATTGTTCAAAATTTGATTTCTTAATGTCATTATATTCCTTGGCTTATACCGATTCCAACGATATCTAGTTTGTCATTTTCCAACAATGTGACTGTCCGCAGGGAGCAAATAAAAAACAGTTTTTTCGCTACTCCTCCTTAAAATCTTGCTAAATTTTGTCAAAATTTTTATCAGATGATCTTTGGACCGAGCCATACAGAAATGACTGAACAGATTTGTGTTATTCGCTACCGTTCCCGAGATATTCATCGCCGAATTTGACCTAGCCTCTGTTTGTTGCCTTATGTTAGTTAGCTTAGCATGCTAATCAGATGCCACTCTTTCTAACGTGGCTCTTCAGCTATCAGGCTAACCATAAGCAACATTAGCATTTAGAAGGGCAGATCTGTCAACACTGTGATACTGAAGTATCTAAACATTTGGATGTCCAGAGAGAGCGAGAGCTCAGCCCTGTTGGGCTCCTACCCAACTTAAATTAATTTTTCCACAAGATTCACTTCTCACAAGAACTGGCTAAATTCACTTCTTTGTTGAAGAAGAAGATATCATAATAAATGTAGCATGAATTGAAACATTTACAAAGGAGGAAGAAATACTGCTGCGGCAGCAAAAGTTTGAGAAGGCAGCTGAAAATATCTACAATTTCAGTGCAAATGAATCAACTGAATTCAACTTATATAGGTTCACAAAGAGCACAGAAGAAAACATCCAAGCTTGGACATTAATATATATTAAATATACATTAAAGCTTGTATTTACATGTATACATTTTTATTAATGTTAATGCAAAGTTTAATATTAACTGTCAATTAAATTAATTCTGAAGACATTATGAGTTACGAGCTGAGATTATGAGCTACACTGTTAGACTTTTCTGTAATTTCTACAGTTATTTACTTTAAATCCCCCAGTATTATACTGCTATTTCTCTTTACAGTAAATAACTGTGATTCCAATTGCATCATGGGAATTTTCTGTGACGTCTAACACCACATACAGAGACTTACTGTATTTTTTAAATTTGCTGTATACTACTGTATTTGACGTAACTGCCTCTCTGGCTGGCACCATTCCACCGTGCTTTTTATTTCCTAATTTTTGCCTTACACCGCGTGTCTACAACGCTATAATAGCCAGAGGCTGTCTATATTGGACACATTGAAGCGACCGGACCTTTAAATGCAAACCCGTTTATCCCTTGTAAGAACTAGCGCGAGCGCTTGGACCCGTATCTGACTACGTCTGAAATATAACGGCCGCGGCGTATCACTACACTGTCTGGGATTTGTCGTGTCGCGTCAGACAGACATCCAGTGTAGGTAATGGGGTCTGTCTTTTGTTGGATCGCGACGTTCGTGTCTGGCCCGGGGAAGAGACGGAATTCACTTCACCGAGAGAGAGATCAGCAAGCAAGGTAAAAAAAAAACATTCTGTGTATGTTGACCATAGACTGGCTGTTGACAGGATTGTACCCAGTTTAACGTATGTTAACGTTAACGTCAGCCTAACGTTACTCGTCGTCAACATGGCGGTAACGAACTTTACCATGGTAAACTGAGCTAACGTTTCATTTTACACACTTTGTTAGATTATTGAATTGTCGAGTTAAAATATGCCAACGAGCAACGCGTTTACATTAACAATGTGAATAAACTAATGTGAAATTCTGTTTATAGCCTAATGTTGGCCTACTGATGAGAACCTTTATAGTTTTACCATTAGTTTGCAAACTATACCATATTATAGTTTTTTATTTTTATTTTATGGAATTTAATATTTGCTTCCATTTTTGTGTTTAAAGGCAACTGCAACAAAGCGCCAATTCGCGCCAGTGACTTCTAGCAAGATTCCAGAGGTAGGCCAGCCCATTTGTGATATATTTTGAGATAAGTTTGCTGAAATTATTAGCATACGCTATGTGAAAATTGCTTTTGAGCCACTGGTGCAGACTAGGTAGCTTACAATAGGTCTATCTTATAAAATCTCTATAAAATTGGCTAACTTTATATCAAATAAGTGACCTTTGCATTATGTCTAACTTTATTACACAGCAAATGAACCAATCAGAAGATGGACCATTGTCTTTGTTCAGTCTCACCAGATTAAATGTATCCAGGTAAGCACTGCAGTAAAACTCTCACTAATTCATTCAGACCAAATCTAGCATTCTAAACAACTTAAGTTTATATTTTTGCATTATTTTTATATTTTATTAGCCAGAAGACTCTACCATTGCAGTTCCACCTGACTAGGAAGGTCCTAATATCAGGTCACAGGTGGGTTAACTACTGTAGGAAGGAGAACGATCATCACACAGTGATTTCTTGCATGTATCTTACTGTGTATTTGTCTCAAACAGGTACTCCTTCACTGCAGACAAGCTGAAATGGGCTAAAATCATCTATTTCAGTCGTTCTTTATGGATCTCAGCATTTTTGGACAGAATTTAGGATTTGTAAGTATTAAAATTTAATCTGGCATAATTTAATTTAGTTCTTTTGTATGCTATTTATTGACAAAAGCTGTTTACAAATATATATTCTTAAGTTTTTGTGAAAATAATAATAAAAATTAACAAAAAAGGAGGTTAAAAATAATGTGACACTAATATTCTCTCTCTCTCTCTCTCTCTCTCTCTCTCTCTCTCTCTCTCTCTCTCTCTCTCTCTCTCATATAGTTTTGGAACTGGGATCTCCTCTGAAGGACTGAGTACATTTGTGTTTGTGGGCACGCATGCAGACCAGGGAACACTCTGATGTTGTCAATCAAGTTCTGAACAGGAACCAATCTTTGGAGAAGTTCATTTATTCACAAAGGTGGACAAAAACATTGTGTTGGCTTTTTAATTTGATTATTTTGATGATGACTTTTACTCCTATGCTGTAGAAAAGATGGAGTAGACAGTCAGACATTGATAATAATAAGAAATGTTTCTTGAGCATCAAAGAGACTTCTTTCAAAAACATTAAGACACTTAAATACTTCTTTTGGCCTCCAGTGTACATGAATCCAACAAAGTTTTGGAAATAAGTGAAATTATTTTTAAGGTGGGGTTATGTGTCTTGTATTGTGAAAAGAACTGTGTTTTGTCCTGTTTTGGACATTTCCTTTTTGACTGCTTAAAAATTTATTTATATTCTGCAGTTTTATGAATGTAATGGTTGATATTTCATTATAATACTTGTATAAGCTAAACAACCAATGACTCTACATTCATTTAGTCAAATGCTAACGTTTTGTTTATGGTTTTATGTATGTTTTTAACAATGTGTGCAGTGAAGGACAGCACATAATGTGTTAATTTAACACGTTTACACATCTTTGTGCTAACCTCTCTGACATATTTACTTTGTTAAAATCATTAACACAATGAATGAGTTAAAATTAACACAACATTTTTTGTCTCTAAACTCACCCATTAATGTGTAAAAATTTCACACATCATTTCCAGCATTGGCATGTTTATTTTGTGATATATATGAAATGTTTTAAATAAAAAAAAATTATTTTGTGATAACTTTGTCTAATTGGTTTGTATGAAAGTAGTACTTATGTAGGATAAAAATAAAATTAATCATATATCAAAATTATCAAATCTAATTTATATTTAGTACAAATAAAAATAATTACAGTAGTGTACTGATTAGCTTAGTTTTTACAGTAATGCACTGTACTGATTAGCTTCATTTTTACAGTAATGCACTGTATTACACAAAACTGAAATACGGTTTGGTACTGTAACTCTTAATTACAGTAACTTACTGGCAACAGTGTTGCCAGTAAGTTACTGTAAAAAACCCTTGAAAAGTCTAACAGTGTAATTCATATGAATTAGCAGCAAAAAACTAACAATTTTGTCTCTAAATTCTTTCACTATAAACTGTTTTTAATTTGGAGCGAGAGAAACAGGGGGAGGGTCTTTACTGCATCAGATATGTCACTTTGCTCACAGCTGATTGGTCCAGTTTTGGTTTGTGATCTCCAACCCACAATAAAATCTGCTCTGGAGCAGGGGCCTGATGTATAAACGTTGCATATGCACAAAATAGGCATAGAAATGTGCGTATGCAATTTTCTACACACAGGGATTTATAAAGAGAAATTAACTAGGCATAAATATTTGCGGGCTCTCTAGACAGTACACAAACTCTTTTATTGATGGAGCGAAGAAAGAAAGAATAATTTTAAACTCAGTTTTCCATTTGAACCTTTCCATTTCCACATTTAGATTAAATATATCACTATTATTAAAGGAGTTAAGCACTGAAATTATATGAAATCATTATCCAGAAGTAAAAAAAAAATTTAATGAACTTTAATGGAAGTATTTGTAGTGGATGCTTTTGAACACATTTCCTGTGGCATGCTGTGATTTAATGTTGTAACTACAGCGAGGACTGCTTGGTGCAATTCATTTTCAACGAGTTTTTGAGCTCATCATTGTATTATGAAAAGAAAAAGATTCACAATAGTGTGCCTTAGGATAAAAAAAAAAGTTTTGTAAACTATATAAAAGCAGATGATGAGGTGCAGCCACAGGAGTTCATATATACATGACCAAAAAAAGTCTCAAGGCAAAGTTATAAAGAGGTGAAGAATGCAAATGGTCATGAATTTACACTATTACATCTGTCCCTCATTCAGCTGTTACGTGAACGTAGCCTTAGTTTCACACAGATACGTGTTTTCTGGTGCCATTTTAAATGACCAAGCCATTTAAATCTCTTTCCACACAAAGAACAAAAATAACGTCTGACATCTGCATGACTTTTCAGATGTATCTGCAAGTGTGATGGCAAAATAAATTTGTTATTACACTTATCACATTCAAATTGTCTTTCTTCAGAGTGAATGTGCAGGTGATTTTTGAAATTGCTCCTTTTTCTAGACTTCAGACTTTTGTAGACTTTTGTAGACTTTTTGTCACATTTAGAGCCCTGCGATTTCTTTCTAGAATGAGTTTTTAAATGACGCTTCAGGTATCCTTGATATGTGAAACTCTTCTTGCACTGAACACACGTAAAAGGTTTCTCTCCAGTGTGATGTCTCATGTGAACCTGAAGGCTTGTGTTCCAATTGAAACTCTTTCCACAGTGAGAGCATGTGAAAGGCTTCTCTCCAGTGTGAATTCTCATGTGAACCTTAAGGTATCCTTTAAATCTGAAAGTCTTTCCACACTGCGGGCACTTCTTACCAGTGTGAATTATTATGTGCTTGTCAAGGCGTTTCTTGTCTGGGAATCTCCTTTCACAATGAGGACATTGCTCTCCTGAGTGAATCTTCATATGTAAATTAAGGCCACGGTAATAAATAAAACGTTTTCCACACTCAACACATATGAATGGCTTCTCTCCTGTGTGAATTGTCATGTGATTCTTAAGATTTTCTTTTCGTCTGAAGCTCTTCCCACACAGTTCGCAGGTGTAAGGCTTCTCTCGAGTGTGAACTGTCATGTGTGCATTAAGGTTTGATTTATAATTAAAACCCTTTCCACACTGATCACATGTGAATGGTGCTTCGCCATTGTGAACTCTCATGTGTGTAAGAAAGGTTGATTTATGATTGAAACTCTTCCCACACTGATCACATGTGAATGGTGTTTCTCCAGTGTGAATTCTCATGTGAATCTGAAGAGTTCCTTTCTGTGCAAAGCTCTTCCCACACTGTTCGCAGGTGAACGGGCTTTCTCCAGTGTGTCTTCTCATGTGCGAAACGAGGGATGATTTATGTGTGAAACTTTTGCCGCACTCTTTGCATTCGTAAGGCTTCTCTCCAGTGTGAAGTATCATGTGTCTCGTGAGGCTATATGTTTTGCAGAAACTCTTGTCACACTGATTACATGTAAAACGGTTGTCCCCTGAGTGAATCCTCATGTGGTTTTCAAGGCTTACTTTAATTTTGAAACTCTTTCCACACTGGTCACATTTGTAAGGCTTCTCTCCATTGTGAATTCTCATGTGGAGTCCAAGGTCATGTTTTTGATTGTAACTCTTTCCACACTGTTGGCAGGTGAAAAGCTTCTCTCCATTGTGGATTCTCATGTGGAGTAGAAGGTTATATTTTTGTTTGTAACTCTTTTCACACTGTTCACATTTGTAAGGCTTCTCTCCATTGTGAATTCCCATGTGGGCTCGAAGGCTGTCATGTTGTTTGAAACTCTTTCCACACTGAAAGCAGGTGAAAAAGCTTCCAGTTCCTGTCTTCGGAGCTCTTTCTTGTGAGAAACTCATTTTAGTCTGTATGGATTTTTTTCTATTTTTGACATCATGCTTCTCATATTGTTCTTTCTCTTCGATTTCATTCAGTTCTTGACTCTCCTCTTTCAGTGTCATCAGGTCTAAAGCAAAAAAAAAAAGACAAGTTAACCCCAGTTTACCATCAAAACCCACAACATGCTATTGGAACTTTCGACAACATAGGCATTTGTCGACAAACATTTGATTTTAACAATAGACAATGCATGCTGGGAGCCACCATATTATAAAACTAATTGTCCCAGCATGCATTGCAGCATGAAGCATGTCACCATTGTTGATATTCATAAGCTGATTCTTGATGTTTCACGAGTTCACACTTACATATAATTTTGAGGGAGTAAGATTTAATGCGTATTTGGCGTGCTGTCTGGAGGGAGGGCTCCGAGCTCGGAATTCAGCCCGAACCCAGAGTACTCCCCCCGCATGTAAGTGTTTAGAACTAGAAGTGTGGAGAAGGGGTGGTGGGGGGATGCTGCAAACTGTCAATGGATCGAGGTAACACTGCTGAGTCTATATATACCCTCTTATCATTGATTGCTGAGTGCTATCCACTCGTGTTAATTATTTGAACGTGCTCCTCCCAAACTTAGTTAATAAAACTTCATTAGTGTGTGTGTCTCTACATTTTATTTTTTCGCAATGTATTTAGCAATTAAAATTCAGAATCTTTGGCAAAAAAATAACTATAAGTGGTAAAAATCTATTAATAACAAGTGATCTGTTTTGGTCAGTGATGGCATTTGTCAAACGTTTTTCTTTATCATGATATATATATCACCTGATCATCTTTGTTTATGGCTTCCTTTGCAACAAATGAAGTGTTTTGGTAAACACTGTTACAAAGACAATGACTAACATAAATATAAAAGGTCATTTTCCTCAGCTGTAGGCAAAGGCAAGTTTCAAATCAGTGCTTCTCCGGGAGACTAGCGCTAAATTAATCCCCTAGTTTAGCGCCATCTACTGTTTTAGAAGAGGAAGTTGCTCAACTGCATTCGTGAGAAAATCTGCCTGGACACATTTGTGAGAAAATTGAGCCGAGAGATCTCATAAAAAGCCAAGTGTCACACAATCATAAAAGACAGATATGCATTTGTATG
Source organism: Rutilus rutilus (assembly GCF_951802725.1). Taxonomy (NCBI): domain Eukaryota; kingdom Metazoa; phylum Chordata; class Actinopteri; order Cypriniformes; family Leuciscidae; genus Rutilus; species Rutilus rutilus. Next base: position 14,561,939 of record NC_140233.1, read on the forward strand.
CACTAGATTTGGTATTTGTTCAAAGGTTACATGCAATTTGTAGGATGGTTTGTATTTATTTGTGAAGTATTATCTTGGCTCATTTATTTATATTTGTAAAACACAATACATATTTGTTACACCACTACATTTTTACTCAAACTGACCTTTGTACTTACACATTGCTTTCTGTTTGTTTGCAAGTCGAGTTTTCCTTTGCGAAGTAGATCGAGTTTGTTTGCAAAATGCTGGATTTGTTTGTTTAATTATGGCACATAATTCGCTCCATACTGCTGGTGGTTCCCATATGAACACTGTGCTAATCCCTGCGGAATTTACTGTGAAGGGTGTTGAAACTAATCGTTGCATCACGATGAGTACGTGGACGATTCTACATCGATGCAGTAATAGACCATAATTGTAACAGCCTACTGACGTTTCTCTGATGTCATTCGTCACATACCTGCTACTCGCACTAGTGTAAAATGGCGGAGGGAGGCGAAACACAAAAGAGAGTAATTTAGCCACTATTTTAACATTTACATTGTGTAAGCTCGAGTGTGTGCGTGCAGTCTTGCGCGTGTTAGTGACATGAGAAACAAGAGATTTGTCAGAACAAAAAGTATTAATTTGATTTGAAAATGTAGTGAAGTAAAAGCTCCAAAATTAAAATACTCAGTAAAGTAAAGTAAAAATAAGTTCGAAAAAAGCTACTTAGTAATTATATATTCGTACTTTGTTACTCTACACCACTGGTTCAGAGAAAATGCTTAATGTGCAATTTAGCTCACTGTGTTCATATTCTGGGCTTCTGCTTGTCTGTGCAAAGTATGCTTTATTAATAAGGTGTGTATTTTCATTGGAACTGGCTGTTGTTTTAGAACATTAAGCCACGTTAAGCTTTTTTCACATTAAAATTCATAAAATGTCTTAGAAAAGCATCAGATACATAATGTTTTCACTCATTAATACAAGCAGAATTGATTTTTTGATAACACTGTTCCATAAGAAAAAACAACAATAAAAATCGTACATTTAATGTCTAGCATCTTCTCAGCTTCACAATCCATCTTAATGCCCAGGTATTCATCATTTACTGCGTTCCTCTTCGTCTCACACACAGTTGTATCCGCACAGCTTTCAAAAGAAAACTGTTTGAATGAGCATGGATGCGCAGTACAACTGTTTTTTTCAACATTCACCTTGTGCATACGCTGTTGTACACGCACCGTTGTGGAACATGGACAGAAGTATAATTTGGGCCTTATTTCGCAACACAGAAGTAAGCTATTTTCTGTGAAAATGCGTGAACTTTTGATTCATTAGCCAAATAGGTAAACAACTGAAAGAATAACCAAATGCAGTAAATGGTAAAATAATTTGCACTACAAACCATATGATTATGATAATAATTTAAATATGAAAACAAATAACAGTTTGTAATATCAATCAGCATAATGGCGGGTTTTTGTACAGCTACAATATTCAGAAGTGGATGAGACCAGAAGCCTTGACACATTTAAGTTATAAATGGCTGTATCTGCTCTTATGTTAAAAATAAGGTAAATACAGACACAAGAAAAGCCCTCTAGCCTCTATTTGCCGACATTGCTTGTTACCCACTGCTTTGAGAATGAAACCAACCTGTTTGTTCCTCAGTATCTTCTTGTTTCACTCTGAATGTTTCTTCAATCTTTATATCTTCACTCTCCTCTTTAATGAACGCCATCGTTATAATAGTGTGTCACATGGATCTCAGTCGCTTCAACAGGAGTTTTTCTGTGTGTTTGGACAATCTGTCATGTTAAAGATGAAAATAATTAACAGCAAGTAAAATGAATCCAAACTAAACCTCTGGGTGCGTCTCAATCAGGTCCCTAGTTCAATAGTCAGCGCACTGGTAAGGGAGTCAGTCAGGGTGAAACTAGCATTAACAATTAATAAAGACAAACTGTATAGACACTTAACTTTGTTCCTTATGATTTTCATTTGGTATTTAATGATTAGTGGATCACATTTAGTAGATAATTATTGGGTGAATCATTTTAAGGGTTGCCAACAAGGACTCATAAGAGATTGTGGTTCTTTATTGTAAAATAAAGGACACTTACAATATTTGTACTGTAGCCTACCACACAGTGTGTAATTTCAGTGTAAGTTAGGCCTATGTGTATAAAAAGGCGAAAACAAGTCATTCAACTAACTTGGAGTTTCAAAAGCTCTGTTGCTCCATCACTACTTGCCAGTGACTTGATTCACGTTTACGATAAGCTGATTCAGGATATAGAGAGCAAATTGAGACGCACCTTTTCTCTTGTTGTGCCTATAGGCTTTACTAATAAAATAACGCTCAAATAATGTTCAGTATTTATTCCCTCATTTGTAAAGGAATTTATTCATTTCTCACAGTTATTGGAAAAAAAATACTAAATTGTCTGAGGGGTTTACATTTATTTTAAAACGTTTTAAAACCATAAAAGCCACAGACCTTTCTTTTAGGCGACTCGCATCTGCTCGCATCAGATGCAGGAGCGTGGCGCCGCCTTATGACGTCATATTGCCAATCCAAAAGCGACGCGAGTGACGCGAGTCATCGCTGCGGGGCGCGAAATTTTTTTCCCCAGGATGGTAGGGGAAGACTCGTGAATATTCATTGGGGAAGTCATCCTGGGAAAAAAAATATCGCCTGCGGGGCGTGGTTTGCGCTTAACTGGTTTGGAAAAATCACGCAATCCAAACACATACGGCTGCATAGACCGTGCACAGACATACACATAATAAAATAAAATAAAACATGTGAGATGATTTCAGAGTTGAATTCTTTGTGAGTGGAATTCTGTCTAATGGGTGCAGAAACTACGTCAGCAGTTTTTTTTTTTATGCCGTTTTTATTAAAGATCCATAGCCAAAAAAAAAAAAAAGATATTTAGGCTACTTATGTACAAAAAACTTGGTTTGTCAAACTCAACTTTTATTAGGGCGACATTCTCGTTTCATATCAGAGAGCAACAGGCGGCGAGCAATATGCATTTTTCTACCGTAAGTAGCCTAGCTGTGTTTTCGTTTCTTTTGACAAGTGTTCATTATTTATCTACATTATGTATCATGTGTAGGAACCGTGACATTTTAGTGTTTAACAGTGTAGAGCAAGCCATGTTGTGGTTAGCTTAACATTCAGCACGTGTAGCCTACTGTAACCCTAGTGTTTCTGTGTGCCCTTAAACTCTTAAATATCTGAATTCAAGGGGGTAATTCTTTAGATTATTATTATGATATGAAAATATGAGTTTTTGACTTGGCAAGGCAAGTTTATTTGTATAGCACATTCAACAACAAGGCAATTCAAAATGCTTTACATAAAACATAAAAGCAACAGGGCAATATAAAAATACTATATAAGAAGACATTTAAAAACACTTTAAAAGAGTTAAATAGAAAATAAACAGGAGAGTAAAAGTGCAGTGTAAGAAATTAATCATTATTCCAATTAATGAAAGTTTGCAGCAAATAGTTAAAAAATAAAATAAAATAATATTTTACAAATAAGAAACACCACGTCAGCACTGCATTGAATACATTAACAAAAAAAAAATAACAAAAAATAACTGACTCCTCAACAAGTAAGAAAAAAAAACGTACATAGTTCTTAAGAAACTTGTTCTTACTGTTATCAGTGAGTTTAAGAGATTTTACAATAAGGGAAATCTCAGCAATAAAGACATCAAATCTAGGCAAAGTCTTGAGAAATTTGTGTTTGTGAATAAAAAATTTACAATGCAACACAAAGAAATTAACAACACTATCAATAGCATAGTCACTCCCAGAAAAATTGAACAATATACCCTTCAATGAAAAGTTTAAATCACATTTGATAAAGTGAGAAAGATAACAACCCAAGCTCTCCCAAAGAGGCTTAACCTGAATACAGTGGTAGAATAAATGAAGCAAAGTTTCTTCCTCAACTTTGCAAAATACACACATGTCAGAGAGATCAACAAAAGAGGCAATTTGTGAGTTGGTTGGGTAAACATTATGAATAATCTTAAAGTGTACCTCTCTAATTTTATTGGACATAGAATATTTCTCGTAATAAGAGTAACCACGCCCTCTTCCAGTGAATACTGTCAAAACAATTATTCCAGAAAAATTTACATGGAGGGGATGTGTAAACTGTGTAATGTAAACAATAGCTTTATAAGTTTACTATTACATTTTACTATTACACTCCATCCAATTAAAGTTGGGGCATAATTGTTTTTCTCTCATTAAATAAAAGGTGTGTTTTAAATAAATGCAAATAACTTGGAGACAAAGCTTTGATGACAGAATTGAAAGTTCTAGCAGGCAGAGGAAAATTATACAGAGTCATAAATTCTTCATATTCCAGTATACTGCCATTATTTTTAAATAAATCCAAAACAAAAACAATACCTCTATCATACCACTTATCCATAAAAAATGATTGGTTTCGGATTAAAATGTTGAAATTTATTCCACAGAATTTCTTCGTGGGGAGAAAAATTGTGCACATAACACAATTTCCAAGCAAATAAAACTTGTTGTTTGGAGAGAGAAATCGGTAATTTAGAAGGGGTGAAATTACATTTTAAAAGAAACTCTAAACTGCCTAATCTACGAAATATGGCATTGGGGATATAGAACCAAATTGAACCATTACTACAAAGACATTTTTTAACCAACTAATTCTAAAAGAGCTGACTAATTCTTTAAAATGTAAAACTTCCAGTCCACCCTCAGAACGTCTATTAGACAAAACAGATTTCCTAACTTTGTGAGATCTGTTCTTCCAAATAAAATTCAGTAAGATTTTGTCAATATCATCACAGATTTTGTCACTAACAAATAAAGATAAAGAGGGATCAACACAACGAGACAAACCCTCTGCTTTAGAGATAAGTACTCTCAGACTGACAGATCTCGTTGTAGCCAACAATTAAAGATGGTTCTTGTTTTCTTTATTTTATGTTGTTGGCGGAGCAATCTATCTTTAGTAAGGAAAATCCCCAGGTACTTGATACAGTCTTTTACAGGTATATGGTGCATCGATGGTTGTTGAGTGTCATACAGACAGAATAGTTCACACTTTGAAACATTTAAATATAAGCCTGAAGCTTCAGAGAAAGAATTAATAATATTGATACACAGGGGAATTTGACTTTGGTCTTTAAGAAATATAGTTGTATCATCAGCTAGTTGAGATATTTTAAATTCTTTACCAAAAACAGAAATACCTTCTAAACTGGGATTTTGTAAAATAACAATTGATAACAATTCAACAGCTAACAGAAAAAGAAATGGGGAAATGGGGCAACCTTGGCGCACTCCTCTATCGCAATTAAAGCGTTTAGTAGTTTGAAAGCCAACCAAAACTGAAGAGTTAATGTCATTATAAAGCATGCTCACCATGTTGATAAAAGTACATCCAAAACCAAAAAAGCTAAGAGATTTAAGCAAAAATTGGTGTTCTAAAGAGTAAAATGCTTTATAAAAATCCCAAAACATTATAATAGCTTCTGAATCAATATTCTCTGAATAATCAATAAGATCAAGAACTAATCTTATGTTGGAGCTAATATGCCTATTGTTCATAAATCCATTTTGTGTTTCGCCATTAATTATACTATTAAGGCCAGATTTTAAACGAACTGCCAAAATTAAAGTAAGTAATTTATAATCAACATTTAACAGTAATATAGGTCTCCAGTTTTCAATTAAAAGTGGGTCTTTATCAGTTTTGGGGATCAAGGAAATAAGACCCTGCTTCATTGAGGGAGTCATCTCTCCTTTTTTAATACAGTCTTTAAACAAACTATGTAGAGGTTGCTTTAAGATGTCCCAAAAATGAACATAAAATTCAGCAGACAAGCCATCAGTATCTGGAGATTTTCCCCTCTTCATAGATTTCAGTGCATCCTCCATTTCAACTATAGAGATATCAGAATCACAAAGTTGCTTAAAGTCATCCTTAATACCTGAAATCTTATCATGAATACTCAAAAGAAAATCGTCCGATTTTTCTTGAGAAAACTGAGAAGTATAAAAATTTTTATAAAAGGAGTAGCCTATACAAAGGTTGAAATCATTCCTGGATCTGTACATAAAACACTATTAATGTTTAAGGCAGAGAGAGATATCTTTTTACGATTTCTTTTTTCAAGAGCAAAAAAAGTAATTAGTGTTTCTTTCGCCCTTCTCGATCGATTTTGCTCTAGAGCGTATAAAAGCACCTTTAACAATCTCTGTGTACATACAGTATTTTCAATTTGCAAATGACATGTGCTCAATTCTACCTCATCCTCTTTACTGGGATTTTCCTTCTGCATTAACACACTTAATCTATGAATAAGTTCTAATTCTTTAATGTTTTTTTCTCTTTTAATTTGCTTACTTCTATTAACAGCAAGGTCTCTAACTCTAAATTTAAAAAACTCCCAGCTAGAGCCAGGGTCGCTTTCAGTATTACTAAACATAGAATTAGCCAGTTGAATTACACTATCATTAAAATTGGCGTCTTCCAAAAGACAACTGTTACATTTCCAGTAACCCCTTGTTCTATTTAACTTGCAAGATTCAAAGAAATTAACATGTGGTCAGTAAACGGGGCCAATTGATGATTAACAGTATGGACATCTTTCAAAATAGCATGAGAAATGAGAAAAAGATCAATTCTAGCTTTAAAGGGATAGTTCACTTTGAAATTAATTTTTGATATGTTTTAGCTTACCTCAAGGGCATCCAAGATGTAGGTGTCTTTGTTTCCGCAGTAGTTTCAATTTTGATATTTTTAGGTCAAACCGTTCTTGTCTGTCAGTCATATAAAGCAGGTCGATGGTCACTGTCTCAAAACACAAGCACAGAGTCCAAATTAAAACAATTCCCCATCGTCCAAATTAAACAATTCCCCATCGTAAGTACACATTGATGGCCTAAGACACGAAACGAGCGGTTTGTGTGAGAAAACGAACAGTATTTATATCGTTGTTATCTCTTGAACACAGCACACGTCCAAATGATCTGACGGCTCGGGCGGGTATAGATATATAAATAGATGTCGCTTGGCTACGGTTTCGTTCCAATGAACTGCAGTAGCCAAGGCGACATCTATTTATATATCTATACCCGCCCGCGCCGTCAGATCATTTGGACGTGTGCTGTGATCACAGCTAGATCAATGAGAAGTCCTATGATTACAACGACCATCATTTGAAGTGTCACACAGTTCTGAAATTATCGTACATTATAGGATTTTTTCCATTATTGATCGTACATCGTACACAGGTCAAAATTATAGTACAAATACGATAATTATCGTACATCTGGCAACACTGATGACCGTGTAGAAAATCTTATGATGATGTTTCGATGAGCGCCAACCTGGTCCCGTGACTCCCGTCTCTCGACTCGGTGCATCACGTCAAGAGCGTCCTTAAGCTTACCAGCGATGTCAGGTGCCACATGTTCGAGAATGTTCTTAACAAACGAACGTAGATCCTCGTTCTTGGTTTCAGGAACCCCGTGCACCTTTAAACACCAACGCCGACTGTATCGTTCTAGCTGCTCAATCAGCGATTGGACGTCCTTGTCTGAAGATTGAAGCTCTGTAATATCTCTGGCCATTTTGCACATCTTCTCCGAGTGCACATTAACATCAGAAGCAAGCCTCTGCACTACCACAGAACGGCTTTCGTCGTAGCATCAGTCGAGTTCTCAATGGAGATTAGCTTTTGGAAAGTAGCGTCTAGCTTTGCAGACAGAGCTTGAATGGCCTTCAAAATGTCGACGATATCTCCGCTGGTTTCAGACTTCTTTTTCGATTTTTTAGAAGGAGGACTTTTTGCAGGAGACGCTGGAAAGGGTGTTGCTAAGCAAAGATTAAAATCCTGTTTCGTATCACCCGACACTGGAAGGTCAGAAAGCACAGCAAACCTGTTGCTCAGGCAAGCATCAGAGACTAGCTCAACTTCGCCGCCAACCTCGACATACATAGCTTTCGGGAAAACTCGTCTCTGCCCATTTAACAAATGTCAATGCAAAAATGTTCACGTAGAAGACCACCAAATATAAATGAAGAATTAAAATGACTGATCAATCACATTACTACCACAACCGCCAGAGCTCAACTTTACACGTCCACCAACCACAACGCCATCTTTGCCCCCCCCCCAGCAAATAGTAGTCTTTAATACTTTCTTTTAATGTGACATCAGGCTATATTGATATAACTGATATAGTAAGAAGATGCCAATGACCCATATGACCCGTGGATGAATCAACAGTGTTGGGGAAGCAAGTCTGAAACTGATATCCTGACAAAAATAAGCCAGCTCTCTGTACACAACTCCATATGTCATTTGATAATCAACTTCCTGACAGACAGGCAGCAGCTCGTGAGGCTGGGAAAATTCACTTCCAACACCTACAGCACTGGTGCTCAACAAGGATGTGTGCTCCTGGTATGGTATATCAAAAAACACTTTGATTCTGAAAAGAGATGTTAAAGTAGATACAAAATGAAGGAGTTAGGTCAGTGAATGTGGATGTTTCAGGCCAGAAGTGGCAGATTTGTTAACACTGTGATACTGAAATATCTCATCTCCATGAGGGGGCCATTTGGATGTCGGAGAGAGGGAGAGAGCTCGGCCCTGTTATGCTCCAACCCAAATTAAATGTGGCACTTTTCCACAAGATTCACTTCTCACAAAAACTGGCTCCACTGCAGAAGAGGAGATCATTTTAAAGTGTAGCATGAACTTTTTACAAACATTTACAAAGGAGGAAGAAATACTGCTGCGGCAGCAAAAGTTTGAGAAGGCAGCTGAAAATATCTACAATTTCAGTGCAAATGAATCAACTGAATTTAACTTGTATAGGTTCACAAAGAGCTCAGAAGAATGCATGCAAGCTTGGTCAATTAATGTATATATAAAATATTATGTATTAAAGCTTGTATTTACATGTATACATTTATGTAAATTTGAAAGCAAAGTTTAATATTAACTGACAATTAAATTAATTCTTAAGACATTATGATATTATAATTCATATAAATTAACAGCAAAAAAACAAACAATTTTGTCTCTAAAATTCTTTCACCAGAAACTGTTTTTAATTTGGAGCGAGAGAAACAGGGGGAGGGTCTTTCTTTACTGCATCAGATATGTCACTTTGCTCACAGCTGATTGGTCCAGTTTTGGTTTGCGATCTCTAACCCAGAATAAAATCTGCTCTGGAGCAGGGGCCTGATGTATAAACGTTGTATATGCACAAAATAGGCATAGAAATGTGCGTATGCAATTTTCTACACACAGGGATTTATAAAGAAAAATTAACTAGGCATAAATATTTGCTCTAGACAGTACACACACTCTTTTATTGATGGAGCGAAAGAAAGAAATAATAATTTTAAACTCAGTTTTCCATTTGAACCTTTCCATTTCCACATTTAGATGAAATATACCACTCTTATTAAGTGAGTTAAGCACTGAAATTATATGAAATAATTATCAAGAAGTAAAAAAAATGTAAATGAACTTTAATGGAAGTATTTGTAGTGGATGCTTTTGAACACATTTCCTGTGGCATGCTGTGATTTAATGTTGTAACTACAGCGAGGACTGCTTGGTGCAATTCATTTTCAACGAGTTTTTGTTCATCGTGAGCTCATCGTTGTATTATTAAAAAAGAAAAAGATTCACAATAGTGTGCCTTAGGATAAAAAAAGTTTCAGAGAAACTAAACTATATTAAAGCAGATGATGAGGTGCAGCCACAGGAGTTCATATATACATGACAAAAAAAAAAAGTCTCAAGGCAAAGTTATAAAGAGGTGAAGAATGCAAATGGTCATGAATGTACACTATTACATCTGTCCATCATTCAGCTGTTACGTGAACGTAGCCTTAGTTTCACACAGATACGTGTTTTCTGGTGCCATTTTAAATGACCAAGCCATTTAAATCTCTTTCCACACAAAGAACAAAAATAACGTCTGACATCTGCATGACTTTTCAGATGTATCTGTAAGTGTGATGGCAAAATAAAAATTTTATTACACTTATCACATTCAAATTGTCTTTCTTCAGAGTGAATGTGCAGGTGATTTTTTAAATTGCTCCTTTTTTTCGACTTCAGACTTTTGTAGACTTTTGTAGACTTTTTGTCACATTTAGAGCCCTGCGATTTCTTTCTAGAATGAGTTTTTAAATGACGCTTCAGGTCTCCTTGACATGTGAAACTCTTCTTGCACTGAACACATCTATAAGGTTTCTCTCCAGTGTGACGTCTCATGTGAACCTGAAGGCTTGTGTTCCAATTGAAACTCTTTCCACAGTGAGAGCATGTGAAAGGCTTCTCTCCAGTGTGAATTCTCATGTGAACCTTAAGGTATCCTTTAAATCTGAAAGTCTTTCCACACTGCTCGCACTTCTTACCAGTGTGAATTATTATGTGCTTATCAAGGCGTTTCTTGTCTGGGAATCTCCTTTCACAATGAGGACATTGCTCTCCTGAGTGAATCTTCATATGTAAATTAAGGCCACAGTAATAAATAAAACGTTTTCCACACTCAACACATATGAATGGCTTCTCTCCTGTGTGAATTGTCATGTGATTCTTAAGATTTCCTTTTCGTCTGAAGCTCTTCCCACACAATTCACAGGTGTAAGGCTTCTCTCGAGTGTGAACTATCATGTGTGCATTAAGGGTTGATTTATAATTAAAACCCTTTCCACACTGATCACATGTGAATGGTGCTTCGCCATTGTGAACTCTCATGTGTGTAAGAAAGGTTGATTTATGATTGAAACTCTTCCCACACTGATCACATGTGAATGGTGTTTCTCCAGTGTGAATTCTCATGTGAATCTGAAGAGTTCCTTTCTGTGCAAAGCTCTTCCCACACTGTTCGCAGGTGAACGGGCTTTCTCCAGTGTGTCTTCTCATGTGCGAAACAAGGGATGATTTATGTGTGAAACTTTTGCCACACTCTTTGCATTCGTAAGGCTTCTCTCCAGTGTGAAGTGCCATGTGTCTCGTGAGGCTATTTTTATTGCAGAAACTCTTGTCACACTGATTACATGTAAAATGGTTGTCCCCTGAGTGAATCCTCATGTGGTTTTCAAGGCTTACTTTAATTTTGAAACTCTTTCCACACTGGTCACATGCGAAAGGCTTCTCTCTAGTGTGGGTTCTCATGTGGGAATTAAGGCTTCCTTTGTGAATAAAACTTTTTTCACACTGTTCGCATTTGTAAGGCTTCTCTCCATTGTGAATTCTCATGTGGAGTCCAAGGTCATGTTTTTGATCGAAACCCTTTCCACACTGTTGGCAGGTGAAAAGCTTCTCTCCATTGTGAATTCCCATGTGTGCTCGAAGGCTGTCATGTTGTTTGAAACTCTTTCCACACTGAAAGCAGGTGAAAAAGCTTCCAGTTCCTGTCTTCTGAGCTCTTTCTTGTGAGAAACTCATTTTAGTCTGTATGGATTTTGCTCTATTTTTGACATCATGCTTCTCATATTGATATTTCTCTTCGATTTCATTCAGTTCTTGACTCTCCTCTTTCAGTGTCATCAGGTCTAAAGCAAAAAAAAAAAGACAAGTTAACCCCAGTTTACCATCAAACCAACAACATGCTATTGAATCTTTCGACAACATAGGCATTTGTCAACAAACATTTGCATGGTTTAGGTCTCATCTCTCTGATCTTTACCACCTTGCCTGTCTAAACGATGAGACATTTCATCAAACAAAAGTATGATTATTATATGAACATTATCATTAAATTTCACACTATGCTAATGACATTCAGTTTTACATTTCCTCACAACATGACCAAACTGCACAACATAGCAGTTTGCAGCGATTATTATTGATATTAGTGCTACATACATGGAAAAATAATAATACTGCAATAATACAGACCAAAATATACAGTTGAGATCCTAAGATTACATACACCTGCCTATTTTAACAATAGACATTTTAACAATAGACAATGCATGCTGGGAGCCACCATATTATAAAACTAATGGTCCCAGCATGCATTTGCAGCATGAAGCATGTCACCATTGTTGAGATTCATAAGATGATTCTTGATGTTAGTGTGTGTGTCTCTACATTTTCTTTTTTCGCAATGTATTTAGCAATTAAAATTCAGAATCTTTGGCAAAAAAAACTATAAGTGGTAAAAATCTATTAATAACAAGTGATCTCTTTTGGTCAGTGATGGCATTTGTCAAATGTTTTTCTTTATGATGATGATGATGATGATGATATATATATATATATATATATATATATGTGTGTGTGTATATCACTTGATAATCTTTGTTTATGGCTTCCTTTGCAACAAATAAAGTGTTTTGGGCAACACTGTTACAAAGACAACGACTAACATAAATAAATATAAAAGAGTCAAACTGCCCAACTAAAGAAAACACTGATCGCCATAATGATGACCAAACATTTTCAATAAAACATCAACATCTAAAACTGTTAATTCTCAAAAACATCATCTGTAGATGAATGACAGAAATAAGGTCAAACTGGTTTGTAATAAGAGAGATTTCATGTCTTCAGTTGCTTTCATCTAAGGCTGTGTCTGGAAGTCAGTTGTAGTTCTTTTGTTTCTCTTTCCTTCAGTAATTCTGCTTGTTAGGGTGGGGGAAAAAAATCGATTCTTAGATGCATCGCGATGCAGACGTGGACGATTCTGAATCAATTCACAAATGTCAAAAATCTATTTTCAATTTTTTTCTCTAATAACGTAATATTGACGAAATGCAAAAGGCGTAACTCTAAAGTGGACGTGCAGTGCGCACATAACAGATGCATGATGTCTGAGCACCAAATTCGAACGGCACCCTCTTCGTTAAAAGCTAACGTATGGAAAATTGGCAATTTCATTTTGACCTATTTAGTATTTTTTGTATGAGAGCTGCTTTCTGTATTGTTTAGTTTTCACATCAATATGACGTAAACCGATCTGTTATACGTACGTTACACTGCCCTACACAGTCACAGTGTGTATTCAGTGCAATGCCAGTCACAAAAAGTTACATTTTGACTGTGCTCTCTGCAGATGTTCATTCACCTTTTTTGTATAAGCTGTTTTTGATTGTTGTATACAGCAAACATTTCAAGTCATTATTAATTAGTTGTGTATAAAAGCAGCTTTGTATTCAGAATATGCCTAAGTCCACAAGCATTATGTTTGTATGAGAGCTCCTGGTACATATTTCTATATTTTTGAACGAAAACTGTTTGTGAGTTTGCTACAAGTATGCTGCTAGTACAGGCACACATTTATTTTCCTGTAGGTTCATTGCAATGTCGAGACATATGCTGGCAAATGTAACCTTACAGTTGACTTGCCAAATCACTTCCATTTGTTTTATTAATAAAATGAATATAGGAAGTATTGGAAGTAAATTCTTTATGGGTCATCATAAATGCTTTGCTTTAAAAGTACCAAGTAGTCACAAAAAAAAAAGGCATCGATAATCGTTACCCTCTGAATCATAATCGAATCGTGAGGTGACTAGAGATTCCCACCCCTACTTGTTATCATCAGGTGTCATCAATAATCGAACAATCATCACTCAATTAATCCCTTAATTATCTAATTAACTCTAACACTGCTTCAGTGTTACTTTTAACACCCTGCTGGTGGTTCCCATATGAACACCGAGCGGTTTTAATTTAACACCGGGGAATTTACTGTAATGGGTGTTGAAACTAATCGTTGCATCACGATGAGGATGTGGACGATTCTACATCGATGCAGTAATAGACCATAATTGTAACAGCCTACTGACGTTTCTCTGATGTCATTCGTCACATACCTGCTACTCGCACTACTAGTGTAAAATGGCGGAGGGAGGCGAAACACAAAAGAGAGTAATTTAGCCACTATTTTAACATTTACAGTGTGTGAGCTCGAGTGTGTGCGTGCGGTCTTGCGCGTGTTAGTGACATGAGAAACAAGAGATTTGTCAGAATAAAAAGTATTCATTTGATTTGAAAATGTAGTGAAGTAAAAGCTCCAAAATTAAAATACTCAGTAAAGTAAAGTAAAAATAAGTTCGAAAAAAAGCTACTTAGTAATTATATATTCATACTTTGTTACTCTACACCACTGATTCAGAGAAAATGCTTAATGTGCAATTTAGCTCACTGTGTTCATATTCTGGGCTTCTGCTTGTCTGTACAAAGTATGCTTTATTAATAAGGTGTGTATTTTCATTGGAACTGGTTGTTGTTTTAGAACATTAAGCCACGTTAAGCTTTTTTCACATTAAAATTCATAGAATGTCTTAGAAAAGCATCAGATACATAATGTTTTCTCTCATTAATACAAGCAGAATTGATTTTTTGATAACACTGTTCCATAAGAAAAAAGAACAATAAAAATGCGACATTTCATGTCTAGCATCTTCTCAGCTTCACAATCTTAATGCCCAGGTATTCATCATTTACTGCGTTCCTCTTCATCTCGCACACAGTTGTATCCGCACAGCTTTCAAAAGAAAAATGTTTGAATGAGCATGGATGGACGCGTTCGACACATGCGCAGTACAACTGTTTTTTTCAACATTCACCTTGTGCATACGCTGTTGTACACGCGCCGTTGTGGAACATGGACAGCTGAAATATAATTTGGGCCTTATTTTGCAACACAGAAGTAAGCTATTTTCGGTGAAAATGCGTGAACTTTTGATTCATTAGCCAAATAGGTAAACAACTGGAAGAATAACCAAATGGTAAAATAATTTGCACTACAAACCAGTGCGTTTATGATTATAATAATTTAAATATGAAAACAAATAACAGTTTGTAATATCAATCAGCACAACAGCGGGTTTTTGTACAGCTACAAAATTCGGAAGTGGATGAGACCAGAAGCCTTGACACATTTAAGTTATAAATGGCTGTATCTGCTCTTATGTTAAAAATAAGGTAAATACAGACACGAGAAAAGCCCTCTAGCCTCTATTTGCCGACATTGCTTGTTACCCACTGCTTTGAGAATGAAACCAACCTGTTTGTTCCTCAGTATCTTCTTGTTTCACTCTGAATGTTTCTTCAATCTTTATATCTTCACTCTCCTCTTTAATGAACGCCATCCTTATAATAGTGTGTCACATGGATCTCAGTCGCTTCAACAGGAGTTTTTCTGTGTGTTTGGACAATATGTCATGTTAAAGATGAAAATAATTAACAGCAAGAAAAATGAATCCAAACTAAACCTCTGGGTGAGTCTCAATCAGGTCCCTAGTTCAATAGTCAGCGCACTGGTAAGGGAGTCAGTCAGGGTGAAACTAGCATTAACAATTAATAAAGACAAACTGTATTAGACACTTAACTTTGTTCCTTATGATTTTCATTTGGTATTTAATGATTAGTGGATCACATTTAATAGATAATTATTGGGTGAATCATTTCAAGGGTTGCCAACAAGGACTCATAAGAGACTATTGTGGTTCTTTATTGTGAAATAAAGGACACTTACAATATTTGTACTGTACCACAGTGTGTCATTTCAGTGTCTACAGTTAAGTATGTGTAACGTATAAAAGGTGAAAACAAGTCATTCAACTAACTTGGAGTTTAAAAAGCTCTGTTGCTCCATCACTACTTGCCAGTGACTTGATTCACGTTTAAGATAAGCTGATTCAGG
This sequence comes from Rutilus rutilus, assembly GCF_951802725.1. Taxonomy (NCBI): domain Eukaryota; kingdom Metazoa; phylum Chordata; class Actinopteri; order Cypriniformes; family Leuciscidae; genus Rutilus; species Rutilus rutilus. The sequence continues at coordinate 14,577,614 of NC_140233.1, forward strand.
ATATAGAGAGCAAATTGAGACGCACCTTTTCTCTTGTTGTGCCTATGCGCTTTACTAATAAAAAATAACGCTCAATAATGTTCAATATTTATTCACTCATTTGTAAAGGAATGTATTCATTCCTCACAGTTATTGTAAAAAATACTAAATTATCTGAGAGGGTTACATTTATTTTAAAACATTTTAAAAACATAAAAGCCACAGACCTTTCTTTTAGGCGACTCGCATCAGACGCAGGAGCGTGGCGCCGCCTTATGACGTCATATTGACAATCCAAAAGAGACGCGAGTCATCGCTGCAGTATGGCGCGCGCCCCGTGCCAAAATTAATTATCCGAACGACCGACCGACCGATCGAACGTCAATCCGAACGTCTTGCAGTTCTGAAAGGGTGACCCACGTGACGACCTGACGTGACGTCAGCTTCTTGAAATTAGCAGTTTTTTAACCATGCAAGTATCCAAGCTGATGTGTAAAGACTATACATGGACATTAAAGGCAATACATAGAGATATTGTACACCAAACAACACTAAAAATAAAATTATTTTCCTGAATCCTGTGCTTATGAGGCTAGCCTATGTGATTTACTTTCAAAGAGCAGACAATTTGACCAATATATTCATTTAAACTAGTTTTTATTGTAAATTTTATTGCCTAATGTACAATGTTCACACTGTCCATAAAAAACACTCCAATCCAAGTATTTTTTACTTTTTGAAATAATCTTTAATTAAAAAAACAGATCCAGATCCAGGAGGTTTTCATAAATATGAATATTAGCTTTATATCTTTGGAAATAAATAAAATAATATATATAAATGGACATATAAAATATCAATTTATATATTTATTTATGCATAGGCCTACTTTTATATATGAAACTGTTGTGACCTGTGAATCAACAGTTTAAAATATTTGCAGATAATAAATGTTGTGAATTTAAGACCTATTTATGCATCTTTGTTGTTTGTGTTTGTTTGTAAATAATGTTCTGTTATGTTGAGAATAAGAGTTTCTGTGTTGGAGTTTTGGCGGTCACCTGTGGATTGTAGTGGATTGAATTGTAGAGCAATTGAATTGTTGAAATATTGTTACTGAAAGTTTTATATAACATAATTAAATAATTAATTTACTTTTCCAAATAATGTTGCAAAAGTCCAAAAAAGTACATACTTTCATATTAAGAAAATTTATGTCAGGAATATTGTAAACAACATAAAAAAATAATAATAATTGGCTGTCAAAAATATAAATATTGGGAGTTGTCATTTAAAGTGAAAATGGCTTAAAGACACTTCAAGAAAATATTTATTTGTTATTAGCTTGTTCAATATTAAAATAGTTCAACATAAACATATTTTAGTTAATAGCGACTTTGGTGTTTAACATTAAAATTCCAGGAGTCTTTACAATGGACCTTACATTTAAAGCTACACTGTGTAGGATTTACTCCCATCTAGCGGTGAAATTGTATATGACTACCAACTGAATATTACTTTTTAGCTCCTCCCATTCCGAAGGCGTTTTAACTCCTACGGTGGCCGTATTATTTCAAATCTGCCGGCAAACGCGAGCAAATCTCCCTCCTGCATTCGTCACGGTGCCACTGCATGTAAAAACATGAGCTAAAAAAGGCAAAGCTTGTATGTCCCTCTTTGTCTAATGTATTTTCAGGATGGAGGCGCAACATGGCTTCCACCATTCGAGCGACTCGCTCGTATGTATTCTAAATGGCAGATTATACACTTATGAGAATACTTAATTAGTTGGTTGAAGTGATTACACATTAATGAGAACGTATAATTTTGAAATAACGTGTTTTTTGCTAAAAATCAATGGTCAGTATATTTTATAGGCTTTATAATATTTATATAGCCTACTATATTATATATAATATTTAGGCATAAAAAAGCAGATAGGGTTGCAGTTTTTGCTGCATTTGAATGTTTGGTAAAGCATATTTCTATGAAATATGAGACATTGTCTGTTTCTGAAACTTCCGTTAATGGGAGATGGAGAAAAAATATGTTGAATATCTCGTGCTTTTCCGAATTAGCCTTCAAAGCATACCCGGTTTGTTAATAATAGGCTCTGCTACTTTATTTAACTTTAATTATACACCGCACATAACTTTCAAAATCAGCCATTGCAATAATCAAATGTCGACTACTAGTTAGAGGATACAATCGAAGCATAAGAAGTCAAACTAAGATAAGAAAAACATAAACGTGTTACAACGTGACTTCACACATAAACAACACGTTGTGAAGACGATCAGTTACTCGCACTTCGACCGGTCGCCATAGGAACGTGTTAACAACACGTAAGCACATGTAGTAACGTGTTACATATGATTTTATGAAAATTTCCCAGCCTGCCGCCGCACAGATATCTTCAAGTGGTATTCCACTAGACCAAGCCTAGAATGAGGCCATGCCTCTAGTGGAATGAGCTCTGACGCCCATGGGGCAGCAGAGACCTTTTGACTCATATGCCAGCGAGATAGCATCTACTATCCATCGCGACAATCTCTGCTTCGTGATTGCACTCCCTCTGGTGCGACCACCAAAGCAAACAAAGAGCTGTTCCGATTGCCTGGATGCAGCGGAACGCTCCAAGTAAACTCTAAGAGCCCTGACAGGACAGAGTAGATTCGCGTCTCCTTCGTCCTCAGACGAAGGGAGAGAAGATAGCGAAATGACCTGTGCTCTGAACGGAGTGGAGAGCACTTTAGGTACATACCCATGCCTTGGTCTAAGGACGACTCTGGAGTCGTTAGGCCCAAACTCAAGGCAGGAAGAGCTCACTGAGAGCGCGTGCAGATCTCCAACTCGCTTGACTGAAGCCAGTGCAAGGAGGAGAGCAGTCTTAAGCGAGACGTGTTTCAGGCTCGCGGACTGCAACGGCTCAAACGGAGTACCTTTCATGGCCTCTAAGACCATGGAAAGGTCCCATATAGGAATCGATGGGGTTCGAGGAGGGTTCAGCCTCCTGGCTCCTCTGAGGAAGCGCACGACTAGGTTGGTTCTCCCCAGTGACTGTCCGGCCACATGAGCATGGAACACTGCTATGGCCACCACATAAACCTTGAGTGTGGACGGGGAGCGACCTGCATCAAAAAGCTCTTGGAGAAAAGATAGCACTACTGCCACTTAACATGAATATGGGTCCCAGCTCCGTGCTGTGCACCAGCTAGAGAACACCGCCCATTTCTGGGCATAAAGCCGCCTAGTTGAAGGCGCTCTTGCCTCAGAAATGGTGTTCAGCACCTCTACAGAGAGGTTCCCGGGTAACCATTGATGGGCCACACATGAAGGGCCCACAGGTCTGGACGGGGATGCCAGATCGTCCCCTTCGCCTGCATGAGGAGGTCTCTCCTCAGCGGTATCGGCCATCAGGCTATATCCAGTAGCTGAATTAAGTCGGGGAACCATAATTGGTTCCTCAAAGAGGGGCTATTAAAAGCACTGTGCACCTGCTTTCCCTGATCCGTTTGATGACCTGAGGTAACATAGTGACCGGTGGGAAGGCATATAGCGGGCGGCTGGGCCAATCGTGGGCCAGCGCGTCCCTGCTCTTGGAGAAAAATATTGGGCAATGAGCATTGTCTTCTGAGGCGAAGAGGTCGACCTCTGCCTTGCCGAAGATGCTCCATACCGTTTGTGGGTGAAGAGACCTGTCCCCTGGGGAAACATTGTCTCTGGATAGCATATCCGGGTCCTGATTCAGAATGCCTGGCACATGCGCTGCCCTTAGCGAGCGCAGATTGTGCTGAGTCCAAAAGAGGAGGCGTTCGGCCATGGTGTGCAGGTTGCGTGACCTGAGCCCACCCTGGCGATTTATGTAGGACACCACCGACATGTTGTCTGTTCGGACCAGGATGTGTTGGTCCTTTATGTATGGGAGGAAAGCCTTTAGCGACAGTTCGACCGCTTTCATCTCTAGACAGTTTATGTGCAGCCATTTCTCTGGGCCTGTCCAGAGGCCGGAGGTGGGTCTGCCATCGTGCAGGGCGCCCCAACCTAGGTTGGATGCGTCTGTCGAGATCACTTTCCATTTTGAGACTGAGCCCATACTCACGCCTGATTGAAACCAGTCGGCTATTTTCCACGGAGCCAGGGCTCTGATGCAGCCATGGTTCACTTTGATGCGCAACCGGCCTGATCGCCACGCGTGCGCCGGGACCTGGTTGTTCAGCCAGCGCTGAAGGGGACGCATGTTCAGCAGGCCTAGTTTGAGAACTGCTGATGCCGAGGCCATCAGGCCTAACATCCTCTAAAAACGTTTGAGAGGGGTGTATGAGCCAGCTTTGAACAAAACCACTAAGTGCTGGATAGAGAGCTCTCGCTGTGACGTCAGGCGCACTTTCATCTGTACTGAGTCTATGACTGTCCCCAGAAAAGAAATAGTCTGGCTGGGAGACAGCACACTCTTGGCAGTATTAATCCTGAGACCCAGACATTCTAGATGGCAGAGGAGCCAGGACCTGTGAAATATTAACTGCGCCTCTGACTGGGCTATAACTAGCCAGTCGTCGAGGTAGTTCAGAATTCGCACACCGTGAAGTCTCAGGGGAGCGGCATCCATGCACCTCGTACATGTTCGAGGTGCCAGGGATAGACCGAATGGTAGGACTTTGCGGCGGCTGCGGCGGCGGCCTGGAGGACTTCCTCCATTTCCTGGAGGAAATGGCACATGGCTTGTGATGCCTCCTGTGCTTCGGTGTAGCGCTCAGCAAACCCTTTCACTGCTGGGCCGAAGAGGCTGGTGGAGGAAATGGGAGAGTCCAGGAAGGGAGCTTTGTCAGCGTCCTTCATCTCCGTGAGGGTTAGCCAGAGGTAGCAATCTAGCACAGTCAAATTCGCCATGTTCCTGCCGATCGCCTGGGCGGTAACCTTCGTAGCACGTAGAGCTAAGTCAGTTGCGCTACACAGGTCCTTAAAAGTCTCAGGATCAGGGCCGGACTCATCCATGGAGCGGAGAAGTTTCGCCTGAAGCACCTGGAGGACGGCCATCGTGTGAAGCGCCGACGCAGCCTGCCCGGCGGAGGCGTATGCTCGACCGGCGAGAGCTGACGTGGTACGGCAGGGCTTCGATGGGTGTGTCGCCTTTGACTGCCATCCTCTAGCGGAGAGCGGCCAATGGTGCGCGGCAACAGCTTCTTCCAGAGGTGGAATGCTGTCATAACCCTTCTCCTTCACACCGTCGAGTGTCAAGAGCGTCGAAGAAGCCGAGGATTTAAGACGAGCTGAAAAAGGAGCCTTCCATGACTTTGTCAGCTCATCATGAACTTCAGGGAAGAAGGGGGCGGGTCTTTGCGGAGGAGCTTGACGGCGACCTTGCAGGAACCACTCATCCAGCCTGCTTCGCGAGGGTTCTGCGGGCTGAGACCAGTCCAGCCCGAGGTCTTCGTCAGGAGTCTCATAAGCACAGCGTCAAGGGAAGCCTGACGCCACTGGAGCAGTCCTGAGTCGAAGACGCGGGGTCCGCGTTAAAGCCGACCACTCTTTGACGCAGCGATAAACTGTCGTCTTCGTCACCCTCCTCTTCCGGTCCACCGAAGGAAACAGGAACGGCCGCTTGCTGGGAGGGGCGCTGTTCATCCTGTGTGAACAAGACCGGTGAGGGAGGTTCAGAAAGCGATGCAAGCGGGGAAATATCCGGCGTGGGCTCTCTCATGCGCTCTGGCATTCTCTGTCCACGGCGCTTCTTCCTGCACGGCCCGAGCGAGAGATGAGGGAGAGGGGGGGGACGGAGTCCTCGTTGAAAGTGGCGAGTCGAGCCCGCACGGTCGACAGCGTCATTTCGTCGCACTCTGGGCAGCCGCCCTTGGAGAGTGCAGCATCGACGTGGTCACAGCCCAAGCACGCGGTGCAAAGGAAGTGACGATCTCCGCCGAATAGAGGGTCTCTGCACGAGGCACATGAAACAACGCCTTGCTCTTTTTGTGAGTGTGTGTGTTGCAACGGCGAACACACACACAGCTTAGAAAGGATATTGGCTTGCTGGATGGCAAGCAGAACAGCGGGCTGAAGGCGGTGTCCGAATAGGAACCGCCGTCCTCAGAAGGAGATTAAATCTGAATTCATATGGCGGAAATGGGCTCCTTATAGACTTAAGCCACGCCCATCTTGGCGGGCTCTGACGTGACAGGGCACGAAGCGACCTGATAGGTTCACGTGGCTCAGCCGCCTCGCCATAGGTTTGTGCAGTTGCCGCAGCACAGCCAATCAGCGCACTAGAATGCTCTGCTGTGGTCTGCTGTGCAGCTGCACTGTGTTTTACATATATAAAATTATAAGGATAATTTTGGCTTCAGTATTCTCGAGAAAACCCACCCCCTGTCGGTGATTGGTTGGAACACTATTTTGATTTTGATATATTTGGTTTTGAGTGGTTGGTGAAACCAATTGTTTTTGTGTGCAGATCTCAGATCCAAGGCTGTCTACAGAGACGCGTTTTTTTACGGCCTGCATATGGGGCGGGCAGCTAGCGGATCGTTAGGAAAGATTAGATGAATGTGATCATTTATGTTTGGACCATTTTTGGGCCTGAAATCGCTGATACAACCTTTAAGCACTGAAATTTTATGAAATAATTATCCAGAAGTTAAAAAATTTTAAATGAACTTTAATGGAAGTATTTGTAGTGGATGCTTTTGAACACATTTCCTGTGGCATGCTGTGATTTAAAGGAGAACTCCGGTCAATTTTAACATTGATCTCATTTTTTTGTACATTTGGAGTGCTGTCAGTACAGAGAACAACAACAAAAATCGGTGTTGCCTACACCGTGTTATCCTCGTTTTAAAATTTGCACCCTGTTGACTTCAATGGGGCATGTTTTAAACCTGCTTTTAGCCTCTTAACATCCTTGATGTGTCATTACAAGTGCACAGGTCATGTGAGTGATTCCTTCGGAGTGAACGCGGGTGAATCTGACTGCAGTAGATGTGAAAGAAATACATAAAAAATTATGTTTATTCAGCCAGCGCACATACCTGTATTTACATCCTGTTTTCGGTCGAAGTCCACAGTAATCGATTGTTGAGTTCACGTGCATAGGTTTAGTACCTATGATCACGCGCGTGAACTCGACAATCGATTACTGTGGACTTCGACCGAAAACAGGATGTAAATACAGGTATGTGCGCTGGCTGAATAAACATAATTTTTATTCATATCTTTCACATCTACTGCAGTCAGATTCACCCGCGTTCACTCCGAAGGAATCACTCACATGACCTGTGCACTTGTAATGACACATCAAGGATGTTAAGAGGCTAAAAGCAGGTTTAAAACTTGCCCCATTGAAGTCAACAGGGTGCAAATTTTAAAAAGAGGATAACACGTTGTAGGCAACACCGATTTTTGTCGTTGTTCTCTGTATTGACAGCACTCCAAATGTACAAAAAAATGAGCTCAATGTTAAAATTGACCGGAGTTCTCCTTTAATGTTGTAACTACAGCAAGGACTGCTTGGTGCAATTCATTTTCAACAAGTTTTTGTTCATCGTGAGCTCATCGTTGTATTATGAAAAGAAAAAGATTCACAATAGTGTGCCTTAGGATAAAAAAAGTTTCAGAGCAAAAAAAAAAAGTGACATGACAAAAAAAAAAGTCTCAAGGCAAAGTTATAAAGAGGTGAAGAATGCAAATAGTCATGAATGTACACTATTATGTCTGTCCCTCATTCAGCTGTTACGTGAACGTAGCCTTAGTTTCACACAGATACGCGTTTTCTGGTGCCATTTTAAATGACCAAGCCATTTAAATCTCTTTCCACACAAAGAACAAAAATAACGTCTGACATCTGCATGACTTTTCAGATGTATCTGTAAGTGTGATGGCAAATAAAAAAAATTATTACACTTATCACATTCAAATTGTCTTTCTTCAGAATGAATGCGCAGGTGATTTTTGAAATTGCTCTTTTTTGTAGACTTCAGACTTTTGTAGACTTTTGTAGACTTTTTGTCACATTTAGAGCCCTGCGATTTCTTTCTAGAATGAGTTTGCAAATGACGCTTCATGTCTCTTCGATATGTGAAACTCTTCTTGCACTGAACACACGTAAAAGGCTTCTCTCCAGTATGACGTCTCATGTGAACCTGAAGGCTTGTGTTCTGATTGAAACTCTTTCCACAGTGAGAGCATGTGAAAGGCTTCTCTCCAGTGTGAATTCTCATGTGAACCTTAAGGTATCCTTTAAATCTGAAAGTCTTTCCACACTGCTCGCACTTCTCACCAGTGTGAATTATTATGTGCTTGTCAAGGCGTTTCTTGTCTGGGAATCTCCTTCCACAATGAGGACATTGCTCTCCTGAGTGAATCTTCATATGTAAATTAAGGCCACAGTGACGTCTAAAACATTTTCCACACTCGACACATACAAATGGCTTCTCTCCTGTGTGAGTTGTCATGTGATTCTTAAGATTTCCTTTTTGTGTGAAGCTCTTCCCACACAGTTCGCAGGTGTAAGGCTTCTCTCCAGTGTGAACTCTCATGTGTGCATTAAGGGTTGATTTATTATTGAAACTCTTTCCACACTGATCACATGTGAATGGTGTTTCACCAGTGTGAACTATCATGTGTGAATGAAGGGATGATTTATGATTGAAACTCTTCCCACACTGATCACATGTGAATGGTGTTTCTCCAGTGTGAATTCTCATGTGAATCTGAAGAGTTCCTTTTCGTCCAAAGCTCTTCCCACACTGTTCGCAGGTGAATGGGCTTTCTCCAGTGTGTCTTCTCATGTGCGAAACAAGGAGTGCTTTATGTGTAAAAGTTTTGGCGCATTCTTTGCATTTGTAAGGCTTCTCTCCAGTGTGAAGTGTCATGTGCCTCGTGAGGCTATCTTTATTGCAGAAACTCTTTTCACACTGATTACATGTAAAACGGTTGTCCCCTGAGTGAATCCTCATGTGGTTTTTAAGGCTTACTTTAAGTTTGAAACCCTTTCCACATTGGTCACATGCGAAAGGCTTTTCTCCAGTGTGAATGTTTATGTGGGAATTAAGGACGTGCTTCTGTGAAAAACCCTTTCCACACTGGTCACATGCGAAAGGCTTCTCTCTAGTGTGGGTTCTCATGTGGGAATTAAGGCTTCCTTTGTGAATAAAACTTTTTTCACACTGTTCGCATTTGTAAGGCTTCTCTCCATTGTGAATTCTCATGTGGAGTCCAAGGTCATGTTTTTGATCGAAACCCTTTCCACACTGTTGGCAGGTGAAAAGCTTCTCTCCATTGTGAATTCCCATGTGTGCTCGAAGGCTGTCATGTTGTTTGAAACTCTTTCCACACTGAAAGCAGGTGAAAAAGCTTCCAGTTCCTGTCTTCGGAGCTCTTTTTCGTGAGAAACTCATTTTAGTCTGTATGGATTTTTTTCTATTTTTGACATCAGGCTTCTCATATTGATATTTCTCTTCGATTTCATTCAGTTCTTGACTCTCCTCTTTCAGTGTCATCAGGTCTAAAGCAAAAAAAGACAAGTTAACCCCAGTTTACCATCAAACCAACAACATGCTATTAGATCTTTTGAAAACATAGACCACAACATTCTTTTGAATAGCTTGAGAATTATGCTGGCATATGTCGACAAACGTTAGCATGGTTTAGGTCTCATCTATCTGATCTTTACCAGCTTGCTTGTGTAAACGGAGAGACATCTCATTAAACAAAAGTATGATTATTATATGAACATTATTACATTTCACACTATGCTTATGACACTCAGTTGTACATTTCCTCACAACATGACCAAACTGCACAACATAGCAGTTTGCAGCGATTATTATTGATATTAGGGCCACATCAAGTAACTGTTAATAGTTACTTGATAACTACAAATTAAAAAAAAAAATGTTGATGAAAATAATCGCCAATACATTTTATTGTTGATTAATCATGTCTGCATGCAGTGCATGGAAAAATAATAATACTGCAATAATACAGACCAAAATATACAGTTGAGATCCCAAGTTTACATACACCTGCCTATTTTAACAATAGACATTTTTTATTTAGTCCTGCCCTGCATACGATACTTCACATTACAGACAAAATAGTTAGTGAATTTACATAAATTACCCAGTTCAAAAGTTTAAATATGTTTGATTCTTAAAATTGTATGTTGTTACTGTTTGTATTTTTGTAATAGTTATTCTGGTGCCCCTTATTTGTCCAGTGTAGTTAAACTGCCCACTGTTTTTTCATATATTTTTAATAAATGCTAAGGACTACTGTGGTTCATATTTTTACTTGCCCTGCCCAAATTTTCACAGTGCTACCCAAAAAAAAGGTAATAAATAACTAAAACAAAACAGACATAGTTATTGTTTTAATTGTTTTTGATCATGTAACCTTAATAAATAAGATGACACCAAAAACTACTAGCCTAATTCATACATTTTACATTTTGTTAAAAGACGGTCAGTAATTAAATACAATAACTAATCAAATAACAAGCAATAGCACAAATAAATAAAAACAAACATATAATTGAAATAAACAGTGCTTTTCAGATTAAACTAGATTTTCATTCACAGAAAAAGTAATGAAATGTAAAATGTTTATTTCTTATGTTTACGTTCACCTAAAGGGATAGTTCACCCAAAAATGAACATTAGCCCATTATTTACTCACCCTAAAGCCATCCTAGGTGTACATGACATTATTCTTTCAGACAAATAGAATCGGAGTTATATTAAAAAATGTCCTGTCTCTTCCAAGCTTAATAATGAGAGTGAATGGCTGTATGTCTTTGGAAGTCCATCAGAGTGCATCTATTCATAATTAAAGTGCTCCATGCATCTTCATGGGTTAATAAAGGCCTTCTGAAGTGAAGCGATGCGTCTGTGTAAGAAAAATATCCATATTTAAAACTTTATCAACTAAAATAACTATCTTCTGGCAGACGGCCGTACACATCAACTTAAGCCAAAAGAGTAACCCCTGAACTTGACGCACAACGTAATGAAGCTGCGCATGCTAAGAGTGTTGAAACTAATCATTGCATCGCGATGCAGATGTGGACGATGCATCGATATAGTAATAGACCATAATCGTCACAGCCTACTGATGTTTCTCTGATGTCATTCATCACATACGCGCTACTCGTGCTAGTGTAAAATAGCGGAGGGAGATGAAACACAAAAGAGAGTAATAAAAAATGACCCACTATTTTAACATTTACAGCGTGTGAGCTTGAGAGTGTGCATAGTGTGCGAGGCTGCATGCTTATGAGTGCGTGTGCATGAGTCGAGTGTGTGTGAACGTTATTGTAACTTAAGTACACTTGACAGTTTCAATGTCATTCTGAGTATTTACTAGTGTTTGTTCTAATCTTAATGGTCCTGTCATCTGCAGTGTTCATACTTAAGTTTTGTTTGATGTTTGCTACATTCGGGAAGTGTACTTCCTAGTGTATGTGAAATGCTTTTATCTTGTACAAAATGGCTCTTCTGCTTGTCTGTACATAGTATGCTTTATTAATGAGGTGTGTAATGTCATTGGAACTAGTTTTGTTTGGTTGTTTTAGAACATTAAGCCACATTAAGCTTTTTTTTCACGTTAAGCATTTTAGAATGACTTAAAAAAAAAGCTTCAGATGCAATGTTTTCACTCATTAATACAAGCAACAGCAGAATTTATTTTTTGATAACATTGTGTTCCATAGGAAAAAACTAACTTGTTTTTTAAAAAGATAAAAATGCTGCATGTAATGTCTAGCATATTTTCAGCTTCACAATCCATCTTAATGCCCAAGTATTCTTCATTTACTGCGTTCCTCTTCGTCTCGCACAGTTGTATCCGCACAGCTTTCAAAAGAAAACTGTTTGAATGAGCATGGATGCACAGTACAACTGCTTTTTTCAACATTCACCTTGTGCGTACACTTTTGTACACGCACCGTTGTGGAACATGGACAGCTGAAGTATAATTTGGCCCTTATTTTGCATAAATATACAGAATAGAAGCTATTTTCTGTGAAAGTGCGTGAACTTCTGATTAATTACAAAATAGGTAAACAACTGGAAGAATAACTGAATGCAGTAAATGGTTAAATAATTTGCACTACAAACCAGTGTGTTTATGATTACGATAATAATTTAAATATGAAAACAGTTTGTAATATCAATCAGCACAACGGCGGGTTTTTGTACAGCTACAATATTCTGAAGTGGATGAGACCAGAAGCCTTGACACATTTAAGTTACAAATGGCTGTATCTGCTCTTATGAAAACATAAAAACAGCAGTCTCAGCATTTTCTTATTACATTTTATAGATGTCTCTCCCAGAGTCACACTAATGTGTTTCAATCTTATTTCATTGTAAAAGTTAGTACTTTCAGGAGCGCAGTACGCAGGTGTTTTCAATCAGTCCGTCTGGAAACAAAGTTGAGTTTACAAGACAGTTTCTGAGTTCTCTTTTTTCAGCTTTGAGAATGAAACCAACCTGTTTGTTCCTCAGTATCTTCTTGTTTCACTCTGAATGTTTCTTCAATCTTTATATCTTCACTCTCCTCTTTAATGAACGCCATCGTTATAATAGTGTGTCACATGGATCTCAGTCGCTTCAACAGGAGTTTTTCCTGTGTGTTTGGACAATCTGTCATGTTAAAGATGAAAATAATTAACAGCAAGAAAAATAAATCCAAACTAAACCTCTGGGTGCGTCTCAATCAGGTCCCTAGTTCAATAGTCAGCGCACTGGTAAGGGAGTCAGTCAGGGTGATAGATAATGGCCTGAAAACTAGCATTAACAATTAATAAAGACAAACTGTACAGACACTTAACTTTGTTCCTTTATTATTTTCATTTGGTATTTAATGATTAGTGGATCATATTTAATAGATAATTATTGGGTGAATCATTTTAAGGGTTGCCAACAAGGAAAATTAAGAGTCAATTGTAGTTCTTTATTGGAACTTTATTGGAAAATAAAGTGGTATAGCGACCCGCCATTATACAAATGGTAATCAATCAGCCAAAAAAAAAAACATGGTTACAATAATTTTACTGTAATAACCCCATAGTTAATTTTAGTAAGGGTACTGCGTTCACACGAAACGCTCCTTTAATGCCATTAACACGGGACGATCCCGTGAAGGGTTGGCAACACTAGGAAAACAACTCATTCAACTAACTTGGAGTTGCCAGTGACTTGATTCACGTTTACGATAAGCTGATTCAGAATATAGAGCAAAATGAGACGCACCTTTTCCCTTATTGTGCCTATGCGCTTTACTAATAAAAAATAACGCTCAATAATGGTCAATATTTATTCATTCATTTCACAGTTATTGTAAAAACTACTAAATTGTCTGAGGGGTTACACTGAAAAAGCCACAAACCTTTCCTCAGACGACTCACATCAGATGCAGGAGCGTGGCGCATCCTTATGACGTCATACAGCCAATCCAAACACATACGGCTGCATAGACCGTACATAGACAAATACAAATAAAACATGTGAGATGATTTCAGAGTTGAATTCTTTGTGAGTGGAATTCTGTCTAAATGGAAAAACTAATGGGAGCGGAAACCACATCAGCAGTCAGGATCCTTTTCTTTCTTTTTTTAGTTTGATGCCGTTTTTATGAAAGATCCATAGCAAAAATATATATATATTTAGGCTACTTATGTAAAAAAAAAATAATAATAAAAAAGGGTTTGTCAAACTCAACTTTTATTAAGGCGAGCAATAGCCAATTCCTACCTTGGTCTTGTAAGTAGGCTATCTGTATCTGAGGGATATAGAAATAAAACCAACAATTAATAATTTCCTTAAAGTTCACTGTTGGTAGTTTGTTAGTTGAAATAAGTAAACCAACAAAAGGGTTAACATTTTTTATTTTACTTTGTCATTTATCCATAATGTTTTAATGTTACGTGTGACAACATACGTGTATTAGATTTATTATTTTTAAATATTTTAAATATTATATTTTGTCATTTATATTTTTATTATCTTAAGTTGTTACAATTGTCCATTTTTATCATAATCTTTATATTTATTTGTATTGTATTTATAATATTTTATTTTGTCATGAATTCTTTTATCTCCACATTATTCCTGCCCCATGACGCTTTGCGCGAATTATTGGTGTAGCTTCCATTATATTGTAAACAATCAGTGAAAAGGCTCGCTCTATGAACGCAATACGTTAAAAAATGTGTCACAATGAGATGGCATTAATCTTCTCACCCTCCAACCATCGAACATTAAAAGGAAATTTAAAAGTGTAAAAGGGTCAATGACACCTACATTTTCTGTCCGATTGCATTTTTTTCAGGTAAAAACGGGTTTAAATACAAAAAAAGATACTGTATAATTGAAGTACCTCTCCCATGTATGTACTCACTTTAACTTTTCAAAAACCTTTAGTTATTTTTTTTTATTAATTTTTTATTTTATTTAAAGTGTCAAAACATCATGTGGTGCGACCATCCAGCCATATGTTTTGAAAACGTCTTTGAAATTACTTAAAAAAAATTACATTAATTTATTCTAATTTATTTTCTGCACTATTTGGCATGATTTCCAAAATGTTTGTAATCCTTTAAAAAATTCTAAGCATTTGTATTTATATTTCCATCATAATATACAAACAAACTTTGTCCGATGATGTCCATTTTATGAAATATCATGTGGTGCGACCATCAAGGAACTACCATTTTGGAACTTTTATGTTGAAAACTATTCAAACACAGGAAGTTACATCATATACCAATTTACCAAGGACCCATGGAAGCAGCAAGCAGGTTTGTAATTCTCTCAAATTGGAAAAAAAAAAAAACCTTTGTAATGGTTGGTATGTAGTTGCCACATTTGGATGTCATGTGGTATGACCTCAAAAAATATATATATATTAAAGTTATTTCTACAAATATATATTTTTATTATAAATTTCATAGTGACCTTTTTTGGAAAGCTAGCTTGTTTTGTTTAGGTGGCCAATTCTGTGCCTGTAAATTTTGACTGAATTTGAAAATATCATGTGGTGCGACCAAATATCATGTGGTCCGACCACTGTAGACTGTTTTCCATGATAGATATATGTCCTAGATTGGCAGTTTTATGCTTTTATATTCAATTGACGGTTCACTGTAAATGATTTCTGTTGTTTTCACAGCATTATACTGTTTTTCTCAACAGTTTCTTGCTGTATAACCTATGTACAGTATGTTATTTTAGATTTTGTTGCTTTCACAGTATTATTTTGTATTTTCAACAGTTATGTACTGTGCACACAGTTGACAGTATGTTACTGTAGATTTTCAATGCATTCTGGGAAATTATTAGTTACTGTAAATCTAAATACAGCAGTGCAAATTGACCGCGAAAAACACCACTTCACAATTCCACAAGTAAAATTGCTAGCCTACTAACGTAACTTTATATAAAACTTACATAAAACATTTTCAGGACTGGGTGACCATTACCCAGCCAGCAATGACACGTGGGGCCCAGATGGGTTAACTACGGGTTCCATGGGTACTGTGTGGGCATGGGCTTTGGCTGGGTGAAATCAGCGGGTCCCATGTAGGTTTTGTAGTACGAGTCCCACATAGGAAGCCCATATGAGCTGATTACATGGGCCCCATAAGGGACAGGCATGGGCCAAGTGGGCATGGGTTTGAACTGGGAACACATATATGGGTTTTGCATGACATATTTATGGGCCAAGTGGGCATGGGTTTGATCTGGGAACACATATATGGGTCTTGAATGGCATATTTATGGGCCAAGTGGGCATGGGTTTGAACTGGGAATGCACATATGGGTCCTGCATAGAATTGTTATGGGCCAAGTGGGCATGGGTTTGAACTGGGAACACATATATGGGTCTTGCATGACATATTTATGGGCCAAGTGGGCATGGTTTTGATCTGGGAACACATATATGGGTCTTGAATGGCATATTTATGGGCCAAGTGGGCATGGGTTTGAACTGGGAATGCACATATGGGTCCTGCATAGAATTTTTATGGGCCAAGTGGGCATGGGTTTGAACTGGGAACACATATATGGGTCTTGCATGACATATTTATGGGCCAAGTGGGCATGGGTTTGATCTGGGAACACATATATGGGTCTTGAATGGCATATTTATGGGCCGAGTGGGCATGGTTTTGAACTGGGATTGCATATATGGGTCCTGCATAGAATTTTTATGAGCCAAGTGGGCATGGGTTTGAACTGGGAACACATATATGGGTCCTGCATGGTTTATTTATGGGCCAAGTGGGCATGGGTTTGATCTGGGAACACATATATGGGTCCTGCATGGTTTATTTATGGGCCGAGTGGGCATGGGTTTGATCTGGGAACACGTATATGGGTCCTGCATAGAATTTTTATGGGCCAAGTGGCCATGGGTTTGAACTGGGAACACATATATGGGTCCTGCATGGTACATTTATGGGCAAAGTGGGCATGGGTTTGAACTGGGATAATATATATAAAAATATATATTTGATTTATTTACCAGTATGTTGTGAAATTTAAAATGTTTTTTAAAGATTATGTTTGTTGTACGATGTAATAATTTTGTATTAATGTATTTTTTGGAGAGATGTTTTTTTCAGAGATTTTTTTTTAATTAAAATATATTTTTGATTTGTTTACCGGTATGTTGTTGTGACGACCACAAAAGTGTTGTATTTGTGTTTTAAGAATATTCACAATTATTGTCTTTTATTTGAAACAAGTGATTGTATTTTTTTTTTTTTTAAAACAAGTAACTTATCCCAATTGTTTTATTTTTAATGTAAATTTTCCTGACTTAAAGTGAATTGTGTAGTGTTTGCTCCAGGCCAGTAGGGGCAGTGTAGAGTGACGAGTTACTGTAGCTGCGTGAGTTGCGGGTTTCTCATTACTGCAGAGAGCTCGAAACTGATAACACTGTCTCCTCGTTTCTCTCCTGTTTTACAGGTGGGTAATTGTATAAAAACACCTCAGAAGTAGCATTTATCTATGCTGAAATGTATGAGAGATATGAGTGAACTGTTTTTAGTGAAATGAGTTTCGTTAGGGTCTGTTTTTGATTTAGTTTGAAATGAGTTGAAACGAGAGGGCAAAGTCCTACAGAGTAACGGTCGAGAGACATTACTAGAGAGCAAGTCAGCTCAACACACACTTTCCCCGTGGATATATATGTACATGAAGATATTTTTTTGAGCTTGTAATGTTAACAGATATGTTTAGCTCACTGTATTAGCTCATGTTTATTCCCACCATCTGTTGGAAATGTTTTTTTGCTCAATGAGTTTATACAAAAATGTTTACAGTTTAAAACGAGGTTAAAAGTTACACTTTAATCACTTTATGAGTTCTGACTGAGCATGATTTTGCAGTACTGTATTAACATGATACTGATAAAATACTGTGAATGGAAGATTCTAAGTATCTAAAAAAAAGCTGGTGAATATTACCATTGTCTTTACATTTCATTTTGATAAATAGTATAAAATACATGCATGAAGAGTAAGTGAACATGCATTTGGTGGAAAGAGGTTTATTTTAATATGGATTTTGCATTGAAATGGACACTGAAAATTCATTGTAATGTTAAAAAGACACTGAACATATAATATGTGAAACATACAATGATACTTAACAATAGAGATGTGATTGCTGAAGAAAATTCAGAAAATAAATTACTGCAGAGAGCTCGAAACTGATAACACTGTCTCCTCGTTTCTCTCCTGTTTTACAGGAATTAATCTGTTATCCACGGTGCCGTTGCTACGGTACCTGTTACATTGTGACATTTAAATAGTTTTTTAAAGATCATTTTTGTTGTTCAATTTAAAACAATATATTTCTTGCAGTTCAAAGCGTCAAATGTCTTGTATTTATCTTGTACTTATATTCATTCCTCATTTTTAGTTTTTCTTAGATTGTTTCCTTAAACCACTTGGCATGGTTGGGCTTAGATAGGCCTTGCATGAATTGCCCAGTTAGGACCCACATAAGATCCTTACAGAGCCCACTTTAAGCCCATAGGGGCATTCACGGTTGAATCCTGGTGCAAGCCCACTTTAAACCCCTTTAGGCAGGTGGGGCCCAAATGGGTCTGACATGAATTACCCAGTTAAGACCCACATAAGACCCTTACAGGTCCCACTTAAAACCCATCTGGGCATCCACGGCTGGCCCCCGTGTGGATCCCGGGTGCAAGCCCATTTTAAACGCCCTTTAAGCAGGTGGGGCCCAAATGGGTCTGTCATGAATTGCCCGGTTAAGATCCCACATAACACCCTTATAGATCCCTTTTAAAGCCCATCTGGGCATCCACGGCTGGATCCTGGGTGCAAACCCACTTTAAACCCCTTTGGGTAGGTGGGGCCCCAATGGGTCTGGCATGAATTGCCCAGTTAGGACCCACATAAGACTCTTACAGAGCCCATTTAAAGCCCATCTGGGTAGCCATGGTTGGATCCCGGGTGCAAGCCCACTTTAGACCCATTTGGGCAGGTGGGGCCCAAATGGGTCTGACATGAATTGCCCAATTAAGACCCATGCAGTACCCTTACAGGTCCCACAGCTTCCACGGCTTGCCCCAATGTGGATCCCGGGTGCAAGCCCATAATGGGGCCCACATTTGCTGCCCATGAAGCCCTCATCTGGGCCCCACATGTCATTGCTGGCTGGGTAACAGTCTTAATTTCTGTCAGTGGGGGGTGCATGAGAGCGCATTTGAATGAGTTTTTCTGTTGTGTCAGTGCATCGATAGACCTGTCGTTTCTGCCGACCTGGAACTTCGTCAGATATGGTAAGTAATAAATCTTAATATTTGTATGCATGGATTCTAGCTAATAACTTTAAAATGATTTAGAGATTATGACCAGGATTTAGATATTTAATTTAATTTATTCTCAACATTTTACTATAAGCTGTGTACAATATGATAGGCTACTCTAGGTTTCAATGTAGTTTGGGACATTGGTGTTACTGTAAATTTAAATAGGCTACAGTAGGCTAGTACGAAATGACCGCGAAAAATAACCACAAGCTGCCGTTTTATGAATAACTCTTCAGTTCCCTGAGTAACGTTGAGAGCGCAGGCCTTTGCAGGCCTCCTCTGTGTCTGTCGGCGAAGTTTTCGCCATAAATATCTGGTTAGTGATGAATCTTTATATTTGTTTTATGCAAACTAAATAGTAGCAGGTTAATGTTAGTTTAGAAGAACTGCCCGCGGCTTATGTTCTATAACGCCTGTAATGCGGATTTCCTCATGTTGATAGCTAGCCTACTTGATTATTAAATGTAATTTTATAAACATAGATTGCATATGTAGCCTCTTATAAGGTCAGAATGATCTAATAATTGTGTTATTTACCATTTTAAGTCGGTGGAAGCGCCTGCACGTTCATTATTTTATATATCATACCGTTGGGAATTGAAAATCGATCAATGTATCCTGAAATCGGATACCCAAGGTTAGGATTCGGATTCTTGTTATAAAATAAAATTTTCGATTCCTCTTATTGATTTATTCGCGCTTGTTTTTGTCTAAATCAGAAATTTATTTTACACGTCTGTGAGGACGAGTAGTATGAAGCTGCAGACTCGGAGCCTGCTGCATCTACAGTCCCGCACCCAGAGTCCCGCATTCTCAGACCCCTCGTTTTTCGAGACAGCGCCTCCTATCAAATTAGATCGGATAAACATGTGAAGAACTTAAGCCGAAACGTGAGTATCGTCAATTTTATTTAGCGAATCATACCTCATTCGGTTTCTTTTTTAATCAAACTACTTTATAGCTCATCGATACACCAACATATGAATAGTCCATTTAATATTTGTAAAGTAGTTTGTAACAAAATTTGAGCCTTTAATGTATGTTTTTTCGCCTTTTTTCCCAGAAAATATTTTGATAGCTTATACGTTAGCCTTTAACCTTGGACTTTTGGTAGACAAGCCATTGTAAAAATTTTATTAAAATTAGTTGACATTAAAGTAGACCAATTAAATACATTAAGTGTGTTAATATCAAAGAATGTCATCATTAATTATTTAATCAGATTCACCATTTTACCTTTTTTTTTAATTACCAGACCTTTTTTCCTAAAACTATTAAGTTGAATTAATTAATGCCGGAGTAATTATTTTACTTTATATAATTTATGTAGACTACTTAAATTAGTTATTATAAAACGTATTAAAATGAATCAATATTAATTTAACTGATATGAAGTTGTTGCAGCCATTTCCTCCGTGGCCCTACTCACCCTAGGTATGCTTGTAATTTGCATTTGCAAAAAAAATATTATTTATTATTACACAATATTTTTGACAATGGCATTCATCTTTTATTTTAGTGAAGTCGAGGAATTTGACAGAGCGATTGCAAAAAGAAGGAACATTCGCCTACCAGAAATTGTTATACCTTATGCATTTACATTTTACATTTATTCATTTAGCAGACGCTTTTATCCAAAGTGACTTATAAATGAGGAGTTTTTTTTTAATGCAACTGAAGACGAAAAGTAAAGTCACTAACACAATTCTTTCCTTTTTTCTTTCCTTTGTCCTGTTTACAGCAAGATGATGCTTAGGTGATCGTTAAATAAAGTACAGAATTGTTTATTGTTGGTGTTTTGTCTATTCTTATTTGAGTTTTGCTTCGCATTCAAAATATCAAAAAACAGGTTTTGTAATGTTAGCAGGTAGCCTATAATGTTAATTAGACCATTATTGAACTGAAAGAAAAATTGGAATTTGAATAAAAAAAAAAACATTGTAGCAATACAGTATAATATCACATAATATTTTTCAGAAGATAGTTCAATATGCAATTGCGACTTTATTTCTCAGAATTGCGACTTTATATCTCGCAATTCTGAGAAAAAGTCACAACTCAGACTTGATATATTGCAATTGTGAGAAAAAAAAATCAGAATTTTGAGATAAAAGTCGTTATTATTATTTATTTATTATTCAGTGGCGGAGTCAAGCTTCCATAGTTGCCTAATTGTATCCCTTCCATCAGTAATTTTCTTTCAATTACACCCACGCTCAAAAAATAACTACTGGGTAATTTGTTAGTCAGAGAACACAATGAGTTTTTTTTGGCACATGCATTAAGCAGGGAACACAAATATTTATTTGGATAACTTTAAATAAAACGAGACCGTATTGCATCCTATTGTTTTCAATGGCATTTGGATAAGGGTGTTATACGATTTTCCGAACAGCAGGAGGCGCTGTCTCGAAAAATGAGGGGTCTGAGAATGCGGGACTCTGGGTGCGGGACTGTAGATGCAGCAGGCTCCGAGTCTGCAGCTTCATAATGTTGGTGAGGACCTGACCTGGCGATCTGCCAGGACCTTGTGCAGTTACCTCAGTCTATGTTCATTCATACACTTTTGTTACAAATTGACTTCTATTAGTAACACCAATGGCTTTTTATTTTGCACAAGTGATGGTTTAGAGCTTATCCCCTATTGTGATGTGACTTATTACAGATGATGCTACATATTGTGATCACTCTTGATTCAGTTGGAAAATATTTTTTTTTGTGTTTACAGGTTTCTTGTCAGGATAAATCCTGAAAATTCGAAATGAACATCACAGTTCCAGGTGAGCAGAAAGAGTGGGAAGGTTGTTCGGAGGAAGACCATGGCCTGGAATGCACACGTTGCATCTTACATCAGGGACTTTGCAGAATATGATTGGCAAAATCATTAAGGTAAGAGTAATACTAGATGTACCGCATCGCGGTACAAAATATGACCGCCGCTCAGGCCTGCACTGGCTTTCCACAAAAATAAATGACGTGGAGTAATTTGGCTGTATTGCGTGTTTATGTATATACCTAAAAAAAGTAATAGTATGTGCATGTCTGTCTGTGTGTGTGTGTGTGTGTGTGTGTGTGTGTGTGTGTGTGTGTGTGTGTATGCGTGTGTGTGTTTGTGTATGTGTGTGTCTGTGTGTGTGTGTCTGTGCGTGTATGTATGTGTGCGTACATGTGTGCGCGTGTGTGTTTGTGTGTGTGTGTCTGTGCATGTGGATTTGTATGTGTGTGTATGGGTGTGTGCAGGGCCGGCCCTGACCAATTTGCTGCCCTAGGCAAGATTTTACCTGGCGCCCCATGCATCACAGCCCATTTCACCCCGTCATTGTGTTCATGATTTAGCATATATATACACACACACACACACACACACATTACAGCAGAACTGTTTCCAACACTCATAATAAATCATCATATTAGAATGATTTCTAAAGGATCATGTGATAGACCGGATGTCACATGTCATTGTGACACTGAAGAATGGAGTAATGATGCTGAAAATTCAGCTTTGCATCACAGAAATAAATGATAATTTAAAGTATAATAAATTGAAAACAAATTATTTTAAATTGTAATAATATATCACAATATTAATTTTTTTTCTGTATTTTTGATCAAATAAATGCAGGCTTGATGAGCAGAAGAAACTTCTTTCAAAAACATTAAAAATAGTAATGTTTCCAAACTTTTGGCCTGTACTGTATCCCCCAAAAACTGCACAACTGTAGAGTAAAACATTAATAAAAAAGTGATAATAAAAAATGCGTCTTAAAACTGACATGATTGTACAAAATCACAGTCTGGGGACTCAGAACTCAGAACAACTGCTAACATTAAGTTTAAGGTAAAAATAACTGCCATGAAATTATAGTATCTTACTCCTATGCAATAAATTGTTCATTCACTACATCTCTTTACCTCAGTCTTTATCCTCTTCTCTTCTTTTTGGCACTGTATCTATCGCAGACTGCTCATTTATAATGTGTCATGTAAATTCGGCCATCCGTCACAATCAGGAAACTTTCACCGTGTCTAGAACTGGCGCGAGCTGCCAGGCCCGTTTCTACGAGCTGTGTGTTAACAAAGGCAGTGCTGTCTACATTGGATGCGGCGTCGGGCACGCTACACAACAAATTACCAACAACTGATCGCGCGCGCGCTCTGTTTCTGACGCACTTCAAGCACTCGATGGGCGGGGGAAGATTGAAGAGCCGGACTTTTTTTTTTTTTTTTTTTTTTTTTTGCTTTATTTGGTTGTATTTCGAATTAATGGTTTTAAAATAGTAGCCTATTATAAAAAAAATATATGTAAAAAAAAAAAAATGTAAAAAAAAAAAAAAGATTCACTCGTTCACTCATTCTGGCGCCCCTATGGATGAGTGGCGCCCTTAGCATTTGCCTATACCGCCTATGCCGCGGGCCGGCCCTGGGTGTGTGTCTGTGCGTGTGGATGTCAGTGTGTGTGCATGCTTGCGTTTGTTTGTATTCCTGCATGTGTGTGTGTGACAGTATCATCCTAAACCAGCAACCCTTCGCTCAACAGCACCATCTACAGGCCGATGAGTGTACAGTCACTAAATGTGCACATAAATGAATTTATTTTATACCCCCCCATGGATGAAATTCTACAAAACTTAGCAGAGGATACCCACAGAGGATGTCAAGTTAATCATACACATGAAATATGGTGCAGTTCTGAACATCTCCACTGAAGATAGGGGCGATTAAAGCAGAATAATATTGCATTTTCATTTTTTATGGGAGGGGCGCAAATCACAAATGAGTGATTATGGGCTAGGTTGATGTGGGCCCTTAAGAGCAACATACCATAAAAATTTCTTCATCCTCTGTGCCACGGTTCAGGTAGTTATTTAGGAAAAACTGCATTTTTTTGGGTTTGGGGGGTGGGGGGGAGTGGCCCCCGGGGACCAAACGAAATTTTTCCGTAGAAGTCTAGTGGGGCTACATGCCCACCAAATTTCATGTTCCCCGGTGTTTCGGTGTCCCTGGTATCGTTGACGAAAAATTTACGGGGGCCCCAGCGCAGGGGGGGGAAGTGGCCCCCGGGGACCAAACGAAATTTTTCCGTAAAAGTCTAGTAGACCAACATACCATAATTTCTTCATCCTCGGTGCCACGGTTCAGGTAGTTATTTAGGAAAAACTGCATTTTTTTGGGTTAAGGGGGGCCCAGCGCGGGGGGGGGGAGTGGCCCCCGGGGACCAAACGAAATTTTTCCGTAGAAGTCTAGTGGGGCTACATGCCCACCAAATTTCATGTTCCCCGGTGTTTCGGTGTCCCTGGTATCGTTGACGAAAAATTTACGGGGGCCCCAGCGCGGGGGGGGGGAAGTGGCCTCCAGGGACCAAACGAAATTTTTCCGTAAAAGTCTAGTAGACCAACATAACATAAAAATTTCTTCATCCTCGGTGCCACGGTTCAGGTAGTTATTTAGGAAAAACTGCATTTTTTGGGGTTTGGGGGGGCCCAGCGCGGGGGGGGAGTGGCCCCCGGGGACCAAACAAAAATTTTCCGTAGAAGTCTAGTGGGGCTACAAATTTCATGTTCCCCGGTGTTTCGGTGTCCCTGGTATGGTTGACGAAAAATTTACGGGGGCCCCAGCGCGGGGGGGGGAAGTGGTCCCCGGGGACCAAACGAAATTTTTCCGTAAAAGTCTAGTAGACCAACATACCATAAAAATTTCTTCATCCTCGGTGCCACGGTTCAGGTAGTTATTTAGGAAAAACTGCATTTTTTTGGGTTTGGGGGGGCCCAGCGCGGGGGGGGAGTGGCCTCCGGGGACCAAACAAAATTTTTCCTTAGAAGTCTAGTGGGGCTACATGCCCACCAAATTTCATGTTCCCCGGTGTTTCGGTGTCCCTGGTATCGTTGACGAAAAATTTAAGGGGGCCCCAGCGCGGGGGGGGAAGTGGCCCCCGGGGACCAAACGAAATTTTTCCGTAAAAGTCTAGTAGACCAACATACCATAAAAATTTCTTCATCCTCGGTGCCACGGTTCAGGTAGTTATTTAGGAAAAACTGCATTTTTTGGGGTTTGGGGGGGCCCAGCGCGGGGGGGGAGTGGCCCCCGGGGACCAAACGAAATTTTTCCTTCGAAGTCTAGTGGGGCTACATGCCCACCAAATTTCATGTTCCCCGGTGCTTCGGTGTCCCTGGTATCGTTGACGAAAAATTTACGGGGGCCCCAGCGCGGGGGGGGAAGTGGCCCCCGCGGACCAAACGAAATTTTTCCGTAAAAGTCTAGTAGACCAACATACCATAAAAATTTCTTCATCCTCGGTGCCACGGTTCAGGTAGTTATTTAGGAAAAACTGCATTTTTTTGGGTTTGGGGGGGCCCAGCGCGGGGGGGGAGTGGCCCCCGGGGACCAAACGAAATTTTTCCTTAGAAGTCTAGTGGGGCTACATGCCCACCAAATTTCATGTTCCCCGGTGTTTCGGTGTCCCTGGTATCGTTGACGAAAAATTTACGGGGGCCCCAGCGCGGGGGGGGAAGTGGCCCCCGCGGACCAAACAAAATTTTTCCGTAAAAGTCTAGTAGACCAACATACCATAAAAATGTCTTCATCCTCGGTGCCACGGTTCAGGTAGTTATTTAGGAAAAACTGCATTTTTTTGGGTTTGGGGGGGCCCAGCGCGGGGGGGGGAGTGGCCCCCGGGGACCAAACGAAATTTTTCCTTAGAAGTCTAGTGGGGCTACATGCCCACCAAATTTCATGTTCCCCGGTGTTTCGGTGTCCCTGGTATCGTTGACGAAAAATTTAAGGGGGCCTCAGCGCGGGGGGGGAAGTGGCCCCCGGGGACCAAACGAAATTTTTCCGTAAAAGTCTAGTAGACCAACATACCATAAAAATTTCTTCATCCTCGGTGCCACGGTTCAGGTAGTTATTTAGGAAAAACTGCATTTTTTGGGGTTTGGGGGGGCCCAGCGCGGGGGGGGAGTGGCCCCCGGGGACCAAACGAAATTTTTCCTTCGAAGTCTAGTGGGGCTACATGCCCACCAAATTTCATGTTCCCCGGTGCTTCGGTGTCCCTGGTATCGTTGACGAAAAATTTACGGGGGCCCCAGCGCGGGGGGGGAAGTGGCCCCCGCGGACCAAACGAAATTTTTCCGTAAAAGTCTAGTAGACCAACATACCATAAAAATTTCTTCATCCTCGGTGCCACGGTTCAGGTAGTTATTTAGGAAAAACTGCATTTTTTTGGGTTTGGGGGGGCCCAGCGCGGGGGGGGAGTGGCCCCCGGGGACCAAACGAAATTTTTCCTTAGAAGTCTAGTGGGGCTACATGCCCACCAAATTTCATGTTCCCCGGTGTTTCGGTGTCCCTGGTATCGTTGACGAAAAATTTACGGGGGCCCCAGCGCGGGGGGGGAAGTGGCCCCCGCGGACCAAACAAAATTTTTCCGTAAAAGTCTAGTAGACCAACATACCATAAAAATGTCTTCATCCTCGGTGCCACGGTTCAGGTAGTTATTTAGGAAAAACTGCATTTTTTTGGGTTTGGGGGGGCCCAGCGCGGGGGGGGGAGTGGCCCCCGGGGACCAAACGAAATTTTTCCTTAGAAGTCTAGTGGGGCTACATGCCCACCAAATTTCATGTTCCCCGGTGTTTCGGTGTCCCTGGTATCGTTGACGAAAAATTTAAGGGGGCCTCAGCGCGGGGGGGGAAGTGGCCCCCGGGGACCAAACGAAATTTTTCCGTAAAAGTCTAGTAGACCAACATACCATAAAAATTTCTTCATCCTCGGTGCCACGGTTCAGGTAGTTATTTAGGAAAAACTGAATTTTTTTGGGTTTGGGGGGGCCCAGCGCGGGGGGGGAGTGGCCCCCGGGGACCAAACGAAATTTTTCCTTAGAAGTCTAGTGGGGCTACATGCCCACCAAATTTCATGTTCCCCGGTGTTTCGGTGTCCCTGGTATCGTTGACGAAAAATTTAAGGGGGCCCCAGCACGGGGGGGGGAAGTGGCCCCCGGGGACCAAACGAAATTTTTCCGTAAAAGTCTAGTAGACCAACATACCATAAAAATTTCTTCATCCTCGGTGCCACGGTTCAGGTAGTTATTTAGGAAAAACTGCATTTTTTGGGGTTTGGGGGGGCCCAGCGCGGGGGGGGAGTGGCCCCCGGGGACCAAACGAAATTTTTCCTTAGAAGTCTAGTGGGGCTACATGCCCACCAAATTTCATGTTCCCCGGTGTTTCGGTGTCCCTGGTATCGTTGACGAAAAATTTAAGGGGGCCCCAGCGCGGGGGGGGGAGTGGCCCCCGGGGACCAAACGAAATTTTTCCGTAAAAGTCTAGTAGACCAACATACCATAAAAATTTCTTCATCCTCGGTGCCACGGTTCAGGTAGTTATTTAGGAAAAACTGCATTTTTGGGGGTTTGGGGGGGCCCAGCGCGGGGGGGGAGTGGCCCCCGGGGACCAAATGAAATTTTTCCTTAGAAGTCTAGTGGGGCTACATGCCCACCAAATTGCATGTTCCCCGGTGTTTCGGTGTCCCTGGTATCGTTGACGAAAAATTTAAGGGGGCCCCAGCGCGGGGGGGGAAGTGGCCCCCGGGGACCAAACGTAATTTTTCCGTAAAAGTCTAGTAGACCAACATACCATAAAAATTTCTTCATCCTCGGTGCCACGGTTCAGGTAGTTATTTAGGAAAAACTGCATTTTTGGGGGTTTGGGGGGGCCCAGCGCGGGGGGGGAGTGGCCCCCGGGGACCAAACGAAATTTTTCCTTAGAAGTCTAGTGGGGCTACATGCCCACCAAATTTCATGTTCCCCGGTGTTTCGGTGTCCCTGGTATCGTTGACGAAAAATTTAAGGGGGCCCCAGCGCGGGGGGGGAAGTGGCCCCCGGGGACCAAACGAAATTTTTCCGTAAAAGTCTAGTAGACCAACATACCATAAAAATTTCTTCATCCTCTGTGCCACGGTTCAGGTAGTTATTTAGGAAAAACTGCATTTTTGGGGGTTTGGGGGGGCCCAGCGCGGGGGGGGAGTGGCCCCCGGGGACCAAATGAAATTTTTCCTTAGAAGTCTAGTGGGGCTACATGCCCACCAAATTTCATGTTCCCCGGTGCTTCGGTGTCCCTGGTATCGTTGACGAAAAATTCAGTAAGGTGACGAAAAAAAAAAAAAAAAAAAAACTTTGACAATCCCTATATGACCGCTTTCGCTAGCTACGCTAGCGGCGGTCATAATTAGGGATGTGCAGTGGAGCCCATATCTGTAGAAATGATTTGTGTCTGAATCTGTATTTAGAAAAATCCAAAAAGGGTGGAAATGACTTAAACCATACATTTTTCAAACTGATAGTCTGTTTTATAATGTAATTAATGTTCCCTTCACAGTTTCCATTTAACAAATATGCCTTGTATAAGTCAAATAATTAGTATTTTAATTAAAACATGAAATGGTAAAAAATAGGGTTGAGTGATATGGTCAAATCATCTTGATAAAATTTTTCATATCAGTCAGTGTTGATCATTATCACAATCAATGTCAAATATTTATTTATTTTAAGTTTTAAATGTTCTCAAACATACATTAAATATTGAAGACAACAGGTAAAGTTAAAATATAATGAAATGTAATAGGGGTGGGAATCTTTTTGATTCAACGATTCGATTCAAATTGATTCTTTGGGTCACGATTTGATTCAAAAGAGGCGGTACTTTTGAAATTGGGAATTCTCTTTTGAATCAAATTTCATTTTGATATATGCATAGAATAGATTTAAAATCTATGATCAAATCTAAAATCAAATCTGTGCATATATCTAAATGAAATTTGATTCAAAATCGAGAATCGAACAGAAGAGAAATGATCAGCAGCTACTGTTAGCCCCAATCGAGCGCATTTCAAGCACAGACACATTTCATATATAAATGGCCATGCCCACTCTTCCGTGAAAAATAAGGTGGATACCATAGGAAAAAAAAATTCTCCTAAAAAGTTGTGGATAATGTGAGTTAGTTTTTTTTTTATTATTAGTTGTATGTTTTGCCTCTGATTGATTTGTGCTTATCATTCCTTGCAGGATTATCAGAAGTGTTGTCGCTCTTCTTAGAGTTCTCAACGGGCCTGAAAATAACAACCCGACCCGACCCGGCCCGTGGCTTTTAAAGCCCGGACCCGATGTAACCCGACACATCAACATGAATTATCTGCCCGAACCCGGCCCGCGGCGGAATTTTTTTTTTCTCATACACGTATTATCATGACCAGCAGACGGAAATTCAAATCAACCTTTAATGTTCACGCCTTTTAACAATACAAACAACTGAAACAATAAACTTTAAATATATAAATAGGCTGTAGTAGCGACGGTGAATTCACCTGAGGCAAGTTTACTTTTCACCAACTCCATCTTCTTCTCCAGGCTAAAGGCGTGCACGCAGCGGCGTCAGGTCTGCCCCCGCCCCTCTCCGTGATGCGCTTGCACGCAGCAGCCAGACTTTCTTTACGGTGAACAGCAGCGATGATTAACCCTCTGAGGTCGGCAAACGCGCCCCCGCGTTTTGTTGTATTTTCTTCACATTGTAGCACTTTAAACTTAAATTACTCCGTCATTTATGGTCATACAGAAAAAAAGAAATATAAAAAAAGAATCTGTGATATTTCTACTTTTGTATGTGTCCACTTACAATCAAATCAAAACATTGTGCTTTTGAAAAATAAAGAAAATAAACAGGCTGTGCGTTCTGCCTCTCCGTCGCGGTGAACTTTTTTTTCTTGAGCACGTCTATAAACTGAAACAAAACTCAGCGAATACTTGTCACACATTTATGAGCCATATACCTTTATAAACATTTAAGTGTGTACTTTTAAATGATCGGATTCAAACTGAAAACAAATATTCTCTGTTTAAGTAATTTGTATAAAACCAACAAGATGTCCAGTATCTCAAACGCTTGCTCATTAGTTTTAATTTGACCACGCCTACTCGCGCAAAAGATATTCACATGCAAATCTCCACATTGAGCGCGAACGCGCTCATTACCTCAAAAACAAAACACCAAAACACTTCATCAGTCTCTGCTTTTCGTCGAGATTGAAAGACGCGTCGTGAGCTTACATTGGCTTTACCCCAGAAGATGAACGCGATTTGAAGACAAGAAAGATAAGGTAAGAAATTCTTACATATTAGTTTGTTATTGTTGCATAAATTTCACATTGCAGTTGAACTGTTGCTAGATATATGGTGACTATTATCATAATTAGATCTGTGTTTACTGTTACTGTGTTTGTGGATATCTGGTCAAACGTAGATATGTTTGGTAACCATAATGTTTTATATTTGAGCACGATCGCGTTTGAATGTATCACATTTTGGATCGCGATCGCGTTTGAATGTATCATATTTTGGAAAAGCAAAACGCTCCAAACGGCTTCATGTTTTTACTATTATCTCATTTCATATCATCATAACGAATGGAAACATTTGAAGTAACATGATAATCAATATATTTTTCTCTAGCTTAGTTACTGAAATCTTTTGGAAGATTTATATAGGCTGCTATATTGTTATTATTTTATGCAGCACTGCGCATAGCCTATGCCTACAAGGCACAACAAACGTGGTGTTCATTATATAATATATTGTTGGAAACATTTGTGTGTGTGTGTGTATTCTGTGAATTTTAAAAAGCAATTTTAACCAGAAAAATCTAAAATGTATTCCCAAAATCGTGCAGGCCTTTCTCTTGATATCAGTGTGTTCACTTTTTTTTTTTCAGGACCCAGATGCCACTGAGTCCTGCTGACTTCAACATTCACAGTACATGTCTCTGTACATGAACATGGTAAAGTGAAAATCAAACACCTTGGAAATGAAAGGTATGTACAATGTTTTTAGGAATGGCACAAAGGTCTCTTTCTTTGGATCATGTTGTGTTGTAAATAAATCCAAACAATCTAAAAGCCATTCTTTTTTAAATCTCCTCATTCTTTGTGGAAGGTTGGTCAGAATGATGGGCCCTGATAAGCTCCTAATAGGGCCATTAGGGTGTGTCTTTGTCTTTCTCAGGTGTAAAAAGCCTTACATATTAATGAGATGATCCGCCCCTTCGCATATTGCTTTTTCACACAAAACACGTCGTAAAAATTTCAAATCAATATATTGTCTTCTCTGAATGAGCAGTCAGGGTGATTTTCACATAGTTTTGGAGCAAATATTCTAGGCTACGCCATACAATTTTCAAAAGTCTTGTGAAGAAATAATCAGTATGGGTTTCATGACCTTATTTCAGTGAGATTTTTTTTTTGTATTTTCACAAACCACGCATAAATGTCATTATCTCAAAACTACAAACTTTTACACACATGCTGCTGATATATTATTGTAGCAGAGTTTGTGCTGAATACAGTGTAATCAGACTTTAGCCATGAAAATGTCACAAGTAACAGAAATAACCACAAATGTCAGAGCATGTCAGAACACCTCCAGGGCCCAGAAAACAGCTCAGACCTCAGAGGGTTAATAAATGTTTTTTTTTTTTTTCACTGACTGGAAAAGATTAAGCCCGAGGTCCGACCCGACCCGAGTCATTTGATTATATTTTCGACCCGAACCCGCGGGTCCCGTCGGGTTTGTCGGGCCGACCCGAACCATTGAGAACTCTAGCTCTTCTACCACTTGACACCATCACTACTCTCCTCACCTGGCCTTCATCCTAACCTGTCTTGCTTTCTTTCTAAGTTTCTTTTTTACCTGTTCAGGATCATTTTTGCATGAATTGAAATACATGAATTGTTCACTGATCTTAATTATTAAATATATATTGTTCATTAGTCTTCTTTTAAAACAGATTTTTATTGTTGTATTATATTACATTATTATTACTAATGTATTGTTTAAAAATACACAATAAACCTTGTTGTGCAGTTAAAGCTTCAATTGTTCTTTTTTCTATTTCCCATTAACAGTTAAAATAATATTCCTACAGATTTTCTACATATTCTACAGGTAACACAGTAGCACTATAAAAGTAATAAAATAACATTTCATAACTGTATAATATACAGTATTATTAAAAATCAACGGTGTAATACTGTGTTTTAACGTGGGAAAAAATTACAGTAAAATAATGTATTTAATTTTACAGTATGCTTAACAGTACTGTATTTAGTGTTACAGAAATTTTACTGTTGAATGAAATACAGCAACTACTGGATAATTGTTGCCAGTAAGTTACTGTTAATTTGACAATAAATTTTTTAAACAAAAAGTACTTTAATTTAGTATCATTTGGAAATTGGAATAGATTTTTATGCAATTTGGGATTTTTTTAAAATATATTTCAGACAGTTTATATTTAGCCTACTCTTATACAATATGAGAAAAATGCAAAAAAATAACAATAATTAGAGCATGTAATTTCAGTTTAGTAATTATGCATTTATTAGTAGTGTATTTATTATTGCCTATTTATTTATTTAAAACTATTTTAATCTATTTTACCAGATGCCACTGCCAAGCGAAAAAAAATTCTGATCCTGCAGCAAGAGTGGAGTACCTTGATAGGAGAAGAGTTAAATATTATTACAATATTATTACATTATTCCTGTGATCAAAGCTGAATTTTCAACATCCCAATGCGATATTGCTATATTCACTCACAAAAATAAATGTTTTATATATTTACGGTAGGACATTTACAAAATATGAAACATGATCTTTATTTAATATCCTAATGATTTTTGGAATAAAAGTATTGTTTTTAAAAATATTGTTGGCTATTGCCACAAATACCCTGTCCAAGTCGTGACTGGTTTTGTGATCCAGGGTCACTAATGATTTGCTGCTCAAGAAACATTTCTGATTATTAACAATGTTCATATTTTTGTGGAAACTGTGATATATTTTATATGTCAGAATTATTTGATGAAGTTCAAAAGAACAGCATTTATTTGAAATAGAATCTTTCGTAACATTATAGCCTAAATATCTTTACTGTGACTTTTTATTAACTGAATGTGTCCTTGATTAATAAAAGTATTAATTACTTAAAAAAAACTATTGACCCCAAATGTTACCTGTATACAATACTTTTATGAAATAATTTATATCTATAACATTATTATTAGTTAGAAAGAAATTCTAAGTCAAGTTCAATGAAATGGTGCACTTGTGTTTGTAATGTGATTTTTATAAATAAAAAAATAAAATAAATGTATAAAATGTTTATGTTCAGGAAAATTCTGTGAAATTTATATCAAATCTGGTTTAAATATATTTGTTTTGTATAAAATGTATTGTTCATTGATCTCTTTAAATAGATTTTTAACTATATAAGGTCTTCTGAGCGAAGATCATGTGCGACCAATAAAAGCAATCACTGTATTAAATTTAAAATAAAATATCTTATTTCTGTGGCTGAAATATGAATCACTGATACAGTATGCTTTAGTAAATGATATTTTTAAAACATTTGTATCAGTTTTATGTGATTTACAGGAAAAATAAGTCTGTTAACTAGATTTAAGAAGGCAACTCAGAAATTATATAACAAAAAAATGCAAAATACAAAAACTCAAAAGAAATGCAAATATTTGGTTTCTAAATACTTTAATTACTAAGACCTTGTAAAAAAATTGTTAAGCATGTTAAGGAAATTAATTCATTTTAAGATAAATCACGGTCGCACCACATGACATTTTTTAAGGCTACGGACAATTCATCTATAGATGAAGAAACACTAAAATCACTTAAATTAAATGTTTTTAATGAATTTAGGTGTACACAACATCCTTAATTCTCAATTTAAGCTACTCAACTTAAATCATATTTGCACTTACATAATATTTTAAATGAAATGCAATCCGGGTTCCGTTCGGGGCACAGTACAATATCCGCCACTTTAAAAGTCATGGATGACATCAAAGAGGCTATGGACAGTAAACTTAGCTGTGTTTCTCTGTTCATAGACCTCACAAAGGCGTTTGATACTGTGGACCATCCATTATTGGTTAATACCCTGCTGAGAGCTGGCATTGGATGTAACGCGGTCAAATGGTTCCATAGCTATTTGACCAATCGTTCACAAATGGTCAAATATGGCAATGATCTGTCAAACCCAGTCCTTGTAACTAAGGGTGTTCCACAGGGTTCTGTTTTGGGTCCCTTGCTTTTCCTAGTTTATATTAATAATGCTTGCGATAATTTACATTTTTGTAAATAGCACCTCTATGCAGATGATACAATTCTGTATTCCTGTGCCCCCACAGCTAAATTAGCTTTTTCAAATCTACAGGCAGATTTCAATATCAATATATTGAATTTAGGCTACCTGTGAAAACAAACCTGGAAAGAGACGTGAGGAGAATAACGAGAGATTCTTCGTGCATTCCAGTGAATTATTAATGGAATATATCGTAAATTAAATTCGGGAGAACAGACCACAAATGTGCACTATATGTTGTCCTTTTTCACACTTTAACAGCGGATTAGGCTACAAAGGGAAAAAAAATTATAATCACGAGGAAAAGAAAGCAGCGACTGAAAATTGAGCTCGCCATAGATATTCTTGTTATAACATGTCACGTTAAAATACCAAGTGTTACGTTATGTTATTCTTAAATAAAACATGACAGAAAACTGATAGCTCATTGAGTCAGACTGACGGATAAGCATTATTTGTATCATATGGCACCTTATGATTTGAAATGATTCATTTCAGCCTTTTTGAATGGAAGTTCCCCAAACCATAATTCAAAACGCAGTAAGGTCGTCAGGAATAAGGTGGATATGTTTTTGTTTGACCATTTTGATCTTAAGTAAAAAAAAAAAAAATCTTAATAAAAGCTTTATATAAAAAAAAAATTTCACAGCATTGTTAATGATATGCTAAAGCCCGACCGAACATGACTGGTTACAAGGTAGATTGTGACGTAAGGAACACCGGTCTTTTTTTTTTTTTTACTGCAGTTTTAAGGAGAAAATACTCAGTAATGGTCTTGACATGAATTTGCACGTGGTTTGTCTTAAAGCACATTAAAAATAACACAAAGACATATAAACAACATTAAAAACGGGATTTTCACCACAAATATTAATATTATAATATTTAACATATTGAAGTAGCCTTCTTCTCTGGCTAACTTGTAGGCTAGAGGACAGCGCCCCCTATTGATTAAAAGCCTGCCGCCCATCCCCACAACACCCCCCTGGTATTAGTGATGGATGGGAAACCGAGGCATTCTGAAGCATTTGAGGCTTTCATCAAATTGTGCTGAAACCGGTTTGTTACTCAAAGCTTTTAACACAATGCCCATTAGCGACATCAAGTGGTCAGACATGTTTTCTTCACTGAGGGTGCTTCTCAATATCCCTCCTCGTCTCCTCTCTCCTCCGTCCTCCATCCTATGACTTGTGCTGCGTTCCAGTCCACTTTTAGACACGCACTTGCGAACTTCCCTAAGCACTTCCCCTTGGGGGAATCCCTGCCACCATTTTGAAGTGCGTTCCACTTCGTGAAGTGGACGAGGGAAGTTTATATGGACAGACCCTCGCTCCCTCGATTTTGACCGAGGGAGCGAGTCTGCTTCAAATGTACACTTCAGGCACCTATATGTCCCACAATGCAGTACGATTGTGACGTCACCACATATCTCATCTAATCACCACCCAGTAGGGGTTCAGCGAAAAATCGGCAGCTGGCAGCAGGAAGTAGCTGCCATTGGCAGCTGACGTCAGCTGCCGCTAATAACCGGAAGTCGGAGGTGGATGCCGCTTTTAGCAAGGCAAATAAATTATTATATCAATGTATATATATTATTTTAGTACTTATTTAAATAAAATACTTACATTTGTAATTGATTTAAAAAGGTTTATCAAATATAAATTAAGTAACGAAGATCATAGACACAGTACAAAAAACAAACATACTTGAAATTATGAATTTGAACGTGTATAAATGTGTACATGTTTGTCAAATAATGAAATATATACATAAATGAATGCCTATATAATATTGTATTTTTATTAAACGTACAAAAACATTCATTAAACAAATAATGAATGTCCTGTCTAAAAAAAAATAATAATAATAATTCTCAATGACCCAAAAAACATATTTTGCTATCATTTAAGTTCAGTTTTACATCTGTAGTATTTCCATACATTCTTGTCTTTGTTGTATAAAACAGCTATAACTTTAAAAACAGGCTTGATATTTGTTGTTCTGAAATCAGAATGAACAACAATTCTGAACTAGATGTTACAGTTCATAGAAAAACTAAGTTTCTAGTGTTAGGGAATAACAGCTTAAAGACCCAGGACCAGATATGATGAAAGAAGACCAGGAGTCGTGAGGTTCAATCAAATAAGTACAAATTTACTGAAGAATAGTTTCATCGGTAGAGCCAGGCATCAAATTCTCACGGGGGTCGCAGGCCAGAGACTCTACTGTACACACAATCTCACACCAGTTATACCATTTCTGAAGGCATGATTGACATCAGTACATACATGTTGGCTACTTCTCATTGGCAAAAGAACAAAGTTAAAACAATTCTACACTTATGTACAGATAGGAGGGTAAGTCGACATTGTCATCCGAGTCCAAGATGGTCCGGTGATGACCTTGGAGGTCGTAGAAAGGCGTCTTGGGGTCAGCTGTTGCATATTACAAGACCTGTACAGAGCATTCAACACACACAAAAGCACAAGGGAATCGCAGTTCCTCCAAAAGTAGTACAGATAATGTTCACTTTAAAGAAATACACATAAAAGTACAATTCTGTGAATCAGATCACATAGTGTTTGACCCCTGAAA
Organism: Rutilus rutilus; assembly: GCF_951802725.1. NCBI lineage: Eukaryota > Metazoa > Chordata > Actinopteri > Cypriniformes > Leuciscidae > Rutilus > Rutilus rutilus. Next base: position 14,614,216 of record NC_140233.1, read on the forward strand.
CCTTAGTAAGAAAGACAGATGTTAGAAAAAGATAGACAAGTTAGAAAGAAAGAAACTTTAGAGTAATGTTGCTGTCAGAGCATAAACAATATCTGCAATATGAATAAGTTACGACGATCAAAGTTCAAAGCAAAGGGAGACTTTTTTTTTTTTTTTTTTACAGAAATCACACACACACACACACACACCTGAAAAACAAAATTAATTGGGATCAGCCTGATGTCTTTTGATGACAATTATGGATGTTGGGTTATCCGTAAAATAAAAGTTATGGGGAAACAAAACCACTGTAATAACTTACCATTAGCATGAATACACCGCAGTCCACAGATCCCAACTGAGCTGGAACACCCTGGAAAAAAAGAAATCTAAATGGAAAAACTAATATTTTATTTCTACACTAAAGATAGCAAAGAAATCAAAATTGTTGCAACATGAAATCAAACCCTTATTTTTAACAAGCTTCCAAGATCCCGGATCCATCTTTATTGCAATTGAGCTTAAAAAAAAAAAAAAAAAGTTTGTTATTTTATACACGAGAGAAAAAGCAGGTGTAATTTATTTTTTAAATGCCACTGTCTATTCCCATCTAAAGAACAAGAGAAAAAAGTGTTGAACTGAACCACTGGACTAATATGTAAAACTCTGAAGCCCGGTTTCACAAATAGGGTTTAGATTATGACAAGATTAGGCCTTAGTGCAATTAGGACTTTTATAAATATGCCTTAGAAAAAAACATTACTGTTGTGAATCTTAAAAGAAACAATGGCACTGACATTTTAAGATATGCAAGTGTAATTTGCTTTCAGTTAAACACGCATTTTAGTCTGGGACCAGTTTGAGCCTTGTCTGTGAAACTGGGGGTGAAAGTTATATGGAAAAAGTGAACAGTTCCAGTATATCTTGAATAGATATATATAAAATAATTTAACATACATACATACATACATACATATACATATCACATACATACATACACACACACACACACACACACACACATACATACATACACACATATTCTGGTCTCATCTGGTGATTGGGTCCCATCCAAAACATAATCAAACAAAGAAAATAGACACTGAAATGTCAAATTTTCGATACAATCTAGAATTTGTATAAAAAAATAAAAAGATAAAAAAAACAGTATGCCTTTTGCCTGCTTTGATCAAGACAGGATATAATACATTTAACATTATGTTCCTTATGTGAAAACATACCAGTGAGTTTGGATGGATTTGCAAATATGGGGTTTCCTTCCTGGCAGTATGTTTGTCTGTCCCCAGCAATCTGTGACAGGCTCTGGTGAACCTACAAAAAACAGAAGTTTAGAATACAGTGAAGTAATGTTGATTAAAATGGTGTTTTGTATTAAAACATGGCACATTTGGGATATGTTTTGTTAGCGCTGCACGTGTATCATCAAGGCTGCGCTTGTCAATAATTCCAATAAATCAGCATGAGCTTTATTCTAATCAATAGATTAAGTTAACATGTTAACAAACGCTAATATTTAATGATAATGGTAACGTAGTATTTTAAGTTAATGATAGCCCCTCACAAACCAGGAGCACACGGTGCACAAGCTGCGTTTCTACAAATGATTAAATTAACCAATTCAACTTAAGTAGTCACAGATACACTGTCTCTAATATAAAAGTTAAACTCCAACGTACAGAGCAACAATTATTTATTAATCTGATAATATATACGAACTTACCGAGCCAAACACCGCCGCCATTACTGAAGATTCGCCGGCGCCACCATTGGCTGCTGTCGCTTGACTTAAAGTTAAATGTGATTGGTTGCTACTACGTTGGACGATACTGATATGCTGTCACGAAATAGCAGGTCCCTTCCTAATATGGCAGGGCTTCCGGCTGTCAACGGCAGCTACTTCCGGCTGTCAACGGCAGCTACTTCCTGCTGCCAGCTGCCGATTTTTCGCTGAACCCCCTCTCTCACCACCACAACAGACAACTCTATGATATATTAATTATATATATTTTTTTGTTTAAAACAACCCAAACACACATAAACATTTGGATGCTGCATTAAACAAATTCTTAAAGAAAAAAAAATGTAAATAATAAATCAACTCCACAGCTGATTCCAAGTGATCAAGGGCTTAGGACGTTCCAATTCAGCCCATTGCAGTTTCCGCCAGTAGTGGGCACTCGCAATGATGTACATCCGAGTGAACGAGACGGAGGGAAGTTTGCGAGTGAAGGGCATGACAATTTTGGACTGGAACGCAGCACCGGAAACCGATCGAGCTCAGCCATCTTGAAGGACATCTCATTTCTCTAATTGCACCGCGAGGAGTGAGGAGGCTTCCAGAGGAGTCATGAGCGAGGATACACAGGTGCATCCTATGCGGAAGAGTTTTATCGACTAAAACGTGACGCACGTATAAATTCTCCTCCCCCTTCACATCGGCCACAATAATTTTGATTTATACTTTACTTTTGCAGTTTATATAAACCACACACGTTACATATTTCAACAGGGTATCTTTCTTTATTATTATTTATTATGAATTTCTTAAATAAACACATTTCAACAACATGAGGGCAGATCCTCTGAGCGCCGCTGATGACGCTCGAGTCATCAAGGATTCCAATGTATAAAAAAAGCTTTCATTCGATCCCTCCGTCCTCGCGTCTTTTCCTTGCAGCCTTTCCTCGCATCCTACAGGGGTCGGAGCTGAGACTCGAGGAAAGGAAGCGAGGAGAGGAAACGAGGATGCACAAATAAGAATTGAGAAGCACCCCATATCTAATAAATCATTGCTGAGCCAAGGATAGTTTGAAATATCACATGACCAAACAGCTTCGGAAGTCCAGAAGTAGGCTACAAGAGTGGAATCAATCTGGGATCAATACAGTTCTATCTAATCTGATCTAATCACTGTGCCAATGAGACCACAAATCATGTCATGTTTAGCCTGGTCAAAGGATTCATATTGATCAATAATCAGTTAAGTTAGTTGAAGTTACAGTTGACTCAAAACTATTCTACTGAATCCCAAATAAGACACACACACACACACACACATACAACCAAGTCAATGTAAAGTCAAGAGTTGAGTAAGTATGAAATACATATTTTACATATTTTAGGGATGTTTGAGGGATGAGTCTTGTGCAGCAGTGCAAAGGTGATTAATGGACTTTCATAATATAGCCTATGAATAATGGACTCTCTCTCAAAATACAGTCGTTTGCACATCATGATCTACCCTCGAAATGACGGGATAATCATTTCCCTTTTATTCATCAGGTGGGGCCACAAAGTGCCAATGTTTTAGATGATGCTCACTGCAGAGCAAATGCACTGTAACATCTAATTAGTTGGACTTACTTAAAAAAAGCATGCAAACCGATTGCCTTAAAAAAAAAAAAGTAAAGTGAAATAGGAATAGTATGTGGTACTGACAAATGCTTAGTTAGTATAGTTCACTTACACAAGAGTACTAGTAACTAAAAAAGATCTGTAGAGAGTACTTGTTAATTTTCTTTAAATAAAATATAATTGTTACCATTGTTGTGTTTTGCAGGCTGAATGTTGAAGTCTGTGCGACTCAAGTATGATCAATTGCAAGATTGTCACAAATATAGAGGGATTTTATAAACCCAATTAAAAGTTTCACAAGTTGTTTAGGACATTAATGTTAGCAACAAATTTATAAAAGATCATTAATTGACATGAAATATAGTTGTGTTATACATCACTCATTCATATATATATAGGCCTATATATATATATATATATATATATATATACACTGTATATGAAGATGACACGTGACATGAAGCCAGGCAGACAAGTCCAATGAAAACAAACTAAACAGAACACAACTGTGACATATGTGTGTCACAGTTGTTTTCTGTGTGTTTAAAACTGTGTCTCTTCAAATATTTATGAATCTAGAACTTTTCCAGGTACTTCTCCATGCAGATATAATAAAACCCCTTGTGTTTAATCTACTTTCATTCTGATTATCTGGCAGGTGTGTGATACAAATCCAGTCTGAAATATTATCTTTTTGATTTCTCAGAAACACCATGTTTAAGTGAAATGTTTTATTTATAACAGACACCCCAAAACACAATCTGTTATAACTTGCGTTATATTATGCTTTCATTTTCCCTTTTTGTTCTCTCCCGTTCCAGTTCTCTCCCGTTCCAAAATGTCCAGTTCAAGTCAAGGCTTGTTGTTACTGATAAGAATGTAAATGTGTACCTTGAAATGCAATGTAAGTCGCTTTGGATAAAAGCATCTGCCAAATGCATAAATGTAAATGTTATAAAGTGCTGCAGAAACTATATGCAATTTTGTAGGCCAACCCAGAAGTTAGCATTATCCTGGTTACCTCGATGAAAAGCCAATAAGATTTTATCATTGGCTTTTGGAAATAATAAACTCTGTGACCAACAAGTTTCTGAAACTTAGAGGTTTTATTCATCAAGATATTCTTCACAAAAGATCACAATTTTGAATACAAAAAGCATATGTAAAAAGCTAATGTTCGGCTATAAACGACCTGCACGGTCACGCGACATCACCCACACTATAAGCTTTCAACAATTTTCAATTCTTCATTTAAAATCTAAGATGGAAGAAAGTTTTTGTTCAGTTTGGAAGATCATGAACACAACTAAATTTGTTTGGCATGATGATGTTTAATTTCCCCAACTTAGCCTATCTTAAGTTGTAAAAAAAAGAAAATTCTTAATAAAAGCATATAATTTTTTTTTTTTTTTTTTTTTTTTTGATGGATTGCCATTTATGAGAACCTATTATATTTGAGTTAAAAGTCTCCTTTAGCTAATTTTTTGTTTTTTTTGTTTTTGTTTATTGGATGTATAAAGTCATAGCTGTCTGTTTGATGACTATTCTTGGGCTATGGTTAGATGTCTATACAATTTTCACTGAGCCCAAGTTCAGACTTGTTTTAGCTCGCAACGGTCATGGACGTCTCCAGATAAATGAATAATAAAACCCCTTGTGTTTAATCTACTTTCATTTTGATTGTTATCAGGGGTGTGTTGTACAAATCAAGTCTGAAACGTGATATCGACCCCTTTTGATTTCTCGGAAAGGTGAAACATTCCATTTATTCCACTTTTCTTTCATTTTCCTTTTTGTTTTCCCATAAAATGTCCAGTTCAAGTCAAAGCTGGCTAAAGTGCTGCCAGGTACTATGCAATTTTGTAGGCCAACCCAGAAGTTTCAAAAGCATTATCCTGGTTACATCTATTAAAAGCCAATGACATTATTATTGCAGAAAATAAACTCTGTGACCAACAAAAGTTTATGAACCTTACAGGTTTTATTCATCAAGATAGTCTTCGCAAATGATCACAACTTTTATAAATTCTGAAGCATAAATACAAAAAGCAGATGTAAAAAGCTAATGTTAACGACCTGTATGGTCGCGCGACATCATCATCACCACCACCACCACTAAGCTTTCAATAACGTTTAATTCTTTATTTAAAATCTAAGTTTTTGTTTAGTTTGGAAGATCATGAACACAACTAAACGTGTTTGGCATGATGATGTTTAATTTCCCCAACAGTTTCAGTTTTCCATGCAGCCATTTGTTAGCTTTTTCAAAATATGTAACAAAGTTCTGTGGTAGAGCTGCATTAACACTGTGGACTTATTCCCAGTGTTTTTTCCGTTGCCCTATTATGTTCTCTTTTTTTTCTTTTTTTGATGACCAGCTTACATCTTCTTTTAAAAGTGACCCATATCCGATTCCTGCATTTAAACTAATGGTGAAACAACCCAAGGTATAGGGAGGTCCATTTCATTGTTTCCTCTAACGGACGCCCATTAAAGGTGCTCTAAGTGATGTTGGGTGATGTCACTTCTTGTTGACATTTAAAGGTGCAGTGTGTAATTTTTAGCGGCATCTAGTGGTGAGATTTGCGAATTGCAAACAATCAGTCACTCATGGCTTATCCTTCAAATTGCAAACTCGAATGAGAAGCTACGGTGGCCGACGTAGGATCGGAAGATGTCATCGTCTGAGGCAGCGGAGAGTAGCAAGTCAAGCAATGAGGTTTCTGTCAGCAGCCATGTCACCCTGTAGCCCAAGACTGGTTGCCCACTGAAGCTAAGCAGGGCTGAGCCTGGTTAGTACCTGGATGGGAGACCTCCTGAGAAAACCAGGTTGCTGCTGGAAGAGGTGTTAGTGAGGCCAGCAGGGGGTGCTCACCCTGTGGTCTGTGTGGGTCCTAACGCCCCAGTATAGTGATGGGGACACTATACTGTCAAAGAGCACCGTCCTTCGGATGAGACGTAAAAAACCGAGGTCCTGACTCTCTGTGGTCATTAAAAATCCCAGGATGTCTTTCGAAAGAGTAGGGGTGTAACCCCGGCATCCTGGCCAAATTTGCCCAGTGGCCTCTGTCCATCATGGCCTCCTAATCATCCCCATATACTGATTGGCTTCATCACTGTCTCCTCTCCACCAGTAAGCTGGTGTGTGGTGAGCGTTCTGGCGCAATATGGCTGCCGTCGCATCATCCAAGTGGATGCTGCACATTGGTGGTGGTTGAGGAGATTGCCCCTTCTATGTAAAAGCGCTTTGAGTGCCGAGAAAAGCGCTATATAAATGTAATGAATTATTATTAATTATTATTATATTATATTTTATATTAAATTATATTTACTTAAAGGGATAGTTCACTTTGAAATTAATTTTTGATATGTTTTAGCTTACCTCAAGGGCATCCAAGATGTAGGTGTCTTTGTTTCCGCAGTAGTTTCAATTTTGATATTTTTAGGTCAAACCGTTCTTGTCTGTCAGTCATATAATGCAGGTCTATGGTCACTGTCTCAAAACACAAGCACAGAGTCCAAATTAAAACAATTCCCCACGTCCAAATGAAACAATTCCCCATCATAAGTACACATTGATGGCCTAAGACACGAAACGAGCGGTTTGTGTGAGAAAACGAACAGTATTTATATCGTTGTTATCTCTTGAAAACAGCACACGTCCAAATGATCTGACGGCGCGGGCGGGTATAGATATATACATAGATGTCGCCTTGGCTACTGCAGTTCATTGGAACGAAACCGTAGCCAAGCGACATCTAGTGTATATATCTATACCCGCCAGCGGGCGGGTATAGATGTATACACTAGATGTCGCCTTCGCTACTGCAGTTCATTGGAACGAAACCGTAGCCAAGGCGACATCTATGTATATATCTATACCCGCCCGCGCCGTCAGATCATTTGGACGTGTGCTGTTTTCAAGAGATAACAACGATATAAATACTGTTCGTTTTCTCACACAAACCGCTCGTTTCGTGTCTTAGGCCATCAATGTGTACTTATGATGGGGAATTGTTTCATTTGGACGATGGGGAATTGTTTTAATTTGGACTCTGTGCTTGTGTTTTGAGACAGTGACCATAGACCTGCATTATATGACTGACAGACAAGAACGGTTTGACCTAAAAATATCAAAATTGAAACTACTGCGGAAACAAAGACACCTACATCTTGGATGCCCTTGAGGTAAGCTAAAACATATCAAAAATTAATTTCAAAGTGAACTATCCCTTTAATTATTCAGTAAAACCACATGTTATTGCAATTGTTATTTTTACTTGTTCATCATTGTGTTAGTCTTTTATTCACTGACTTTACTAGGGATGGGAATTGATAAGATTTGATCAATATCAATGCCACTGGCGATTCTGCTTATCGATCCTATTCTTTAACGATTCTCTTATCGATTATTGATAGCACTGTGTGGAAAAATGTAGTCATATGCTTTTCAAAAAAACAAGTGGTTTTATTTATTTTAAAGTTTAAGCTTGAATAAGCAATCTGTACTTTTTATGTAATTTATGTAATAAATAGAACCTTATTTACGGTCTATTTACGGTCTGGTGTCAACACAGAAAACATTTCATCACTGGATAGTTTTTTTCGTTTAATAAAAGTGTTGTTTTATGTCAGCTGAATGTCCGGAATGCTTTTCAGAGAAGATAAGGCAACTTATTTAGCACAATTCACACCCAGCGGTAATTCAGGAAAAAAATGGGAAAAAAAATCTCCGAATGCTCCACATGAAACTTTGGTCTTCCGACCTTTTACCACCATGTCGATTTATTTTGATTAATATGTGCGAGGGAGAGAGAGCAAGACAGCGCTTAGTTTGGAGACGGTGAAGTCTTGTTTACACAAGCGCAGCAGTTCTACTACATTACTCACCGATCAAATAAGACTTTGGCGGGACAAAAATTCGCTTTGGCGGGCGCTAGAACAAGTTCAATGCAGGAAAAACCCTGCAAACGGCATAATTTGTCTCGTTTAGTAAAATAAAGCCAAGCTTTAGATCGCCTCTTCCTCTCCATGATTACATCCTCTGCTCAAATCAAATCGAAATAGCTAAAGTTACGATGTTCGAGGCGTCATTCAGACAGCATGTTTTTCTCCACGTTTTCAGAGTCAGGGACAACCTGAGTATTCTGCTGCGTCTTTTTCTGCTGCTTCTCATTCAAGTTAGTGACGAATGAGTGAATATTGCATTTCTGTCAATAGATCCTCAGAAATATCACACATTGCACCTTTGTCAAACAAAACGGAGACTAGCTAGACCCTCCTTCCTCCTCATCCGTGCATTAACCCCCCAAACCCCACCCCCAAATCCTTCTTGTCGGTTATTGGCTGGAACACTGTTTGTTATGTTTTGTGGTGCAGGTTAGCCCAGTTTATTTTTGTTGCAGTTTGTGGAGCCTGGGGTGTCTGCAGAGACCGCGTTTTTTTACAGTGTGTTCAGGGGACAGGCAGCTAGCGGATAGTGAGGAGACGTTTGCTGTATGTGACTAAAAATGTTTTGGCCTAAAAAACGTGTGACATCGCTTAGAGCACCTTTAACAGATCATTAACCGGTAACCAACAGGATCTGTCTGGACTTGTGACCCCTTAAAAATAACAAAATTAGTTGTCCTGGGGGTGTTTTCCAGAAAGCAGGCTGTGACATTACCCGTGTATTTTTTATAAGTAAATGGATAACCTCAACTTTCGGTTCCAAAAACCGATGTAACTTTCAGGGTATGTTGCCATAGCAACTTTCTCGCTAAACATAACCTGCTTCGGAGCAGGTTCTGTTCCAGGGTTAGTTTACTTCAGATGTGTTCAGCGCATGCGTGATGTAGCCTATTGATGAGGCTCCAGTGGGTGTGACAGCACAATATTTTAAATATAGCTATATCGATATATAAAGCGCTTTTAAAACAAGGTAATTTTTTTATGCAATAATGTATTTCTAATAAAAGACATATGATATGATATGCTATATCTTACCTTTCAAACAATGTGGAAGCAAAACGACTAAACAAAAAAATAAACTTATACAGCCATGTTATCTTTGCAAGCAGAGACTGTATTTAGTTTAATCAGCATTTTTTTTTTATTATATAGCCTAATAAGGATCAAACAAACGTTATAGTTCTTATTTACAGTGATTAAAGAAGAGTATTAAATGAAAAGATTGAAAAATTTCTTAGCATCCGTTTCCATGGTGACTCGTCGATTCGTTGCTCTGAGAATGTCTTGTGTGTTAACCACAGTCTATGGTGTTAACTATGAACACACAACGTACTTTGAGTTTGATTAACTTACTCGCGTTTTTGCAACCAACATACCTCGCTTAAGCAAGGTTTGGTTTAATCAACCGAGAGTTCAGGGTATGTTACCACGTCTTTACAGTTTCCATTATGATGTCTTACTCTTATCTGCTTGACAATGTGCTTTTTTCACTGCAGCCGCCCCTGGCCCATCCCCGGCCACAACACCCCCCTGGTATTTTTCCAGAAACTCTCAACAACCTCGTGTTTAATCTAGGGTACTTTTATTTTCGTTCTTATCAGGGGGTGTGTTAGGCTACACTATAAATTCAGTCAGACACACAGGATTTGGTTTCCATTTAGCATCGCCACATACACTGTGTTTGGATAAAAACTAACATATTGGAATTTTGAGGCATTAAAAACTTTTTTGTTTTTTGTTTCAAGACAATGTTTTCTTTATTTTCAGACAGAAGTGCTCATTACGATAATGACAACGTTCTGCGTTCTAAAAATGAAAGGTTAGTAGTAGGCTATATAATGTGCAATGTGTATCTCATTAATTACCTTTGAGATACATATTTTAAATGATTTTATATAGGCCTAGTTTATTTTTTAGTATGTGCACTGGAGTAAAAAAAAAAAGAAATTATCATTTATAGCCTACACATAATTTAATTATAGCAAATCAAAAAAGTAAAAAGACTAGGCTAAATAATAAGAAAATAATACAGTGCAATCAGTGAGATTTTAGAAATAAAATGTACATTTTTATATTTACAGTCAGAAAATGAAAGGAGCATTTCACAGTCTTTTAGAAGAGAAAATTCGTCCATACATTGATCTGATCGACACTCTGCGGTCAGTTGGCATTCACAAGGACTTGGCATTACCGACTATTGCAGTGATCGGAGACCAGAGTTCTGGGAAAAGCTCTGTGTTGGAAGCGATTTCTGGAGTTGCATTACCAAGAGGAAGCGGTGAGGACTGGTTTTACTCTCCTTTTCCTATATCTATATTCATATATATTCAAAATTGAATATAAATAATAAGAGTTATATCTTTTGTCAGTACCCGTTTTTGTTATTAATTAACTGTAATTGTTAACTGAACTGTGTTTGCTATAGGAATTGTCACCCGATGTCCACTAGAGCTGAGGCTGAAGAAGGTAACAGTCGGAGTCAGCTGGAAGGCTGTTCTATCCTACCGTGATAAGAAAAACGAATTTGTTGATTCATCATTAGTTGGAAACTACATTGAAGCAGGTTAGGAAAAAATGCATGCAATCTGTTTTGTTTTCCAGTCGGAAGCGTTTAAAGCATGTAAAAGAAATACTATAATATACCTATTAATGTATGTTGCTTAGAAAGATGTAATACTTAAAATGTACTAGTATCTATTTTCATGCTACTAGTAGGCCTACTTATTTTTTACTATCTTCCATTAGGTACTTATTCATTAGCTTCTAGTGCTTATTCTTTAGGCGCAAGTGCCTTATTTTTTAGTGCTTATTCTTTAGGTACATATTCATTAGATAGGCTACTAGTTCTGATTTATTAGAACTAGTACTTATTCCAATAGTGTCTAGCATTTAATTCTACTTAACTTAAGAAAAAATAGAACTAGTACTTATTTTTTTACTTTTGAGACCAAAGATCTTAATAGGTACTAGTACTTTTTAAATTTGCATTTCTGCTTAGTATGCTATAATATCAATGAACCAATAACATACAGTATGTGACCCTGGATGACAAAACCAGTAATTGGTAAACCTCTGAAATTGAGATTTATACATCATATGAAAGCTGAATAAATAAGCTTGTTATGATAAGACAATATTTGGCCGAGATACAACTATTTGAAAATCTGGAATCTGAGGGTGCAAAAAAAAAAAAAAAAACATTGAGAAAATCGCCTTTAAAGTTTTCCATTTATGTTCGCGATTGTGCTGCATTCACTCACAAAAATAAATGTTTTATATATTTACAGTAGGAAATTTACAAAATATCTTCATGGAACATGATCTTTACTTAATATCCTAATGATTTTTGGCATAAAAGAAAAATCGATAATTTTCACCCATACAATGTATTGTTGGCTATCGCCACAAATATACCCGTGCGACTTATGACTGGTTTTGTGATCCAGGGTCACATATAAGAGAGAAATTAGACAGGAAACTGAAATAAGGAGATGGCACCAGAGGTGATATGAATTCATTGATTCTAGTTTTAATTCATATACAGTATAATAAGGTGTGCACATTTTTGTTTTTCCGTCTGGTTCTCATGAGAGCACCTGGAGATTTGGGTTGGTGCTCACATTGCACATAGTGTGACTCATTAAATATAACTATAAAAAGAATTATTAATAGTAAAATAATTACATTTACATTTACATTTAGTCATTTAGCAGACGCTTTTATCCAAAGCGACTTACAAATTAGGACTAAATTAAGCGAGTCATCATGAAGAGGCAAAAACAACAACAACGCAAGAAGTGTTCAGAATACAAAGTTCAGGCATTATTCAGAGTAGCATAAGCACGATAAGTGATGTTTCAAAGGGCAAGGTTTTTTTTTATTTATTTTTTTTAGGAGGTTAAGTGCTCACGGAAGAGATGGGTTTTCAGCTGTTTTTTGAATGTTGCCAGTGATTCTGCATTCCGGATGAGGCCGGGGAGAGCGTTCCACCAGCATGGAGCTGTGAATGAGAATGTTCTGGAAAGTGATTTTGTGGCTCTCTGTGATGGAACCACGAGACGTCGCTCGTTGACCGATCGTAGGCGTCTGGTAGGGATGTAGACTCGTAGGAGTGAGTGAAAGTAGTAGGGAGCTGAGCCTGTGATAGATCTGTAAGCAAGCGTCAATGCCTTGAATTTGATGCGAGCAGCGAGAGGTAGCCAGTGCAGAGAGATGAACAGAGGAGTGACGTGGGCCCTCTTGGGCTCGTTGAAGACAAGACGAGCTGCAGCATTTTGGATCATCTGTAGAGGTTTTGTTGCACATGCTGGAAGTCCGGCCAAAAGAGCATTACAGTAGTCAAGCCTAGAGATGACCAGGGCCTGGACGAGAAGTTGTGTTGCATGCTCAGTTAGGAAAGGCCTGATCTTCCTGATGTTGTGCAGTGCAAACCTGCATGATCGAGCTGTCTTTGAAATGTGATCTGTGAAGGACAGCTGGTCATCAAACGTTACTCCAAGATTTCTGACCGACCTTGATGGGGTGATTGATGATGACTCTAGCTGGATGGTGAAGTCGTGTTGTATAGACGGATTGGCAGGGAGGATGAGAAGCTCAGTCTTTGCCAGGTTGAGCTGCAGGTGATGTTCCTTCATCCATGTGGAGATGTCCGCCAGACAGCTTGAGACCCGTGCAGCTACTGTGGGATCATCTGGTTGAAACGAGAGGAAGAGCTGTGTGTCATCAGCATAGCAGTGGTAGGAGAAGCCGTGTGCCTGTATGATGTGTCCCAGTGATGTAGTGTAGATGGAGAAGAGGAGGGGACCAAGAACTGAACCCTGGGGAACCCCTGTGGTCAGTTGATGTGCTCTGGATACCTCGCCTCTCCATGCGACCTTGAAGGACCTACCTGTGAGATAGGACTCAAACCAGTGGAGTGAAGTTCCTGTGATGCCCAGTGATGAGAGGCTGGACATAAGGATCTGATGATTCACAGTGTCGAAGGCAGCAGACAGATCCAGGAGAATGAGGACTGAAGACTTGGAAGCAGCTTTTGCGATCCGTAGGGCTTCTGTGACTGACAGTAATGCAGTTTCTGTTGAATGCCCTTTCTTGAAGCCAGATTGGTTGACATCCAGCTGGTTGTTTAGAGACAAAAAGGATGTTATTTGGTTGAAAACAGCTCTTTCAAGTGTCTTCGCAATGAATGGTAGGAGAGAGATAGGTCTGTAATTCTCTACGGATGATGTGTTTAGTGTTGGTTTTTTAAGCAGTGGAGTGACCCGAGCCTGCTTGAATGCTGTAGGGAAGGTGCCAGTATGGAGGGATGAGTTGATTATGTGTGTGAGTGATGGTAGAAGTGTCGGAGAGATGGCTTGTAGAAGGTGTGAGGGGATGGGGTCTAGAGGGCAGGTGGTAGGATGACTGGAGAGGAGAAGTATAGATACTTCTTCCTCGGTTAGCGAGGAGAAGGAGAACAGTGGGATATTGGCTGTGGAAGCGGTCAGTCTGGGTTCCTGTGTGTGTGGAGCTGAAAACTGACTGCTGATAGCTGTTGTTTTGTTGGTGAAGAAGTTCGCAAAATCGTCAGCAGTTAAGGAGGAGGCGGGTGGTGGTGGAGGTGGGCAGAGGAGAGAGTTGAATGTCTTGAAGAGTGAACGTGTGTTGGAGGAGCTGTTGATCTTGTTGTGAAAGTATGAAGATTTTGCAGCATGAACATCCACAGAAAAGGAAGAGAGGAGAGATTGATACATACTCAGGTCAGATGCGTCTTTTGATTTGTGCCATTTCCTCTCCGCTGCCCTAAGTTCAGTCCGGTGTTCCCGAAGAACCTCAGATAACCAGGGGTTAGGGGGAGTAGCGCGTGCTGGCCTGGAGGAGAGAGGGCAGATAATGTCTAGAGAAGAGGTTAGAGTGGAGCATAAGGTGTCCGTTGCTGTGTTCACATCCAGAGATGAGAATTGTGAGGGTGGGGGAAGAGAAGATGACACGGCAGAGGAAAGATGGGAGGGAGAAAGTGAGCGCAGGTTTCGCCTGAAAGTGACTGGTGGGGGTGTTGGTGGTGAAGGGGTAGAGAGATGTAGACTGAAAGTAATGAGGAAATGATCTGAAACATGGAGAGGTCTCACCAGGATGTTGTCTGTGATGCAATTGCGTGTGTAAACCAGGTCCAGTTGGTTGCCTGATTTGTGAGTACCTGTGGTGATGAGTCGTTTGAGATCGAAAGAGGCTAGGAGAGAGGTGAAGTCTGTTGCATTCGGCTTTTCGAGATGGATGTTGAAGTCACCAAAGACTAGAAGTGGGGTGCCGTCCTCAGGGAAAGTGGACAGCAGCACATCCAGCTCATCTACAAAGTTTCCCAGCTGACCTGGGGGACGATAAATGACTACAATATGGATCTTAATGGGAGTTGTAAGTGTAATAGCATGATATTCAAATGAGTTGTTGTTGCATAGAGAAGAGAGCGCGGAGTATTTGTAATTGTTAGAAACGAGGAGCCCTGTACCCCCACCTCTCCCAGACTGGCGAGGGGAGTGAGAGAAGGAGAAATTGCTAGAGAGAGCAGCGGGGGTTGCTGAGTGTTCTGGACGAATCCAGGTCTCAGTCAAGCCCAAGATACTAAGAGTAGAATGAGATGCGAAGGCTGGAATGAAGTCAGCTTTATTGACTGCTGACTGACAATTCCATAGACCCACGGACAGAGAGAGTGGAGTGTGAGAGGATGAGAGAATTGGACGCAGATTGGCAGTATTGCGTAATTAATAATACAAATAATTAATAATAGTATAACTGCATTTTATTTAGTGTTTTTTTTATAAAATAGACAACATAATAAATAAAGTGTGATAATACTATTTTATATATATTTTTTAATTAGTATTAAATACAAATACACTTATTTTATATTACACTTAAAAAATACAATGCGAATATTTACATTTAGATTTTTTCTCTTTTTTACTTTTTTATTAGAACAGTTTCGCATTTTTCTCTGAAATCGGCAGATTTGTGTATTCAGTTCAAATGGATTTCTTATACAGTATTATAGTGTCGATCTAAAACGGTGTTTGTTTATTAACAATTGTATGTCTGTACGCAAATGAATTCTGAACCCAGCGCATTTTTTATTTTCGCCGCGCACCTGCGCCACTTATGTGCACCCCTGTATATAATCCATTAGGACTGTCAAAATTAGCATGTTTAACACATGCAATCATTTTTTTCAGTTTAACGAGTTAAAATATTTAACGCAATTAACGTAGCATCAGTTTTTTTTTACATCCTTTGGCTGCTCTACTGTTTGAATACATTGATTTGCATTGTTGAATGCATTGATTTAATTATGCAGTATGTCTGTTCTACAGCCCAGAATGAGCTGGCAGGAAAGGGGGTAGGAATATGTGATGAGCTCATCACTTTAGAGGTCATGTCACCAGATGTGTGTGACCTCACACTGATCGATCTACCTGGAATTGCCCGAGTCCCAGTCCCAGGACAACCAGATGATATTGACGACCAGGTGGAAAGTATAATTTGATTTATTATTGTCTTGCGTGCCACATTCAGTACCTTAGTTCAGTTTTTAAACTATTTCTTCATGTCTTGTAGATCAAACGTCTGATAATGAAATTTATTGAGAAGCAAGAGACTATAAACATGGTGGTGGTTCCTTGTAACATTGACATTGCAACAACAGAAGCATTAAAAATGGCACAAAAAGTAGATCCTGAAGGCAAAAGAACTGTCGGTAATTAAGCAGATGATCCGCACATCATCTATCAATAGCTTAAAGCACTTCTGCACTTCTAATTTACCTTTTTTTCACAGCCATTTTGACCAAGCCAGATCTCATAGACAGTGGGACAGAGAAGGACATTCTGGCTATTGTCCACAACAAAGTGATTCCTCTCCGCAAAGGTTACATCATGGTGAAGTGTAGAGGACAACAGCAGATCAATGAGAAAATTCCTCTAGAGGAGGCAGCAGAAAAAGAGAGAGATTTCTTCCAAAATCATTACTTTTTCAGGTTACAATGTGAAAAGAATATTTAACCTTTTAACCAGTATTTAACATTTTGTTCTCTAAAATTTATGTCAATAAGCTATAGTATACCGCCTTTCAAAAAGTGTCTTTTATTTTTCTACAGAGACCTCTTGAAAGAAGATAAAGCGACTATTAAATGTCTTGCCGTCAAACTGACTCAGCATCTCGTTGATCACATCAAAGTAAGTTACTAATGGTCAGGGATGCAAACTTCATTTTGAAAACACATTTGACAGTGTTCGTTCCGACTACAATGGCTGCTGTGGCTGACTCCAGCAGCAGGGCTAAAACCTGTCTATATCAATAGGAATCCACAGAATCGGGAATTTCGTGTGAAAGTGAAAAGATTTTCTTGTGTTAATATCGGAATCGGTTCAAATTGGATACATGGATTCACCGCGTTGACCAATAGAAAGCTGCATGTTTTGAAAGTAACTTCTGTGTGAGCTGTGCTTTAGGCCTATACATTACAATATTGACATTGGACCTTTTTCGCCACAATTTAGCCAAAACTGCACTAATGTGTCCGCACTTTGAAAGATATGGAAATTTATGTTGCAGAGGTTTGATAATTTTGTATATTATACAGTGGATACAGAATTTCTGTAAGATGGTCAATACCACAAAAAGGAAGAGGGGACGTGGACGGCACCAAAGAAAAGAAAGTAACAAAACCAAACGAAGTCTAACTTTTAAATAACCTCTAATCCTAACTAAGAAAATAAATAAATAAAACAAAGATCTTCAGCATCCATGACGCCCTATCTAATCTTCACTAAAAACCCAAAACCAAAAGTACATGGAGTGGCACCTATAGGTTAGGGGCAGGTGCCACTCCATGTACTTTTGGTTTTGGGTCGTTAGTGAAGATTAGATAGGGCGTCATGGACGCTGAAGATTTATTTATTTATTTATTTATTTTCTTAGTTTTTTTTCTAAGACTACACACTAGTGTAGCCTACTAGACAACTAAAAAAAAAAAAAAAACTATGTGTTGCAGTGTATGTCACGTGACGTTCTTACCTGTCCGCCTCTTTCAGGACTAGTAACATACAGTGGTAGGCTACACTGTATACTCAAGTTACATAAAACAAAAGAAACGATTACAAGAAGAATTTACACAATGCGCATAAGTACTTTGCCGCTCTAAATTGGAGCCTTTCATATTATAATACTTTTGCACAATACAAGATTATTAACAGGTAAGTAAAAAAAAAGAAGGAAATCACGTTTTTATCAAAGACAACAACTTGCATAATGCTTTTATCGCTTGTTTCTGCTTCTTCTTCGCTTGTGTTTTGATCTAGAGATTCTGTAGCCTACTCTTTCAGAATATGTGTAATAGCACTCCCTATAACAGTGAAAACATGGGTTGTCGAAAAATTCCTCAATGGCAGGAAAATAGTTGATATTTGTGAATAATTTATTTGTTTGTTTGTTTTTTTCTAGTGTGAAAAAGAATAAGAGCCAGTGAAACTTACTGTGGGCACATATAACTCATTGAATCATATAAAACAGATTGAAAAGTGAACTTGAAGTGTATTCTTTCACAGAAATCTCAGATCTGTAATTGCTTGCCTTATTCATCTATCATGAGTTTGTATCCCTGCTATAACCCTACACCAGGGTTCCTAAAATCTACCATACAGAGTTTAGCTCAAACCCTGATCAAACTCACCTACCTGTAACTCTCTGAAGACCCTTATTAGCTTGTTCTGGTGTCTTCGATTAGAGATGGTGCTAAACTTTCCAGGGCTGCATTTGAGGAACCCTGCCCTACACTATGATAATTTAGTTATTTACTATTTTTCTTAACTGGTTGTATATTTACTATGTTGTTTCATACACCTCATTAGCAGTATGAACAAGGCCCAAATGGTAAAAATGGAAATTAGGCAGCTCATTGGTGTTGAGACTAATTCTCTGTTCATATTTGTCTATTACTATATCTATTGAACATAGTGTGTTTCAAATGCATTGTGTGAATTTATTAAATGTTTTACTCATTTTTGTCAGAAATCTCTGCCACACCTCAATGAGCAGATAAAAAAGCAGATGTGGGACCTGAGGAATGAGCTCAAAGAGTGTGAGGCTGGACCACCACAGGATCCTAAGGGGGCCAAACTATTCCTCACTGAAGTAACAATTTAATATTTCGTTTCGGAGTCACATCCTGGGCCTTCCCGGTCAGAAGTGACCGGATACCTAAAAATGAAACTTCCTCCATCCTAGTAAAACCAATGCAATTTATTTTTGTTCTATAATATTTTTGTCTTTTTAATTTTGTATTTTGAGAGAATTTTATTGAATTTATTAATATTTATGGTCTATTTTTGCCATTGATTTTTTATATACAGTGCAATGCATAAGTGAATACACCCATGCTAAAGTTGACTAAAAAGAGGAATAAAAAATCATATTTTGGAAATTGAACTTAATGCCTTAATTAAAAAAATTAGGAAAAATCCAACCTTTAAGGACACCAGTTTTCTTTGTGAATGAATAATGTATCGTAAATAAATAAATGTTCTTCCTTAAAATACATGGTGCATAAGTGAGTACACCCCTATGTTAAATTCCCATAGAGGCAGGCAGATTTTTATTTTTAAGTATTTAAAAAAAAAAAAAATTAGGATACTATGCATCCTGATAAAGTTCCCTTGGCCTTTGGAATTAAAATAGCCCCACATCATCACATAGCCTTCACCATACCTAGAGATTGGCATGGGGTACTTTCCATAAGATCATCTCTCAATGCAAATCAAACTAGCTTTTAGGCTAACTGAAATAAAACCATGCCAATCTCTAGGTATGGTGAAGGCTATGTGATGATGTGGGGCTATTTTAATTCCAAAGGCCAAGGGAACTTTATCAGGATGCATAGTATCCTAAATTTTTTTTTTTTAAAATACTTAAAAATAAAAATCTGCCTGCCTCTATGGGAATTTAACATAGGGGTGTACTCACTTATGCACCATGTATTTTAAGGAAGAACATTTATTTATTTACGATACATTATTCATTCACAAAGAAAACTGGTGTCCTTAAAGGTTGGATTTTTCCTAATTTTTTTAATTAAGGCATTAAGTTCAATTTCCAAAATATGATTTTTTATTCCTCTTTTTAGTCAACTTTAGCATGGGTGTATTCACTTATGCATTGCATTGCACTGTATATATATATATATATATATATATATATATATATATATATATATATATATATATATATATATATATATATTATATATATATAGCCTATATGTTTTTTTTTTTTGTTTTTTTTATGCAGTATTTTAGTTTAATATAGAGTCTAGGGCTAGGCCTTCAAAAAAAATAATGTTTTAAGCAGATTAGCACCATCTGGTGAGAGTATGGAGAGAAAGCGTAGAACCATGGTGTAACCACTAGATGGCATGTACAGCTCTCTATGGAGAGGCATGTGAATTCCCCAGCTGTTTATGGACAAATTTACTTTTTCTTTTTTTTTTAAAGAATTTGTAACAAAAAATGCAATTCATTCAATTATAACACTTTATGTAAAATAATATATATATATATTTTTTTTTATTGTTTTTTTTTTAGATTTTTTGTCAATTTCCCATTCATTTTCTATGGGGGTCATTTTTGACCAAAGACCACAAGTGTGACTATTTTTTTTACGACGACTTAGCATGCTCGGATCATGACCTAATTTTTTTTGTGTGTTCACATACCTAATGCCAGAAAAGTCACCAAGTTTTGTAACATTCCGATGAAGCTGTGACTTTTAAAAATTCAAAACAGATTTTTTGTAATCAAAATTTATTGGTGTTTATGTGTATAAAAGTGTGTTTGTATGTGTGTGTGTGTGGGTGGGTGTGTCTTTTTTGCACTCTTGATGTTGTAGAGTGTCACCCCTTTACAGCTGTGTACTTTTTTTTAGGATTGTGGCCGATTTGTAGATTGTACACACGAAAATTCGAAGAATTTTTTTTTTTTTTTTTTGTCAATTTCCCATTCATTTCCTATGGGTCGGTCATTTTTGACTTAGCATGCTCGGATCATGACCTCAATTTTTTTTTGTATTCACATACCAAATGCCATAAAAGTCACCAGTTTCATAACATTCCGATGAAGCTGTGATTTTTAGAAATTCAAAACAGAAAATGCTTCGGTCAGAAATGACCGAGGACCGTCTGAGGGTTAATTACCTTGCTACTCAAAATTAGTATTTGGGGTCCAAGCAACTGATGTGTCTCCAGATGGGTACCAAATTTTGTGAGACGCAGCCATATTATCCTAAATTACATTTCTCCCAATAATTGTGTAACCATAATGGCTATAATAAATTATTGCAATATTGACTATACTAAATCCTCTAGTAAAGCCAAAAGAAATAATTTATGTCCGTTTATATTGTATTTCTCTTTGATTAATGTTATTATGTAATGTACATTTTTAGGTAACAAATGTTATTTTTGTTCTCACAGACTTTAACAAGATTCAATGATCAAATCAAGTCCTTATCATCAGGAGAGCTGATCAGTGAGAACAATTTGTTTGTCCAACTTCGGGCTGAATATGAGATGTGGAATGATCATCTTAACGACACAAAGACAACTTGTTAGTATATTTTGAAATTTAAGAAATATAAATAAGTTTTAATTGACTCTGATGTTTTGTGCTCTTCAAATAAAAAAGTCAAATAATTTCAAAATAAATCTGCCTTGTTCCCAAACAAGTTAAAAATTCGACTGGAGAGATGATAGCAAATATCCAGAATTACAGAGGGAGGGAACTGATCGGCTTCTGCAACTACAAAATGTTTGAGGTGGTTCTGCAGGAGCATGTGGCCACACTTAAAGAACCAGCCATCGACTTACTCAACACCGTCAAAGGTACCATCACTCATCTCCATGCTAAAGATCTTTCTGCACACTGGGGACATTTTCCATTATAAAACCAAAAGATGAGATTACAACTGAATAACACAGGGGGGGGAATGTTTTTGTAGTTTTAGCACATCTGAATTGTGAGTCATTGTGGCTATTTGTCGTTTTGATTTTGTATTTTCCCTGAAGGCATCATCATCAAGCAGTTTACTAATGTAGTAAATCAATGTTTCCAGAAATACCCTGTTCTTCTAGATATCACTACGGTAAATATTGCTCCTTATTAATGGTAAACAAAACTAAACAATCATCCATTTTTAATCAAGCTTCCTCTGGACTTCACTTGATTATATAGGACAAAATTCACAACATTCAGTCAACCCAGCAAGAGAAGGCAGAGCAGAGGATCTCAGAGCAGCTTGAAATGGAAAACATGGTCTTCACTCAAGATTCCATCCACTTTAAGGCCTTAAAAGAGATGCCTGAAGAGAATGAAGAGATGTTTTCAGAGACCGAAGTGACGTTTTCAGAAGACCAGTTACCTATCTTTCACCAAAAAAGCAAGTACAGTGAAATACTGCAGGCATATTATGAGGTAAATCTTCTTAGTTTTCAGTTACAAATATGAAGCTTTGTTCAGAGACTGAATGGACTGCAGTGCTTAGTACCTGATTTTCTTTCAGATTGTGGTGCAGCGAATGGCTGACCAACTGCCATTGATGATCTCCCTTTTCATGCGGAAGCAGACTGCTCAGCTCCTGTGTATTGACATGTTGAGTTTACTGGATGAGGCAAATGTGAGTGAGCTTCTGTTTGAGGACTCTGAAGTTGGTAGAAAGCGCAAAGAACTACAGGCCCGACTGGATCGTTTGAGTATCGGTCAGGAAAAAATTAGCAATTTTATCTGAACAATCTACTGACTAGAGGAAATTAACTGAAAGGGCATCTAATGTACCTTATGATAATCTTAGGCTATCTGACAACACATAACTTTCTTCAGCATATTAAAACATTTTGATGTATGTATGTATATATATATATTGTGTTGTTCCAAATATAAGATGCCCCCCCCCTTTTAAATGTACCTTTTGGTAAAAGGTTTTTTGAAGACCAAATACTGCTTTTATGTGAAAATAATTTTCATATTTTAATTTTTGTATTGAAACTATGGTAAATACCAGTAAAATGTACCAACAATCACATTTAAAAATAAACATTTTAGTTTAATAAACACCTGTAGTTCTCATTTGATGACTGATTTCTCACCTTTTTCATGTACAATCAGTGACCGATGTTGGCTTGTCAAAACAACTAAAAACACATCAGCATTACCTATCTGATCCAGAGGATAAGAATGTTTTTTCCAAAGAAGAAAAGACAGCAGTTTCTCCCTTACGTCGGAGGGCAAGCGCGGGGCGCTGATTCATTACACTGCATCAAAGCGGCCGTTTCTGACACAAAGTCTTGATTTTGGTTTTGGGGTGTGCCGCCATGTACTAGAATATGTTTTCAACTTTTCATGCTTGATTGTTAAAAAAAAACGCAATGAAGCCCCTCCTTCTGAGATAAGAAATGTGCTGTGATTGTTTAGCTGGCCAAGTCAGGGGTGGATTAAAGGGTTAGTTCACCCAAAAATGAAAATTCTGTCAGTAATCACCCACCCTCATGTTGTTCCAACCCCCGTAAGACATTCGTTCATCTTTGGAACACAAATTAAGATATTTTTGATGAAATCTGAGACCGTAGTGTAACAGCGCAGCACTTCTGAGCCTACGTTCTGATGTACAACTCATTGCGATGAGCCGTGACACAATTTCTAGATAAAAAGCTATTAATCAACTGAATTTTGATTTCTGTGGAGAAAGAAAATTTGAAAAAAAGATATAATAAAAGAATACGAGGAAGGTGGACTAAAGGAAATAGATTTTGATATCATGAATGAGATTCTTAAACTTAAATGGCTGCAATCTCTTATCAAGAATGAGCATTCATTTTGGTTTGCAATTCCATCAAGTCTTTAAAAAAATGTGCAGATATAAAACATTTTTTTACAATGTGACTTCCAGATTTCTAAAGTTCCATTGAAACTATCAGTTTTAAACAAGTCCTCTTTTATTGAAAGATGTTGTTCAAAGTCAAACACAATTTCAGTCCACATAATATTTAATAACTGTTGTTACTGTTGTACCCCAGTTATTGGTGATCTCCCTTGGTAGTTTTGGTTTGAACTTTGGGTGGTTGAAGTGTGACCTGTTTAACAGCGTCCCGGGCATTTCATTTGTTGGTTTGTTTTGTGCAAAATGGTCCAAACATGCAAATTAGTTGATAACATAACTGCAATAAAGTAGCCTATAGTTAACAATCACTTGTTTACAAAGTGCAATGGGTAGTCAAATAATCTTTACTTCAAATTTTCTGTCATCTCTTGGAATATCTGAAAGCAGAACACATTTTACACAAGGGGAAAATCAATTGTTTAGTCGATAATTCAAGAAGGTCCGAATTTTAAAGCTCTTTCTAACTTGTGCTCGGCCTTAAAAGTAACATCTTATAATTGTTTAACTATAGCATTTGTTAAAATAAGGATTTAATTACAAATAAGACTATTGATGGCTCCTCATTAGCTTTCTATGCTTAGGCCAATGTTTTTTTTATCTATAGCATTTATGAAAAATAGCAAGCTGCATTTAGAAACTAGCCTATACAACATGCCACAGTTGTAACATAAATCTTTAGTGGAAAATCTGTTCCCCCAAAAGAGATGATCTATTATAAATTCTACAACTAGTCAAATGTTTCCACAATAAATACAATAGAAAAAGCTAATGTATGTTGGAGCAGGATGATGTTTTCCCCTTTTTCATCAGTCTTTTTAGTGGCTGTTTTAGATCACGTTTGACTTTCTCTGAATCGTTTTACTACATTCTCTATATTTCAAAAGGATTGCACATTTTATCATTAGGGTTGCATAGGAACGGCTCGTGCAAATTTTAATCGCACTTTTTTGGAGCGTGCTGGTGAACGCGCCTGCGGTGATTCGCGCGCTGATGCCACTCATGCTAAATTAATATTAAGCTTCATTCACAGTCACATGCTCGTACAGCTTACAAAAGCTCCCTAATAGCCTGATGTACGTTTTCGGTGTGTGCGCTCAGAGTAGGCTACCGGCAACATGTGAGAAGTGCCGGTACTCAAAAATAAAGTGACTGATTAAAATATAGCTCTGCACATATAAATACAGACGTTTTTGTCATGTAACACTGGTTCTGTTCCTTTAAATAATGCTATCAAAATCCTGTGCTTGCTTGGAAAAGGTCATATTCATAAGTGTAAAGTTACAGCTTCAAACCCAAATTTTATTGCATTTTGCTCTGAATTAAAAAGTTTTGCTGAATCCCTCTGTAAATTAAATCAAAACAAAAAAGCAGTTAAAACATACCAGATTTTAAATAAGGTTTTGAATCACCTGTAAATTGAGATATAATCTTTAAATGAGCTTTCCTATCCCCTACTTGAGTAAAAAAAAAGTATTTATTTATTTATTTACTGTCTATGTATTATTATTATTTAATATGTGATTTAATTGTTATTGTATTTTATTATTATTTTATTTGTTGTTTTATCTGGATATTTTTTTATTTATTATTCTTTTATTCTAAATCCCTGGTAACAGATTGTTTGTTCTTATTCATTGCTAAAGGCTAACTTTCGTTGGAATATAATACTATGTTTTCAAATGTCAAATGTTACTGGCAAAATGTTAATAAAAAAAAAAAAATAATAATAATAATATATATATATATATATATATATATATATATATAAATACAGAAGTAAACGAACGTCTTCTGCTAGTGCCCCTGTAGTCGACTCGAGACCACCATCTAGCGGTTGCGCGGCGTAGTGCGTACTCGCTGAACGACAGACACGCCAACGTGAGACTACGGTGTCCACAAACGGTCAATAGCCTTCTTTTTGTCATACTAATTCCCTCTTAGATACAACAGAATTGCTGAAAAATACATGGTTTAACGAGGGGAATCTTTCTTCTAAATGAGTAGGATAGATTGCTTGCTTTATACTACTTTATATATATATATATTTGCCTAGTCGCTCTAGTATACATGTGTTTCTTTTAATAAGTCTCCATTGTCTATTTTAAAGGAAATAGTCGTGACAACAGCAAACATCATTACACGATAGTTGACAAACTGGATTTAAAGCGCTTTAGCCAGAATTCTCAAGAACGAGTTAATCAGGTTGGACAGAGTATATGGGTTAAATGCAGTAGTAGCCTACACTACCTTTCGCTGCCATTAGTCAGCCTTACGCATAGAGTCTAAAGTCTAGAGCAACTTTATTCAATTAGATCCGCAGTGGCAAGGACAACAGATATGATTTAAAAAACATAAGTATTTTTAATTCTTCTTCTTTTTTTTTCTTTTTTTTTTATATATATATTAAGTGATCAATTGATAGATTGTGTTGTGCGGAATAACTTTTTCAACACCTTCGCTTAAAGTGGATCTACAGCTTCTGTGAGGAGAGCCGAACATTTCAGTCATGATATACGTTAGAAGAGGTTGGTTTTGCTTCTCTTCGCTGTCTTTTTCTGTCTCTCTCATGTTTCATGTTTATGTTGACATTTTTATTTCTAGTTGGTCCCCTTGTGGTACACAGGAGACAGAGAGGCAAAAGTAAGTTATGTTGTGAAGACATGCTAGAAGTCTCGTTCAGTGCAGTGTTTACTTTCCTGGTTGCATTGTTTTCTATCACAACGCAGAAGCAGTACATTTGAAAAGTGACTGAATGCAAATGTTTCCTTACTTTGCATAGATGCCAGACTCTAAAAGCTTTATATTCTCAAGCCTTTAAAGTTTTTTAGTGATGCCACAGCCCTTCTAGACTTTTTATAGTAGCCTAATGTTCTTCTATGAAAACCACAAAAAAAAAAAAAAAAAATAGATTGAATTAGGCCCTTGTTAAGGAATTCCTGCTGATAAAAAACATGGCTTGTCTGCTTAAAGTGGTCAAACAGGTTTTGACATGATAACTGCTGTTTTGTTAGTGGTCCAAGGTGGTCTATAAGATCTAACCAGCTTAATCAACCAATAGGATCTCAGCCCTCTAATGACCATAAATGACCAACATGGTCCAGAAAATACGAAAAACCAGCTACCATCAGAAAAATATCAGCACATTTTGAAACTTTTGTTCCACTTTTGAAAGGATGCTGTGCAAACATTAAATCTACTAACAAGGATGGATATTATGGGAAAATAAGAATTATATATAATCACAATTGCTTTCACAGAAAAATTGAAATTTGTTTTCATGGTGGCTGCCCTGATAATATCCATAAGCTTTGTCCTCAAGCTCCTGCAGATCAATCCTGAATTAACAGTATCAAATATAGTGGGTGAGTTACTGCTATAAGGAATATTTTATTTTTTTATGCATTTTTATATATTTTGCTTCTTTAAAATTTGTACTGGCATATAGGCTAAACAATGCATGTTTTATATTTTTCTCTAACCCAGAAAGGTCAATGGGGGGAGGAGTTTATGTCCAGTTGAAACCTGATAATCACAAAGATGATGGTAAGCAATTGCCGAATAATCTGATCTGGTACAGTGTAAAAAAAATACTTTAAGGGTACATATTTACATGTCTATGTTTTATCAGGTCCTAAAAACAAATGTGGCCTCCCAAAACCATGTTCTGGAAAAGATTTTGCCTTTAAGATTTACAGCGGTGCAACAAACATCGTTGGTCCACAAATATGCTTTGAGGGGAAAATGTAAATATACTTTTACTGAATGATTAAACGAACGCCATAAGTGCTATTTGACAGAATTTAAACCTGTTCTGCATTTTGTTTTAGGATAATAGAGAGAGACACACGTGGTAATAATTGGCTAGGAATTAATATTGTTGTTATCAATGGTAAGTTTGTTGTGCCCTTTTAAAAAAAGCAAAAAATTAAAATGGCACCATGTTTTGTATTTAGTAATATTTTTATATTTTTATTTTATCAATATGTGGCTAGAAAAAGTATGTGAACCCCTTGGAATTAACTTGTTTTCTGCAGTAATTTGCCATAAAATGTGATCTGATCCTCATCTAAGTCACGACAGTAGACAAACACAATGTGCTTAAGCTGATAACGCACAAACAATTCTAATTTCTCGTGTCTTTTTGAACAAACCCATTAAACAGTCCCAGTGTTGGAGGGAAAACTAAGTGGATCAATAGACTAATTACTTCAACGAAAGCTAATACATTGCACACCTGGAGTCCAGTTAATAAAATGAATTTGAAGGTGTGGTTTAGAGCTGCTTTGATTGATAAATTACATGCAAATATTTTTAAGACTGCTGTTGGTAAGAAGCATAAACTGATGTGAACCATGCCTCGCAATAAGGAGCATTGATCTCCGTAAGGCTGGAAAGGGGTTTAGGCATCCATCAGTCAAAAGTTAGACAAATTGTCTATAAATGGAGACAGTTAAGTACTATGGTTAAGCTTCCTAGAAGTGGGCGCCCAACCAAGATGACTCTTAAGGCACAATGCAGAATCCTCAATGAGGTAAAGAAGAACCCACAAGTAAAAGTCAGCTTAATCACATTGTGTTTGTGGATCAGATCACATTTTATCACAAATTATAGCAGAAAACCAATTAATTACAAGGGGTTCACATACATTTCTTGCCAGGGTGTAATATGTTTTCTTTCTTATTCATTAAAATTTCAGAAAAAACAGGTGAACACATTAAAACTGGCAGCTTCAATATGTGGAACGGAAGTATGTTGTATCTTGACTTCATTATACCATGTTGTTCAGTATTTCTGCATTCTAAATACTTATTTCATTCTCATTCTCAGTTCACATGTATGTAATAAAAAAATCTTTTGCTGTTGACAGAGGTTGAGGAATTGATAGAGTTCCTGAAGTCAATCGAGGATGGTTCTCTTGTGTTGATAGCCTCTTTTGATGATCCAGCCACAAAGTAAGTTTCTTTCTCTAGTTTTATCATATACTACATGCACATCTTATGATGGTGTTGTCTCATGATGTCATGGTTTGTATGCTTCCTTTATTATAGACTTAATGATGAAGCAAGGGCACTTATTGCAGAGCTTGGCAGTTCATATATTTCCAAACTAAAATTCAGAGATAACTGGATCTTTGTGGGTGGGAAGAATACCATGACCCATGTCACTTTTGAGACGGTAACCCATTTTTAACCCAAATTCACCCATTTATGTGCTTAAGTTTATGCAATGAAAAAACGTAATGTATGCCTCTCCCTTTTCTGTCTTTTTCAGCACATGAAGAATGACAGGGAAACTAATAAGTATGAAAGCTGGCCAGAAATGGTCGAGATGGACGGTTGCATACCAAGAACAGACTAATTGTTTTTCCTGTAGCACAATTTGTTCTGCTA
This sequence comes from Rutilus rutilus, assembly GCF_951802725.1. NCBI lineage: Eukaryota > Metazoa > Chordata > Actinopteri > Cypriniformes > Leuciscidae > Rutilus > Rutilus rutilus. Next base: position 14,642,862 of record NC_140233.1, read on the forward strand.
AAAGAACATTAACATGTTTGTATGAGTCATTTTAAAACCAATATCCAGAAGCTATTTACTCGTCTTCAACAATACAACATGCTGAGCCACAATGTGTTTCTGATTTCTATTACTATATCTGAGACCATATACATCACTGTTTCAACTATGGTGCAAGGTTATCAGGTTATCCAGGTTATCCTGGACTTTACAATATAATAGGCCTACAATATAATATAGTTTATATATATATTTTTTTTTTTGGGGGGGGGGGGGGGTTATGGTAAAATGTATTTTTAAATGAATTGTAAATGTAGTAATTATAGTTAACGTTTAAATTGTGGTATTCATATGGTTTATTTATGATGTTAAAGTGTATGTTGCTGTGTTTTCTTTTGTCTGTAGCCTATATAAAACATTACTTTTGTTTTCAATTCTGAGTGGGTTTTGCTTGTAACACTACTTTTGGTGGTTGCATATGTAAAACGCAATTTAAATCGATGTATAACAACAACAGAAACTCGACACATGACGCAAAACATCATATGCGTAAATTGTGCGCAACGTTGAACTCCAAACGACACGAAGCCACTCCCACCACCTCATCGCAGATTCGCAGTACGAACAGCGTCAAGTCATGGACCAAAATGGTGAGCTACAAGCTAATGTAACGAAGTATTTTTCTGCAGCAGCTTTACGTTTTAAATACCCAAAATGCTCTCGAGTGAAAGGTAACCACCTGCCAGTAAAGCAGCGAACCCTGGTGCTATTTATACGTTGTTGTGTACTGGCAGTAAACGCATTAATGGATGTATTCAGCTGTTAGCCGCTGACATGACCAACTAGTGCTGCGCGCGGGTCCAGCAAGTGCCAGATTTAAATAAACGCAGCGGCAGGAGACATTCACATTGGACTTCCAAATATCTTTTTAAACACAGTTATACTCATTAGTTACTATGTAAAGTTGTGTATAAGCTTTATAGTGAGACCTGCCCCTACTATGGTTGTCTAGTTTATTAATACTTAGTTTCCTCTCCCCTTTTTATTGAGCACTTTTTGGATAACACAGGTCTCCATTCCTTAATTTGTCCATTTCCTTCTTTTATGAAATGTTCATTTTTAATGATAATATGGTGTGATTAATTTTAGACATATAATGTATCAGTTTTAGTATTGTGCTTGTTAGTGTGGATTTCTTATTAATGATGTCTTGTGTATGTTTCCTCAGATGACCTTCAAGGAACTGATGGATCAGGATCCCTTGGAGGTCTTGATGTTCGCAGACAGATCCCAATCAAGTTACTTTCTAAACAGACGGTAAGAGGCAAGCCGCCCGCCCGACCTCAGCGTCCCACCACCAGACTGCCCTCAAAAAGTGAAGAAGGTTAGTCTCACTAAGTGGATGCAGTATCGTACAAAAGAGTGTGTTATCACCTTGTTCACACTACACATAAATCTGATGTGTTTCCAAATCTGATCTTTAGAACTGACCGGCAACGTGCAAGTAATGAAATTGTATCTGTCTGTTAAGACAGACAGCAATTTAAATATCTGGTATATTTACATTGGCTGGCCAATGTATCGTATTAGCCGAAATTGGATAGTTATTTGTGTAATAGCAGTACATCCCTGTTCGTGTGTTTTTTGCTTTTTGGACTATAAACTGCTTAGTGGATTTGAGTCGGAAATCTAATTTTTGCTCAGTCTAAATAAAACTGTAGGAATGACTTGTTTATGAATAGATTTATGTTTTTCTTTATTCATAAACTTAATTGTGATCTTCAGAGCCTTTCAGCTATAAACAAGAGGAAAGATTTGAGTGTAAATCTGGAGATGCTTATGGAAACCAGCGCAGATTCCCTCAACCAATCTTCTGGGATTATAAGGTTACACATTTCTCATCAATTATTTTCAACAAATTAGATTATATTTTTGTAATAACAATTATGTAATAAAGGAAATATGTCATACAATATTTTAATATTTAATGAAATATTTATTGTAAGTTAGTGATCTGCTTATTTTCTCAGCTCAACTTGGTAGGAGTAAAAGATGACACTCCAGTTCATTTTTGTGACAAGTGTGGCCTGCCAATAAAGATCTATGGGCGAATGGTGAGAAATATGTCCCTAAAACATACTTTATACTGCTGGAGATCTTGTTTTGACACGTTTTTTTTTTTTCTTTTTTTTTCTCAGATTCCCTGTAAGCATGTTTTCTGCTATGACTGTGCATTGCACTATGAGAAGAAATGCGACAAGATGTGCCCAGGGTGAGTTTCTCCTACAACAGTTTAAGTGTATTTTATCCTGTTCATAGTATGTTTGAGGTTCAAGTGATGCTTTTAAAAACACAGCGTGTCTATCCCTGGTATATAAAGTTTGGATGAAGTGTTCTTCTAAATGTTGCCTGTAAGGTCCAAGCAAATCAGGAAAATTTAGCATGTTCTGTTTCCTTGGTAACGTCTGTAGGCGTTAGAATAAGAGTATGTAAGCAGACTTTATGTGGTTCAGAAGCACATGCTTGTCTTACACATCCAGTGTTGTTTTGGGAGTTATGCTATAAAGAGTATCCATTTCTATACTTAATGTGGACAGATGTTCACTCTGTGACAAGGAAAATGGGAAAACCTGACTTATTCAGCAGGATTTTTTTCATTAGAGACTGAATAGTGTCATGTACATTTGAATTTATATTATAAATGTATCATAAATCACAATTTGTTAAAAATATTAAGTGTTAATTGATCATATTGAGAGCAATTTAGTTTTGGTGCACCACTTGTGTCTTTAGGGCTGTTTAAAAGACACATTATCAACTAAAAAATGAAAACATTTTGTGTTTTGGCCGTTCATTTACACAGCAACAGTGTTTTGGGAGCTGAATGAGGATGGTTTTGACAATGTTGTCATCTGTGTACGTGAAAAACATGAAGGAAAAACTTTTCCATTTTTAGTACATCGTTGTCGTGTAAACGTACCCTCAAATATTTGGCAAATTGATATAGAATTGAAATGATATGCAGTCACAGGTGTCTATATCGACTATTCTAACAGCTTTGAATGCGTCTCATCCAGTCTACTTTACACCGTCTATTACATAATGTGAAGCATCTGTTTTTCTCATTTATCTCATTTATTTGTTGTCTAATGTTATTTTTGGCTTACATTTTTACAAAGTGCATATTTTTAATTCCCTGGATTATCAAAAAACAGGTGTAATGATGTAGTTATGTATATAATATAATGTAATACATTTTTAGATCAAATTTCCAGGGAAGATGTCATGATATTTACCATTTCTGAGATTTTTACAGGCCATGATTTTAGCATTAAATTACTTTTGGTCATAATAGGATTTTAGACAATATAAGCATAAATCCTTTTTTATGGCTTTTTTAACAAAACAAAAATCATTGAATCAGAGCATACTAAAATATTATAGTATCTCTAAACTGTGTTTTATTTGGTCTGTACTATTTCTCTGTACTACTCTTAATTGTCCACCAAACAGTAAAGCTATAAATGTGCTGAACCAAAAAAATAATAATCTGGGCAAAATTTAGTCCGGTAATCAGGCATAACTGTCTGACTAGGACCTGTATATACTGCCATTATTATAAAATCAAAAAGAAAGTCATTGTTGCTGGTCTTGCAATAATAAGCTTTTATGTTGATATTGCCCAGGGTGTTCCTAAACTTTTGGAGGGCAGTGTGAATACTGAATAGCAGGTCCTTTGTTCGTTCAGATGTCCTCGGATATAAATGGAAATCAGAGTAAAGGCCTGTTCTCACCAAGAACGATAGCTATAATGATAACGATAATTGCGTCCACACCAACAAACGGCAACGGTCTGTTTAATCTAAGCAGGTGCGGTTTTAAAGTGTTTATAACATGTCATTGAACATGTTCTTGCATTTTCACGGCTTTAACCAGCAGATGTCCTCAGCATGCAGGACAATCTAATCTAGAAGTGAATTTAGCCGATGTAGTCAATATTGTGGAATAAAAACAACACCTAGTCTTTTTCACTGCAACTTCAAAGACAAAGTTGTCAACTAGCGCTGGATACCTGAGGTAATTTTATGTTACACTGTTTGTTAGCCTGATATAATGATAATCTCCATTAATACTTCTCATCGTCCATTCTGAGGGTATGGCCGATTGTTTTCCATATATCTATTCTCTTTAAAGTATCCTTGAAAAGGGGTGGATTTTTCTGGACCTCTGCGATTAACTTCTGCCTTTTTAAATGCATGAGCCCTTGAGTTCGAATGGATTCTGATGGGCTGTCAGCGTTTTATCGTTCAACAGCTCGAAAAAAAATCGCTCTGAAAGTGATCTCAGCAATATCGTTCCTCTGTATCATTATCGTTATAGCTCTGGTGTGGACTTTTTATATTCAGAACAATATTTAGAACTTTATCTTCATAGTTATCGTTGTTGGTGTGAACGGGCCTTAATAGTTTGTGTATAAGAGTCCACTTCCCCTACTAAATCCTAAGTTTAGTTTGTCCCTCTACAGCTGCACAGACCCTGTCCAGCGCATCGAGCAGTGCCAGCGTGGCTCCCTCTTCATGTGCAGCATCGTGCAAAGCTGCAAACGCACCTACCTCTCACAGCGAGACTTGCAGGCCCACATCAACCATCGCCACATGAGGGCCAGCAAGACCGGAAGCTCTCGCCCGGATCCACCACACCCGACGCTGGCCTCCGACCCACCAGACCGCTTCCGGTTGCCTCCACCTCCCCACCTGTCTAAATCACACCCTCTCATTCCTTCCCCACTGCAAGGCCACGATAACTACAACCACCCGCCTCCATCCTCGCCCTCCGATCTGGGGCCTTCCGCACGGCCCCTCCCCCCAGAGACTTTCCGGATTGCCACAGTGACCACACGGAAGCATAGCAACCTCATCACAGTGCCCATTCATGATGATTCGGGGAGCTTGGGGCGATCTCCCCGTGAGCCTCACCCACAGACACCTCCCGCACAGCACCATCTCCCTGGTGATTACTCCAGCCAACCAGTGGTTTCCCACCCGCATCACATAATGCCTCCACCACAACAACCACATTACAGGCCTCCGCCGCCTCCACCCCCCCCTCTCAGCATCCCCATGCAGCACCCGCCGCAAGGCTCGGCCACACCTCACATGGTTTACAACCAGGCACCTCCCATGTCAACACCGCCTCCACCTGGACACATCATCAGCCAGATGCCACCCTACATGAATCACCCTCCACCAGGTCCGATTCCCCACTACAACCCAAACTCAATGCCACAGGACCAAGGCACTCTTAGCCCACCTTTTACCCAACCAGGTGGCATGAGCCCAGGGATGTGGCCCAATTCACGCGGACCCCATCCGCCCCGTATGCAGGGGCCACCACCACAGGGACAGATGCCAGGGCCTCACCACCCTGACCAGTCACGATATAGACCGTATTACCAGTAGCATCCTGCCTGCTCTCAGACTTTCTGACTGGATACTGTTGACCAAGCTGTGTGGGCTGTTTGTTTCCTGATATAATCATCCCCATTGCTGGCCATTTTTGTTCTAATGTCCCTCATTCAGGGTGGTTCTGTGGAATTATAAAGAACTGTAAAGAGTGGCAAAAAAAAAAACCTACGTTTTTGGTTGGAAGAATTTAACAGTTTAGTTTGAAACGTTTACATAATGTTGTACCCATCAACTGCAATAAATGAAACTTGAACACATGAATTTTATTTAGATATTTAGTTTGAATTTAATCACTTTTGGGCACAAAGATTGAAGGTAGTTAAAGGGATATTTCATCCAAAAATGAAAATGGTCATTTACTCACCCTCATGTCATTCCAAACCTGTATGACTGACTTTATTCTGGGGAGCACAAATAAGATATTTGGAATTCAGAATTATTGGTGAACTATCCCTTTAACAATTATAATTAGGATTTGTAAGTCTATATTAAAAAAAAAAAAAAATCAGCAGTATGTAAAGAAAAATATTTCTTGTGTGTTTAGCGAGCTTACTACTAGTTGCACTGTAAGAAAATCACATTTGTGAAAGTTCATTCAAACTGAAGGCTGTTTTAATTGTTCTAATTCTATGAGAATAGGGAAGCCCAACAGTGGAATGATATTATTTGAATCATTTTCAGAAAGGTTGAAATTTTTTTTCAGATGTTGAACAGTAAAACATTGACAGCCAATCAGAATACACCCACAGCACGTGCTTATAATAAACAGACTGTTTAATGGCATTAATGTGGATTCTAATATAGTTATCGTTATAGTTATCGTTCTCGGTGTGAATGGGCCTTAATACTTAAAGATTTTTTTTTTTAAATGATCAGAGAATGTGTATTCTAAACCACTGTTTCTTTCAACCTTGATTTGATTGGTACAGTGCCCCACTAAAGTAAGCCAAACTTATAGCAAATAAATTATTCTAGACCTTTTCTCAGAATTAATGTTATTTATTCAGCCTATTTCCCCCAATTACTTTTTCCATAACTCGTCCTACAGTTATTTGGCATCAAGTTCCTTTTAAGAGTAACCATATGTGGACATCTTCCACTAACAATTGACAAGAAAGGCAAGACTATAATGTTTTTCTTTTTTAGACAGTGTTTTGTCTGTCTATTGTTTTGTATTTTAAGACATGAAACGTTATTGTGAAATGTTTTGCTTTAAGTGTACTATTTTTCTTTACAATAATTATATATATATATATACACACACACACAAAGGAAGATATTTTGAAGGAAATCGGTAACCAGACAGTTGATGGACCCCATTGACTTCCATAATAGGAAAAAAAAAGAATTCTATGGAAGTCAATGGGGTCCATCAACTGTTAAGTTACCGAAGTTCTTCAAAACATCATCTTTTGTGTTTAGAAGAAGGAAATGTTTGAAACAACTTGGTGAGTAATGATAACAGAATTTTCATTTTTAAGTGAACTATTCCTTTAAGTATCCACAAGAGGGCGTACTCAACCAAGATCTGCCCTAGATCACTACTATCAGACAAAACACTGTTTTATCTTCTTTAGATGTATGTAAACTAAATTCCATTTCATGCAGTTTTATATTGGGGAATGAGAAAGAAGAGTTGAACATGAGATCTATTTCCTTGGGATAGACACGTTCAGCACCTTTTCTTTTTTTCAAGAAATCATAATTTGAGTAATAGGCTACATATATTTTATTGGTGTTTATTTATGAGATGAGATGAGATGTTGAGATGTTTTATTTAACAATGTACAGTGAAAAAAGGTTGTACATGGAATGAACAGACTCAGAGTAAGGGCTACAGCTAAAAGTCTTCAAATGATTATGGACATTTTAAGAACAACCCAAGTCTGTGTGTGTACTGTGTATGTATGGTGTGTGTACTGTGTATGTATGGTGTGTGTATATGTATGCTGTGTGTGTATGTACTATGTATGTATATATATATGAATTATAGTGCATTCTTACATTTTGGAACAAGAAAAATGTACATAAAAGAACGATTTTTTAAATCTTGTTTTTAACTATACTTGTGTCTCAGTATTTAGAAATACATTATAATTCTTTACATAATAGGAAAAAAATCAAAGTGAAATTTTAGATGGATGAAATGATCTACATTTAAGTTTAAAACTTTGTTATTTAATAGCCACGAATGTAAGCTATTCGGTTGAGCTCATTGGGTATTTCAAAATCACAATGCATGAGTAGGTCCATGCAAATTGTTGTGGGAGGGGAGGGAGAAGAGCCATCTTACTCATTAAAACTTATCAGTGCAGCTCTCTGGTCCCTGCTGCTCTGCACACAGAAACATGCCTTGACCCAATGCGCATTTGCACGTTACAGGAATGGTTGGAATTTTGCAGGCTGTAAACGTTCTGGATCGTTTGGACTAATTTTCTCAATGAAATGCGCGTGAGCCATGGAATTAACAGCGATATGGATCTGCTTTGGATTACTTATTCATCTCTCACCGTTTGGATGCTTGGATTTACATCTTTCTGAAGCCCTCCAGCCTGGTGCAACACTGGCAAATGTATCAATCGGGCCAGAATGGACGTACATAATCGACAGAAGTCTCACAGATAAGTCTTTACGGCACTTTCTAAAGATAAGGAGAAGTGATGGGCTGGTATCACTCGCGCGCAAAGTTGACTGCACTCGTTTACCGAGAAATCCTGTGCCACTGTATTTGCGGATTAAATCTCTGCTTTCAGAAAACTTCATTCTGCTTCATTTCAATACATTCATTCATGGGCAGAACTGCTTCAACAAATACAAAAGAAAAAATCGTAAACCAGATGCCTATTTCTATCTCCTGACTGGGTATGAGACATGTTTTTCTTTAGACTTCTTACCCATAAACATTTACGAACGTTTACCTGTATCCATGCGGAGTTCTCAAATGTTTCGAGGTAGGTGTGTGGAGAAAGACCAGCGGCACGTTATTTCCCTCAGGAGCACGAGCCTCTGTTTACCTCATAAGCAGCAAGATGAAGCGAATTTGATTTGTTTAATGCCTAACTCACTGAATGGCTCTTTATTTGTCGATGTTAAGTTACATTTAAGCAGAAAACACATTGGAGGTCAATTAGACCCGTGGGTTAAACGTCAAAAAAGAAACGTGAACTCTGCTCCTCAGTTTCAACTGCCAAACTACCAGGTATCAGTGCCCGAGAACGAGCCTTCGGGAACGCGCGTCATTACCCTCAAAGCCTTCGACGCCGATGATGGAGACGCTGGTGTTGTTGAATATGATATGGAAGCTCTTTTTGACAGCAGATCTAACCATTTATTTCAAATAAACCCTGAGACGGGTGGTATAACTACTCTACAACCTTTAGACAGAGAAGTTAAAGACACGCATGTGTTCAAAGTTACTGCTACTGATAGGGGAACCCCTAAAAAAACAGCCAAACCAGCGTACCTCACTATCACAGTCAGCGATACTAACGACCACGCGCCAGTTTTTGAACAAAATGAGTATAGGGCTAGTATTCGAGAAAATGTTGAAGTAGGCTTTGAAGTGATGACTATTAGAGCTACAGATGGAGATGCCCCTTCTAATGCCAATATGATTTATAAGATTGTGAATAACGATGAGGTGAACGCTTGCTTTGAAATTGATCCAAGGAATGGGTTGGTCAAAACCAGAGTCAGACCAGACAGAGAAGTTAAATCTCAGTACATGATTATTGTTGAAGCCAACGACCAGGGCAGAGAGCCCGGTCCACGTTCCGCTACAGCCACAGTGCACATCTTCGTAGAGGACGAGAATGATAACTACCCTCAATTTAGTGAGAAGAGATATGTAGTTCAAGTTCCTGAAAATATAGCCGTGAATTCAGAAGTAGCTGTTGTGAAGGCTACAGATAGAGATGCCGGGAATAATGCGAAAGTGCATTACAGCATCATAAATGGGAATATAAAGGGCCAGTTTTACATACACTCCCCTACGGGTGTCATTGATGTTATCAGCCCTCTAGATTATGAAATGATAAGAGAGTACACACTGCGAGTGAAAGCACAAGATGGAGGGCGACCACCTCTTATTAATGGCACAGGTATGGTTGTAATCCAAGTGGTGGATGTTAATGATAATGCCCCCATGTTTGTCAGCACACCCTTTCAAGCCTCAGTGTTAGAAAATGTTCCTGTAGGTTACTCAGTGATGCACATTCAAGCTATCGATGCTGATTCAGGTGACAATGCTCATTTGGAATACAAGCTGACTGACACATCACCTGGTTTTCCGTTCACTATCAATAACAAAACTGGATGGATTACGGTTGGTGCCGAGCTGGACAGGGAAACTACAGAGTTTTACAGTTTTGGTGTTGAGGCCAGAGACTGCGGGGTTCCTACAATGTCATCTTCAGCTAGTGTAAGTGTCACTATACTAGATGTAAATGACAATGTCCCTACCTTCACACAGCACTTTTATAACCTAAAGGTCAATGAGGATGCTGCTGTGGGCACCAGTGTGCTTTCCGTCACAGCTGTAGACAGGGATGTAAACAGTGTGGTAACGTACCAAATATCTAGTGGGAACACACGGAACAGGTTCGCCATCACCAGCCAGAGTGGAGGGGGACTTATTACTTTAGCACTACCTCTGGACTACAAGCAAGAAAGGCAGTATCTCCTAACAATCACCGCTTCGGATGGTACACGCCATGACACAGCTCAAGTCTTCATTAATGTGACTGATGCCAACACCCATCGACCAGTATTTCAAAGTGCTAGCTACCAGGTTTTAGTGAGCGAGGACCGGCCCGTAGGCTCAACAGTTGTGGTCATCAGTGCCACCGATGAGGACACTGGTGAAAACGCCCGTATCACTTATGAAATGGAGGACAATGTGCCACAGTTCAAGATTGATCCTGACACCGGTGCCATCACAACTCAGATTGAGATTGACTACGAAGATCTGGCATCCTACACGCTTGCCATCATTGCCCGTGACAACGGTATTCCCCAGAAATCAGACACCACTTATGTAGAGATTATCATCCTTGATGCCAATGACAATGCACCGCAGTTCCTCCGGGACATCTACCAGGGAACAGTGTTTGAGGATGCACCGCTATACACTAGTGTACTCCAGGTGTCCGCTTCAGACAGAGACTCAGGATCTAACGGTCGACTGAGCTACACCTTCCAGGGTGGAGATGATGGCGAGGGGGACTTTTTTATTGAGCCTTACTCTGGGATCATCAGAACGGCCCATAAGCTCGACAGGGAAAACGTTGCAGTGTATAATCTCAAGGCGTTTGCAGTGGACAAAGGAGTGCCCCCTCTCAAAGCAGCCGTAGACATTCATGTGTCGGTGTTGGACATAAACGATAATGCCCCTGTGTTTGAAAAGGACGAGTTGTATATATACGTAGAGGAAAACAGTGCTGTAGGGTCCACTCTTGCCCGTGTAAGTGCCACAGATCCAGATGAAGGTACCAATGCCCAGATCCTCTACCAGATTGTTGAGGGCAATATTCCTGAGGTCTTCCAGCTTGACATCTTCAGCGGAGATCTAATTGCCCTTACTGACCTAGACTACGAGACCAAGATGGAGTACGTAATAGTGGTCCAGGCCACTTCCGCACCACTTGTCAGTCGGGCCACTATACACGTCCTCCTAGTAGATGTCAATGACAATGACCCCGTTCTACAGGATTTTGAGATTATTTTTAACAACTACATTACTAATAAGTCCAGCAGCTTTCCCACAGGAGCTATCGGGAAGGTGCCTGCTCGTGATCCAGATGTGTCTGACAAGCTCCTCTACACATTTGTTGAGGGAAATGAACTCAGCCTGCTGATTCTCAATCAAGACACTGGGGAGTTAAAGCTGAGCAAGGACTTGGATAACAACAGGCCTCTTGAGGCCACAATGAGGGTAACGGTTTCAGGTGAGACTCACTATGCACATACCACAATATTTGGGCACAATTTTTGTTTTGAAAAGTAAAACTATTATGTGGCGAACAGGCAAAGTATTGTGTGCAGTGGTTTGAGTGATTTTCAAAATCTGCTTTGCGAGTTGCCTTGTCATAGTAGAAAGGGATTTGTGCAAGCTTTATTCTTTTCACGGTGTGTTAATTGGTTTTCTTTCATGCTCTAAGTGATAGTGATCTGCCTCCTTGTGTGCTCTTCTCTTCTGGTGGGTTCTCAGTCCCTGAATATCTAAATAATTTTTACAGCCATACTGTGTGTCTGCTTATGCTCAACAATATTTGATGGCACTCCCTATAGTGAACATATCCATAACAACAATTATCATGCTTCTTTATTTGCAGCAGTTCTGAAGTTTATTTTTTGCAATATATTATTCAATGAATATGAGATTGTTTTTGAAGCCTGTTCAAACCTCAGAGTCAAAAATAGTACTTGCAACATTACCTCATGATAACAACTGTAAATCTCCCAATTGGTCATTCTGCATATCACATTTAGGACTCACTTATCTCTCTTTTTTAAAAGTCTTGTACCTGGGCCTATGCCACGCTCACACTCTTTTAAAGTCTCTTCTACTCGGTACAGCAACTGTGGTTTGATAGTGAGATGTAATTGTTTCTAAATTGGTACTCTCCAACAATTTTCAAATTAACTGTTGTTGATCTTCCCCCACATTCCTCAGATGCATCAGAACATATTCCCTCTAACAACTATCATGCACTAACATGAATAAAAGTTAGTGATTACAATTTTTTTTTTTTTTTTTTGTAGTGAGTACATTTTTTCCCAGGAGCCAAAGCTTACAGAATGCCATGCCTGTTTGACAGTGACTGATCACGTGTCAAAGGAGGTTTTGACTTGACTTATGATTTCAAGTCTTTATTCACATTCTGCATCCCCAGGCTGTACCATGCCCCAAGATTAATTTGAGAAAAATGAAACAAAACAAAAAAAAGCTAAAATAACTGAAATCCATAAGCTGAAAACCATGTTGCATGTCCAAACAAGATATCATGTGATATCAGGATTAGAACTGATGTCAATGGAGTGATAGTTTCACAACGATAAAACTTATCGTCTCATATAAGGTGTCACATTTGACAAGAAAATGTTGGGGGATTAATTGAAGAGCCTTTAAAACTCCTATGTACAACTAGAGATTGTTTTGTGCTGTTTTGATTTCTTCTGTTTAATTGTTGTCACGGCTTACAGAGGATCAGGATCAGCCAGTAAGTAGAGATGCACCTTTAGCATGTAGCTCCAATGATACACTGCCACTTAATTTGATTCCGAGAAATGTCATGTGCCACTGCTTAGTGGGCAGGCAAATAACTTCCTAGTACACAGTGACAGTGGAGGGAGAACACAAACATTACTGCTTATGATGAATAAAATCCTGCTTTTGTTCATTATAAACATTATGCATATACTTTTTTTAAACCTTGTTTTCTTTTTAATATACATTTTAATACATTTTATAAATTACAGATATTTGATAAGATATACATTCTTTTTTTAAATGCTTCAGATTATCACATTTCAAAGTATTGCATTGATTGCAATTATATTTAGTACAGTCTTGCAGTGAAAAAAAGAATATGAGGCAATATGTTTGTAAAAACTGGCAAGAACTTTTCCTTCCACAAAATGTGGCCATTTTTCTATTCCTTTTTTAAAATTTGGGATAATTTGGAAAGCTTTTAAACCAGTCAGTCATTACCATTCAAGCTTTTCCTTTAATGCTGGAAAATAAATGTTTTTTGTTTGTTTGTTTTTTTGAGAGAGAGAGAGAGAGAAAGAGATACACATGATGTACTGTGCTTATTTGATAAATCTTAGGTTATCCTTTTATTCCTTGAAATTGTTGACTGCGTTAATATGAATGCAGCTTTAAGCAAGTACACTGTAAAGTTTTTAAAATCTTAGGTATTTAATGTATATGAATCATTGCAGCATCTGTATTCATGTTGACTCAGTGGTTCTTCTCTTTCCTAGCACATGCCTCATCTTTAGTGTTAGTTACTTTGCATCATTTAACATTTAGTCTTGACTCAACCCGAGCAGTGCATTCCATTCACAACAGTGCATCAGGATAACTTCATAAGCCTTATCGAGAGCGCTTTTGGATTTTGAGTGATAATTCAATATCTAATTCGAGAGAGTGAGCTGCCAGGAAAGGACCATCTGTGGTTAATTCTTCAGTCAACTTTTGATCTACAGTTTTATTTTATAGGTTGGGCACTTCTCACAATCTTTGATCTTTTCATCTTTATCTTTTGAACCTTTGATGCATCTCATCAATCCCCTTTTCGTCTATAAGTGAAATCTCACGCAGCGACTGATGCAAAGCTTGTGGTGCACACATTTCTTCCATTAATGGCAGTGCATATGTCTTTATCCTTATTTCGGCACGTTCTAAATCATCTTATGCATGAAATCTTTATCTTATCAGCTTTTCGAAGCATCTAAACCATGCAGGGAATTTGTGAACTTTTCAGAGAAAAGCAGGGATCAAGCGGTTGGTCAGGTCACTTTTAATGCTGACATAGACCAGTTTAGGCCAACATGAATTTCCTTGCATGTCCAGGCTGGTTTATGTACTGTAGGTTAGTGCTGGTCTTGGTGGTGCACCAAAACATGCTGCTCTTCACTAGATCAGAAATACTAAGAAAGTCTTTGATAAAAAATTGCATATGAGGCAATATGTTTGTGAAGAACTGACAAGAAAATTTCCTTCCACAATTCCAATTTGGCCATTTGTCAATTCCTTTCAAAAATGTTGGGTTGATTTGGAAGGAACTGATTGCTTCATTAGACCAGAAAGAACAAGAAAGTCTTGCTGGTTAAACTAGTTAAGAAGCCTGGTGTGGACCAACATCCAAAACACAACATATGCTGATCTTTTCAACTGGGGAACTTGCGCTAAGCAAGCTGATCTCCTTCTTAATCCTCTGGTAATGGAACGAAGCATCCCATTGGGTTCCCTCATGGACGTCCTCTGAAGGACGTCTGGGAAAAAGAGTTTTGAAAAGCTCTGGCTCTCCGTTGTTGTTGCCATGGAGAATGGGGGAGCATTGTGGAGCTCTTAAGCGTTTTGCGCCAAGCTGGGGGGTTGAAGCACGGGCCCCTTTTGTGAAGTGGGGTGAGAAGGAGGGTAGGGGGTGAAATTCGGGGGGCTTCTTAAATCCGAAGAGGAGGGAGGCATTGTCCACATGCAGATTTCTGTCAGTGAAGACAAAGCTGTTTGTGTGTCGAAACCTTAAAGGAAGGACACAGCTGAAAGAGGAGAGAGTTTTTTGCACTCACTTGGTGTCTGTCTGGTGAAAGAGCAGAGATCAGAACAGCAACTGCAAAACTTGTCAGTCAGGCACAGTATGTTGTGACTGGTGTACCTGCGTGACAGTAAAACAATATTCCGGATCACACCACTTGCATGAAGTAGATTTTTATATCAAAAGACAAAGCTTGGTAATGATTGCAGAGTTTGTGTTACTCATAAATAGAGCTTAGGAGTACTGTTCTTAATTTCCAGGCACAAGCTGTTGCCATTGGACACCAAAGACTATTTGAAAAAGAGTCAGGAATGGTGAATGGAGGTTTTTCATTGGACTGCACGAGTACAAAGGGCAAACTGGGCTTTATCTTCTCTAACGCTAAGGCTTTGATACTGAATTCCTTCCTTAACAATGAAATGAAATGATGATGCAATCAAGGCAAATTCTTTGTTTAATCTTAATCATTTTATACAACTATCGCAGTTCTCCCAAATCAAAGTTTTAAAGCTGCTGACCCAAAAATGAAATGTCTGGAGTAATTTGCTCACCCTCATGTTCCAAACCCATATGACCTTTTTTCTTTTTCTTTTTTTGGAGTACAAAAGGAGAAGTTCAGCAGAATGTAGAAGCTGCACTTTTACATACAATGAAAGCAAACAGTGACCAGGATATGGCTCCCAAGCTCTAAAAAGGTCAAGAAGCATTATAAAAGTGGGTGAGGTCAGTAAGATACATATTTTTATTCAGCAAGGATTTCATAATTGAAATGCATTATTTCGGAATGTCACTACCTTTACAAGAAATGCAAGGATGAGCTAATCTAATGCAGAGTAATGAAGGCGGAAGTTTCCAGTTTCTCAGTATTTGGTGGCATCTGCATTTTGCTGCATTTTTAAATAAAGGCATTTAATGCCTAGGTATTAATATTTTATATAAGTGCTTCAATCCTCAACGACCTCTAGCAGATACTAATGCATTACCAAGCAGAAGCATGTCTCTTGGCCTTGGGCAACATTAACAGTTCTACCCATAAAATCCACACCTTGCAGGGTCCCATTTCACTGTGCTCCCCTCTGTTTTATGTATGTGCTTGAAGGGATCAAAGCAGACCTGCCACCGATGATGTTAACAAGAATCACAACAGATTCATGAGGGAGGCCGGCCAAGGTGTGGTCTCCATTATCAGGCACTTTAGACCATGCACTCTCTAGAAAGATGCTTTGTTCATTAACTTCTCAGAGTGCAACTTACCACATTCCACACAAGCCATGCCAGGGAGAAAGCTTTTAATAGGCCTTAAGAAGGAATGTAGGGCTTGAACGGAAGATAGATGTTGAACAAGCAAGAAACAAACAAAACTGAACGTTTTGATTGCATAGAATGTTAAAGTGGCATGCTGTCGTCGATGACCACAGAGAAAAATATTTTCTGCAAAAATGAACAAATACAGTACATGAATGAATGAATGAATTTATATATCGCTTTCATATGTACTACTGTACACCCAAAGTGCTTTACAATCATATCAGGGAATCTCTCCTCAATACCCATGAATATACTGTATGGGACCATATCATTTATCAAATACTTTTAATATATTTTTTAATTGGTCCTCATTTGATATTAGATATTTAATTGTGCAATAGAATTTCCACTATTTTTACGTTTCATATTTGTCATAATTTCTTTTTTTTTATTTCATAATTATGACTTAGTATGTCTTACTTTTTACTTTTTATGTGATAATTTCAACTGTCATAATTATCGATCTCTATTTCATTGTATGTCAGAATTTTGACTTTTATAGCATAATTGACTTGGTGTGTCATAATTTTGACACATCATTTTCATTAAATTTATTATCTCATAATTCTCAATTTATACTTTTTATCATTATTTTTTACGTTTCTTATCATTTTGACTTTTTATATTAGAAGTCTGACTTGGTATGTCATACTTATTTTGTTTTTCACATAAATATCTCATAACCATGTCCTTTTATCTAATACTTATGGTACTTACTATGCCATAATTTTGACTTTTATCTAATCATTTTGTCTGTTTATCTCATAATTATGACTTATGTTAATCTCATAATTATTATTTACCAAAGCATGTTTTGTTTTGTTTTTCTTATGTGGTGGAAATTGACTTCCATATTTGAAGTCCTTTTAAAAAACGTTTATGATTTTTCTAAAGGGAACAGCCCTGCCCTCATTGCCTTGTGCTCTCAGTAGCCCCTCTCTCAGCTGTGCCTATTGTGCGACGGGCACCAGTTGGCTCAGCTTCGCAAATATTTAGGTCAGCCATCAGCCATGAAGTTGCTGTGGCCACTGCCAGTGAAGCAGGACATGTGTCTTGGCGTTGGCTAACTGATGCTTTGGCAGGAGTTTTTTGGGATTCCCTGCTACTTTTGCACCAGCCAACTGCCAATCAGCTGTCCAACTGAATGTTCCCACATGCTTTTTGAGAAGCATTTCAGGACAGATGACTGAAAAGAGACAATTAAGACTGATGTGTTTGTATTCAACATTTTGTATTCTCACCCCATGACACTCCCTATTTAAAGCATTAGATCATCCTGATTCTGTCATTATTTACTCAACCTCATGCCAAACCCGCATGGCTTCCTTTCTTCCGTTTAGCAGAATGTTCACATTGGTGTTTTTCATACAATCAACCATAAATTCAGCCCGTATGACTTCTGAGTTGTTATTTGCTGAAAAACTTTTGCTTTATTTTAAGGTGACGTAGTTACATTTGTACTTACTCAAACAAGTACTGAGCAAGTACATGTACTTACTATAGGGTCAGGGTTAGTTACTTGTAATTATGCATCATTTTGTGTTATTACTATAATAAGTACATGTCGTAACGTGTAACTACATCACCTTAAAAAAAAGTCTTACCAAACTTTCCTTCCACTGCAGCTCAAATCTCATTCACATTCAGATGTGCCATACTAGGGGTTAATCGGATCGTAGTTGATCCGTAATCCGTACAGACAAGGCCCCACGGTTCGGTATGCATGTGTTTCACGGATTAATTGCTAAGGTTCACCACCAATTCGGCTCTTGCGCGCTGTTATCTGTGCGCACATTGATTCCTCTTTCGCATCTTCATGTGCTTGAACAGACACATACACACAAAATTATGTCAAAATACCAGTCTCGGGCAAGTATCTCGTAAACACAGTCGGTTGTGTCTTAAGTGAATGTAAACAGTTGAGAAAGAAATCGGATAGGTAACATTATTTTCCGTGAGATCCGTGCATTCGGTCTTAAAGTGACAGCAATCTGTAGCCGAAATACCTGCTGCTG
Source organism: Rutilus rutilus (assembly GCF_951802725.1). Taxonomy (NCBI): domain Eukaryota; kingdom Metazoa; phylum Chordata; class Actinopteri; order Cypriniformes; family Leuciscidae; genus Rutilus; species Rutilus rutilus. The sequence goes on from NC_140233.1 coordinate 14,660,892, forward strand.
TCTAAGTCATTATTGTTAATCAAACAACAACAAAAAAAAAACTATATTTAATTTATACAGTGAACACTATTATTTTACATTTGGGCCTAATTATTACATGTCTGTACCTGAATACATACACTACAGTTAGACCTTACTTTTTTGTGACTTTGTTGTATGCTTGTATTAGTGTTTTTGCTTTAGTATCGAAGTAAGCCTACTTAAAGTGTGCTTTAAATAAATGGAAAGCAAAGTTTATTTGAAAGGCAACCATTCTCATGAAAAGTTGTGAAAATGTTTATGATATGGCGAAGTTGTACAAAAATGCGTGACTCAAACCTAAACAAAACCATGATTATAATTTAAAAAAAATAAGTTGTACTTTTCACATGAGACAAGTTATATCATATGATATTGCCATCTCATACAAAATATGAGCTGTCATGAGAGTGTGTGGAAATAGGCGTTTAGAGTCAGATTTCTGATTCACGTCATCCACATAGTAGTTGGTAACCAGGAAACCGAGGTTGACATTAGCTGTAGGACAGATTAACAGTTAGGTGATAACCTCTAAACTTCCCACTGTGTTCATTTGCAGGTCAGCTCCTGCGAGTAAGTGTCTTTAGAGTGTGTGTTTAAACTACACTGAAGTATTATCTTTGCACAGACTGTTTGGCCTTTTCCCTCGGAAAACACTGTGGAGAAAAGCTGCTCTGTGTGTTTGCCTTCATTCTCAGATTGTTCGAAAAGAAAACTGAACACACTGTCACAGCTCAGTGGTCTTGCAAAGGAGTTTGTTGCCAAGTGAAACTGTGAACATTTCAGTGTAGTTTACTTTGCTAGTGTCATAATCTCCACAGTCAGTTTTGATGGATTCGTTGAAGCTGGACTTTCTGTGGTGCGGTGCTAATTTATTCCATTTAAACGAATGATCGTATAATGTTTTGCTTTGATTTCTGGTTCTGCAGTCTCTGGAATCAGTTGGTACAGTTTCTGCTCTGGACCACCCACACTTGTGTATGATATTCATATTAACACAGCAATTCCTATTTGATTGTATAGACAGATTTTAGAGAATTATCATTCTTTTGTACAAGCTTTTTCCTGGAGAGGATACAAGATCACCTGTAGGCCTTTTTAGTTGAGAACATTCTGCTTCTCTTTTTCTGGTAGGAATAACTAGGTTTTACATGTTTGATGACTGTGCAGTTTTAAGGTTGGATTTTAATGACAATTTCTTACATACATATTTAAGTAGTGATGATTACTACTAATGAACTACTGGATAAATTAACTAAGTAAAATTTTCAGCAGTTGTGCTGTCTGCAGATTTAAAGTGCTTGGATCAATTTTCATCAGTAATATGACTTAATGTAAAGTGTCTCTGTAATATTTTATTTTATGCCGGAGTGTCTATGTATAGCAATTACTGGTAAGAGAGTCAACAGAGAGGGAGCAAGAGAGAGACTTAATGCATTTCAGAGTGGCAGTAATATAGAAAGTTGGGTTTGTATTGCACACCTCATTAAAGAAAAGACAAAAAACAGGAAATCACTTAGTATATACATTACTGCGTTCTTCTCCATATGAGGATCAGATTTCTGGTACTATTTAGCAAAGTTTACTAAGCATATTTAAAAGAAACTTAGTTAAGTAGTTTATGGGATTACTGAGTATTATGAACACAATGGAGCAGGATGTGACCTGTTATAAGCCGTTCCCCTCATAGAAACTTCTGGGAAAATTGCGGTTAGTATTTGACAAATTTGTGATTTGCCAAGATTGCAAGCTTACCAGGACACCCCATGTTTAACGCGTAAAGATAGGAGGAAATTAGTTTTAGGCTGTCAATCGATTACACAATTTAATTGAAATAATTGCATTAATCACAATAATTCATGTCAAAATATTTTCTACAGTAAAAACATTGATGGAAAACTTTCTTGCATTGGAAATATATATTTTTTTTTAATTACCAATGCCTGTGATGATCACTATTGTGCATTTTTTTATATTTTTGTAAGAATTCCTATGATATTTAAATATTATTTCATCTGCTTAGTTATAAAATGGAAATAAGAAGGGTGATGAAATGGAATATGATTGCAATAGCTGTGACTTGTTCAACTGTTGTGTTTGTGCGTGTAAAGTATGAATTAATATAATTTAATGTGTATGCGTGGCGTTTTTGTGTGCATGTGCAAATGCGTGTGCGTCTAGAAAGAGAAACTCCTTGTTGTGTCTGCAACTGCATGTCTGGCTTGGCTGACAGAATGTGAAAAGACAGTGTAACAGAGTGGAAACATGTCCTCATTGTCCTGCAATTATAGCTCTCTCCATTCACATGACATAGGGGCCCTTTACACTAGGAGCCCGCAATTGGTACTAAAGAATACGCTGGACCATGAACAGTGCCTGTCAAACAAAAGGACAGGGCAAATGTGACAGTGGCCAGATGTACAACACAACACTTAGACACTTTTAAACATTTGGTAATGATAAAGTGGGGATGAATGAAAAGGAAGGTGGATTTTTTTCTTCTGCTGGCCGTCAGACTAGTAGTTCACATTTTTTATTTGCTCTGCCAACATTTTCAATGGAACCACCACACACAAATTTGTGTGTGTGTATATGTATGTATATATAAATTATTCATATATTAATTAACAACAATAATAAACATTCTTTTTTCATTCAATGATTTATTATAAATTGTAATAATATTATATAATAGTAAACTTTTTTTTTTGCAATATTTTTATAATAAGCATCAGAATAATATATTCATTTTCTTTCCTTGTAAAAAATATTATAATATTAACAACAAAAGCATATACAATATAATTAATTCATTTGTTTATTTATTATAACATTATTATTATTATTATTATTATTAGGGATGCACGATATATCGGCCACCATATTGGTATTGACTGATATGTTAATGTTATCGTTATTGGCCCGCTAAGAAAATTTGGCTGATATATTAAAGCCAATAAAAAATGTATTATGTCCTTCAGCTGAGACACTTCAGATGCGCACTGTTTGCCATGATGGTTTTGAATTGCTTGAAATATGATTGGAATTACTTCAAAAAAGGAAAATACAGTAACTGCAACATGTACAGCGCAAGTCAGTCATATAGGCTACATAAAATCATAATGAGAACATTATAATTGTGTGCTTGGGACATGGCTTTTAATGGTGAGACTTTTGTTTTTGTAATTAGGCCCTCAGAAATTATATAAAATTTTGGATTAAGATTTATCGGCCAATATATCAGATATCGGCTTTCAAATATAAAGAATTATCGGTTATCGGTATCGTCCAAAATGTTCATATTGGTGCATCCCTATTTATTATTAATACTACTACTACTAATAATAATACTAATACAAACTTTTTTTTTTATACTTTTTTTGCAGTATCAGATATATTCTATTACTGTATTCAGATAAGTATCAGATCAGAATAATGTATTTATACTTTTCCTTGTAAAACAATTACAACCGGTAATCAACACCTCATCCACAACAAACCTTGTATTTCTGTTCAAACAGTGTGAATAATGATCATAAAACTCTGAAGGTAGGAGTGCTTGGTGAACAATCACATTGCAACATGAATTGAGCTCCATGTTCAAGCATGTTCATAAAGTTCATCTCACTCTCAAGAATGTAAACTTACCACCTGCCAGCTCCTGACATGGCATTCATTTTGGTTTAAACATTAATCGACTCCCTCAATGTACCTTGTGTCTTCACAGATGGACTCCACCAGGTCTCAGCCTTCTGCACCCTACGTGTGACCATCATTACGGATGACATGTTGACGAACAGCATCACCGTTCGTCTGGAGAACATGTCTCAGGAGCGTTTCCTCTCCCCTCTGCTCTCACTCTTTACTGAAGGTGTAGCCGCGGTCCTGTCCACCAGCCCCGATGGCGTCTTCGTCTTCAACGTCCAAAATGATACGGACGTTAGCGGCAGCATTCTCAACGTCACTTTCTCGGCCCTGCTCCCTGGTGGAGCTCCGGGACGTTATTTCCCATCAGAGGAACTGCAGGAGCAGATGTACCTTAACCGCACCTTGTTGAGGCTAATCTCAACTCAGCGCGTCCTGCCGTTTGATGATAATATCTGTCTGCGTGAGCCCTGTGAGAACTACATGAAGTGTGTAGCCGTTCTGAAGTTTGACAGTACGGCTCCCTTCGTGGCATCCAACACGGTTCTTTTCAGGCCCATACACCCCGTGAACGGGTTGCGGTGTCGATGTCCTGACGGATTCACTGGAGACTACTGTGAGACGGAGGTGGACCTTTGTTACTCAGGCCCGTGTCAGAACAACGGGAAGTGCCGCAGCCGAGAGGGGGGGTTCACTTGTGAGTGCCCGCAAGATTTCACAGGTCAGTATCTGTTAATCTATCTATCATTGCTTGTTTTAGTTTAACATTTCAGTTACATGAATTTCTTTGAATGTCAGTTCATTTTAAATCTTTACATTCAAATTTGAATTGTATCCTGTTGGCCACTTCAGGGATTGAATTCAGAATTAAGAGGCATTGTCAATTAAATTCTGAATAGCGCACACACACAATCATTTACCCATTTCATCGGTGGCCAAGTGAAAATTGCAAGTCTGTTTGCCTAGAAAAGTAATACAACACCTCTTTTCAACAAACGGCATGATTTGAGGTATGATTCAAGTTGCTTGCTGACATTTAATGCTTAGGTTTTGTGTTTTATTCACATCTCTAACCCAAATCCAAGCTATAGGTATGTGTGCCTTTGGAAACACTGCAAATATCAATAACCTGTGTTTTGATATAGTATGGTTTATTTAAAATTGGTTGCAAATTGTCTTCTTCTCAGTTGTTGAGACTGTTGAGAGCGCCATTAGTTTTGCTTCTGTCATAACTTGAAAGGAGATAAGCTCTTGTTGGAAGGAATTATCCTGTGTAAGTTTGACAGCAGGAACGGTATCCAGACCCTCAGTCCCGAGGTTCGGAGCTCCCGCACTGGATCATTCACTTTGACAGCTTCTGTCTGTTTGTCAGCTCAGGTTTCCTAACTACAGTAAAGAGTAGTGAACCCCTGCCCTGTCAAGCCCTCAGGTAGTATGTGGTCATAACTAGAGGTGTTGACAGTGGCCTCTGTAGTTCCTCTCATGGGTTTCTCTCATTACAGAGTAATGTATCCCTTTAATTCCTCAGAAATGAGGGATTATCTGACCGACATTTGGATCATTACCTCTTTGGAACCTCTTTTGTGTGTCCCAGTCGACATAGTTCCTCTGGGCCCAGATCTTGTCAAGGTAATGGCAGGTACACAATAGTGTGCACACCGAGCTGGCCTGGAATCAGAGATACAGGATTACAAGTGCAACAAGGTAAAGTCTTCCAAGCAAACCTCAGATGTTTGTTCCGCAGCTGCTGCATTTGTCAGCATGGTGATGGATTTTTGGGAAGATTGTTATCGGCATGTTTCTGTGTCCTGTGCTACGGGTGCATCTATCTCAGTGAAAACAAACCAAACAAACTATATATATATAAGGGTCGTACAAAGACATATCTATCTATCTTTGACAGTCTATCTGTCTGTATAAACGCTGTAAAAAATATATTGCTCATTGTTAGTTTATGATAGTTAATGCCTTAACTAATGCTAAACATGAGACCTTATTGTAATGTGTTACCTTAGAATTTATGGTCATTAATATTTATTTATTTATTTTCATTTCGCCTGCTGTCAATAAGTGTGGCAAAAATAATTTTTTGGGCCAATTATGCACAAAGATTGCTAAAAAACACTCTGGAAATAAAATCATCAGGTTCAGTTGACCTTTATTGCAATATAAAGTTAAGCAGTCTCATCTTTCAGCTATGTGTTTTTCTTGAATTTAATCTTAATTTGGTCAAATGCCCCTAACGCAACCTCAAAAACGTTTACCGTGATAAATATCAAAGGAACCCTCTGGCAAACATCTACCTGTAACAATGTGAATGATGTCACTTTTGCTTGCAGCATCTTCCAATAGCGAGCCGTCATCGGTTCACCCCAGATCTCATGTCCCGTTATGAGGCTAGTGGAGCATAACAGGTGTCTTACAGACCACCAGGGCTCTTTCATTGTTCTTCTGTTGCTTGGCTTTGGTCCTGTTTCTTTAGAGTATGAACAAAGGTTAGTCTGGGTCAGTGAGCACAGCAGCCTGCCTGGAATCACTAAGCAAAGAGGACATGGTGGTCAACGCTTTCTCTGAAACTTCTCGTTTGGACAGAACTGGAAGCCTTTGTCCTGTTGGAACTAAAACTAAGCTCCCTCAAGTGGCTGGGTTAGAAGGTTGGGTGAAGGGAACAATCTGAAATTGAGTTCCATGGCTGAATTGCACTTAGTATGTGTCAGTGGACGTATGAAATGTGGGTTGGTTACCTCATTTAGCATTAATGGAAGGACCATTCAGCATCCAGGACCTGAACTGTCCATTTTATTAAAGAATTAATTCAACAAAAAAATGAAAATTCTGTCACCATTTAGCAAACCATAAGGTGGAGTGTCAGAATTTAACAACTTGAACTTTTGTCTGCAAATTCTATCACAGTAGAGCCTTTTACATTCTTTAAAATGAAGGTTATTTATTGGCATCTATGGTTCCACGAAGAACCTTTTACATCCATGGAATCTTTTCAATGCACAAAAGGTTCTTTATTGTGGAAAAAGGTTCTTCAAGCACTGCACAGCAACACCTTGGCAACAATACCCTAGACAATCAACTTTCAGACCACTCGTATTTTCTTCAGAAAACATAAAAAGCAGTTTGTTGTAGTAATGTTTCTCTGGTATTTTCTTTTCAGGAGAGCGCTGTGAGGTGAACACGCGCTCAGGCCGCTGTGTTCCAGGTGTGTGTAAGAACGGAGGCAGGTGTGTGGACCTTCTGGTGGGAGGTTTCCTGTGCCAGTGTCCTGACGGCGAGTACGAGAAGCCCTATTGTGAGATGACCACACGCAGCTTCCCTGGCCAGTCCTTCGTCACCTTCAGAGGCCTGAGGCAGAGATTCCACTTCACCCTCTCCTTCATGTCAGTAAACTCTCTAGAGTTACGCCATCTATCACTTCATCCACCCATCCATCCATCCATGCACTTACCTCTCTAGACAACATTGTCTATTAGCCGATGGTTACCATTATTTTTTTATTACTATTAAATACTATTAAAATAAAAATATCTGATAATAAATAAATGTTATTAATAAAATCATATTTTTATACTTTTAAAATAAAATATCTTAAAATAAATAATAATACATAAAATACTATTAAAATATTCCATAATAACCAATAAAATTTTACATATTCATAAAACAATATTTTTAATACTATTAAAATAAAAAGATCCTATAATAAATAATAAAATGATAAATGTTATTAATAAGATAATATTTTAATGCTTTTAAAATATTTTATAATAAATAATACATAAAATAATAAAATATTTTATTTTAATACTATTAAAATATCCCATAATAAACAATTAAATTAAATATATTATTAATTAAATAATATTTTAATAATATTAAAATAAAATTATCTTATAATAAAATGATAAATGTATTAAGATCATATTTTAATACAAAAAAAAAATCTTATTATACATAAAATACATTTTATTTATCAAATAATAATACAAATATTTGAAATATATTAAAATAAAATAAAATTCTTATTAATTAATGATGATAAATAAAATTATAAATTTTTTTAGTCAAAATAACACATTTACATTTTAATACTATATTAATATATTTTACATTTTAGTTCAGGTTTAGTTATTTGGTTTTGATAGTTTCAGTTTAGTTTGTATTATTTTGACATATTTCTATTTCATTTTATATGATTTTTTATGTGATTTTTGTTACGTTTAGTTAATAACGTCTGATTCGCATCCAAATCTCATGCAGTTCTGTCCTGGGAAAATGTCGTGCTGTTAAAACTTTTCTAAAGGGTTAACACCTGTTTAACCTCTACCACGTCTCCTCACTTTCCCATTATGCCATTTATTAATTACCATGTAACCGATCTAGCAAATTAGACACGAATGCATACCAGCCACACAAGGTCTTCTCATGACAAACATGAAAACAGGATGCCGCGTGCGGTGAGGTATCTTTGTTCGTACTTCCTGTGAGTCTGCCCCTTTGCCATGTGCAATCTGACACCTCTCCCTGCAAAAATCCCAGGTGCCCTCACCACAGGGCCAACTGAGATACCAGAGGTTGGCAAACATCAGAGTATCAGTTTCCCCTGTCCATTACAGCGTCATTACCTCTAGCTGTGTCTCTTGGCAGCTTTTATCACTTCCTTTTCCTCCACTCCCTATCTTTTTTTACCCTCCTGTCAAGCATGCATGTTTTTGTTGTGAGTGATCTTAGGATGTTCCTGGACTCTTGATCTGTGGATCAGAAATGAATATTTATTCAAATAGAATGTCTGATGAATATATGATAAATCTGGTGTAAACATTTTTTTTTTAAACCTATTTAAGAAACTTTTTGAAATAGCCTGTGGATCTTACTTTACACTTTGAATTGAACAAGCTAATTGTTATGCATTAAGGTTTGAATTGAACAAGCTAATTATGATGCATTTAGGTTTTTAATTTTTTAATTTATTTTTTATTATTCATAGGTTTGCTACCAGGGAGAGAAACGGCCTACTGCTTTATAATGGCAGGTTTAATGAAAGGCATGATTTCATTGCGATTGAAATTGTCGAAGAGCAAATCCAGCTGACCTTCTCTGCTGGTAAGTAGTTGACTTTCATTTCTAAATGGCACCATTCAATTAATCTGTATTTTTTGTTTTAATATAAAAATAGAATTTTAATAATTTAGTTTAGTTGTTTTTTTAAGAACGGTACCCAATGTTTTTGTTTAATGAAAATACCCAAGAAACCAATGCATTTAAAAAAATATATACAAAAAAATCTTTGTGAATGATGACACCTTTTTTTTTTAAATCAGATTTTAAACTACATATATTTGTATTGGATCGAGTTTGTAGTTTTGACTTTTGTTTTGTTTTGTTGCTCAAACTACTAACAACTAACTGGTTTTCATTCGGTTTGAATCTGAACAAAGCCTTAGAGTCCTAAATATTCATCTACTTTTTTTTTTGAGTGTCAAATCCCAAACATTAGTGCGTATTTGCTCATCCAGAGCTGTGCCAAAGGAAGCAGGTGGCCAAAGAGCATTAAAACACACTTCCTCTGTCTACCTGTTCCTTTGTTTTGTTGAACCTCGCACATCAACAAGAGTTACTGTCTAGTCAGTGTGTGTGAAATACCACGTACTGTCTTTTTAACAGGTCAGATTTTTTTTTCCAAAGGAAACACGATAGTGGAATTCATCTCTAGAGTGTCCTAGTATTAGCAGATGCTTGTTACGTCTAACCACAATACTGAGGGTCCACTGTCCACATGAGCTGAGAATAAAGACAGTGAAAGGCATTTCCTCCACTGTCCTGGAATGTAAAACATCAAACAGCACAGTGATTCTGGTAAATTATGAACCCTCAGAGATCAAAGGTCCATCCCAGCTTACTAGCCATCACTCAACTTAATTAAGTTGGAGAGAGATATTAACAACTATGATATTTAACAGTGTATGCACTGAGGGAAAGTGCTGACGTGGGAGGTCCTGACATGCCATTATCTCCTCGATAATGATTTACTTTTTTTGTCCACTAGACTGGAAAAATGCCACACATATTAAAATACTCAAGGTGCTTTGGAGCCATTTTGTTAGTCTGGAATTTAGTGTTTTGGGAATTGTATTGTATTGCATATTGTGTTAAGCTATGTATATATGAAATGTGATTATCACTAGCAAAATTTCTGAACAAATGGTTTCCTCTTTCCTGTTATTTTTGTTTAGGAGAATCTAAAACCACAGTGACTCCATTTGTAGCTGGTGGGGTTAGCAATGGACAATGGCACACTGTACATCTACATTACTACAACAAGGTAAGTAATTTGTACTGAACACAATGAGAAGGGGCGGTCATTGTAGTGCATGTGCTTGGGAAGTCAATGGACCTAATTCATGAAGCATTAGCAAAATGAAATGCTGTTTACATCGTTCCTAAATTCATTAAGCACGTAATTGCATTGATTGCGCAATGCATTATGTAAGAATGGTTTTACGAAGAATATGCAAAAAATTTGTTCTGATTGTACTTCGTTAATTTTTTTGGTCCTACGCCAGAGAAAGTCTCACAAGTCGCGTGCTTCTTGATGAGATCATTGCCTCTGTGTCCATATTTCATGAAAGAAGACACGTGATATCAGCGGCATCTCTAGCTGTATCAAAGTTCACAGCACCTTCTAAGAACTCGAGTCAAAAGAAACATCTTGTATTTCTACTTCTTTTATCCTGTTCAGTTTTTCAACCCTCATATTTCATTTGCTGAAATGCAGCTTTCATGAAGTTTGGTGCGTGTGTAATATGTCATGTGTCATGTGTCATGTTTCATGTTTCACGGCCAAAAGCTAGTTGTGTCTTCTCTTTTACCTGGGAGTCTTATTACACAGCGTCTTGTTTTTAAGAGTATTTTGTAACTCATAGTATTATTTAATAAGGTATTCAATCCTTGTTCTTCATGTTTTGAAGCAGTAGTTCTCAAGTTTTTTTTGTTTGTTGTTGCTGAATTACGAAAACCTTAACCTTTTGTAGTTACACATGCAATTAATTCAGCTTGAATGCTTTAAGCTCTCATTAACCCCTTCTTATGTTCCTAAGTGACCTTTTAGTAACCTTATTTACATGCTGCCTTACTTTAAAACAATATTTGTAAAATATAAAATTTAAAAAAGAAAGCGTTTTGAGCAACTAATTGAGTCTGTCTCAGTATTCCTGAATTGAAACATACTGAATCTTTAGAGAATCTCACTGAAGTCTCGTTAAAAAGCAACATTCGTCCCTGAGTCAACATGCTGAAGGTTTCTCTTTTTGATGGTCCATCATTTCTTTTTAACCTCGACCCAAGTTGCACTAAACAGATGAAAGCCCAACACAAGTTGGAAACCTCACTGAGACCAGTAGTTGCATCCAAAATGTATATAATATAACGTAGCATGCAACATTTACACTTATGGAAGATCAGATTCTAAAGATGTCTATTTAGATTCAATGTCCTTTTCCCCCCATGCGTATGTCGTGCTTGCTCCATTGTGGCTATATCTCCCCCTTAACCCTGTCATTTAACAAGTCCAAGCTCAATATAGTCTGATCAGGAACGCAGACAATAGCAAACCCCCTGTTGAGTTAATCTGGGACTACAATGACACACTTGGAGTTTCTAAAAGCGCCAGATGGCACGCTTTTTTTTCTTCTGCTGCACATGAACATAAAAACACCCAGACTATTATTGTAAATCTCCTGAATGCTTTTTTATTTCAGAAAGAAAAAAATAATGAAAGATAATATGACCATATGGTAAGGTTGTGGTGAAGATAACCCTTAAATGCATGAATGTTTTGGCAATCATTATCACATATTCGGGTCTTTAGCGACATCCGCTTGGCCGTTTCTATTTTGATTTGGTTGAATTGTCTGCCATACCATATTGTGAAATGGTGTCTCAAAAACTATGTAAATCACTTCTATTTGACCCCATTGATCTTTGCTTTCCAAAGTTCAACCTATGTGTTATTTTGTCTATAGACTCGAGTTGTCTTTGAAGACACTTTCAGATATTCACCTTGAGTAATAATAAGCAAACCCAACAGGGCGCAGCTGTAATGCAGTGATGCTTTGAAGTGTTACTCTTCTTTTTAAAGTGTCTCAGCAAGTGACTGCCTCCTCCGATTTTTACAAACAATCCTTTGATGATGGAAAGATTTTTGCATTATTCACAGTTTGGCAGTTAATGTGGTCCTTTATCCCGGATGGTTTGTTGAGACTTACTGTTTTTATGTTTGATGTCCAGAGACCCCAATGATTTTTTCACTACAGATTTTGGGGTAGGTACGATTTTTTTATATTTTTGAAAGAAGTCTCTTATGCTCACCAAGGCAGCATTTATTTGACCATATATATTTATTTTCAGCATAATTACTCCATTCTTCAGAGTCACATGATCCTTCAGAAATCATTCTAGTATGCTGATTTGCTGCTCAAGAAACATTTCTTATTATGATCAATGTTGAAAACAGTTGTGCTGCTTAATATTTTAGTGGATTTTTTACAGGATTCTTTGATGTATAGAAAGTTCAAAAGAAAAGTATTTAGTTGACTTTGCTAAATGCTCATGGTAGAACAATTTATTAAAAGAAAACAAAATCAATTGGCATCAGTATAGTTCTACACTGGTTACACCAGTAATAAAAGCTTAGCATGTAAAAATTCATTGCATTTATACATATTTTGTATCTGAAGGACATGGAGGATGTTTGATAATCAGATGACATTTGTTTTATAGTCAGTTCTCATACGATTAAGAAGAATCTTTAAATACCTACCTGTATTTAAAAAGTATATTTCTTTAGCTATTACAGACAGCTTTAGGTTTTCACTCACCCCATACAATACACACAATACAATACATTTGGTTTCCTATCTGAAACAGATCACTGATTTTTTTCTTTTTTTTTCTTTAAACTCATGTGTAAGCACCCGGAATCCATGAACCGTTGTTTTGATCTTTGAAACAAAAAAGCTGATGAGTTACAAGGGTGGAGGTTAATAGCCGTTGTCGGGATTTGTGTGCATGTGTGTTCCTGAGGGCATTGAGCTTGTCATTGAGTTCATTTTCGTCGTTGGACTCAAGAAAGCAGAGATTTGGGGATCATTAAGGCGTTACAATGGAAGCGGATCCTTATTATGAGTGGCAGATGGTTGAGTTGCGGTGACCTCCGGTCGTGAACACTCTGATCCTGAATCAGTTTTCTTTTCTTTATGTTCATCTTGCACCTGATAAAAACTGTAAAGAGATGCATGTCCTAGCAGTAGAAACATGATATTTGAATGGTATTCGGTCTGTTAAAAGTGTCTCAAACTGTTTTTTCACACCTTTTTTTAAAGCTAAATTGACTGCTGTTGACTGAGTAGTCCGCTTCAGGCCATGACCGGTTGGATTTATTCCATGACACTTGCGTCAGAGTGTAGGAATTCTCCCATTCATGGATTTCCTTGTTGACCAGTTTATCTGTCTACTTGCATTCCCTTTTTCATCTCCGCTCTCTGGAAGCAGCTGAGAGGAATATGGCATCTGATTTATGAAAATTCGAATTTTTAGTTAGAGGTGTATTTATACATATACAATTACAATTATTTATTGTTATGCAATGTTGAATATAAATATTGACAGTCATTTAATATTAATTATCACTTTGATTTATAGGCAGCATAATAACAACAACAATAATTATTATTATTATTATGTTGCATTAATTTGCAGCAAATTTTTCATCATTGTTGTTCTGGTAACAGACTAATACCAATTTTTTTTTTTTTTTTTTTTAGCAAAGGCTACACCGATAACTAGATAGACTTAGTTTGAATGGTGACCGCTGTCTTCAGGAGCGAGTGATGTTCACATCACACCAAACTGTCACTTGGAAATTTTTTAACACCACAGGGCAGACATCAAAGATCAGCTCAACACATCATTCGCACCACAAAATCAATTTTAATAGGTTGAGAAAATTTCAAAAAACCTCTTGCGTGTTGGCAGATGATAATTTCTGCAGTTTTGTGGAAACCATTTGGGTCTCTGGGGAGGTTGTACATGAAATGATGTGCTCTCTTTGTCTGGTATCTCCTCTGTGCCAGCGTCTCGTTGGCATAATCCAATTAGATGAGCTGAGAAGGCCAGAATGTCACAGAGGGGTAAACAATCATCTCATGCTGTGTGTTAGAGATTACAAACAAACTAAATCTATCATTGCTCCGATCCACAAACTTTGAAATTATGTTCCAAGATTTTAGAAGAAGATTTAAGAGACATGTGTGATCTTCATTACATTAGATGATGTCCTTGCGAGGGATCCCCATTTATTAATTATAAAAGCATCTATATATTTTATTGTGTAAAGAAAACTATTTATAGCAGTACTGTAAATAAATGTAACATATTTTACATTTGACATACTTGAAATTTACTTTAGTTTTTTTTTCTGTTAATACAATTAAATATGTAATCTCTTGAATTTCAACAGTGTTTAGAAACTACATACATTGTTTTAAGCTAAGCTTTAGTGTCCAGATAACTGTTGGGGCCCACAAATTTACTTTGTATTACATTACATTTTAACTGTTAAGATTTAAAAACACAACTTTTTTTTATTCAAGCCTAATATAGGGAGTCTTGGCGTCCCTCATGGCCCCTCTGAGGAAAAGGTTGCAGTGGTTGCAGTCAACGATTGTGATGTGGCCATGGCTCTGCGTTTCGGGGGACAGATTGGGAACTACAGCTGTGCAGCCAGTGGTACCCAAACAGGCCAAAAGAAGTAAGTGTTTTCTTAAAGTAAACGTGAGACTGCTTTTACAACCCATTTTACGAGTGTGGCATATTTAGTGAATCAGGATATTCAACAAGAATAAAAAAATGTATATATTATTAAAAATGTAAAAATTATATATTTTTTGATTATTGTTATTATGCAGAGTTAAATATAAATATTATTTTATTATTTATATATTTTAATTATCCCGTTGCTTTATTGACATCAGCACTCTGATGATAATAATATTTATTATTATTAATTATAAAAAAATAAAAATTTGTGATAAACCTGGAAACATTTTGACCCAAACAGGCCAAAAGAGATAAATGTTTTCTTAAGTCAACATGAAACTTGCACAATACTTGCGTAGTGTGGCGTATTCAAGAGTGAAACAGGATATTCATAATAAAAAAAAGTAATATATATATATATATATAATCATTTATAGTTGATACTTATAATACTTGTTTATTTATTCAAACAAATATTTTTTATTGAAGCCCCCATATATTAAATAAATCATGAAATTGCATGTTGAGGGCAGATTTCTTTTCTGGGTTGACGTATTTCCTTTTGAAATAGAACCTCTAGCCTGGCCAATACCTACAATCTTGTTTAACATCTTTTTTTGGAAATATGTGACATTGCAGAAGTAAAATGGGTTGCAAAAGCCTTCAAAACATTGAGTTTTTTTAGTAAACATTGAGGAATTGTGATTTCATGTGGAGCTTTCATGTCAAGGTTTGTGATACCTTCCTGATAAATTGCACTTCCCAGTCTGTCAGTTCTGTCTCCCACATTCATTCATGTTTCCACCATCTAAAGCCCTCACGGACATGATATTGTGTGCTGAAAGGGAGAGTGTGACGGGACAGAGGAACTTGAGTACACGAAGGCATGCTAACCACCGACGGGTGTTGAATAGCTGATCATTAAAGGAGATTACAGAGCATTCTGCTTCTCCCATTTCACTCCATTTTTCCCCTAATCTCCATCAATCTGCACTCTGTCTCACGTCAAACAAGTTTTATGGGCTCTACAATGGGAACACACTCTCGGCTTATCTACAGCTGGGATTTGCTATTGTAGGCTAATTGTCTCTCTGTGTGGAGAACAGCACAGTGTTAGATGGTGGAGATCCTAGAGTTAAGTGGAGATATGGTCCGTAAAGCCTCTCAAATGCAACTGCTAGGGTAAGACCATATGCTTGCAGTAAGTGCTGACCCATAAACCTACAGATCTATGTGGATTTATGGTTCACAATATGAATTGTAAATTAAATGCACTGCTATCTGTCAGAATGTGAAACCCAGATGCTGAAATACAAAACCGCAGCATATCTGGTGACAATAAAACTCTCAAATAAAATGAAATATTATTCTGAATTTAAAAAAAAATCATGTAAACACACTCCTTTTAATAGCTCTGCGCATTTTATTTCTAATGGTTCTTTCTTTTTTTCTTGCAGAGCCTCCTTTGAAAATACTAGATTATTTTCATAATCTGATAGCCTTTCTATGAATGATAGACTATGATGGATATGATCATTGCTGCCAGATGTTGGCATATAATACTGGATAAATATCTGTTTTAAAATAAAACAAGGCTATGAATGGCATTAACCCAATTTGCCGGCATAGTAGAAACATCTTCACCCTTTATTTTAAATATTATGAAAAAATATTTTCCTAGCATATTGTGTAGTTGTGCTGGGAGTCAATGGTTTTATTTATGGTAATGCAGTGAAACATGCCAAATTTTCTGGACATAATTTTTGGCCAGACTGTCATACAAGGAACACGTGCAAAACTAGAGAGAACCAACAAAATATGAATAACTAATTATGTTGTAGTCAATGAATGCTTTTTGCATGCTATAGTTTGCCATTTTCTCCAAATAAATCCTCATATTTTGATGGATGGAACTTGTAGGGTCATTCTAAACAAATATCCCCTCCAGACATCACTGTTGGCCACTACTGTATATATATATATATATATATATATATATATATAAATTGCGTGAACAATACTAAAGGAATAGTTTGCCCAAAAAAGCAAATTCTTTCATCATCTTGTCCTTATTTTTATCCAAACCAATATGTTTGTTTTCTTTGAAATGTGATGAATGAGGGTTGAAAGGATGAAAAGTTTCTCTTTTGTTTTTGTTTTTTTTAAAGGACAAAAAAGTACAATAAAAATAGCCACTCAACTCAATGTCATCTATTTTTGCCTACTTTTTGATATCTCGGGTTTGAACGCACATAAACATAATTCCAATTTAATTTTGCCTATTATTTTTTTTATTTTTTTTAATGCAACTGTATTATTCCATATAATGGAGAATGTTTGGAACTTGGGTTTTTGTATCCGTGGCTTCAAGAATCTTTCTATTTGTGCGCAGGTCACTGGATCTTACCGGACCTTTGCTCCTGGGTGGCGTTCCAAACCTCCCTGAGGATTTCCCCATACAGAACCGAGACTTCGTGGGCTGCATTAGGAACCTGACTATCGACAGCAAGCCCATAGACATGGCCGGCTTCATTGCCAACAATGGCACCTCAGCAGGTTAGAAACTGTATAACAAGTGTTCATATCATGACAAATCATATCTACCCTGATTTTTTTTTTAAATAATACATGTTCGAAGTACTATAAAAAAACAAACTCAAAACTTTTAGAAACGTCTTGAGTTTATAACAACGTTGTTGAAAAATTACAGTAAGAAAAACCCTGACAAAATGTGGCCTCTTTAAATATTTTTTTCTCACAGCACTGTTTCTTCAAAGAATGTTTTTCTTTCTTAACTTTCCATTAAGCTGTCAAACTCCAACCCTTAATATTTAAAGTGCACTTTTCCTTTCTATTCAGGTTGTGCAGCAAAACATGACTTCTGTAGCCAGATTGTTTGCCTGAATGGAGGCGTATGTGTGAATAGATGGAACACCCACACCTGTAACTGCCCATTAGGCTACGGAGGAAAGAATTGTGAACATGGTAAGATAATCCTCTCTTTCCTACTCTTTTCTATACATCATTCTTCTTTTGACTTGATTTTGCTTAATGGACACAAACACATAGACACACCTCCCATCTTTTGCCTGGATTTGCCCTTGGCCTCATACCAAAGTGTACACAAATCCAGTGACTCATACCTGAGTATCTATCTATCTATCTATCTATCTATCTATCTATCTATCTATCTATCTATCTATCTATCTATCTATCTGTCTGTCTAAAAAATTTTTACACTGTAAACCCATTTGAGTAAGTGCATCATAATCACAAAGAGTCCCCCTTAACGGGCAATGGAGATTTGAAAGAGTGAATGGGGTTGCAAATAGCTTAACATTTTCAGTGAGCTTAGTTTGACCTAATTTCTTGGAAGGAAACCTGGTTGAACACGCATTTTCTATTTATTTTTGCTTATCAATTGGATGGAGAGGTCACACCATGTTATGAGTCTACAAAAGACATTCAGGCTACTCTTTCAAAGCACACTGAGATCAGGGCGCTCAGAAAATCTTCTTCTCCTCTGTAGGTGGCAAATCTCAATTGAGGAAAACTGAAGAGAAGGCCAGCTATGAATATCACTAATATTACTGTCACACTCCCAGGGTTATGTCTAAGATATATTACTGTTATTTCCATAAGTTCAGACCTCGCTTAGAGAAAGTAAAATATTTGCCCTGAGGAAACTGGTGTGTAAGAACGTTTCACATTCCTGATTAAGAAATCTCCTGGATGACTGGAAACATTCCTCTGTCCGTGAATGATAGTTATTATTTGTGCGTCGGGACAGGAGGGAATATCAAAGTTATTCCCTCAGTGTGTGCTTGTTTCATTGAACAGATTTCAGTTAATAAAACAACTTTGTTTAGTCTGGATGTCATCTAAACTGTTGTCTGATGGTTTTCTTTCCACAGTTATGCCCGCCCCTCTGCATTTCGATGGCCACGCACTGGTGTCATGGAGTGAGACCGATATTACCATTGCCATTCCCTGGTACATGGGTCTTATGTTTCGCACCCGAAAAAGCACAGGCGTTCTGCTACAAGCCAGTGCTGGAGAGTTTTCCAAGATTAATCTTATGGTGAGTATTGCTTCAGTAATCCACCATGTTCAATCTTGTTTTCCATGATATGTCTTTTTTAATAAAGCAGATGAATCAGACTGTGCTCTCATCCTTTTTTGTCGTAGATTTCTCATATTCTTACTTTGTGTTTCCAGGTGAGCAACAGACACCTTCGGTTCCAGGTGTTTCTGGGTATTAGACGTGTGGCCCTCTTAGATTTTCCTCAGGTTTGCGTGGACAACGGTGAATGGCACCATGTGCTTGTCGAGCTCAAGAGTGGAAAAGATGGCAAAGACATCAAATATATGGCTCTTGTGTCTTTGGATTATGGCATGTTTCAGGTATATTATCTATTATCTATATTATTATGTATATTTATTTGTAGACCACCTAAGTCTGGTTCAAACACAAATAATGTTCAACTATGGGAAGGTGGTACTGTATGCACTTCGATTAAATCTTTCCGGTAACACTTAACAATAAGGTTTCATTTGTTTACACATAATATATTAACTAACATGAACTAACCATGAGCAATACATTTGTTACTGTATTTGTTAATCTTTGTTATCATTAGTTAATATAAAAAAATTATTTAAGCTAATTGCCAAAGCAACATTTCTAATTTGCATTTAGTTTAACATAATGTGCTAAAATAACTTAAACTGAAAATAATTATTATACTGTATATATATAAACAGTATAAAAAAAATGACAAAACAAAACATAAGTTATTAACTATAAGTTAAATTATTATGAAAATGGTAAATACAAAAATAGAATCTAATTAAAAATACAAAAAAAAAATAATAGTATCTCAATGACACTAAAAAACACTGTGGCTTTTATGTATTCTAATTACACGCAATTATATCATATTTTCACACTTTTTTTTACATAATTTGACAAATGTCTTTATAAATGATGCACAAAATAATCATACATGGAAAAGATGCACACAAAACTCTTAGTTTGCATACACATTTATATAAAGGGCTTTCATGCTATGAAGAACAACTATTAAAATTGTGTTTGTGTAATTTATCATTATTTATTATTATTATTTGCTTTAAAAGTGTTGAAGCAGCAGTAGATTTGAAGAATCCACCCCTTCAGTGTAATAATTAACATTTTTATGATAGATTTCCCATGCGTTTGCTGCAAAAGTAAATGATGGAATAAAAAAGTTTTAATGTGACTTTCACAACATAAATAAGAAAAAAAGTGTGAAATCACCCTAGGTGAGTGCCTCTAGTTGAAGAAACACCAATAAAGGCATGTGGTTTGAGTTCTGATATTTCTGATATTGTTTTGATATATTTAGAGGACAGTGGAGATCGGCAATGAGCTGCCCGGGCTTAAACTGAGGAACTTGTTTATCGGGGGACTGCTTAAGAAAGACGGCACTGTGCAGGGAGGATTTACTGGCTGCATGCAGGTAGATCTCACATACAAGCACATTTACTTTGTTTAAAGGTGTGTATTGTCTTATTCACATGGTTACTTATTTCATGTGGTCATCTTATAGGGTCTCCGAATGGGTGAGACGTCCACCAACACCGCCAACATCAACATACGGCATGCGACACGAGTCCGGGCTAAAGACGGATGTAACGTACCTGATGCCTGTCTATCCAACCTGTGTCCAACACACAGCCACTGTGGGGACAACTGGGCGTCTCACACGTGTGTCTGTGAGCCAGGTAACACCAACAGTTCTACATAGGGACTAAAACCTTTTAGATTAGTAACGTAGTGGGGTCCAAAAGTTTGAGACCACATTTAAATTGGAATTAAATTTGGTTTATCTTTAAAGCAAAAGGAGGACATACATAAGTGTATGTAAGTAATATATTTTGTGTATATAAGTAAAGATTTGAGTATCTAGTTTTATGAATCTTTCTCAGTCTTTCTTTCTCTCTTTTCCTTTCCCCCAGGTTACTTTGGCGGAGACTGTGTGGATGCATGTCTCTTGAACCCTTGCGAACACATTTCCTCCTGTGTTCGAAAACCCAGCTCCAAACATGGCTACAGCTGCGAGTGTGGACACAATTTCTATGGCCAATACTGTGAGCGCAAGTGAGTGTCTCTCCTTCTCTTTGGTTCATTCATTCATTGCTTTTACTAAGGTTAGGGCTCAAAACAAATCCCTAACCCCAAAGTTTTGCATGTACATTTTTTTGTCGGACATGAATGTTGTCTCAGATTATGCATGTTGTTGAGCAGAGGGTTAGTACTTGATCAGACATACCATTTTTGTCTGATTGATGATACAATAGGGGTCATGTTAGTATTTGAAGATATAGTTCACCATCATATCATTCCAAACCTGTATGACTTCCTTTCTTCTGTGGAACGTGGAATATAAAAGATATTTTGAAGACCGTTTCAACTGTTTCTGTCCATATAATGAGTCAATGTGGTAAAACAACATTGGACTTTCATTGCATAGCCACAAAGAGAAAAAAACACTGGGACATTGTTTAAAATATCTTTATTTGTGTTCTGTAGAAGAAAGAATGTCATAAAGTTTTGGAAATAATTGCAGAACATTCATTTTGGGTGAACTGTCCCTTTATGTTTAGATTTGGTTAGGATTAAGAAAATTGGTGGACTTTTAGTTAAAGCTCGGTACATGCTTAAACACGCTGACTGACAACAACTTTATTGTCTGATGGTCTGTTTCATGAACTGCCAAGGTTTTGTAAGTGGTGAAAGCTGTGATCGCAGATGCTGACTGTATTTGTGATGGTATTGTTATAATGATCCTTTAAATCTGGTCTTTCCTTTAATTCTGATAATTCACCCACACTGTATCGCTTTCATTTATAATGCAACAAAGTAAAGTAAAGCTCCGACTGCAGGAATGATCCAGTAATTGGCGAGTCTTTCATCCACTAAAGATAAACTGTTCTTTAGCAGAATCACTTGAGTTCTGAAAAAGTGAATTTTCTTTTAAATGTTCGTAATCTGTAAACTCCAAAAATTAGATAATAACAAATAAAAAAATTTCCATGAGAGGAGAAAGACTTAAATTATAGGATTAAATATGTTTGAAATTATTTTGTTTAACCACCTTTAACCATGAGAAGATTCTCATTTCAATGATCACAAAGGAAGCGGGCTTAGAATGATGTATTGCTTTCACACAAGCAAGCCTCCCAGTCAGAATCCACCGCTTTGATTTTACAGCTGAATTTTATTTCCAATTTCAAAGCAAATCCAATCAGCCTCAGTCCCCAATATAAGCTGTTTTGAGTCTCATTCTGTGAAGTTTGTAAAGTGCACTATTGCATTATTTAATTTTTCACTGTCCCCCTTTTCACTCTTTCTTTGACGTGTGCGCACACACACAGAGGGGATCAACCTTGTGCTCACGGCTGGTGGGGATACCCGACCTGTGGGCCCTGTAACTGCGATGTCAGCAAAGGCTTCAAAAGGGACTGTAATAAAACCACAGGAGAGTGTAGCTGCAAGGTAAGCTGCAAGTGATCGCATGCTCCAGACTCTCAATAGAATGTGCAGAAAATGACGGGAAACCACTGACTTCTAGTTGTACAACAATATAAATATAAACTGGACCGTGTGGCTTTTATTGTATTAAAGTGTTAGTTCACCCAAAAATTTAAATTATCACATAACTTACTCGCCTCGCCCTCAAGCCATCCTAGGTGTATATGACTTTCTTCTTTCAGCCGAACACAGTCTGAGTTATATTAAAAAATATCCTGGCTCTTCCAAGCTTTATAATGGGAGTGAATGGTACCTTGAGATTTTGAAGCCCAAAAAAGTGCATCCATCCATCATAAAGTATCTATCAATCTATACTGCTCCAGGGGGTTAATAAATGCGTTCTGATGCAAAGCGATGCATTTTTGTGAGAAAAATGTCCATATTTATTACTTTACTATAACTATAATCGCTTGGCTTATAATCGTATGGATTACTTTTATGATGGATGGATGCAGTTTTTTGGGTTTCAAAATCTAAGGTACCATTCATTCCCATTATAAATATGATTTAATATAACTCTAATTATGTTTAGCTGAAAGAAGGACGTAATTTACACCCAGGATGGCTTGGGTGAGTAACTTATGGGATCATTTTAATTTTTTTTAACTCTTTAAGCACACTACTGTACAAAATTTGGAACCAGTAAGAAGCTTTTAAAAGAAAATGCTTACCAAGGCTCCATTTATTTAATAAAAAATACAGTAAAAACAGTAATACTGTGAAATATTATCACAAAATAAAAGAACTGTTTTCAATTTTATTATATTTTAATTTATTCCTGCGATGACAGCTGAATTTTCAGCATCCTTACTCTAGTCTTCAGTCACATGATCCTTCAGAAATCATTCTAATATGATCATTTGCTGCTCAAGAAAAAAAAATATGATCAATGTTGAAAACAGCTTAATATTCTTTTTGTGGATTTAAAAAAAAAAGTTTATTTTATCAAGTTCAAAAGAACAGCATTTATTTGAAATACAAATCTGTTGTAACATTTAAATGTCTTTAATGTCACTTTTGATCAATTTAATGCATTCTTGCTTAATAAAAGTATTCACTTCTTTCAAAAAATAATAATATCTTAGTTAATATAATCATTATTATATTTTGATCTCAGGTCAATGCTTACAAGATGCTATTATTTTCTCCTCAATTTTTCAGGACAATTACTTTCGGCCTCTTGGTGGGGACACTTGCTACCCTTGTGATTGTTTTCACCTTGGAGCGCATTCGCGGATATGTGACCCTGTAACGGGCCAGTGCGCCTGTAAGATGGGCGTGGTGGGCCGTCAGTGCAACCGTTGTGACAACCCCTTCGCAGAGGTGACAGTCGGGGGATGCGTGGGTATGTGTGCTGTCAACTGGACAGGATAGCAGTTCACTGTTGATGAGCTCATTTCAAAACTGGTTACAATATTCTTGACAATTGAATAAATAAGGACAAAAAAATGAAAGCTGTTTACAATTTTAGCTTACATATGCATGAACAGTATGATGAAATGTATACACTATAATCATAAGCAGAATGCTTTCAAGTCAGCATGAAGTACCTACAAGTATACTGACTATGGGGTTAATTGGAGAAGAAATAATAGGAATTTGTTGCTTCTTAAAGGGATAGTTCACCCAAAACTGAAAATTCTGTCATCATTTACTAACCCTCAAGTTGTTCCAAAACTGTATGAATTTCTTTCTTCTGTTGAACACAAAAGAAGATATTTTGAAGAATGTCAGTAACCAAAGAGTTGATGGACCCCATTGACTTCCGTAGTATTTTTTTCATACTATGGAAGTCAATGGGGCCAATTAACTGTTTGGTTACCCATATTCCTCAAAATATCTTCTTTTGTGTTCAACAGAAGAAAGAAATTCATACAGGTTTGGAACAACTTGAAGATGAGTAAATGAAGACATAATTAAAAATTTTGGGTGAACTATCCCTTTAAAAGGCCTTATCATTAAGACAAAGCAACAAGTGTTAGTGACACTAAATGGCATCTGTTTTGCCATACTGTCCTTTCTTCTCTCAGTCTCATTCCATGTTTTTGTTATCTAGTGGTTTATGACGGTTGTCCCAAAGCGTTTGAAGGCGGTATCTGGTGGCCCCGGACCACGTTTGGTGGCCCTGCAGCCACAAACTGCCCCAAAGGATCCAGCGGTGAGTCTAGATTAATTATACGGTCCTTAACTAAATCAAGAATTTACATAAACAACCAAAAGTTTGGACACACTTCACTGAATTTGAAACATTTAATTTTTGTAGATAACTATATTAAATAAAAAATATAGACACAATTATATTTATTAAAATATATATATATTACAAAACTAAAATATTTGTTTAAAAATACATTATATATTTTATATAAAAATATAGTTTTTTTTTTATTATGTTTTATAAACAATTAATAATTAATAAATAAATAGATATATTTGGTCACTACATAAATCCCATATTTCTATTTGTGCTTATTCATTTGAATGATTTTATTATAAATTAAAAAAAATTGAAAATAGTACTTACAATAACAAAGAAGATGTGTGCAAACTTTTGACTTTTTCATCATTTCATTTATTTTTTGTTGAATGATTTATCGATATATACACATTTGATATGTCTATTGACAGGCACAGCTATCCGTCATTGCAGCGATGATAAAGGATGGCTTCCACCTGAGCTCTTCAACTGCACTTCCCTCAGCTTCTCAAAGCTAAAGAAAGAGGTTTGTGACTCTTTTGTTGGTTGATTCAACTTGGAATTTTATTAAACATTCTACGCCAGATGCCACAATCCTAGAAGTGACCAGTGTGACTACATTTGTGACTCAGAGTGAGGATCTTCATGCTAATTCTTCTCGAATGGACGGAGAAAGATCAAGAAGCCTTGCGGGGGCGCTGTACGTCTCCACAGACCACACGGAGCGTCTTTTTGGAAATGACGTGAGGACTGCCTACCATCTGCTGGCCAGTGTGTTAGAGCATGAGAGTGTGCAGCAGGGCTTTGAGCTCACCGCCACTCATGATACCGATTTCAACAAGGTAAAGACCTCGAAGCCTTCACACACTTCCAGAATCTCACAGTATCTTTCAGTATCTTCACATTCAAGCTCAATCTAATGGGTTCTGCACCTCAAGAGTATGATAGGAACAGTAACATTTGAATTTAATATATACAATTTTTTATTTAAACTAATTTTTTAAAGATAACTTTATTGGAACCAGATCTTCAAGGCTTAAGTTGGTCAAGATGGTTTTTGGAACATTGTAACTGATTTGTTGCTGGTCAAAAGTGACCTACTCTCTGAATATGGTTTAATCAAGAAGGTCTATCTGGTTGACCTCACCAGTCTGATCAACCATCTAAACCATCTTGGACCAACTAATGAGCAGCTTTGACCAGTTAGACAGCATTTAAAACCATATTTGAAATGCATGTGTGCAAAGATGTGCTAAAGATCTAGTTTTATTCACAGACACATTCAGATCTTCAGATCTCAGTGTCTTTAAATTAACTCATTTTTATTAATTTATTTGAATATATTTTAATAAATGTATTATTTATTTTTGTACCTTATTAATTAATTGACATTAAAAAACGATGGGTGGTTATTATACAGTATTAATAAACGTTACTCTTGTTTGTTGTGGTAGAACATTATTAAAACTGGAAGTGCCATTCTTGACCCAGTCAACAAGGAGCACTGGGAGAAGATACAGCGCTCTGATGGCGGGACGGCACATCTTCTGCACTACTTTGAGGAGTATGCCAACACTCTGGTACAGAACGTGAGGAAGACCTACCTGAGACCCTTCACCATCGTCACTGACAACATGAGTTAGTATTGCGTTCTCAGTCCTGTAGCTTAATTTTGAGTGTTTAGTGTAAAAATATTTACCATTTTTCTTCACATTCAAGTTGTTGCATTAGATTTTCTGGACTCCACTGCAAACCAAGACAAGATTCCTCGATTTCAGGAGGTTACGGAGGTGTTCGCAAAAGAACTGGAGTCATCTGTCCTCTTCCCAAACCTGCTTTCAATGCCGAAAAAGAGCAAAGGTTCTCACCTCGAAACTTATCTCTTTATATTATATAAGTTGTAGTCATGGAAATTAAACTAAACTTTCTTATGTCGTATTACCCTATAGATGCTGTTACCACAGAGCCTCCAGCCCAGATTGCATCAAATGAGTCTTTCATCAGCATGGATGGATCAAATATTGTTTATCTAACACCGTCCATTAAAAAAAGACGCCATGCTGAACAACCTGATCCACCCGCTGTTGTAATGGTGATGATCTACAGGTCTCTGGGACGTCTCCTTCCGGAGAGTTACGATCCGGACCGCCGCAGTCTAAGGTAGAACTTCAGCCTGGGATTTTACATACAAACAACAGATTTCCTTGACCAGGATATGCAATGCTATCATATATCATATTCAAATTCCCGTTGGTGTGTCAGCTGATAATTGTTTTCATTCTGATAAATAGCCAGTATTAAAATTCAAAAAAAAATTTTTTTAAATAGGTTAAAAATAAACACTAAAAACGAAAATCCATCATTATAAATGTGACTTGTGAATTTAGACAACATTATAATGTACAGTATGTAAAATGGATATTAATTTTTATTCAAGATTACATTTAAGTGAGTGTAAAATGATGGTCAATTTAATCTGAATGTAAAAATAGAGGAAATGAGCACAAAACAATGACACATCAAATATGTACGGAAGCCCGTTTCCGCCACTTAGAAAAAAAACCCTACACTGATTATGCCATAAATAGTCACAATTTAAATATAAAAAGGATGACAAGTCAAAATTATGACAGATAGTCAGAATAATGAGATAAGAAATCCTATGTATAAGTATGACAAGTCATAATTATGATATAAAAGGTCAAAATTATGAGATAAAAAGTTGAAATGATGTACTAAGTCAAAATTAAGACAGTCATAATTATGAGATAAAAAGAAATTGACATAAGTCAATTATATATATATTATTTTATTATATTATATTATATATTTTAAATATATGTATAATTTAAAAACTGATCTTTTTTTTTTTTTTACTTCTTATGTGCTGCCTGGAAATGGGCTTCAATACATTTAAAATGTCAGCCAACACAGATAAATAAAACATTTCTTTCAGGGATTGTGCATCCCTTATGACAATATCAAGAAAAAGAATCATCTGATATATATTTGGTGTTGTAAATTTGTCTGGTGCTCTACACATCCCCAGACTGCCCACTCGTCCTGTCATCAACACACCTGTAGTGAGTGTGGTGGTCCACAGGGACGGAGAAGCCCTCCCCACACCCCTCCAAAGACCCATCACCTTGAACTTCAGGCTCCTGGAGTCCCACGAGAGGACCAAACCTGTGTGCGTCTATTGGAACCACTCCATCCCGTGAGTACTTAATGATTAATATTTGAATACAATATATTAGGAAAGCTCTGCTTATGCTGTGATTGCAGAAAACATCACAATTGTGTATTTTTTGTGTGTCTTCTTATTCGATAGGGTTTCTGGTGGAGGTGCCTGGTCTTCTAAAGGCTGTGAGCTGGTCTTCAGGAACTCGACTCACATCAGCTGCCAGTGCAACCACATGACCAGTTTTGCTGTCCTCATGGACATCTCCAAACGAGAGGTAGGACACAACTAACAATTTTGGTTTATATGGAATTTTGCTAGTATACAGCTAGCTAACTAGTTTTTCAACGCTGGTATCTCGTCCTTAGCATGGTGATGTTCTTCCTCTAAAAGTGGTGACCTACACCACAGTGTCCGCCTCTCTGGTGGCCCTCCTCATCACCTTCCTCCTGCTGGCCATTCTTCGCAAGCTGCGCTCCAACCTACACAGCATCCACAAGAACCTGGTGGCCGCCATCTTCCTCTCTGAGTTCATCTTCCTCACTGGCATCAATCAGACCGACAGTCCGGTGTGCAGATTTTAGATCGTAATAGCAATAGCATAATTTTATTTTCATTTTGACGTTTCTGTGAGATACTTAACCTGTTTTTTTGTCTGATTTGTAGTTTGTATGTACTGTTGTGGCCATTCTGCTACATTATTCGTACATGTGCGCATTTGCCTGGATGTTTGTGGAGGGGCTGCACATCTATCGCATGCTGACTGAGATGCGTAACATTAACCAGGGCCACATGCGCTTCTACTACGCCATCGGTTGGGGGATTCCTGCTGTTATCACTGGTATGAGACTCAGTTGCTCATAAAAAATGTTTAGTATAGGACCCCCCCTAAAACATTTTGTTCTGAAGTTCTTTTGGACGGTTCGTGTATCAGGGGGCTTGTCCACTCATGATGGGGCAGGAGAGAGAGGTAGCAAGAGGGAGATTTGAAGAAAGACTGTAAAAAGAGAGATGGCTGAGAGACATTGCAAGCAAGATAAGGCCAGAGGAATATCACTGGAAAAAGAAGGGTTTTTATGATCAGGCGAGAGCTTTAGGACCCGTGTTAATATTAGAAAAGCTTTCCAGCACTGGAGTGACCTAAGTGAGAAGGCCTAAAAACAGACACAGAGGTTGCATTGTTTTTGCTCCTACAGGACAGTTTTGAGTGTCATTGTTTGCCTGGAGCTGATGTGCTGCTTTCGACTAACAAACAAACTCTTGCTTGTATAGACTCTTGTATGTTCATTTTTTGTTCTTCCTTGTCGTTCATTCTTAATCTTCGCTTTATTTTTCGCGAAGCATTATTTTGCTTTGCTTCAGCTATTATAAAGAGACGTCCACTCTTGCATTGTGTGTTTGTGCATTTTGGGGGCGGAGCAATGAAGAGAGGGGTGTGTTTGTTTGGGTTGATTTCAAATATCAACAGTGTTTCTCATAAATCACTTACTGCACCTTAAAATAGAGGGGTCAGACCCCCTAAACCCCCTGTAATTTGCATCTTGATTGTATACTGTTGCTGATTATTTGTCTCTTGTCAGGTCTGGCTGTGGGTTTGGATCCTCAGGGTTATGGAAACCCTGACTTCTGCTGGCTCTCTGTCAACGACACTCTTATCTGGAGTATCACTGGACCAATCTCCATATTAGTGCTGGTCAGTTTAATCTCATTTAGCACAGTGTAAATTTTCCATTCATTTTCTTTTCCCAACTGAAGTGTTTGGTTTTGACTAAATAATGAAAAACATTTTTTTAACAGATAAATATAGTCCTAATTGTGCTGGCAGCCAAAGCCTCATTTGGACGGCGCCAGCGCACAGAAAAGTCAGGAGCAATGTAAGTTCAGTGAGAGTTTGGTCAAACTGGTATAAAAGCCAATCTTTTTCAACATTCTTCTTTGCTCTTGTGCAGCTCTGCTCTTCGAGTGGCTTTCCTCCTCCTGTTGCTCATCAGCGCCACCTGGCTGCTGGGTCTAATGGCAGTCAACAGTGATGTGCTTTCCTTCCACTACCTTTTTGCCTTCCTCAGCTGCCTACAGGTACATATGGTCATGTGAATTATGTACACTGTTTGTCAGAACTTGTCTACAGTTTGTGTAGATTGGATTTAGAGCCAAGGTAAAGTAAACAAAGCTGTATTGACATAATTTTCAGCAATATATATATACATGTATATGGAAAATGTAAGGTAAAATAAAATAAAAAGATGAGATAAAAATTATAATAAAAATATAGAAATATAAAATAGAATACAATCAAGTCCAGTTAAATATTAAATAAAGTCAAGTTAGATTCAACTTTGCATTAATGACATAACTGTCAATGTATAATTAAATTATTTTAATTATAATTATGATTCTGAATATTAACATTTTTGCTAATAAAACAAACAATATGGAAATAAAAATAATATGTAAAAAAAAAAAATATATATATATATATAAAAAAATATTATTAAAAATAATGTAATAAATAATAAAAATAATAAAATTTACATTTCAATACAATACAATGGAAAATAATTAATGGTAATTACCTAATAAAATATGGTTTATACAAACCATATGGAATTGGATTGCTCTCTTAAAGGGATACTCCACTTTAAAATGAAAATTCTGTCATCATATACTCACACTCATGTTGTTTCAAACCTGTATGAATTTCTTTCTTCTGCTGAACAGAAAGGAAGATATTTAGAAGAATATCAGTAATCAGACAGTTTCTGGTCTCATTGACTTCCATAGTATATTTTTTTCCTACTATGGAAGTCAATGAGACCAGAAACAGGTATGCTTGTGTTTTACAACAAATGTGTGTCTATGTAATTATTCAGTAATGGATTTTTCTTTCCAGGGCATTTGCATCTTCTTTTTCCACTGTATTCTCAATAAAGACGTGAGGAGGAACCTGAAAAGTGTCTTTACAGGGAAGAAAATGCCAGCTGAAGATCCCAGTACAACACGGGCTACTTTACTCACAGTCAGTTTGACACATACAAAACAAAAACAAAAGTTAATTAAAAAAGTAACAATTCACATACAGGCACAATTTATTTGGCGATGAAACGTTAACAGTGAATCTGTTCTTCTGTCATTCCAGCGTTCTCTGAATGGTGACGTCTACATGGAGGATGGAGGTCTGTACCGGACCACCATCGGAGAGTCCTCTGTATCTCTAGAGAACTCTGTTAGATCAGCCAAGAGTCACAGCAGCAGCTACCTCGCGTCCACACTCAGGTAATAAACCACAAGTGAATCATGATATGGGTTAAACACTTCACAATATGGTTTCATTTGTTGTTTCATTTTAAAAATGCTTATGTGAAAGATCTCCACACCTCCTCCTTAACCTCTTAAAACACGAATCATGTATCCTTTGAACTTCTGCAGACCTTAGTGTTTCTCTCAAATACGAATCGGTTTTCTGCAACATGCCCTAAATATATCGGGAATTATGAACTCATATGAAATCAATGACGTATTTGCCTGCAGCTGTGCTGGCAGCTGTTTCACTAACATATTTGCACCAATTATTACCTGTTATATTGTGCGTAAACGTCTCAAAGGAGCATGCGGTTTTTAGGTCACTCAACTAAATATCTTTAGATGAAACTAAGTACATTATGACTATCAATGGGGCCACTTTAGCCATATTTATGACTCAGATTTTTGTTTACCATAACCACTAATGGAGCCCTTCAGTATTGTAAATGGTGTCCTAATTCACAGCACAGGGTCATGTGTTACATGGATCACATATTGGATCTAATGTGTATTGATTTATCTCTCAAACGCACATTCTACTTACTACAAAATGTACTGGTGGTAAAGCATATGACACTTTCAGAGAACATTTTACTAGCTAGTGATGAAAAAATTCTGGTTGTCATATTTGTCATATTGCTATATTTGCAGCTGCTGCATTTGTGAAGATTTCACTTATCAACTTACTGTCATTAAATAACTTAAGTGTGACTCCGCAACAAACTCTTAATATTTAATACATAGTTTTAATGTTGTTTTCACACAGGGAGAAGAAACACAGCATATCGTCTAATGGTGGAAAAGTAGGACATGATGAAGGAGACTTGTCACACTTTTTCCATAAGAGTAAAAAGGCAGAAGGTGAGGGAAGATACACTTAAAAACACAACATACACAGACCATTGAAGGGTCAACTGGTGTCATAACTTTTGTTCCAAAGGAAAATTCAAGAACTTTATTAAGCAGCCAAATGCTAAAAGCTCTTCTGTTAATTAGTAGTCAGTAGGAGAGCATCAGCAAAAAACAAACAAACAATGAATTATGGGTAAACTAGTGCACTTCTGTGATCAGAGGCTAATTCTTCTGTTGTTTCTATACAGACTCAGATTCGGACAGTGAGCTCTCATTGGATGACCACAGCAGCTCCTACGCTTCCTCCCACTCCTCGGACAGTGAGGATGAGGCCAGGCACTCCAAGACCAAATGGAATAACGAGAGAACGCCCATCCACAGCACTCCT
This sequence comes from Rutilus rutilus, assembly GCF_951802725.1. Taxonomy (NCBI): domain Eukaryota; kingdom Metazoa; phylum Chordata; class Actinopteri; order Cypriniformes; family Leuciscidae; genus Rutilus; species Rutilus rutilus. The sequence goes on from NC_140233.1 coordinate 14,692,873, forward strand.
AAAGGTGCCTGCGACCTCTTCTCTGACCTCTGACCTGCTCTTTTACATGGTTTATTCAAGCAAACACTAAAAAGATTTAGATATATAGTTGTCAGTCACCAGAAGATATTCATTCCTGACATAAAATATCTCAAATTCATTTTTAAATGTGGATGTTAGATAACTGTACCCATGTTGTTCTGCAGTTGATGCTGTGTCTGGTCATGGGAAGCAGTATTGGCCCGTGGAGCCGCCCACAGCCAGCGAAAGTGAGGATACGAGGGGAACTGAGAAACTGCGGGTGGAAACTAAAGTGAATGTGGAACTTCATCAAGGGAATAAACTAAACCAAAATGGAGATGTGTCTCAAAGTGAGAGTCCACCCAGTCAGCCAAACAGCAACCAGCTACCCAGAAGAGGTGAGCGACAACACATGTATATATATATTTTATATTTATTTATATTTTTCATTTAAAACAAGAGAATTAAACCATTTTAGTACTTTAAATGTAAAAAAACAATCAATTTTCTTCATGCTTACAGAAGATTGTATTTTATATATTTGATAATATTTAAATAATATTTAATAGATAATAGGCAACGTAATTATTATATTATATTATATTATATTATATTATATTATTGCTTCACTTTTATTAGGCATTTTAAAGAACAAGATCACATATCCACCCCCACTGACGGACAAGAACATGAAGAACCGCTTGAGGGAGAAGCTCAGCGACTACAACCCACCCCAGATCCCCCGTAAGACTCCATCGGTGGGGTCAAACGAGGGCGTTCGCTCAGGAACCGAGGCCAACAGCATCGTCATCAAGCCACCTCCATTACCTCGCCAGCCTGCGCTGAACGGGATCGCTGTGGAGCTCGGCACCAGCCACGTCTCCCTGGCGGACCAAGACTTCCATTCCGAGTGAGTTGGATGTCAAATGCTGATCATTGGAATTTATTTGGTCACGTTCTGAATGTAACGCCACTCTGTGTTTCTCTTGTTAGTGGCAGCAATGAAACTTCAATCTGAGTCTTCACCGTGAAGGACGTTGAATGAACTGGAAGGGTTTTGAAGAATCAGTGACTTTCTCCCTACTAGTATTAGAGCACAACATGGACATGCTCTGAAGTTGTTTTTAGTATTTTCTAAAGGTTCGATTAATACAAATGGAGTCTGGGCGCTTTGTATCCCAGCATTCCAAAGCACTACGTTGCCCAAGTTCTGCTGGATGGGGACAGAAGGTTTTCGTCGAAATGGATAAAGTTGATCTGGAGCTACTAAAATAAAGACTTTGATATTAATAAGCATTTGTACAGTTTATTCCAGAATTCATCAGTCATAAACAGATGACTTATGGTGTGTAAGTAATGTTTATAGTTACATTTTGTATTTTAGATGTGTAATAGGGTTGTTTGTAAAATTGTACAATAGGGTTTCATTGCGATGCCAATACTGGATATTTATGGTTGACTTGTTTACTGTGGTATTTTTACAGCACTGTTTTGAATGTTTATATTGTTTTTTTATATATATATTGTGCATTTTTAAGAACTAGCAGTTGTAGCTTAATTTGTAAATTTGTTGAGGTTTTCTCCCCCCCCAGTTTCTTATGAATTATTAGTATGAAAATGTCCATCATACACATTGTCTGTCATCGGATCTCTGTATTGGGTTCAATGGGCAGTTGTGTTTTTACACTGATTACCTCTGACAGTATTTTACAGCTTATGTTCAGCATGTCTTAATGTCTCTGCCAGTGCTGTACATAGAAAAACAGTATTTTATTATGTTTGCTCTGCATCTAAATTACCAACAGAGAATCAAAGGATTCCTAAAGTGCCTGTCATCTATAATCTCTGCCAAACCTCTTATGTAAATAATATATAGATGGAGAAATTCAGGGACTATTATTATTTTTATTTTTTTTAACTCATGTTAAATTTCAATCTATGTGAAAGTGATGTCAGGTCAGTAACTATGTAATCTGTAATAGTTTAGAAGCATTTATTGATCGGTTGTCCTTAACTGAACAAACATTATCATCACATTAAATGTGTATCCATGAAATACCTCCATTACTTGTCAAAGCTCGTAGACATTAGATTCCAGCATGTAAAATAAGGTATTTATATTTGTACTATTCGCACTGATAATACATTTTAATATTGTAAATAAATGAATTTAAAAACTTTAAGTAAAACGTTTTTATTTTATTTCTGCTATTATGACATTTCCTTCAATCTCCACTACAGTTAAAAATTTGGGGGTCAGTATTTTTTTTTAAAGAAATTATTACTTTTATTCAGCAAAGATGCATTAAATTGATCAAAAGTGACATAAATCTTTTGTAACGTCATAAATGTCTTTACTATTTAAAATAAATTGTTTGTTTGAACGTTCTATTTATCAAAGAATCCTAAAAAATGTATCGTGGTTTTCACAAAAATATTAAGCAGCACAACTTTTTAAACTTTCAAGATTTCTAAAGGATCATGTGACATTGAAGACTGGAGTAATGATGCTGAAAATCAGGAATAAATTACATTTCGAAATGTATTTGAAAAGTTCTTGTTCTAAAAAATATTGTAATATTTACATTTTACTGTTTACCAATGTAACACCTCCAAAAAACAAAACAAAAAACGATGATTCTCATTGTACCGTTTGATAGTTTTGATAGTATTGTGTGATGAAGGCTAAAATAAGGTATATATAAAATATGCAATATGTAAAGAAAATGTAATGTGTGATACTGTGTTTTTTGCGACAAAGTTCTACTGTTCAAATGTAAACACAATGAACTGTCGTTGAGCGCCACCTAGTGGACACACAATCATCCAGCGATAAAGGCTAAATTGAACTGTAGTACAAACCCCCAAAACGAGTCAAACAAGACCTGTTACATATCTGTCTAGACTTATATTCAAGTCAAAACAAGTCCACTTAATAAAAATACAGAAAACCTATACACCATCGCGTTTGTTTTCACCCTCGTATGCCTATATGACGCATAAGCATGGATTGACAAGAGTTATGGGATTAATGTCCACCTCACTTGTTGAGACACAGAAGTCCCTCTGTTGTTGCCTTATTTAAAATATTTTAAATACAGTTCTAATTTAAGAACGCTAACTTAATTCACGAAAAAGAATTATTATTGCCTGACAAGAGGCGACTGTCAATTATCGGCCCCTTTAAGAGCTTCTGTCGCTGTCATTGACGAAATTTCCTGGTGTGAAGTGAGTCTTGCTGGATATCAACAACAGATTGAAAGATACCACAAATGATGATTTGCAGTTCGCATGCGATTCTAATCCGCAATAACGCTGAAAATAACAACTGACAGATAATGGAGTCGCATTGGTAGATCAATGTGTCTGCTTGGGCATTTTACGCAGGATTTCTGATCGAGCTGGTAGCAGGTGGCGACGGAGCGGGGCGAAGCTCGAATATTCATGCCTTCCTGTTAATGAAACTTAATTACGGATTCCGTGCAAGGTGGGTAAGAAACTTTCTAACCCCTTTCTGGTTTTTAATCCCTCTGCGGGCGGGGCGCGTGCTACAATGTGTCGGACTGATGAAGCTTTTGTTACATTGTTACGTTCGAATTCGAAACCTCAAACTCATTACAGCGCGCGCGACTCGCGAGCGAATGTGCCACATTGTTTGTAGTTTTGTGCAGCGCAGCACGCTTTCTGGACATATGTCTATTTCACGCTCTTAATTAATATATTATATGGCTTAATGTGACAACCACCCCTTACAGTCAAGACGAGGTAAGAAAACGATTTAAAATTTTGTGCACGCACACGAAAGCCGCCATTCTATACACGGCATCGATCTATAAGATGTTCCATAGTGACGAAAGGCTTTTTAGGTCAAGGCATTAGTCGGCAATCTATTGATGGTGTAACTGTGTCAACCCTCGATGTTTTATTGATGAGATCCAACTTGAACTACACGGGGAGGTGATGAAGATGCAGAATGCTTGGGATAGGCTAAAGCAAGCATTGTGTTAACAAGATGCTTTTTATTATTTAACAGGGGATTTCAATGAACGAGGAAGCATGTAAAAAGGCGCTAAACATTGCTGACAGATACAGTAATAGGCTGCGGAGGTTCTGACAATAGGGGCGGGTGGTGTTTGGAGAGAGTATGGGGGAATGGAGATGGCCACAATGCCAGTAAATGAGGCTGTAAAGGGAGCACAGAGGAGCAGCCTGACGGCTGAACTCATCTTCAGAGTCGGGAGAGTGAAAGGGGAGTCGCCCAGTGGCGTCAGTACTGAGAAAATAGTTTTGGTAGTCATGGTGTTTACCTATGATGTAATTCTAATGGGTGTTAATATAGAATTACAATATAATGGCGTCTTGAATGGAATACAACAGTCATGGAACGTTGTTTTCTTTTATAACGCATTTTGTCATGTATTGTACATTCCCAGCTATCAGGAAACGTTCACAAAATGTTGGCTAATGTTCTGGCAAGGTTCTTAGAACGTTTAGATGGGCGTTTGTTGGGACTACAACGCGAATTGTTCGGGACTACAACGCGCCTTTTCCTGATCTTGTGAAGTCACAATGTCACTCATTTAAATAATCCTGCCCACGTAATAGCAAAAAAGGGGGCGAGGCCTAGTCGAGCTGCGCTAGAGAAGACGAAGAACATCTGCTTAAGTACCGTTTTGTTGCCATGTCGAAGAGATGCTGTTTTTTCCACCCCGGTTCCAAAACCCCTTTGTTTGGCCTTCCTAAGGCAGACGAATTAAAAAAGCTTTTCATGAAAGATGGAGCAGTTACCACTTTGTCAGGACAATTGGTTTATGAATCGCAACCTGTAAGTATGTTTTAGTATTTGTTTGAAAACGCCCCCTGTACCCTCATTCACTATTCCCTACGTTACTTCACTAATATAGTTTACTTGAAGGATGAATGAAAACGAATGAGTGAATTTGGAGTGCGCCGTAAGGCCTGCCACTTTTGCATAGTTTGTGTTTGCTGTTAAATACTTATTTTTGTCACTGAGCAAACTGGCAGCTCCAGTAGTAGTGTAAAGGTTTATCTTGAACTCTTTCATGGAAACTAGCTCGTTGAAACGAGCTAAATGTAAAGCTTTATAGCTTAATTAACCAATTTAATAGTCAATTAAAAAGGAATTTATACCGGTCAGTGCTTTCAAATCGATTAATCGCATCTAAGTTTTTGTTTACATGATATATGTGTGTATATATGGTATTATATTTATGTTATATATGTGTGTGCATGTGCACAGTATACACACACAGACATGTATGTAAATATAATGTACTGTATATACATATTACGTAAACAAAAACGTTTCTGTTAGATGTGAATAATTGTGATTAATCGATTTGACAGCACTAATAACTATGATGTTACGCTGCACCCACATTGGACCAGCGGTTTGGAAAATGGATGGATGATTCAGCTGCAGATGCCATCTTCTGCCACATGGGAATTCATTTGGCATGACCCTTGCGGTGCATTGAGTATTCTCTAGCTGTTGAGCGTACATCGGTTGTGCACTCGTTTTTGTAGTGCATTGTGGGTTTGAATGAGTGCATTCGAGTGCCCCTCAAAAATTGCCCTATTTAAGGGTATAGGAGTGATTTCGGATTCGGACACAGCCACAGACTTCACTTGTTTCATTACTGGATGAATCAGCATTTTTGAACGAATCTCTTTAACGGTCACTTTTCGCCACCTACTGGTGTAACAGTGTAATTGATTCAATCTTTATTTGAAGCGTCATTACTTTCAAAAGGTGATTTACTGTATTTTGCTACCACATACATCAGTGTTTATATCCGAACTATAAGCTCAATTTGAATTATTGTAACAGAAATGATGATACTGTGTAGTTGAAAAGTAGCCTGGAAATCCAGACCTAAATCTAAAAGATTAATGGTCTGGCGTCGACTAATGAAAATCGGCCAGCTCGAGGGGCGGCACCAAGCATGCATTTGAAAATCTCACTGCACGCAATTGGATAATACTACGACCAATCACAACAATAAACCCCATACGCGGAGCTAACTGGTAGATTATACTCTTACCGTATCCGGTCGGCAAAACAGCAAAAACATCCTTCTTGCAAAGGAACGATTCGAGCGGCGGCGTCTTCTGTTCCTGTTTTAGATAAAAAGCCAAGTCTAACTCGTTCATTGTAGCGGCCAAAGCCGTTTCAAACAACTGGTATTCATCCATAGCCATCTTGCAATGTTTACTAATGACTTCGACGTCACAGCCCTGTCGTCATCTGTTTAATTCGCCTCTGGCCCGCCTATATCAGATAACCCGATGTGATTGGTGCAGCTCAGATCGAGGGGCATATTTAATGAGCATCATTACTCGACACCAGAGTAACTCGCTGAGCAAATTCAACTTGTGCTCTCGCGAGAACTCTGGATTACCAGGGTAGTTGAAAAGACTGTTTGTGATGCTTTTTCATACCTATACATGACAGCTGCTCTGTCTGGGTCAGCGGCAGCGCCAACGCAGATCTGAATGTTCACTGTGATCGAACTTGTCAATGGTTTAATAGACACAGGCGAATCACTGTTATTAAGGAATAAGATCACGTGGGTGTTTGAATCAAGATCGCAACCTTTTAACGATAAATCGTTTTAACGAATATGATTTTAGATTCTGGTTCTTGGCAAACTTTTCTTTTGGTATCTTAATTTTTAAGGCCTTATGTTTCAAACCCATAGATATAGGGATCTCAATGCAGCTCCATGTCCAAATTGTTGATTATTACCCATTTTCAATTGTCAAAAACCAAATGTGGGTCACTTTTCTCAGGTGAAAATTGTCATTTTGACCTCCATCTACAGAGTAGTGAATAACAAAAATAAAAGAATAATAATAATACTCATATATGCCATTTACTATTTTGGCTTTCATCTCTGTTATGTTTATCATAAAACTGATTTGTTTTTAACAAAAATAAAATTTGAGCTAGGGAATTTGACTTTTAAAGATACGTTGCACCAGGTGTCATTTTTAGGAAAATTGTTCCTTTAAAGAAATAATTTTCTTATACTATGAAACATAAGAGAGAAAATGAAGGTTTACTTTAGGCCTGATGTAGTACTCTTTCACAAGCAAAACTTTTTTAGAAAGAGGCTGTGATTAGTTGTCACACTGTCATAATTTCTCATAAAATGCTGCGTTCTAATGAGTTTAAACATTGTAAATCTGACAAATGGGTGATAAATACCATCCGCAGATATGTTTCCGTTTCCCTCATGAGAGCTGCTTGAAACGTCTGCTTATTGTAAAAAAAAGAAAGAAAAAAAGTCCCTTTCTAATTCACAGGAAGCCAAAATCAGTCTGCTTGAGAACAAGACGACTGGTGTTAAACCTCAGTACTATCATTATCATGTACAGCATGTTGTCTGAGCTCTGGAAGTGAAATTAGAACTGGGTTGGAGGTTTTGAGTGTCTAGGCACGCATACGATCGCTTTGTTCCCAGGCCTGCTTTGTTTGCTGTAAGGTCAACTAACTGCAGGGAATGCAGAGTTTGGAACACCAATAGCGTTATTTTGTGCCCCACTCTGGGCCTTTGGTTCCTGGAGAGTTTTTTTTGTATAAATAATCCAGTCACATGTTGCAAAGCTGTGTTAGTGTTTTAACCTCAGCATTCTCAGGGAATGTTTGTAGATGCACAAAGACGTTTAAGACATTGCCTGAGGAAGAGCACAATAGTTCATGACCTGCTTCTTTCCATGAGTTTAACAGCCGAATGTCCTGTTTCCATTAGGTAGTTATTGGAACATATTAAGATTAAAGATCAAAAATGAATATTATGTCATTAGTTACTCACCCTCATGTCGTTCTAAACCTGTATGACTAACACTTCAGTGGAACACAAAAGGAAACATTTTGAATAATGTGCTGGTTGCTTTTTTTTCTGTACAGTTACAATCAATGTGAGTGAGGCTTTCAAGCTTCGAAAAGGATGCAAAAGCCCCATAAAGTAAATAAAAAAAGTGGGTTTTACAATGCTTTATTCTGAGACCATATGGTAGTTTTGTGTGAGGAACTGTGCTGTTATTAACTAAAAATTAAAAATGATTTTCTGTAATTCAATTAAAACTTCAACTTGTTTTATTTCAGTTAAATGTAGTTAATATTTGTTTGTTTCAATTTTTGTTTAAGTTGACTTCCTAAAGTTTTATAATCATTTTAATTTACAGTTATTTATATAAAAATGTTAAAGCTACTGTAAATGGAAATATTTGCAAAAAACGAATTAATGCGTCAAAATCACAATAAAATCACTAAAACTAATATGAAAACTGAAAATATTTAAAAAAAAAAAAATTAAAATAGTGCTGCACCTGTGTTAAAATTCTAGACTATACCAATAAGCCAATAATTGTTTTCATTTTATGGCCAAATGTTTGATTTTAAAATTCAACCTCATTTTGTCTAAATTAATCAAAAATAAAACATACATTTTTAGATGCTACAAGTGAATTTAGGCATCACAATTGTATAAAAGTTTGCAATTTGTGTTTTTAAAGATTATTTTTTTGTTTTAAAGTATCATAATCTAACGCTCACTAAAAGTTTGTGGAATTGAGCATGTACAATTAAATTAGGGCTGTAATCTCCCAGTCGATTATTTGGTCGATACGTTCTGGCTCGACCAAAATTCTGATTTGTAGATTTTTTTGCCGCGTTCATTTCAACAGTTTTGCCGTGTTCATTTCATCAGGTGGAAAGCACTAATTGCTAATGGGGATGTTTTCAGAGCACCCCTGTTTCACAGGTAACAGTCTGTCTTCAGAACACCCCCCGTTTTCACTTCTTTTGGATTAGCCCAACCCACTGGAGAAGAGCGACAGATTGAAGAAAATACGCTACTAGAAGGTTTGCTGAATATTATTTATTTAATTGTGAGAGCGTTTAATTCATAGTCAGTCAGACCTCTTCTACCATGTCAACAAAGACATCGGCAGTGTGGCAGCATTTTTAAAGTTAATAGTCGTGTCTCAGCCGCGAAGCTGAGCTAAGTTACACCGAGCGGCTGAAATGACAGTGGCTGTCAGTTATTATACTACATATGACAAAAACAATTGTGTAAATTATGTTGCATATTCCTCAAAAGTTCTTGTGATGATATCACTAGTTGACAACATAACGTTAGTACTATTTTCGGAAATCATAGGCTATGATACTGCGCAGGTGCACGTGATGCAGCGCCGACAGACTCGTGTGTCAGACTCATTTCAGTGCAAAATAATTTGGTCAAAAACGATGTAATATACTGCAAAATAGCCTACTATGTGTGTATATATATATATATATATATATTATAATTCATTTAGGAGGACAACAAGGCTACCAAGTGCGCAGCTAATTAATTTAACGTTTTTTTTCCTAACGTAATTTTTAGTCGAAAATTTCAGGACTTCAGTCGACCAAGATTTTCTTTGGTTGATTACAGCCCTAAATTAAATATCCAGTACTGACCATATATACAACATTAACTGATTATTTCGAGTCAAGTCTTTTCAATGAATCAGTCAATTCAGTTCACAAATCCTGTTTTATGATTCGTTTACAAATCAGAAGTCATACAGATTTTTTCATGGCATGGAGGTGAGTAACTTTTACTTATCACTTTTAGATAGATTTGAAATGTCTGGTTTTCCTCACACTTCAAACTGGACAAGGGTCTCACTATGGGCCAAAACGGCCGTGAGGATCATGGGGCCTCTACCTCTGACCCACATACTGTACACAGAACAGGGTGCTGGGCCACACTAGTCCCACATCAGCTGATCTCTTTGAGACTGTAGCAATTTCTCACAGCGAGATCAGGCGTCCCAGTTCACAGACCTCAATACCCAGTCCAGAGAGACTATTATTGTGTAAGCGAATGACTGTCAGTTGCACATTATTCCTGAGCTAAGAATGGCTGGCTTTGTCTCACTCCGCTTCTGGATTTCACTTGGACAATAATATGAAGAATGTTTCTTAATGAGTGTAAATATTCATATCATGGTACTTTCCATATTCAGTATGTGCAATAAACATATGAAAAGCCAGAACTTGGTTTAAATGAGAATGATATTTATCAAGATAGTATTGTGCAATTGTACGTTTCTTCATCGCTGCATGGTTTCATGTCAACACAATGACTTAGAAGCTGCTTTTGTCCCTACAGGGTTGCCAGCCGCCATGTTAAGATAAAGACACAGATCTCTGTGTTGAACATGCTAAAGCGTCTGGATAAGATAAGGTTCAGAGGACCGAAGCGAGATGAGTTCCTGGACCTTGCCGAGTCCCCCAACGCATCTGATAGCGAATGTAATGACGACGTCCCAGTAAAACAGCGGAGCTCTATCAAAGACACAGAAGAGCAGCGAGACCCTGTAAGTGACGTTCCTTCATTTGTAGGAATATCAAGGGTGCATCTGTCAGAAAGTGCTGAAGATTTATTTTCTTTTTTTAAAGTTGAGTGTTTTGTCTCTGTAGAAAAATGTAGAGATGCGATAAGATTGTGATTAAGCCATTTTGAAATGGTGAAGACCTCTATTTAGAAGATTTCATAACACCAGTCATAGACCGACCCCCGCCCCCCCCGTTCCAAAAAAAAAAAGTTTTTTTATTTATTTATTCCCATTCTGTTTTTTTAAGTGATTCATTGATGCATGTTATTCAAAAATGGATTCTTTATCTTTAATCACTTCGGTTTTCTCACTTTTTTTTTTTTTTTTTGTTGTTGTGTGTTTTTGTTGTTGAAAGGAAATGTATTTTACATGTCATCGCTGTTGGACGGAAACCTTGTAACACTTTTTTTTTTTTTTACAATTGTGGCTTTATACATGGCCGGATACTTTCATGTGGCATTTATATTATTAACATTTTATCAAAATCAAGTGGTTGTTGACCAGCGAATTTCAGAGAATTTTGGACATGCGTGTTTTGTCTGTCATTAAAATGGCCGCATCTAAGGCAGTATGTGCATCTCATTACGTTTTCATCAACTTACGATTTATAAAGTTTATTGTAGTGGTAAATTTCTTTGTTATTTGGCCAAAATCTCATGTTATAAAAGATGAAGTGCTTCGCACAGGCTATTTTAAGAACCACTGTGCTAGACTGAGACACTCTTTTCCGCTCCTCAAATACATAAAACATTAGTCTTTACATATATAATGTTTCCTGAGTAAACACTGTACTTATTCAAAGAACCAGTTCTTTATTTACCCTTGCATTACAAACAAGCAGAGACTGTTCAAACTGCATGCGGCACTTCGTTTAAGATTGAGGTAGGTGAAGTTATGAGGCTTTACTGACCAGTTTAGTCACAAGCTCTTTTTAATACTTTTCATTGGTTAAATATTTTCAAAAACCCGCAGATAGACATAAAGGGTGATCAATAGTGATGAGTTATGAAAAAAAAAGAACTACAGAGTATAGAAATCTAAGGTTTCCACCCAACAATATTCATCTCAGCGACGCTCTCAGCAGTGTGGGTGGAGTCGGGTTATTCGCTAACCGTTTTTTTTACTGGGGTTTATGTAGAAATGTGTTGGCTAAATGTTTTTATCTAAATATTAAACAAATTTATGAACAGATACTTGTAGAATAGCATTATTAATAATAGTTATATAAAAAAGTGTTCCCCGTCACTTGCTTCCAGTCTGTATTTAATTCCTGTCCTTTGCATTGCATGAAGAGGCAGACAGCCGGATTCCCAAAGGACTTTCAGCCCAAACATCCATTTGCTTCACTGTATTTCTTTCTGTATTAATGACCTCTTCCTGTTGCAGCTGAGAGTTCCCTCCATCGTTCACACCCAGACTTCCAAATACTTCGTCTAAAAAAAAATCTCAAGAGTTTCTTTGTCAAGATGGTATCTCAAGATACTCAAGCTGCAGTATCTTTTCCTGTGGACGTTTGTTTCAGTGTTCAGCACTGACCTTTGATGTCTTACATGTAATTTTACAAGAAAAGAACTGATCGGAAACCACGTTTTGAGAAAATGATGTTATTAAGGGCTTTCGTATAGGTCGGCCTTGTCAAAGCACGTTTTCTGAGAAATTGCATTTGCTGCTTCTAATTTGATAAGCGCTGGAAAGCTCACCTACGAGAGCTGCTGTGTCTCTGCAAGCTTATGAGCTGGTCACCATGGTTACAGCTGCCGTACTGGCGTCCGGTTGGTGACTAGAGCCGTGATTTGTTGAATCCTGGTTATGCTGAACTTCTATGAAGACGATGCTGTAACGTCTCTGGCAGGCTGGAGTACAAATCCGTGAAATGTCTTTTACTGGACTCCTAATGGACACTCATTTATTAGACCGTAACGTGGCCATATTCTGCGTTGTTCAGGCAAAAAAACATTTTTTAATAATGCACTGATCAGTTTGGAGATTTTGGGCCATTTGGCTTTTCATAACACTAGTATTGCTGTCATTGCAATTAATTTATCTTACTGATTTTTTTCCAGGCTGGTTCAGGGACTCTCACCATGTCTGCTGCTCTCAACCAGGACTACAAAATGTGCGATTCAGACCGACTCAACGAGGTCAAAGGTCACCTGGAGATAGCCTTACTGGAAAAGCACTTTCTTCGTGAGTAACCCAGACAAATTCTTGTAGCATCCCTGTTTTACATGGTTACATCGTTTTAAATTATCATCACTGCTCCCCTGATACACATCCTATTCTGTTGCTGATTTTGCAGTTCTTTTCTGTGGGATTTCATGCTTTATAATGGCCCCATTTTTAAGCCATTGTGCTTCTGTTCTAAAACCTTGCAAGTTGTATCGCTGCGTACTGTCTGCGTAGTCAGCAGTTTAAGGCAGCTGTCACGGAACCGGTTGCATTGACAGTCGACTCATCGAAAGTGAAAGCGGTGAACAGTGGTCCTAATATGACTAGCGCCCACTTTCAGCAAGTCAGTTAGGACTGTACATTACCTAATTAATATTCATGAGCCAGGCTGTGATATATAATATAATATAATATAATACAATATAATATAGCTTGCTTACCTAGGACCACACTTTCAATACATTGAAATGCTTCTTCTAATTAATATTGATGAGCCAGGCTGATTCATATTTAATAAAAATGTAATACTTGTATGCATTCTTTGCAACCTTTGTTATAATTATAAATATTTAAAGATTATAATTGATTAAAGTATATTATTGTTATTAATTTTTACTCTTAATAAAAGTATAATATTTGAATATTCATAATTCTAATATACATTTAATTGTAAATTATAATAAAATACAAGTGTTTGTAATCAACATTTCATTCAACACAGGTCATTGTGGATTTTATTTTATTTTTTCACTGAGCTTGTTGCAGTGCATTTGGGGATTGCATACTTACAACCACACCTATGATACCTTGAAATGCTTTTGGAATAGGGCTATTATATATTTTTTTTGCTTTAAAATTTAGTTTTAACTTGGATATCCAGAATTTGTTAGAAACGGCTCTTCAGGAATAAAGTGATTTGTCCTCCCAGGCCTCCAGATCTGCAGTATATCTCAAGCTAAATGGGTGATGTCTCACTGTGTCTTTGGATTTATCACCCCGAGCAGTGGAGTGAGATCATTCTCATTAGGACGGGGAGCTGCCTGCACCTTACGGCGATAAACCCACCATGTATACTGCTGATCCATCTCACCTCTACCACTTTTCAATTAGTGAGACTTTCAGAAGCAGAGATTAGCCCTCCACTGGGGTTCATACACACACGCACGCATACAACAGACGTTTTCTGGAGTAGTATCATCTTTTTCTTTATCTTTAGATTTTTCTAGCATGTTGAGGCATTAAAATATCTTGTTTCCCATGTGATAATTCAGTTTTCCATTCATTATATTGGCTTAAACAGAACGTTAGTTGTGTATTACGAGATTGGGAATGTCTGGTCTATTTTTAGACCCTGCGTTTGTATTTGTATGTATGTGAGTGCATACGAATTGCCCTCGAGCCCTGCAGTACTGGAAAGCAGCAAAAGGTCAGACCTGGGCGGCCAAACTGCTGCTGCCCAAAAAAGCAGACTGGACTTATTAATAGTTTGTTACACAACAGAGGCCTCTCCGCTCTAAAAAGAAAGAAAGAAAGAGAGACCTAATGGCTTTGACTTAAAACCTGTGAATGATGATGATAATGCTGCTGCAAGGTTATATGTGGTGAGGTCAAAGATTTGGATGCTCTTTTTGTGACTCTTCACATCTGGACTGTTCTGTAGATCAGTGAGTTGTGACCCGGAAATGGGATCAAATTTAATTGTATAATATAAAATAAGGAAATACAAAATATATATATATATATATATATTTTGTATTTCCTTATTTTATATTATACAATTAAATTTGATCCCATTTCCCATATATATATATAATAACAATGTAATTATTTCAATCAAATATATAAATCAGTGCATTACATTGCAGTGTAGTAGTACTGTTAACATTTTGTGACTGAAATGAATAAGTCCAAAGAGCTATTGGCCAGTTTACTTGAGTAGCATTAGTCTTGTGATGTTGGTAAATGCCTGGGGCTGGTAACAAATGGTCATAAGATCATAAGACAGATCTTCATATTTCCCATCCCTCATCTCACTGGTCTTGGATCAAATGACATGATCTCTTTGGAAGCTGCAGCTGTCAGTTTTACAATAGAGTTGTGCTGACTGCTAGTATAGTGACTCCTTGCTCAGTCAGAACATGCACCATGTCAACATGAAAGACCTTCATTGCTAATGTTTGGCGAAACTTTCAAACATATCATACTTCCTCAAACATTCAACTTTCTGGAGGAAAACGGTGCTCTAGCTTAACATGAGTAGTTCACAAATTCATTACATCAGATTACTCTATGATGAGCTAGCATTGGTCCATGGTTTTGTGTAGCCTTTGCCATTGTTAATGGTCTTTTTGGCAGAGACAGGCATGGCTGATTGTGTGAACTATGTGAAAGGATGCTGTCAGTCAGAAAGGCTTTCATATGCTTAATTGGTTTGGTGTAAATGGGCCATTAGATGCTATCTTTTTTTTTTTTTTCTAGCTTTTTTTTGCTCCAGTAAGTTGGCGTGAGCTGAGGCTGAAGTTTGTGTTTCAGAGAGGGCAGTGAGACAGCACAGCTTCAGTGAAGGACAGTGGGCCAAGATCCAATCTGGCAAACTCATTGAACATGTCCTTATCAAACCATAAAAATGTTGTTTACATTTTCAAGTTCCTTCCGCATTGTTACTGCCTGAGCAATGTGCTGATTGCTTATGGGTTAATTATGTAATTACTTTTATCATTTAATTATTAACATTTTAAAAATCTGAGTTTAAATAATTGATAAATAATTATACAATTGCGTGTATACACATATATATATATATATATATATATATATATATATATATATATATATATATACACAGTCACACACAATTTTTTACAAATATTTTTTTACCATTCTATTTTGTGCTACTAGTGGCACAGAAATGACACCTTCACCTTCAGCCCGAGTGTAAAAGTAACCAAAGTACATTGTGACTAAGCAACTCAATGTTTAAACGCTACACTAGGTTCTATTACATTTCCTTGTTGACTAATGGGTTATTGGTTTACAGTTAGTTACCATTACGTTTACAGTAAGTGCCATTTGAGTTCAGGGTCTCATCTGTGCAGTGCAACATTGCAACACAAATATTGTTCTAAGACTAAGTGCTTGTAGCATGGCGAAGATTAATATCTGCTTACAAGATTATTTCTGCCACAATTTCACTGTAACCGTAAGCGAGGTTGAGTTTGCATACCAGAACGTGAAAAAAAGCTCACACAATAGCACAAATCTAGCAAATGTTCCCAAAAGGATTATTCATGTAAAGCTCCTAAACATTTGCTTTGCACAACATGTTACAGGATATTAGGATATCTGTAAGTATTCTTTGGTTTGTTCTTATTCTTTATTATTATTATTAGTAATATGATTTATTATTATGATTATTGATATTATTTATGCCTTTGTACAACTAGATCTAGATTTGCTTGCCTAGGCACTCTGAACACGCTGTAAAGTGAAGAATAGCATCATGGCTATAAATATTAATTCCGATCCATTGTTTTATCACTGTGAAACAGCTTGCTCAGTCCCTCCGTCCACTAGCTCCGGGTTTAGCGACGGCCCCTATGGTCTGCACTGATCATCTGGATTCAGATGTCTTCTCTTTTGGCACACCTGCCCTTGAGCCAGCGGCAGGGGGTCTTTATCATGACTATAGCGCCTCTGTGGGAGACTCGGGAACTGCTGAATTATAGATGAAGATGGGCTTGTGTTCCAGGCAACCTTGAAGCAGGCATTGTGTGCAATAGAGGGCAGGTGGAAAAACTACTCGATTAGGGCTATTGTGCTGGTGCATGATTCCAGAGGCAAAGAGTTTCCAGAAAACATGCTCTTTGTTAGAACTGTGATTAATTTATTTTCGTTTTGTTAGATCAAGGACGATCCGTCTCTGCCAGCAGCTACATGTTTGTTTGACTCGAGAATCATCAAGTTCTCTGAAATTGAGGATGAAGTGTCTCGAATCTTCCTCTGGTTCCTCTGCCGAGTGTCCTGTCCTGGTGTCAGTGTCATCTTTGAGATTTAGGATGACTAGGATCCTGTCATCCTAACCCTCTGGAACAAGTTCAATTCAGCTAGAAAGCAGCTCTACAGAAGACAATAGTGTCATTATTCAGCTCAGTTCAAGTTTTGTTCTCATCCGATAGTATCAGCGCGGGTCAAATCAATATTACTGAATATTAAGTGTCCCCAACTAAGCAAGCCAATAGAACTCCATCAGGTGATTAGAAATGGAGAAAACAAACCATGGGAGAAACCAGGCTCAGTCGGGGAGGCAGTTCTCCTCTTGCCTAGATGAACATTTAGCCAGTCATTATTGCAAAATAAACCTTAAGAGAGTGATACAAGATCCTGATCATGCTGTCAGGGTTTATTTTGCAACAACGACCAGCTGACCCTTTGTATCGCGTATATTTGACATCTGTGGCCAAAGAGACCTCGAGCTTGCTGATGGTCTCCGAGTTCGTTTCCTGAAGTCAACAGCAATCTCCTCAGTCCTTCAATCATGCAGTTGAACTGTTTTCTTTGTGTATTGCTCACAGAGGAGGAGTTGAGGAAGCTCCGAGAGGAGATAAATGTCGACACCCTGAAGCAGGAGCTGGAGAAAGAGAAATTGAAAAGAGTCGATCTCGAGCAGAAAATGAATGAAATTCTCAGATCCAGGTATGGGAGGTGATGCTTTTCCACAGTATAGAAGTTTCCCACAACAACATTTGACACGTCTATAGTATATAACTTAATAAATAAATGTTCCTTTTTAGTTATTTCTATATTTATTTATTGTTAATACTTTCTAAACAATAAGTGTGCTTGGTCCAGACTAGAAGATTCACCACCTCCACCTCCACCTCCAAAGCCACAAGTCACTTCAGTCAATGGAACAGGTAAAGCTTAGTTTGTTCTCCTTATAGATCTATAGAGATCTTGAGACCCACTTACTTATGCATTCAATTGGAAATTGATATCTCTAATAGCAATACATCATCATAATCACTTTTGCCTGTTGCTGTTTTGACTCTAAGGGCGCATTCATTGTTAATTTATTGATTTTTCTTTCTTTAATTTTTCAACACTCTTTATCTCTTTAGTACTTTTTCTGTAGCACTGAGGCTGTTAGGTAGTTGCTGTCAAATATGTTGAATAATGGTTCACGCTTAGATTAATTTTTTTCTGCATTTGATCTTGTTTTATGCATTATTATTAGAAAATGTATAACTAAAGTCCAAGTATACTTCGATGTAATTTTTGTCATCAGGAGGGCCCGCGGACGTCTCGGCACACCGTCCTTGTGCAGCCCAATTTTTGTTTCTGCTCGGACAGTTCACATATAACATTGCATGTGCACTTGAGCACTTGAATACAAAGTCTTTTTAACATGTTTCCATGCTCACGGCCAAATGAGTATCCTTCGAAAGGCGAAATGCGGATTATTTTCGGGCCTTAAGCAAGCCTTATTTCTTAATAACAAAAAAGATATGCATTACATCGTAATCTGGGATGTGTTTTGCACAAAAATGCAGCTTTTATTGGTGAATGCATAATAATTAGTGGGCCAAAACATGATTACATGCAGTCTAGTCCTAAATAAAATGTTTTTGTGTTTTATGTGGTTTTGAGTAACACATTTGGCTTTACCTTTGCTATTTGTGTTCTCATATGGAGATGGTTTGGATGTGCGTTGTGTAATTACTAGCGGCGGGCACACAGTCCCTCATTATGAATAATCCGGATTCATCAACATTAGAACGAGAAGAATAAATTGAATTGGACACGCACCTGTCCTGCCTGAAATTGTGTGTGGCAATTTTGTTCTGTGCGCTAAGCAACACTTTATTAGTGATTGAGAACCAGTGCCCTTATTTTGAAGTTCATTTGAGGAACACGATTATAGTTTATCCATCGCTTCAACTGATTGATAGCGGATTTTTAGCTTTTGTCTTTCATGCTTCAGATATTTTGTTATATCACCGGTCATTCTTTTATTATTTTGTCAACTGCAATTCATGTAGAAGAGGAGTTGTTGTTTTTTTCATTTCACCTATAATTAAACATCCCTTGAAATGGCTGATTCTCATTTGTAATAATGCACAATAGAATTCTGAGAATATTACAGCCCTTTTTATGTTTTATGTTTATATTGTGAATCTATTAAATGTCTGCAATGCTGCATTGAAGTGTTGTGCTGTTTTTGAACTGATAGGGGACAAACAGAAGGATACCTTAAGATCCCGGCTGTGGAAATGGCTCTATGAGCGCTTTGGTGTTTATATCGAAGACTTCCGCTTTCAGCCTGAGGAGAATACAGTCGAGACTGAGGAACCACTAAGTGCTAAAAGGTGACCAGCTCAAATAAAGCCTCGTTTAGTTTGTATCGATTAATAATTTACAGGTTTTGAAGGGAGGTCGAACAGAGAACTGCTCAAGCCATGGGTCATTCCTGTTACGCAGTACCTTTTGAACTCTGTAAACCCTGGTCAGACTCTGGTCAACTATACTAAAACCTTTAAAAGTTACTTAAGTATTTAAAAGTATAAAATTATACATGTAATATAATAGATATTTTTATATTTTTTCCAGATATATACAATATATTTTATGTATATGTACTATTTTGATCACAGGAATAAATTACAGTTTAAAATATATTAAAATAGAAAACAGTCATTTTAAATTGTCATAATATTAACATTTAAAAAATCTTACTGACCCCAAACTTTTGAACTTATATTATATTATATTATATTATATTATATTATATTATATTATATTATATTATATTATATTATATTATATAAACTTTATTTTGGATGCAATTAATCGTTGGCCAGCCCTAATATTTATAATATTTTTTTCTGCTGGTTTTCCATTAACTTTTTTGTTTTTGTTTGTTTAACTTGCAAAAGACTTTCATAAATTGCCAGTTTTTGTCATGGAAAAATGGCAATATCCACTAAAACCAAAGTAAATTTGATAATTTCATTATTTATAGTTCAGCTCTGTTCAGTTAATTGCATAATTAACATGATTTACCTCTTTAAAGTTAAGTTTCATATTTATCCAATATATTCAAGTATACTTGAAAACATGAAAATGTACTGACTGCATAATAGGAATGACCTGGATGTAATTGAATGCTAGGTGTGATTAAAAACCCATTTTGGAATCAGGCTAATTTTTTTGTTTGTTTTTTTTATACCTGTTTTTATTGTATATGTGCTGGATGGGACATTGAACTGGATGTCTTTTATATGCAGTCTCAATTTTCATGCTATTTCTGGCTTTATAATTTCACCCTCCCAACGGATCTCATTAAATAATTAATTTTCTTTTCTCCTCTGTGCAGATTAACTGAAAATATGAGACGACTCAGTAAGTGTTTTCATATTGCAGCCCAAATAAAAAACCCTCCAAGCCATAAACGCTAAATATTTTAATGGATTGCAGCCCCGTTTTAATTTTCATCACCTCTGCTGTGTCACGGGCATGAAACTGACTGTGTTCTGGTCTGTGTGTTGCGTGTGTGTTTTCAGAACGGGGTGCTAAGCCTGTAACTAACTTCATGAGGAACCTCTCTGCCTTATCCAGCTGGCACTCT
Source organism: Rutilus rutilus (assembly GCF_951802725.1). Taxonomy (NCBI): domain Eukaryota; kingdom Metazoa; phylum Chordata; class Actinopteri; order Cypriniformes; family Leuciscidae; genus Rutilus; species Rutilus rutilus. Next base: position 14,713,082 of record NC_140233.1, read on the forward strand.
GTCTACACGTCAGCCATCGCCTTTATTGTGAGCACAGCCCACCACCCACACAAATCCCTCAAACACCATTCATCACTGTTTATCATGTTTATGTAGCCTCCCAGTCCAAAGTGTCTGTTTTACTACCATAATTAAAACAAATAAAGCTCATTGTTGTTTGCATACCACCAGATTTGAAAAAGCCCCACCTCAGGTTAAACTAATCAGTTACACGGTTTAATGTTTATTAGGTCGGTGTGATAAAAGTTGGCAGATCTTAAAATACTAAAATGTAGATAAATAGTGCCACCACGTGTTTCTGTATGGTGGCTGACATGATTTCAACACTGCCAGAAACACGCCTGACATGCCATCCTTCATTTTAATGCCTTCTTCCCTCTCATCTTTTCCACAGATCTATATGAATGCTGCCTGGCATGGCTGGGTTATCCCCATGTTTCTATTTTTAGCCATTCTGCGGTTGTCCTTGAATTACCTCATTGCAAAGTACGTCCGACATAATCTATCACTGGTTCAATTCACAACTAGTTCACAAACCCATGTGCTGGTTGCATGACATGGGATCTGACCCATAATTAGATATCCCTTTAACTAACCTATTATTTAGCATAGAAAATAATTAAATGTTACCTTTAAATCCTATTTTTTTTTTAAATATGGTATAAAACATTTTTCTTGCATACTAAAACAGTTCTGCGTGTATCTTTTCAGGGGTTGGAGGATACAGTGGAGTATTGTGCCTGAGGTGTCCGAACCGATAGTAAGTATTAGCCTCATTTTAATTTATTAACATCAGTAAGTTGCTAAATATAAATGCTTGATTAAAAGCCTTAATGGTTCATTTGTGCTCTTCTTTTTATTAGGAGCCTCCAAAGGAAGATCTCACTGTCTCAGAGAAGTTCCAGTTAGTGTTGGATGTTGCACAGAAAGCACAGGTAAGTGATTTGTGACTTTGTTCCAGCTGTGGTGGTGTAACGCCGACACCTTTCATTTTGCTTCACACATAAAGCTGTTGACGCACAAGTGACGTCTTTTCACAGAATCTATTTGGAAAGATGTCAGACGTATTGGAAAAAATCAAGAAGTGAGTATGTTAGATATTGAATTGTGGGACCGGCCGGTATAACAGTATATACTGTGTAATGGTTCAGATGCCATTTGGTTCTGCATTTATTTATTTTTTTAAATAAATATAAATAAATAAAAATAATAACTTGTGTATTAACAGTACATTTATTATATTCAAGTTTCAAATAAATAAATAAATAAATAATTTTATGATTATTATTATTATTATTTATTTATTTATTTATTTATTTATTTTTATTTTTTTTAGTACTATTGTGAGAGAGTTGATGATATAAAATTAATGGTGCAATGATTTTGATTTCTTTTTTTGGTAGTACTTCCCTGTTTAAGTATGTTTTATTGTATAAATGTATATTTGCATACATGTATGCATAATATTTATGTTCTGTATATAATTGCATTGCAGTCTGTTCATGTGGGTGCAGCCTGAAATCACACAGAAACTGTATGTTGGTTTGTGGATGGCGTTCATCACTTCCTGTTTGCTGCCATATAAACTCTTAGGCTTCATGATTGGTAAGAAATTCTGTTTGACATGCAACAATACTTTGAATGTGCTTTTTTTTTGTCTCAAGTCTATAATTTATTTATTTGTGGTTATTTCAGGGTTCTATGCTGGCATCAAATTCTTCATCATTGACTTTATCTTCAAAAGCTGTCCAAAACTGAGGGACAAGTACGACACACCCTACATTGTATGGGCCAATTTACCCACAGACCCGCAGCTCAAAGAGCGTAACAACGCCACACTGAGCAGACGGGTGAGTGAACTGTTCGCGTGCGCAACCTCATTGTTCCGGTTTCAAAAAGCTTATAAAATATTAATCCTGATTCCTATTTGTCTCTTTATGAGGAGGAACTTGTCAGTTATGACTGAAAATGAGCAATAGTTTCCTCTTTTTAGTTAGTAGCCTTTATTTAACCAAAATAAAACTCTTGTTGGCAAAAAGATTATATTATATTATATTATATTATATTATATTATATTATATTATAAGATTGACCTGGCCAAGCTGTCAAAAAGAACATTAATTATAATATAGTCATTACATTACATCTCCATCTTAGCCAGGTCACTCTTGAATAAGAGTTGTATCTTGGTGCTAATAACATCTTAAAATCAGTTAAATATCATTTAAAATGAAAAAAAAAAATAATAAAAAAAATAAACTAAAACAAAGAAATAAACACAAAATGGAGGACAGATCAAAACAGTGTCTACAAGATGGTTAAACATGAATTCAGCCAATGGAGGATATGTAATTCCTCTTTTTCATTAATAAATGGCAGGATTTTGGTTTGTGTGATGGTCTGTCACATGTTTATTCTGTTATTTTTCCTCTCTCAGCTGTCTGGGTTCGAAAAGGTAGGGATCTAGTGTGGCCTTTGGTTTGACAACAGTGCCTGTGTTTGCCACCAATGGCTGGTCCTGCGTGTGTGTGTGTGTGCGTTTTATGTGTGTGTGTGTGTGTCAGGAATATGCAGTATGACACTGACAATGTCTGCCGATATTTGGATCAAAAACTGTCTTTTTAAAAATGCATCTTACTAATTTGCACAAAACGTATATGAACAAGATTGTAAAAAGTACCAGGATGTTTTTGATCTATCATCATCAGACAAGGTGATAGTGTAGAAATACTGTGTGAGTGTGTGTGTGTGTGTGTGTGTGTGTGTGACATGCAAGGTTTATCTGAGAGGTTCTCTGCTGCTCTATACTATAGTTTAGTGTAGAATAATGGGCTTAATAGTATTTTGAAGCAGTGACCACATTAGAGCAGTCAAGCTTTTACATATTTTAGCAACAAATTACACTTTATGGAGACATTTGTTGAGAATTAGAAGGAAACTCATCCTTTTCTATTTATGCACGACTTACAGTACAGTTTTTTTCATATGATTACATAAATGCCTTGTGTAGGTGGCTAGAAATTCTGAAAAGCTTGGCTCTTCTGGTGTCGCCACTTTGTAGTGTTTACTTTTCAAAGCTAGGTTACAATTACCTCTCAGAAAATGGAGGTAAAGTGATGATCAGATGAATTACATTAAAAATTTAATTATATATGCATATATTTACTTTCAAAATGGTTGTTATTTGAAAATGTTGCATATTATGCAATTGTATGACTATAGGATTCGAGTTTTTGTCATGTTTGAGCAGTGGCCTCAAAGTGGCTACATTTACAGTAGTCAGTTGTGTCAATTACCGTATTCAACATTTCTTTTGCGGATATGTTGTATTTGCAGACGTACTCTCTATGCACGAAGAAGCAGTTTTCTGCAAATATAAGGTTTCTTCAACTGTGGCCACTTGCCATGTGGAAAAAATAAAATCCCTTAACATACACTTTTCTCAAACTCAAAAGTGATTTATATAATTTGTCTACTAACAAAAGTAGAAGTACATGATTCAAATGAGGAAAAACACTGAAAATAAATAGTTTTCACACAATAGATATTAAAATTTGACTTGTTTTACTTACTGTTTATATTATCATAGTTTTTATTTATTTTTTAGATGTGTATAGATTTAATTTCTTTAAATGATAAACCTCTATAACAACAATAAATTAATGATAAATAATGAAACATAGTATAAACAAAGTGAAAAACCTATTACAGTAACAATATGTATTGTTGTTATTCTTAGTTATGTATGTTTTAAATGAAGAATCTTTATTATTAGTATCATCATCATTAAAAATAGGATGGCATAAAATAAGAGTGCATGTGTATAGTTTTATTATATACATCTATAATAAGACAATTGGATGTTTTATTGTTATCAATTTTATTATTAATATTGATTTGTATAACCTAAACGATAAAATCTAGTCATAAGACATTAGAAAGTATCAAAAATAGCTCATGATGGCATTGAAAATTTGTCAAATTGTGAATAGAATATTTATTAATTCATTTTAAAGTGTATATGTATGTTTAACAAATAGCTCTTCTGCTAATTTTAATATAAATCAACTCCCAACACTTAAAAGTGCCCGTAGTTGAAGAAATGCCCATGAACATTGATCAGATGACATCTGTCTTGCTCAGTCCCAAACTCTAACACATTCTGTAAATAAATGAATACCTTGGTAATATGGTAGTATGTTGGTGAGTGGTAATACCTATGATAAGTGGCTGTTTAACTCCGGCTTTGAGCTTTGCACTAGTCCTCAGCAGCACCCTCCTCCAGGCATCCCTCGCTACTGTTTGGCATCCAACCCAGAGAACCGAGTCTGTCACCAGGAGTCCACATGCAGCTGAGCCACTGACCCATCATTCACTGTGCTATAGGTCAACACTGCTGCTTGGCTCAATGGCATTCACTGGTTTTATGACAATTGACAAGCTTCCCCCACATGGGTGCTGTTTTTGGGGCCCTCAAGTGCTGATCTAGGATTAATTCTGTTCTTTATCTGGTGAGGAGGTAAAAGATAGCATTGATCCTTCATTGGCACACAGGAACCTGGGGCTTTATTTACACATCCTGCTCCTAAATTAATCATTTTGCTTGTTCCCCGTAGCAGATCCAGCCAACGGTAGCACGTGGCGCTCAATCGGCTGGGATGTCATGCGGGATTGGTCGTGAGGAGGAAAGCGGACGGGCTTACAACACCAAGAGAGGCCCGTTTCATGAAGTCTTCAACTTGTCTGAAAATGAGCGCCCCCTTCCAGGTGGGAAGGGGAAACTGCGGTAGCCTTTGAACATTTCATATGTACTTTGTTGTGTCTTTAATTGTAAAAGAATGTTTGATTTGATTCACAGTGTGTGAGAACGGATGGCGATGTTGCTTGATCAACAGGGACAGGAAAATGCCGACTGACTACATCCGCAATGGTGTCCTCTACGTCACAGAGAAGTATGCATGCATGTATTTTTGCATTAAATGGCAATATTTACCAATTGCATTTACTCTGAACAAAGTTGTAAATGTTTTGTCATATTTTAGGCACAAGAGTTGCATGAGAGAATTGCAAGGCCCACTGCAGTCCTTCATGATAAAACTGTGTTTTGTGTTTTTAGTTACCTGTGTTTCGAGAGTTCCAGTTCCCGGGCAACCTCCTCGAAAAAAAATAAAGTCATCAAGCTCCACGAGATCACAGATATTCAGAAGGTCTGCCAAATGTTTTGTGGATGATTAACAATTTTTTCTTGAGTGCGTGTTCTAACTGGATTCTCCACACATGTTAACAGTACAAGGTGTTGTCAGTATTGCCTGGATCTGGGATGGGGATCTCGATTACAACGCCATCCACTCTAAAGGTAAGTGGCCAGCAGCCAATGTACAAAATATCAGAGAGCGTATGTGTATATATATGAGATGCACCGATACTAAGTTTCTCCACCGATACCAATAGCCGATTATTCAGAATTATATCTGCTGATACCGATTCTTTGATTTTCTTAAGGGGAAAAAATCTCTCCCAAATAATGCTGCAAACTATACTGAGAACCCTCTCATTTGGTACATTACTATTTTATCAGAGGTTAAAATTAACAACAGAGCTCAAACGATTATTTTCAACTGCTATTTATTTTCAGATATAATAAATGCTTAAATAAAAACTGAAATGTTTAGTTTTCATAAACTCTTATGAATTTATTGGAGCATACATATACAATTAACCTTAAATAAGCTCTTCTCTAGTGAATTTTTATTTTATTTTATTTTTTTATAGCTAACTAATGAATATCGAATAACTTTCCTGAGGTAAATGCAAGGTTGAGCAACATTGTTCACAAGCTGTTTTATTGACGTATCTCCGCGGTTTAAACCGATTGATCGATTACATTAAACATGATTCATTTCGGTAAGATGTACTGTATCTTTCAACATACCTTCATGCATGTTTTTTCGTACTATAACTTGTATTTTGGCTGCCGCTTGATCGGGGGCACTACAGCACTCTGTAACATCACATTTAAGAGTATCACCATTTATTGTTTGAATTTCGTGACTCCACTAACTTTTTAAAATGGACAGAATTTGAAAGCTGAGACTTTTTCTTATTAGAAGTAACAAAACACAAAGCTCTTTGCAATTATTGGATGGGATGTGCGCTACATATACTGTTTTGTATAGGGGAAAAAACTGCAGACATGGCAACCCCGGCGTGAACTACGGTGATTCATAGGGTCAAATGGAGTCTGCTTTTGTCACTTTTTTTGTTGTCTCGTTAACTTGCCCTAAATTCAACAAAACATTTTCTTCACACACTGCAGAATTCAGTCAGAACTAAACCCTGGTATTTTCAGTGGTGACTAATCAAAATGCCTCTGATTGGCCATTGCATTCATAAGCTTAACAGAAGCACGTGCGATTGGTTATAATGCTCAATGCCAAAAATATGTAAAAAGAAATCTGATGCAACATGCGATCTCAATGTAATACCAGAATCTACACTTTTCATTAGATCTGTCATAAAACTTTCATTAAAGGGATAGTTCACCCAAACATGAAAATTAGCCCATGATTTACTCACCCTGAAGCCATCCTAGGTGTTTATTACATTCTTCTTTCAGTCGAATACAATCGGAGTTATATTGAAAAATGTCCCGTCTCTTCCAAGCTTTATAATAGGAGTCAATGGGTATATTTTTTTGGAAGTCCATCAACGCTCATCCATCCATCCATCCATGATAAAAGTGCTCGACACGGCTCTGGCAGGTTAATAAAGGCCTTCTGAAGTGAAGTAAAGTAAAGGGTTACTCTTTTGGCATAAGTCGACTTGCGTACGGCCGTCTGCCAGAAGCTAGTTATTTTAGTTGATAAAGTTTTAAATATGTATCATTTTCTTACACGAACACATTGCTTCACTTCAGAAGGCCTTTATTAACCCGCCAGAGCTGTGTCGAGCACTTTTATAATGGATGGATGGATGGATGCGCTTTGAAGGAATATATACCCATTGACTCCCATTACAAAGCTTGGAAGAGCCAGGACAATTTTTTAATATAACCCCCGATTTGTATTCATCTGAAAGAAGAATGTCATATACACTTAGGATGGCTTCAGGGTGAGTAAATTATGGGCTAATTTTCATTTTTGGGTGAACTATCCCTTTAAGTCTGTCACGATAAAAGTGACATGAAAATTATTTACATTAGTATTTTGCCCCCTTATCTTGAATTTGGGGGGCATTTTTGTTCGTTTTCATGGTATTTTTGCCCAAAGCCACCATTTATTTCCACCCCTGTTTTTTTAAGTTGAAAACAGTTGTGCTGCTCATTATTTTAGTGTAAACGTGATAAAAAAAAATTCAGATCTTTAAAGTATAGAAATTTCAAACAAACAGCAAATATTTGGAATGGCATTTTTTTTCTGGTGTGTGTGTATTCTATAAATAATATACATGTATTGTTTACATACTAAAACACATGTATATACTACTGTGCATGTGTAGGCTAAATATTGTAATTGGTATCGTTGCACACAGGTTTAATTAAAAATAAATAAATAAAGTTGTAAAGCTACCTGTATAACTTTTTTTTCCTTTTTTTTCAGTATTATTACTTCTAATTTATAATAACTATTTCCTCTTTATAATAGTAGGATATTAAGGTGAAATGTTTCAAGGTTGTTTACACAGTTCAATTCCACCCTCTCACCCTGCTAGGTTTCTTTGTTCATTGTATTCTCTGGCTCCAAACCATGGCACCACAGTGAGCACCAGAGGCAGCTGTTTACCACTGTAGCTAGGTAACAAAGAAGGTGCCAAAAAAGGAAAAGCTAGTAGGCTAATTGTTTAGCTTGCACACTGACTGAAATAACTGAATGTGAAATGCTTGCTGTATTTATAGCACTGGTTATATTATATGATACGTTACCATCTAAAAGCTGCATTTTGCCAGATTTCTAATCAGGCACCAAACCGAGTGTCCATTACATGTTCTTTCAGCCAATAGAATCGCTTCTACACTGGATCGCTTTCATACCAACTGCGATTCATACTGCAAAACTTTCTGTGATGTCAAATGGACCAAAATCACTAGTGTGAAAAGCACACTAACTTTTTTATGCCTCTTCCGCAGCCTCTAGTGTTTGGTGCCATGATTCATCGGGACGAGGCCTTCGATGCCATCAACACTCAGTACATGAAGATCATAAATTCCACAGCAGCTACCACAGTCACAAGCCCAGAGACATAGCTGGATCAACATATGACATAAGGTAGTCCATAAGGCAGCCCTAACCTTAATGTAGCACTATCCTAACCGCTATATGGAGAAGATGGCTTCCGGAAGTTGTCCGCCCAATCTCCAACCCAAAAAGATGGATTTGAGGAGAAGAAACTGCAAAAAAATTAATAATTTCATATTCTCTTTTAAATGACATGTGAGTATTAGGAAGGGGTGTTTTATATAATGTTCTCTCAAATGGCGTACTATCTTACACAAGTGTTTGTCAGGATGGGTCTTATTTTATAAGGTTAGGGGTTGGTTGTGCTTCTTACTTGTTTGTCCTGTGTCCTACAACAGCGAAATGCCACTTCAGAACAGGAGCTGGTACTCCTTTGTGTCTCTCGGAGGGCTCTGTGTGATCCGTGTGTAGTCAGACCATATAACCTTCTCTGAGCTTACCGCCATTTTCACTTAATTGCATCACCGCTGGCCTTGCACAAAGAAACAGCACTTAGTGTTGCTGAGAGCTTTTAGATGTGATTTAGAGGGAAAAGGAACAGACTTAACCGTCAACCGAAATCCATACGCGCAAAGCAGCTCCCAACTGCCGACCACACCGTTCCTTGGGACGCGCCAACGTTCTCATTAGTGACACTTGTATTAACTTATGACAAAAAAACGACCTCATTTTAAAGGAATGGTTCACATATTAACCCAGAAGGGAGATATTTAGGCAGAATGTCCAAGCTGCTCCTTTCACCCAAATAGGAAAAATTCTGTCAACATTTACTCACTCTCATGTTGTTTCAAACCCATATGATTTGCTCCTGTGGGATGCAGTAGAAGATATTTTGAAGAATTTCTACAGTTAAAGTCAAAGGGGTCCAAAACAACTGACTTTCATTTTATGGAGAGAGAGAGGAAAAAAAAGGTTTGAAAATATCTCCTATTGTGTTCCACATAAAAAGCCATACAGGTTTGAAACAACATTATGTTGATTAAATATTAAAATACTTCTTGGCTGAACTATCCTCATTCTGGTCTGTATCAGGGTGCTTTTTTGTTTGTTTTTTGATTTTACTTAAAGCACAAAAATATCACCAGTCTTACTCATTAAATGAATGTGCACAAATAAAAGACTGTTCAAACTAAGCAGGAATTAGCTGGTAATGTTAATATATTAATTCTCTTTCCTCGTCATTGAGCCCTGAGATTATTGAAGTATTAAGGCCTTTTGAATATGGTTAGTTAAATGTCTTCATTTAATAATATTGTACCCCCAAAAAAGATCTGATTATTGAAGCAACCACAGGCTAATTTCTCTATGTATGTCATATGTTATGATTCTTCTAAAAGTGTGCATAGGGAACTCCAAATGAACTACTAATTTGTTTTACTCATTCATAACATTTCTATTTGTTTTACTCATTCATAGCATCTCTATTTGTAACTTTTGACTATGCAGATTTTTACAGCTCGGTTTGGATTAAAAGCAGGTCTTTTCTTTCTTTAGAGAAGAGGGTCTTACAGTATGTCACGGTTTTCTGGTTTATTTGTCCCCAACACTTTTTCTTTCTTTCTTTTTTTGCTCTTTTAATATTTACGCGTTTCAAAATGTGTTGTGCTAAATTGCCTTTTATTCTTTTGTTTTATCCGTTCAAGCCTTGTTTCTCACCTGCCTTATTCTGCCTTATTTATTTTTTTTCAAACCATTTGCCACTTAAAATTTTCTTTCTTCAAATCATTTTGAGTCAGTATATGCCTGTTGGAGTTAGACTCTGGACTCCTTGGATGCTGTTTGTTTACCATAGATTTTTATATGGCACTTTTGGGCTTAATAAATATATGGCCACTTATATAGTGAAAGATAATTTAGGTAGAATAACTATGATGGTAATATTGTCTGTGCAGAAGTATGTATTTGTGAAAACTCATGAATAGTGCACCTTGGTTTTATTAATTTCATCTTTTAACATTGTTCTAAAAATCAAATTCCATTATTGATTTTTGAAGTGGAAAAATTGACCACCAATGATTGTCATTTGCCAAATAAATATGTATTGTTGTTTGCGCTCTGTTTCTGCCCCAGAACAGTTTCGTTTACAGACATTTGTGTTCCACAATGGACTAGTTTGATCCCTGGAGCAATGGGGGCATGACAATTAGCCATGGTTGCCTGTAGTGAATGTTGAAGGAGCTGGAAAATCATAGTTTTTAAATGCCTTGTTGAAACATTTTATTCTTTTATTTTGCATTCTACCATATTCTTCATCCAGCTTTAAAAAAAAAATGGATTATTGTTCCCTGGAAGTCATTGGCTATAGCATGAAAGGGTGTTTTTGTATTATTTCACTCAGTGTATTACTCTGTTCAATCGTTTTACATTTCCGTCAAGTATCCGTTTAGTTGGTTGTATAGCACACAGTTGCCGCAATGGCATTTACATTGGTACGACCGCCCAGCAACTGGGTTTAATAGACTTTGCAGAGAAACAACCACCGTAAATTGGAGTCTAACTACTCAGAGACTTGAGTAAATCTGATGTGCTGAATGTGACTGGATGTTTGTTTATCAAACATTTGTATTTACACTGGATGTACATGTCTGGTAAACTCTTTCCTGCTTTCCTCTGATTAGTCTTCATTGGAGAAGAAATAAACTCGGAGTTCTTTGTAACCTTTATTGTTTGTTTTCTTTTTTTTCCACCTGTGGAGATGCCAAATAGCATTATAGAATGAATGAGACAAATGTCAGTTCTAATATATCAGAGTGCCCACAGATAGTGTGATGTTTCACTAGAAGGCACCACACGAATCGTAACCTTGATTAGAGGGCTCCGCTACTTTGTCTTTCTAATGTTCCTCGTTTTGTTTTGGAGGTCTCCTACAAGAGGTTTACATTCATCTAAGGTCAAAATCACTATAATTTGCTTAAGATATACATTGCACATCACCTCATTTCTCAAAGAGCCTGAAAACAGTTAGTTCGAGGGTTTGGTCTCTCTAAACCCCTCCTTTCTGAGAGCCTACTCTGCTCTGATTGGTCAGATGGCCTAGTCTGTTGTGTCGCTAACAGCGTGTCGGAAACAAAACGGCCATTACCATATCTGAATTTCAGCTCTGGAGGCTTCCTCACCACTTGTATACACTGTGATACAGACGACGATGGCGTTGGTTTTACCGTATCAGTTGAAGCCCATGCAAAGTGGATTTGCTTTCTTAGCACAGAAAACGGTGTCTTCTCGACATGTCGACGACACGCATCAAACTCTTCCAGGCCTCAGCTACAACTACGGTGTTTGAGGGCGAGTCAAAGTAGAATTGTAGCGAATCAATGAATTGTAGCGATTCACTTTCTTGTGAATTTGTTACAAATCTACATGGGTTTGTAACAGGAAGTGAGACGGGAATTGCTGGCACTCGTTTCAGCAGTTTAGAATCGATTCCTTCTTTTAGGAGACAATAACTTTTTATATGTTCTGCACTCATGCAACTTCACTGCATGAAATGTACTATTCGAAAAAGCATAATAGAGGCATTTTAAGCATATTGTTCAAACAGAGAATTTGATATGTGGATCACATGCAGTAGTGTGGGGAAGCATATACAAGGATATTTAGGCCCAATCCCAATTCTATTTTATACCCCTTCACCTACCCCTAACCCTTCGCCTACCCCTAACCCTTGCCCCTTGAAACAGAGTGCCAAGGCGTAGGGGTGAAAATATTCCCCTAAGAAATGGGACACCACTACTACACCGTTTCATTATACGTCGTCGCTATATATAGCGCCTACGTCACAGGAAATGCGCCAATGTTTATCACAAACTTCCAAGATGCCGTCGTCAGCTGTAGTCTTGCGTGAGTTACAGCTATTTTTTGCATTTTTCTTCTGAAGTTCGCAGAAAACAACGGAGATGACGATATCTTCGACGCCTAAAGGCCTCATTATACTTCTGCGTCGGACCTACGCCGGAGCCTATACGCCGTAGGCAACGTGTTGGTTTTAATTTATACTTCTGTGTCGTTGTCCGCGTTGACGCGTACCTAGGAAGCGTGTGAAACCCCGAGGGAGGGGTTCTGGCAGACCAATCACAGCGCTTGTGTCCGCGTAGAATTGACGCGTTGTTACATTTTTGGAGAGGTGCACGTCAGGGTACGCCGTAGGGTACGCGCGCTACACACAGCCTACGACGTAGCTACGGCGGCAGTTCGACGCAGAAGCATAAAACAGGCTTAATGCTGCCGCGTTCACACCAAACGTGAATAGAGCATCTGGCGCGAGTGATTTCAATGTTAAGACGCATTTAAGCGCGTCTGGAGGTCTTGCGGCGCGAATGAGACGTTTAGCGCGGCGCGGTGGACGCGAATTCGCCTCATTCGCGCGTCCACGTCGCTTCAAACTGCTTTTTACACGCGTCATATTGTTAACGAACTTTAGCGTTTTTTTGCAACCGTTTCTTTGAAGAACATGACCGTAAATATGAACACAAGATTGAATGTGACAAAGAAAATGATTATTGGCAGTCATGTTGCCTCTGTAGCCGGTGTATGCAGGTACATTTTTCATACCCCTTCGTTTGAAGTGTGGTCCCGAAAAATCTTCGTTTCAAGGGCTATCTGGCCCTTCCCCTTACCCCTACCCCTCCAACCAAAAGAGAATTGAGACAACCCTACCCCTTCACGGGAACGCGCAAAACAGAGGGGTAGGGCCAAGGGGTAGGGGCAAGGGGTGAATTGGGATTGAGCCTTAATAGCTTCTTTTCAACTGAAAGGGAGATGTAATAAAATAAAAAAACGAATTACATCTCACTACAAATACATTTAGGTCAGGGGTGTCCAAAGTCGGTTCTGGGGGGCCACTGTCCTGCAGACTTCCAGCTTGCTTCAACACTCCTGCCTGGAAGTTTCTAGAATGCCTAGTAAGACCTTGATTCGCTGCTTTAGGTGTGTTTAACTGGGGTTGGAGAGTTAAAACTTTGCAGGACAGTGGCCCTCCAGAAGCAGGATTGGACACCCCTGATTAAATGTGTGCGAGAAAGAATTTCACATTGTTTTACACAAACATCAGAAACCCGTGGTCTGGTTTGGTCTTAGAACTCAAAGTACACTTCGAAATGTAATGAGAAAAGCACTTAAAAACATCCGTTGCTCTTAAGGTGTGGTCACATTTAACGTTGATAATTCGTTAATTACAATAGGAATCCACCCAATCAGGAATTTAATTTGTGAGTGAAGGATTTCCCCACGCAGATTTCGCAGTGGGTTCAGGTTGGCCATGCAAATTTGCAAACTGAAAGCTGATTGGTTTAGCTTCTGTGTGAGCAGTGTTTTCATACTATACTACATTGGCAATAGAAATTTCGCTAATGTGACCACAACTTTAGATGAAAGCTTGCAGATCTTCAAGCAATTTGTCATTAATATAAATAAACAGAGTCTAAAAGAACATTTCCAACCAGTTTGCCTGTTATAAATGCATGAATCAGCTGAATGAGAAAGGAGAACTCCAGTCATAGATCGATTGTTTTATAGCTCTTCATTAAAACTTGCTATTGATTGATTCAATGCAGACTAATTGCATGTATTGGGGGATGTTTTCCAATACGGTTCTTCAGAAAGTGCTGGAGGGCTATTAATACTAGCTGTAGTTCCTGGCAGTCCAGAGGGATACTTGTGAGGCTGGATACAGTTTCAGCTGCATCTGAGGGTCAAACATCTGTGTCTCCCAGTACTGTTACTGAGAAGATTGAGAAATGATGCACACAATGTTCAGCTGTATCGCATACGTCTACATACCAGCTACAGTGTCAGATTTATTACTGAGATACTTAATGGTTCATGGCCGCACTGCTGATTCAGAAATTGTCGAGGAATTATGTTTGCATTCTTTTTTATTTAATTTTGTTCAGAGCATTCACACACTTTGTCATTTAAGTCATTTTTTGAAATATTTGTTGTCCAGTTTTACTCTAAACAGAAATTAACACTTAATGTAGCCTATGTATAATTGTGTAACAGATTTTAAAAAATCGGCTTTTTATTTTATCACTCATTTCTTTAAGTAAAACTGTAGAAAAGATTTAGTATGTAGCCTATAGCTATATAATTATATAGCAGCTTTCAAAAAAATGATATATCACTCAGTAATTCTCTTTTTTTCAGTTTTACTGTCAAGAAACTATTAGTAATATATATTTAACATTTATTTTGAAACATACGTTTCTGCGTAATGCTTCATCCACACCACTAGGTGCCACTATAAGCCCAAAACGACTGCATAGTGCAACAAAAAATACTGAATGCATTTTTTTAAGGGTCGTTTTTGCAACAAGAAAAATAACATTAGGAATCATTTTCATTATAAAAACTCACTTTTATCTCAATTATGATTTTGCCTCAGAAATGAGAGGAACGTAAACCTCCAATAAACCTCAAATAAAATGACATTTGAGAATTTCCTTTGTTCACTCACATTTAAAACTGACCCTTTCATGTTGAGCAGGACACAGTTCAGGGCTTCCTTCCTTCCAGCAGATCCGATCGCAGCTGTAGACGGCAGACGTCGTGTGTCTGAGGCTAAAAAGGGCAAGTCTTAATCAAGCACTGTAATCATAATCCGGAAAGAGTCAGGAGAGGAACAGAGCATGCAGCAGAGATACCTTCCAATATCCCGGATCTCCAGTCTCGGGTTTCACCACCACCACCCCTTGCCTCATGCCATGGTCGCCTATCAGCGAAAACATGGTCATCAAACTCAACTGACACCCTGCTAAAACTGGTGACCATCAAACCCCAAGAACTGGCGCAATGCCTAGCAGTCGTATTCACTTTCTATGGAGGAAGCCTTGATCTGCATCAGCGTAAGGTGTTGAAGTCAGCAGCAACTTAGCACTGTTTCACACTATGAACCTGCTGAGCTTCAGTAGCAGGTGTTTCTTAGCTTGTTTTGACACGGCCATTTTTCACCTTAAATGTAGTAATTAGGTGTTGTTGCAAACCATCTATCATGCTCCATTTAGGTCACATTAGAATAACTACATGAAAATGGGTTAATAATGTTTAAGAAAATTATAATTTAATAGAACATCTCTCAGCAGCCTTCAACCTATCATATGAAGCTATCAATCATCACGCATAAATCAGTCTGTCTCACATCTGACTGAGAGGACAGATATATTAGCTATAGTAGCTGCTAGTTAAGTCTTATAGTTAATAATAAAAGATATTTAAATACTTATTTGTCATCTGTGGAACTTAATAGTCCAATTTTCATTCGCTTTGATTGTCCAGGGGGGGAAAAAAGAAGACTGGACATTCACTTAATGACATGAGGGTG
Organism: Rutilus rutilus; assembly: GCF_951802725.1. Taxonomy (NCBI): domain Eukaryota; kingdom Metazoa; phylum Chordata; class Actinopteri; order Cypriniformes; family Leuciscidae; genus Rutilus; species Rutilus rutilus. The sequence goes on from NC_140233.1 coordinate 14,728,634, forward strand.
AGTAAACGAAATAATTTTAGAATGACCTATCTCTTTAAAAAGGAATGTTACCTCACATGCAAATCAACTACTGAGCCAAAACATACTTGTGTATGTGAATGAGTACAAATTTGCCCCTCTATATACACACATACACACACACACGTTTTTTAAGGTACTATCACACACAGGGGATGATGAAAGTATTAAGTTCTCTGTTGGACAAGAGTGTGTAATATAAGTTGATAAACTAAACAGAGACGTTCTCGAAATTCATCTGAGCTTTATTTAGCTGCGGGAAAGACTCCTATGCTATTATATACTACTGTAGCATACACAACTGCACAGAAGCAGTGAGAAACTTTCATTGAGGATTAGCGGGTCGCAGCTCCATATAAGATCTTTGAAATCTGAGGGCTTAAGGGTTGTCATACCTGAAAACATGATACATTTCTTGGATGTACCATCACACCATTACACACAACAAGGTGAAACGTGAGCCCTGATTCCTTGGGGAGCCTGACGGCATCTGAACATTGCAGGAATTCCACACTGACGTTTGGGTGTGAATTGAATGATGATATCTCGTCCCACAGGGCTGTCCTTCACTCACATGACCAGTGCTGGTGCCGTTTATTAAGGTGGCAAATTGCATTCTGTCAGCATTTTCCTCTCATGGGAATCCCTTCTGCTTTAAATAGAGAAATTGTCCTGTTTATCGGATATCTTCAAGATTCAATCTACTGTTCCTGATTGCTTGGAAACGCCTAACTGATTTATCATGTCTGTTTATATCCATATGCAGAGTTATTTTTAATGTCGGGAGCAGCAACAGTGTTGTGTAATTTATTAATAAAGAACACAAGAGGTACAGCTGCAGCTATAACCAAGTTACTATCATACTTCTATAAAAAAAAAAGTTGGTTTAACTTAAAAAAGTAAGTTAGCTGGTTGCCTTAATTTTGAGTTCATTGAAATAAAAAATTTGAGTTAATGATAAGATAGTAAAATAGCTTGCCTTTTAGAAAGAATGAAAAAAATACTTTCCATTTCTGCTGGTCTAATTAAACGTTTGGTGTTCACCAAAATGGTCAATTTTGTTAGTAATTTTGCATACTGATAAAAACCATTGATGTAGATAGAGGTCCCTGACTGGCTCTGCTGAAAATAAAGATATCACTAGCACAGGTCTAACCAGCAAACAAAAGCACAGAATAACCAAGACGGCTGTTCCAGACAGCTTCCAGCACACAGGTGTCGGAGGTGTGATGATCTCTCTCTCTCTCTCTCTCTCTCTCTCTCTCTCTCTCTCCACATCACACAGCACCAATGAACAGGCATGATCACATTTCTACTTGGGCCTCTGTATCACTTTTTATTGTAAACCTGTGGTAAAACATTGATGCTTGGGTTTTAAATATTCAAGAAAACCTCAAAAATGCCAGCAAAAAGTCTTTCTGATTAGTTTTCTGATAAAACTTCCATTTGTTGGTGGAAGCAGATTTTGGGCCCGGTGCTACAGGCACTTTAAAGCCCTGTCTCGCACTGGCCCGACAGTGCGAACACGGCTGTTGGTGTTAGTTGTAAAGTTGTACAGTGTAACGGCTGCTAATGCCTGATCCAGAGCGAGTCTGCTGGTGCTCAGGTGTCAGTCAAGCCAGCACTTTCACTTCTCACTTCAAGAGGACCCAGATCTGAGCCGCACTGAAACTGTTCTTTTGAGTGTTAAATAAACAGTTTGGAAAAAAAATTGAATTTGCAAACTATTTGTACATTTACTATAAATGGGTAATTTGTTTGTGTGTGTGTGTGTGTGTGTGTGTGTGTGTGTGTGTGTGTGTGAGCGTGTGAGTGAGTGAGTGTGTGGGGGAGTATGAGTGTGAGTGTGTGTGTGTGTGTGTGAGAGAGAGAGAGAGAATGAGTGATAGTGAGTGTGTGTGTGGTGGGGGGTGAGAGAGAGAGAGAGTGAGTTTGTTAGGGGTGAGTGTGTGTGTATTTATAATTACAATGTACTTGACAAATACAATGAACAGAAACAACATCAAGCTTTTCAGTATTCAAATTACAGGTTCTAAAGTTCAAACCAGCCAAGGCGCATTGCTTCAGTCACAGTTTGCCAATCACAGCCAGCCCACCCTCTGCTGTCTCAAGCAGTCTGAGTTACTATATCTGTTCCAGCTCTCGGCTGAGCGTGTTGGCAGTATGACTTTCTATTCCCTTACAACAATAAACCGGGTTTGAATAGTTTTTAGAAGGTAGGCCTAGTAAAGTTTCAGAAGTTAGTTTAGGGCTCGATCTCCGTCAGGCTGGAGCTATCGGATCCCCAAAACTGGTGGAGTGGCGGCAAGTCGAGGAGGACAAACAGGCAAAACTCTCGAGGGGCAAATATGTCCCGAGAGAACCAGGATGAAAGCGTGGACCACGCTGACCCCCCCTTCCAGGACGTCTGTGAAGTGGAGTGTCCTGACCAGGAGTGCTGCGAGCTCATCACCATCAACATTTCAGGTCTGCGTTTCGAAACGCAACTTAAAACACTCGCAAGATTCCCGAACACGCTGCTAGGAGACCCGATTAAAAGGATGCGGTTCTTCGACCCGTTGAGGAACGAGTTCTTCTTCGACCGAAACAGACCCAGTTTTGATGCGATCTTGTATTACTACCAGTCAGGTGGGAGGCTTCGAAGACCCGTCAACGTGCCGGTTGAGATTTTTATCGATGAAATCAAATTTTACGAGATCGGTGATGACGCCATCCAACATTTCCAAGAGGACGAGGGTTTGCTGAAAGAAGAAGAACGGCCCATGCCGTCCAGTGAATTTAAGCGTCAAATCTGGCTGCTGTTCGAGTATCCTGACAGCTCAGGAGCAGCCAGAATCATTGCTATAATATCTGTAATGATCATCTTGATATCCATTGTTATCTTCTGTCTAGAAACTTTGCCCGAATTTAGAGAGGATGATCGTGTGTTCAATAACCACCTTGCGCCGAACGGAACGACTCCGGGGAAAAAAAGTCTGTTCATGGATCCATTCTTCTTGTTGGAGACGATCTGCGTCGTTTGGTTTTCCTTCGAACTGTTTGTAAGGTTTCTTGCATGTCCAAGCAAAGCTGCCTTCTTCAAAGACATAATGAACACCATAGATATTGTGGCTATTATTCCATATTTCATTACTCTAGGTTTAGACCTTTCCGAAACCGAGTCAAACTCGCAACAGACCACGTCCCTCGCCATACTGAGAGTTATCCGCTTGGTTCGCGTCTTCAGGATTTTCAAACTCTCACGGCACTCCAAGGGTCTCCAAATTCTCGGTCAGACCCTACGAGCGAGTATGCGAGAACTCGGACTACTGATATTTTTCCTTCTCATCGGCATTATATTGTTCTCCAGTGCGGTTTACTTCGCCGAAGTGGACGACCCAGAATCTTCTTTTACTAGCATCCCTGACGCGTTCTGGTGGGCGGTTGTTACCATGACTACAGTTGGATATGGCGACATGTATCCCGTCACCATTGGAGGCAAAGTTGTTGGATCAATGTGTGCCATTGCAGGAGTTCTTACAATCGCCCTGCCGGTACCGGTAATCGTGTCGAATTTTAATTATTTCTATCACCGAGAGCACAACGCAGATGAGCAAGAGGAATACACGCACGTGACCTGTGGCCGCCCGTTGCCTTCGCTATGTGACCGAAATAAAAGCGACAGTAAACCCTCTCTCGTGATATCAGAGCATTCAAACGAAGACGACTGGAATTCATCAAGCGTATCAAATTTGAATCCATCAGAAGAACATACAGACAAACTCACAGATGTATAAGAAATCCAAAAAGAGCTTTTATGTGAGTATCACATTCTGTGCGCGTACGTTTGGGGATCTTGTTGCTAGGGTTCCAACTCTAGATAATGACTGTAGAAAAGTCAATATATGTGCCTGACATCACATTGGTTGAATTCTAAATTAGTGTTCTAAGTTCCTAAGTCGAGAGAATAAGCTTTGTGTCAATTATTTGTCCTCTTGTTCAGGTGGACAGCGCCGCTCAAACTTAACTCTTTCCCCAACCATTGACGGAAATGTCCGGCTTTCTGTGTTTTCACTGTTAAACGGTAGGGGGCGCTATATGTCACATCTTCTGAAAGAGTACAAAATCTGATCAAGCAGCAGAAACAAACCATATCATGTGTAAACATGTGCATATGTAAAATAACGTTCAATCATCAACATTAAACAACATATAAATCAAAATGAAATGTTGACCCAGGACGCGCTATAGGACTGTGAAGCTTTGGGGGGTGTTGATGGACTCGATCTGTTTTGATCATCGTTTGGAATCCCAGTGTAGTCTTTGACAAAAACGCTTTCACGTGAAACTTTAGTGAAAATAATCAAAAATGACAACTTTTTTCAAAAACGCTTGTGGGGAAAGAGTTAAAAGGACCAATGTGATATTATGGGTATCAATCGCCCCCTTGCGGCGGGGTTAGGGATCTAGAGAGTCCTACAGCATGGAACCTGTTTGAGAAGGCAAATGTCACACTCACTGATGGGTGCATGTCTCATTATCTGTCACCACCTGATGTTACTTCTGATTGCAGGATGCAGCAGATGTATGAAGGCATTTCTTCTCTATAAAGAAGACAGAAGTTCATATGATCTTCGTAAACATGCAATATGTGTGCGTTATAACCTTTTATGTCCGTGGTTGTTCTTCAGGGAAGGAAAAATGTGAATTCGAAAGGAATGTAACAGCAAAGCTGATACAGTTGACTTTTTTCATTTGCCTATTTATGTGCATAATGCAAATACATACTGTAGCCTATGTGAAAATATTATAGCTTTCATTGTGACGTAAGTGCGTCATCAAACCTGATTGTTGTCAGACAACAGGTGAAGAGGAACTTTCGAATTTAGCCAAAATATCAATGAAAAACTAAATTAATGAAGGATGTAAAAATGTATACTCACAGGCTGCCACTGATTTTTGTAATATATTGTAATATATTTGTAATCTAGAACTTATTGAAATATTTATAAATTGATTTAAGCTTTGTTTAAGCCTTCATTATGTCAGTGCCTTATGAGATATATTGCTCTTAAAATATCTCTGCCTTGTGCTTTATGTGTGCTTTGAAAATGCAAGAGTTGTTGTTGGCACATGTTGCCTTTGCTCAGGATGAAATGTAATTGAATGGTCTGACACTTGTTTCCTTAACATTTGTTTTGATTTGTTAACCTGCCCACATGACAGCATCAGACCAAGTGAATTAACTATTTTTCTAACTTATTAATGAGGTAAGAATGAACTTATTTTGGTAAATAAATAATTTGTCACATTCATATTAGACGTTTGTCTTCATCATTGTTTCACTAGCATTGTAGCTTGTTACCTTGAATAATATTTCTGACTAAGCATAAAATATCTATATATATATATAGGCCTGTATATATGATAGCAATGGTCCAAGAAACACTTGCAATTTAACTAGATTGAGTTGGGTGTCCTTTTTAAAGAAAGTGAAGTGGAGGCATGTCTCCAAAATAAAGATGAAGTAATTTGGTCATGGTCAGTTTAAACAGAGAGATGAAACACTTACAAAACTGCACAATTACTCCATCAATAATGTATAACAGGTGGGATCTATGACACTTCAGACAGCTCTGATTAATGACTACCTATGCATTTATGTTGATTGAACTAATCACTGCTCACCGAAAGTAGGCCTACATGTATTGAGGGGAAGTCATTGAACGGCAAAGTGAAGGGAGGAAAGGGCTGCCCATTTCTTATTCATGATATTTAGCAGTTAAGAGCTCACTGCAGCTGCTGTTCTAACAGTGCCTGATAATAAAAACGGTTGTGCTTGTACTCCCGTTGGCTGATTTGGCTGATGATTTATGTGAAACAAATTAGTAGATCAACTGGATATACTAAGTTTCATGAGTTATCTTATACATTTTAGCCTATATTTATTTATCATTTTAATGTATCTTTTTATTCAGGCTTTTCCCTCTCTTAATTGTGTTACATGACACTAATGGGAAGATGTCGTGCACAGATCAATCATTCCTGTAGTGTTTACATCGTTTGCTGATGTTTGTATGCCACCTACTGGTGAATAGGAGGAATCATCACCGTCTACAGACGTGGAGTTGTGTCAATTTAATTAAGGAAAGTATTAGCCTATTACTTTCTTTATCAGAATTATCGGATGATGTAATAATACTTTCCTTAATTAAATTTATATATACAGTATATATATCAGTGAGGTTTATTAAATAGCCTACATTTAAGCTTATTTAGTTTAAAGCTTTCTGTGATGAACATATATTTTCAATTTCTGAACATATCTTGGTGGTGGAACTATACACAGATTGTAAAATAAAATTATAATATTAAATATAAAATAATAAATAAATAAAATGACAGAAAATCTTGAAATGTTGACGTAAATAAATTATAATATTAAATAATATAAAATAAATAAATGACAGGAAGTCTTGGAATGTTGACGTAAATATTTTTTTTATATCTTTTAAAAATATTAATAATATTTTATTATTATTGCAATATTATAAATATAATTTATAAAAAAAAAGTATGTATATATATATATATAGCCTATAATTTATTTTATTTATTTATTTTGTAGAAAAACATTAAAGAATAGGCTCAAATATTAGGCTACATTTATAATAACTGGCATCTTAAAATGATTTCTCTTTTCTGTCATTAACTTAAATATCAGTATAGCCTATATTCTTGATATATTTGTGAATTCTATATTGTTAGGGTATAGTATAATATTGTGTATTCTATACATTTGTGAATTATAGAGAGTGATTTTCTAAATGACCAAAATGTTAAACAAGCAATTCAAACATGTCAAGAAAAAAAAAAATCCAGTTAATTATTTAGAGAAAAATGTGAATTTTTTTTTTTTTTTTTGGGAGGGGGGAAAGCCTATTATTGGCGTTTGCTGAAAAGAGCTCTAACCGAGGTGCTGCACAAACCGCCGTCCGTCCAAGTACATACACCCACGTTATTCTATAAATATTCCAACCCCCGCACGATCTAGTCTCCCATCAACACGCATGGAGCTGTGAGGCTCTATAACTCTTTTGGGTGGAAAGAAGTCGCAGTATTGCACGAAGAAGAGCACTTTAGAGAAGCCGTCTTTTTATTGTGGTTATTGGTTAGTGTGGTCAGTTAAAGTATCTGTGCACATTAGTGCTCGGCGAATCAGATACTGCGCCAGTGTTGGCACATAAAAGCTCTCGCGCATTGCGTGGACCAGCACTTGTGGCCACGCATTGCGTCGAACCCCTCCCCCATACTGTCCTACCCCCCTCTCCCGCTCCTCGTTCTCCCATGTGCAATACAGTGCAACAATATGTTGGGCATGATTAAGGAATTATTCCCTCTCCCCTTATTGATCTCCTCTTTAAGAAGCCTTTCGCTTCCATACACCCCTGTCAGTGTGTCCAGATAAAACAGACCGCTCGTCATCTTGTCTACTCGTAAGAGGGAAATTTTGCTGATGCAGTAATGTCTGGAAATGGTATGGTTCGCTTTTGCCCCCTTAATGTATCTCCCGCCTGAGCTGAGCTGCAGCATTACAATTTCTCATGCAGTATAAGCCATTTACACCAAGGTGCCGCCGCACGAGCATGAGCGGAGGGAGGACGTTGCGGCTTCATGTTTTCTTTTAGCCTTTTTTCCCGCTTCTTGTATTTTATCCCTCGTTTAAATTGAATGTGAAGCTTTGTAATACAGCTCAAAGCCATATTTCTGTCATTATAGCGTCGCGTGCGAATGTCGTGAATGATTTAATTTCATTATGGATGTGACATTTATGGACGAACATTTTGAAAGTGAGAAAATGTAAAGAAGCTTTTACAAGGGCATTTTCTACAACAAAAGAGAATCGAGGGTGCATTACTGACAGGAGACTGCCGGCAGAAGACGCATTCCTTCAGTAGCGAGGTGAGCATCATAACTGCATGTATCAGCCTGAAGTGAAAGTCATTTTCATGTTTTCCTATCAATTTATGTACTCAAACTTACATCTAAGCTATTCAATAATATGTTTCCCTATATATATCTATAGTGAGAAGTAGACTGCATGTATGTGGTGATGGAGCAAAAGTGACAGTGTCCTGTCACATCTTTTCAATAACCTAAATTAGCATAATGATTCAGAATTGTGCCCTTAAGGCTGTGCACTTCTGTGATATATACATACAATAACAAGTAAATAAATAAATAAGTAGTGTGAACTTGCTGAGCTAGCAAATATCGCCGCTGTTCGATCCATTTTTCTCTGACTCGGTGACAGAGGCAGCCGTAGTGGATGCAGTGGAAGGGAGCGATGGTCGAATCAGTGACAACCGCAGTGGGGCCACACTGAGGAAAGATCAAGTCATACCATATACCCGGGGATCGAGATAGATTTAAGGGTCTGGAATCAGAGCAAAGTAAGGAAAGCGACGCCTTGGGAGGGCAATTGGATGTCTACTCAATTAAATTAACTCCTGCGGAGCTCCAACTTTGACCTGCAGGATGACAGTCGTGGCTGGGGACAACATGGATGAGACCTCTGCCGTGCCGGGACATCCGCAGGACACGTACCCTCCTGACCACGATGATCATGAATGCTGCGAACGGGTGGTCATCAATATAGCGGGGCTGCGCTTCGAGACCCAGCTCAAAACTCTCTCCCAGTTTCCAGAGACTCTCTTAGGTAACCCAAAGAAGCGGATGCGGTATTTTGATCCCTTGAGGAACGAGTACTTCTTTGACAGAAATCGTCCGAGCTTTGATGCCATCCTCTACTACTATCAGTCCGGTGGAAGACTGAGAAGGCCGGCAAACGTCCCATTGGATATGTTCTCGGAAGAAATTAAGTTCTATGAACTTGGGGTCGAGGCGATGGAGAAGTTTCGTGAAGATGAGGGCTTCATCCGTGAGGAAGAGCGGCCCTTACCAGAGCGTGAGTTTCAACGGCAAATCTGGCTTCTGTTCGAGCATCCCGAGAGCTCGGGGCCGGCCAGAGGAATTGCTATCGTATCTGTTATGGTCATTTTAATTTCCATTGTCATTTTCTGTTTGGAGACTTTACCTGAACTGAAAGAGGACCCTGCAGGGCGGATACAGATTATAGGCAACACCACCTTCTACTACAAACCAAACATCCTGACCGATCCCTTCTTCATTGTAGAGACCCTCTGTATCATCTGGTTTTCATTTGAATTGATAGTCCGCTTCTTTGCTTGCCCGAGCAAAGCGGCTTTCTTTAAGAATATGATGAACACCATTGACATCGTGGCCATCATCCCCTACTTCATCACCTTGGGCACAGAGTTAGCGGACGAGCCGGACGGGAAGGAGGGAAAGGGCGAGCAGGCAACATCACTGGCCATCCTCAGGGTGATCCGTCTGGTCAGGGTGTTCAGGATCTTTAAACTATCCAGGCACTCCAAAGGCCTTCAGATTTTGGGGCAGACCCTCAAAGCCAGTATGCGAGAGCTTGGATTGCTTATTTTCTTCCTCTTCATTGGCGTCATATTGTTTTCCAGTGCTGTGTATTTCGCAGAGGCCGAGGAAAAAGGGTCCTACTTCACCAGCATCCCTGACGCGTTCTGGTGGGCGGTTGTGTCGATGACTACCGTAGGCTACGGGGACATGGTGCCAGTGACTATAGGGGGCAAGATCGTGGGTTCCCTGTGCGCCATCGCCGGTGTGCTGACCATCGCCCTCCCCGTGCCTGTCATCGTGTCCAACTTCAACTATTTCTACCATAGAGAAACTGAAGGAGAGGAGCAGGCCCAACTCCTCAACGTGAGCAACCCGAACATCGCCTCTGATTCCAACTCCAGTCGTCGCAGCTCCTCGACCGTCAGCAAGTCAGAGTACATGGAGATAGACGGAGACATAAACAACAGCATCGACAACTTCAGAGATGCCAACCTCAGAACTGGCAACTGCACTACCGCTAATCAGAACTGTGTGAACAAAAGTAAGCTGCTAACCGATGTCTAGAGACACAGTAGAAAACTCAGTCAAGTACTGACTGGTCACATATGAATGCTTACTTTACCTCCTCTCGTGAGCCCTTGCAATGCGAATATCTTTACAATGCAGACGAAAGAAAAATACTACACCAAAACATATAGAACATAACTGCAGCAAATGAGGCAGATGATTCAGTATATACTTAGTCTAATACATTTCCAAAGAGGATGATTCAGAAAAAAGCCTCCACGAGCACCTAGCTAACGTCCACAGGCACTGAAGGACTCTCGACGATGGGATTACTAAAAAATCACGCATGGACTGTAGACTACATTTCAGCAAGCTGCACACTGCATCCGGGAAAATGCATAAAAGACCAAGTGCAGTGTGCGGTGGACACCTCGTCCGTAGGTGGTCTTCCCCAACTGACCAGCAAAGCACCTTATAATGAACAAGACTTATCTTCTGCTGGGATGCTACGGAGGCCAAGGTCATCGCCTCATGGACATCCGCATTGCTGCTATTTTCCAGCAGATGCTGTAATTTAGATATCACCAAGTGATTAAATGCCATGACCTTTAGATATAAGACAGCACAATGCCGAAAGAGGAGCCTCATAGTTAGCATGTTTAGATTATCCTCGTTTTGATATTGGCATGCGTCGGACATTACCTCATGACGATAGGACACCTGTTCCTGTTTTGCTTTTCTTTTGCATTCGGTTCCATCAGCTCCCCCTCTCCATCAACCTCCTTATTTGTCGCCATGAAAAGTGCACTAGTGTGTCATGATTTGAGATGCTTATCATTTAGGTGTATTTAAAGACTGAATGTTTAACCTTACGGGAAACAGAATCTTAATGATATCATAGCATGTCAAAAGAACCTGCATTATGGCCTACTCAACTAAGGTACTGTGTATCCTAGTATATTTAATGCATGACATCGGTATAACAGCTTGTTGCAATTGAGATACCTCATAAGGGTGTCGTTGTTACAATCAGGGAAACTAGGGACGTTGATTCCTTGACATTTTCTGAAATGTGACAAAATATATATGCAAGCCCCAACGCTGGGATGCAAACTTTTCAATCTAAAAAGTAGTCAAAGACACAGAAAAAGAACTATCAAGATACTATCAAATGCATATACTCATAATAAGCGCACCTGTTAAAAAAAAAAACTAAAAAAACATGAATATAACTTAAATAGTGCAGTGCATGGGCATTCTCTCTCTCTTTGAGAAAAAAAAGAAAACTATGGGCAATTATACTACACGCTTCCATTTTGCGATCAAATTTAGGATTTATGAAATCAAAAATCGCTTACTTTATCTTAGCAGGATGCAAAAGAGAACATGGCAGAATTACTCATATTAGTTGCTAGTGCCTTTGACCCTCTCAGCAACCGGACAGGTGAAAGTGCCTCAGAGTAACTGGAGTTTTGGGCAGGGCAAGGGAACAATATCTGCTCTAGAACTGTCATAATGTATGTTGAGGCTGGTCATTACAGTGTATTCGGAGTGCTTTTCATTTTTATTGTTGTTTTGCCGAACGTGACACATGGTTGTCAGGCACAAACTCAAACATTTTCTGTGTTTTCATATGACAGCTGAGCTTGAGTATGAAATCAGACATATGACTTTCACATGACGGGACCTTTAGAGTTTTCGATCTGCCTTTCGTTGTGGTTTTGATTATGTTGTGCCATAATAAAGAGTCTACCTCAGTGAGGTCGCCGCACAGCTCACTGCAGAGCAGAACATGAGATACATAAGAGCCTGTGAAGTGTGATGATACGGCAGAAATAATACACTTAGTGTGCCCTAGAATTAGCCTTTTTTCAAGCACTTACAACAAATTTCAACAATGCGCCCATCCCTGACCCCTCGTATCTGTAACGCTCCATTGCTAAGCACAATCAACATTCACTTTTGTTTCTGTTTTGCGATTTAGTCCTTTTTTAAAAGAGAGATCTGGGAAGAGACCACAGCACAGGTTTTCCTAACACCACAGGGTACAATGTAGATTTTAACGTTTGCAAAGTCATTTTAAAGTATGTCCTCAAAAAGACATGTCTACGTAATGTTAAAAAGTCATGTTTAGCCCATTAGTATAGCAACCTCAAATTAAGACGGTATATTAAGCCTGCACCCGTCCGGGCCATATGCACACAGGTACTGTAAATGACCAAATTTGAATGCAGACTTAATTGATTTACGGAGTGTACTGATGACTTAAACTTTAATGTGAAATCTTGTGTTCATGCTAATGAGGGCTATTTCAGTGCATAGAGTTAAATGCGAAATATTCAAGGTTTTCATTTTCCTTGATAATTAAAAAGCGCTTTAAAATGGCCACGATTAAATTCGTCTTTTTGGGTGTCTGCTAGCAAGTCTGCTAGAGCAGCTCGTAAACAAGTTGCCTGATCATGTGACCTTTATTGATCCTTGAGGTGTGATTGTAATCAAAGGCAAACAGCAGCATTTTACCATTGGGCAGTTTCCTATAACACTAACATGGGTTTAGTCCCCTCTGCTGTAGCTCGGTGCCAGAAAGAGGTTTTCAGGGCTTTATTTATGTGTATTTTGTTTAGAGTTCATAACATTGCTTCAGCGGAAACAAAAATGGGCTTAGCAAACGTAAAATCGTGGTGTTATCTTAACAGGCAACCAATCATGCAACATATTTCATCACAACAATTTCATTTTAATATGGTAAATGAAACAAGATGAGATGAGTAAGAACTGTTTCCACTGGGCATGTGAGTGGTGATCAAACCCTATGGTGCTATGCATAATCCTATATTTAATAACTACACCATATATCATAGCAATAGGGATTAAGTGTATTACAGGACTGTCCAGAATGCTTATTTTGATATTTACCAAGGGCTGTGGCAAACAAACTTTTGATAAGAATAGAGATGTAAACCTATTATAATGCAAGAGGACAAACAATTTCCACCAATGATCATTTTTCATGTACTTTATGTTGAGAGACTATAACAAAAAATAAGAAATGTTCCTTTAAGTGGAAGTGTCGCTTCTTTTTCCCTATTGAAGCAAATGATGTTAGTACTGTGGTACTAAGAAGTCTATTTTGCATCTGATATAAGGTGAGGACCGTTTATGAGCAAAATTTGAAAAGAATTATGGCTTAGGACGTAGGTCTTTTATCAGTTGAGTCTGTAAAGGTGTAAATCCATAGCATACTACATGTTTTAGTTTTATTTCTTTCGATTTGGTTGTTTTGCATTGCTCAGAATTTCCTAACAACAAGCTGAAACCTTATTTCAAGAAGGGATAAAAGGTCAAATACACTGTAGTGGAATAAAAAAATTACGAATAAATGACTGACTAATACTAAGTTACCCGATGTGAAAGCTATCTGTTGAAAAATGAGGATCCCTAGGTTGTGGCCTTTAGGAGGATGTCAGACATACTTATTTTCTTCACCTGCGTGGCCTCGTCTAGCTATATTACCATGTTACGTCCATGTGGCACTATAGTTAACTGTACTATAACAAACCCATGCCCTTGATAAAACTACAGTAGACTCACAAACGAGTCCATAAGACAAGCCATTACAAATATATAGGAAGATTATAGCTTGTATTATCAATATCATGAAATGAAAAAAAATGGCATTAGCATCGAAAATGTACTGTACATTGTACTTTTTTTTGTAATAACCTTAACTCCATACCGCCATACCAAACCAAAACACAACAGCAACCTAGCAATTGCAAAAATCTGCATGGTGTATGGAAGACTGCATGAGCTTAGCCTTTCAAAACTGAGGATCAACTATATTCTGGTTGCATCATTTTTTTAAGCCCTTGCTGTCATTTGTTCCTAGAGCCATCTTCATTATTTATTCGCCAATGTTATTTTCGTTCCCTTTCGTTTGGGAAAAGTTCTTTAATCCGTCAAACTCCACTGATCAGTTTCTTTTTTTATTTATTTTGGCTTCATTTGAGATTTTGCCGTTTGCTTTCAGGATGCTGAATGATACAAGTCATGGAATGATGCATTTGACAAAACATTCAATTCCGCCAAAAAACCCAAACTAGAGTCCATACAGTCATTACTGACCATCTCAGCTACATGTTTATGTTAGACAGATGATGACTCCATGTTAATGGTTGTTCCATGTACATCTGGTCAAACTGTTCATGTCGTCTTTTACATGTTTCTGTACGTTTTTTGAATTATTTTTTAATCTTTGTTATGCTAAATTATTTTTAATGTTGTCGTACATTGACAAAGGCATGGTCTGTGATCTATGCAAGGGTTCTTTTGTTTCTTATGTCAAATATGATTTGATCATACATACAAATCAATAAATTTTTAATTATCAGCTGTCAGGTGTATGTTACTGGTTTTTGGAGGCAGTGGCTGTGGGATATTTTTTAAATGCTATAGCTTTGATAACACAAGTGAATGACAATCATTTTTTTACTTTTTTTGTTGCAAGCATTAGATGCAACAAAATGTTTCATTGTTACTAGACATGTTTGATAAACTAACATAAACTAAACTTGAAAGTAGCACATTAAATGCCTGTATCCCCCATAACATGGGATAAATATCATAATTTTAACATAATCTGTTGAAATGCTTAGCAGTAAAAACATTTATCATTTAAGTATTTCCATAATGTTTTTTACAATTTATTTGTATTGGTTGTTTTTCTATTTTTTTTTAATCTTGCATAGATTTTTTATATATATATTTAATATCATAATTGTACCATAATCTGTTGAAATGATATTCAATGCTTAGCAGTAAAATATATTTTTTTAAATTATGAAACCATTTTAATGACCAAAACGTAGTTTATTCACGAATAACAGATATTTTATGACCAACCCTGTTGCTGCATGATTTTCTGTATTAATATTACATAAAAACTGTGACATGCAGGAAGTGACATAATTCAAACAAAGTAAATAGTATTATTTTGTTTTTTCAGTTGACGGCATTTGCCAAGATCAAACAGTTAACTTTGTAACCCAAATTATTGTATGATTTTTTTTTTTATTGTTTTAATGTTATAATTAGCGTTATGCTTATTAAATGACACAGATACGGGTTTTAAAGGGTTATTTCATTTATAAAAATGAAAATATTTTCATCATTTACTCACCCTCATGTCTTTCCAAACCCGCAAGACTTTCGTTCATCTTTGAAAAACAAATGAAGATCTTTTTATTTGTCCCTCCATTGACAGCTTCAAAAAATTCATAAAGAGATCATAAAACAAATCCACATGAATAGCGCGGTTTACACAATCGCTTTATATGATGAACAGATTGAATTTAGGCTATTGATCAGTGAACCTCATTGGCTATCAACGTCAAGCAAGCATGCTTGAGCTTCCGTTTACCACAACTGATGTGTGAGTTGATGAATATTGACGATTTATTTCACTGTCCAATTGATGAAAAAGAAGAGTTTGAACCCTGTTTGTGGAAATTGACAAATATTCAGTCATGAATATCAGTCAGTGCAGTGCTCAACACTTTGTCCTTAATTCAAACTTATCAAAAACATCCTCAAGCAAGGTGACCAAAAAAAAGTGATCAATGATAATGAGGATGTTTATGGAGCTTTCTGTGTGGTTATGTGTATTGTAACAGAAAGCCCCTAGTCATCCAGCTCACACTGAACAGACATGGCAACAAAAGGATGTGAACGGGCAGTTTACATCGTCAACAAGATGTCTATCTCCTGCTTTCAATCCACCTACCGCCTGCTTTCCTTTATATACACGCACATCAGGCACATTTTGTTTCCCTTGAGAGTGGAAAGCATGATATTGGAGTGTCTTGTGCTTGGAGTACCCTTGCTCTCTCCTCCTCTGCATTGCCCTCTGGAGCTGCAGTTCTCTGCAGGCTGGAGCTGGGGTGGGGTGAGCTGGCGTCAGGCCCAGTGCAGTTCCTCTGTCCTGTCCTGTCCTGTCCTGTCCTGACCGACCACATGCACCTCCTAGCGCTGAGGATCTGAGACTGATCTCCATGTGTTCCCTGTCATAAAGCAGTTTTATCTTGTGGTGTTAAAATCGTTCACATGGATCCTCCAGCTGTGCCATGATGGAGCTGGAAAACTCCACCTCGCAATTAACAGCAGCTCGAGTCTGGGTAATCTCTGCTGTCTGCTGCGCTGATTGAGGATTGCTCAGATTTCTCAGTCACAAAAACAGACCGCCCTAATGGAAGCCCCGAGATATAGGCTATCTGAGGTCAGACAAGGTTATTGGCTTGAGTGCAAAGTCAGTGTTTTTGGATCATTTAGGGAATAAATACTTTGGGCCAACTTACTAGCAGAGTATCAAAGCAGTGCATTTTTTTATATATTTTTTTCTTTCTAATGAAAAGTATATACTAAATAAATACAAAGGTATAATAGGTACATTTATTTAGTATGTATGTGAAATTATAAATATTCTATCATAATTAATCAATATTATATATAAAATAAATATTGTATTAATATATAAATATAATATGTATTAATAAAAATGAGTTATATAAAATATATTAAAGGTACCCATTATAAACATATAATTATATATGGCATAAAATGTATATAAAAGCAAAAAATATAGAAAATATATATATATATATTTTATTATATTATTTTATATAAATTATTTTATTTTATCAAATAAAATACAGTTAAATAAAAGAGACAGCTGTAATGAAGGTAGATTTTACCAAAAAGTTGTAACTGTGTTTACAGGTCAAGAGTATTTTTCATAACAGGTTGGGTTGTCACTTTTCTGTGTGCACAAGCTGCACATGTTGTGTTTTATAAATACCTTACCATTTGCTGAAATAATTCTGAAGGGAACACACTCTCTCTCACACACACACACACACACACACACAAACACACACACAGAGATGTAAATACTCATAAATCAGATGGAAAGTCAGGCTAATGGGACTTTGCATTTCCCTTAGTCAGGCCTCTGGCACGTTCAGTGCTGCTAGTCACTCCCTTTAAAGACGGAAACTCTGCGCAACTCAATACAGATGAATCATGCATATCCTGCTGTCATCATGCGAGACTTTTCCTCTATCTGACTGCAACATTAATGTCTTGACGAATGCAAGTCTTTCAGATCTGTTTTGTGTCTTCGGAAAGCTCTGAATGATCTGAAGCACATCACACTGCATCAGTCAGATTGAGTTGCAGATGGCACTGTTCCTGCATGTGTCCTGTGTTCAGAATATGATTACCTGATAAAGCGTTTCCCCCCTCTCTCTCTCTCTCTCTCTCTCACTGACTGCGCTGCTCTGAAATCAGATGGTCGCATCGGACTGCGTAATGCAGATATTAATGCATGCATCAATCTATACATCCACCCATCCATTCATTCAGTCTGTGCCTTTCCTTTGCCTCACTTTATGGTTTCTTCCTCTTCGCATTATCTCTGTAATGCTGCCGTCAGCCGTGTTTAATAATTAAAGGCATGTCCATCTATTCGTCCATCTTATGTAAACTATGCACAGTGCTCTTTATCAAACCAAGGCCAGTAAAAGTTGATGCGCCGTATGGATAATAGCCCTGAACATATGTGCGTTACATAGTTTGGGGAATTGAAAGTGAAAAGATACAGGGGAAAAGAGCACTGTGCTTCGTTTTGTTTTTGTCAGGTAGCATGTTTTTATGCTGTCCATATGCATATCCAGCACTTGTATCAGCACATGTATGTACATTAAGAGTGCTTATGCAGCGCACATGCTGCTTCTCTCGGTCTACCAGTCAGTACATCTAGCCTTTTAATAAGTTGCAGTGGCTGAGCATTGGTTGACCTCACTGTTCCCAGAATACAGATCACTCCTTCCAGCTGTGTCAGCCTGCGGCACTGAGGACGGAGGAGAAAGAGTCATCACCATCCATCACCATATATATACAATCTACAGCTCACACTGTCATTTAAGTTCCATCAGACTCGTTGAAGAGGGTCATCTGTTTGTCAGTAATGTGATCGTGTCAGTGCGCAGAAGTGCTGTGATGTCCTCATTAATATATGTTCGCTGGTAATGCATATGTTCGCTCCCTTCTAGATTTTCGAGAGCGCAATATTGCACAGCAGATGATTAATGTTGGCACTGATGTTTTTACAGTAACGGCATTTTTATTGGGGGAAAAAAATTCATATACTTGCCAATAAGCCAACTCTCCAACATTCCATCATAGCTCTTTAAACTATTTTTTTATTTTTTTATAAAAACTAACAAACAAATACTAATACTAACAGATTATTTACTTTTGCTTTACATTAAAAAAGATTCATTGGTTCACTCTAAAAACTGCTGGGTTGTGTTAACCCAATTTTGGGTCAAATATGGTCTCACCCAACGTTGGGTTAAAAATTCAATTTAAAAATGGACAAACCCAGCCGTTGGTTTACATTTTTAATGTAACCAATGCAATTTGTCCATTTTTAAATTGCATTTTTGTCCATTTTTGATTTTGTCCAAAATGCAATTTGTCCATTTTTAAATTGCATTTTTTAACCCAACGTTGGGTGAGACCATATTTGACCCAAAATTGGGTTAACACAACCCAGCAGTTTCCATTTGTTAACATTAATTAACATGAACCAACAATGGAAAAAATACTTCTAAAGTATTAATTTTAGTTAGTTTGATATGTCTTAAAGCACTTATTATTTCTATTTATTTATTACATGCAATGATATTTTGAATAATTATTAAGAATTCCTAAAATGGACTAAATCAATTATCTATCATTCTAACATTGCGAATTTCTTGCCAAACATAATGGATTTCTGTGTTATTATCCAAAAGAATGTTTAAATTATTGTTTTGTTTTGACAGAATATACATATACATCTTATGAACATAAATTATATTAATATTTTTATATATATATATTATATCAGAAATAAATACTTCTGATATTTTGAGTTTTGTCTATTAACCAGTCAGTTTATTTCCTTCACTCTCAGGTTCAGTGTGACTCCTCCTCTCCGGATCACATGATCTACGCTCTCAGTTTGTGACATTGTTGGCAGCATGAAAGTCACCCTTTAGGTATCACATCATCAACCGCAGCTGATTTTAGACAGTTTACACTTTTCAGACGTCCTTGACTTTGATGTGACAGCAGTTTATGGATATGATCATTTTATCCTCTTTTTTTTTGCCAAATTTAACTTTTATCTTTATTATTTTTGAAATTATACATAGGCTACATATATATATGTATATATATATACATTTTTTTATAATAATGATAATAAGTAAACTTATAGAATAAAATATAGCTTGTGTTTTGCAGTGAAACACATTGGTTGAGTATGTTTCCTTTGATAGAATTTGAAGATAATGGCAATGAGCCATGTGCTCTTTTTTTTTTTTTTTCTCTCTTTTTGCGAAGCATGAAGAGCGAGGAGTTTTGTGCCAGTGCTTCGGAGCTCTCTCTTTCTCTCTCCCACTCTCTCCCTCCATCATTCTCTCAAGAGCAGTCAAGGACAGGCAGGTCAGAAAGGCTCAGCAGCACCCAGCAGGCTTCTGCAGTCTTCCATGAAGCAGAGAATTCAGCAGTTTAGAGCGCCTGCGTGAGAGAGAGAGTGAGTGAGTGAGTGAGAAAACTCCTGCAGCAAAGAATATCTCACTCATTGGCATCCAAATCAGTCCTGGCATCAGAATGTGAAATAACTGCAAACAAGCATGAATTTGACAGTCAAAAAGGTATGTATAAAGAACAAGGAATGTAATAACATTCCCAAGCCCGTTCAATGTCAGCTCAACGGCATCAAGGAGATTCACTGCAGTATGGTGCAATATGTTCATGTGTATCAGTAGCAACAAAGTGTGCATGCAAAAACCCCATTGCTTGCTCTTTAAAAATGATTTGTGTTATATGCATGCTTCTTTTCGTGTTTTGTCGGTTGCAGCTTTTTGGTTAGTGATCTGATGTAGAACTTTACCTCCCCCCCCCTCTCTCTTTCCTCTCTCTCTCTTTCTTTCTCTCTCTCTCCCCCCCTCTGCTGGTGCTGACTCACTGTCACTGGCCCAGAATATGCTGTCTGTCTGCATTAATACCCTGCTCACCTTCCCACCAATAAATGCTGCCTCAGCACCTAAAAGATAGCTAAGAGCAAATGATGGGATTTTATCATTCAGTTTAATGTGCATCAATATGGTACATGCGTGTTTGCAATGACAGTGACATGTTAGATTATTATGCTAATAAGATGAATGCATATTAATAGAGAAAGGATGATCGTTTATTACTATTATTGTGCATAACTATAATCATTTTAGGTGGTGGTCTGGTGTCCGGTGGTGGACATCTCACTTTCACTCATGTACAGTAGAGGACGTGTTATGATTTCTCACACAGAAGACAGCAGGACGAGACAGCGAGCGTGTCGCTACTGCCATCTACTGGAAACAACAAACTCCTCCCATAAGTAACAGCAAATGTGAAAGATTAAAGGAATTATTCGCTCAAAATTAATAGTCACTATTTGCTCGCTCTCATGATGCTCCAAACCTGTATGACATCATGGAGTGCTGCAGGGATGACGTATTTCTGTAGGCCAAAAACCTGGAAACGAGTTAGCATTTTAGCACGTCTGATGAAGTCAATGGATTTTTTGTGTGTAAAATTTCCTGAGATTAGGTTTGAAAGATGTTCACGTTTTATTCTACAACATAAAATACATAATTAATACCCCTTGTGATATTTTAAAAGCTTTTACTTGTCTTGAGAAAGGCAGTTGCTAATAAGTGGCTAAATGGGATGACATTAAACGTTATCACACCAAATTAATGACGAGTTTGTCATTACTCTCTTTCATGGTAAATGTTTATATATATATATATATATATATATGCTAGAAAGTTGTTGGAAGTTTAGTTACACGGAAGTCATGCGATAACACATGAAGGCAGCATAATTTTCGGGTTGGCCTATAATAACTGCATGTATTTTATTTTGTGGGAGGGAAAAAACGTGAAAGTTTTTTTCAGGTAATGATAACCACAGTATTAATTCACTAAATCTAACAAAACCATTCTAAAAGCCCATTAGAAATTCAAGAGCGAACCCATGACGTCACGACTGAATAATTTATTTTGATAAATGATCTGAGCATAATCTTTGCAATTTGTTCAATCACAGATTTGTGTTATGGATGGACATTCTTTCTTTTCAATTAATAAAGTTCAACTTCCAGGATGTGGCTATTCGAAGCGGTTCCACGGCCATATTAATAATGTAATCATGCTGTTTTTGTCTAATTTGAGTTGAATAATGCAATTAGTGCCTATCAAATGTGATTGAGTTTAATCAGCAATTTGGCGGGCGATCTAGCCAATCAGAGATCAGTGGGAGGGTCCATACTCATGACATCATCAACACTATATAAACCGTCACCGCGTGAGGGAAAAAGCAGAGTACTTTTTCTAACCCTAACGCTCTTTGGCTTCCTGTACGGTATTTATGCTGTTTTTTCTTAAGCTTTCAGTATATTACAGGAAGTTTTCCGTGGTTCCGATTCGTGTAAAAAAAGCTATAGAGTACTCTGATGCTCGGTCTCACAGGTTTGAGTGTTTTGTGCGCGGACAGTCCTGCTGCCGCGAAGAGTTCAGCTCTGTTGCACAGGCTTTCCGACCTGTGGGCTTCCAGCACCCCGAGCAGATTAAACTGAGCATGGCGAACTTTTGCGGACCTCTCCAGTGATCCTGCAAACAAGCCCGCGCTCAGACACTCGCTGCGGGTTAGGATTCCTCCGAGACAGCCCTTTCATTGCGTTGTGTTGTACAACAGACTCGTGTAAGTGCTCGAATCATGCTTCGTGTGTTTTTTTTTTTTTTTTTTTTTTTTTTTTTTTTTTTCATTTTTTTTTTTTCAACGTTCTTCTAACGAACTGCATTAAGTTTATTCTTTTTTTCATTGGTAATTTTGATGGCGCGCCCCCTATCTGATCTTTAAATGGGCTGTAATGGGGGATATATGTGTATTTGATTTAAATTTACCGTTTTTGTGGTAAATCTAATATTTCATTTTGAGAACTGAAAAGTAAACTGCACTGAATAAAGAGCGTTTGAGAAATACTAGAGGTGGTGTTGTGCTTCATGTTGAATGTTTAGCTTTTTAACCCTTACGTTAAATATATTTTGTTTGCATATGTACACATGGTAGGCCTGCATAACGTTACCTTAAGTTCTTGGTGTGAACAGGCCTTTTTAATATTCAATTTGCGGTCTTTCCTATTGGGTGTTTAACTTGTCCACCCTGTTATTACATTATCCACCACTAAGCTAACAGGTTATCAAATAAATAATTCTGTGGGTTTAAGTGACTTTTAGACTAACTTGTTTCAAATTTCCCTCAACAGACAGTGAGACAGAGTTGATGTCGACCACGTCAAATTTGATGGATAAAATTGTTTTGTTAAAAATAAAAACTATTTATAATGGAGGCTCCATCACTTTCCCAAGTTCCAAAGAAAGGATGAATGCTTTGAGGTCATTTTTCAAACTTTAATTAGAAGGGGAAAGTAGTCAAAACAGTGGACAATACATTGAGGGACAAGCTAAACCTTTATTATAACCGTTAAATGTAGTAATTGAAAACCTCATTAGAATCATTACTGATATACAACAATATACAAAATTTGGGAAATATCACGTGTTGTATTTATAATGAGAATGGTGCAAGTGTGTATATAACTTTTTTTTTTTTTTTTTTTTTTTTTTTTTATGGTTCAAAATGCAGTAATTTAAACAACTAGAATATGCTTAGTTTAAATCATAATATGACTATGACAGGTTTAAAAGGTGATGTTGGCAGTAAGATCATGATCTTTACTGGGGACACAAGGTACAGAATCCCAGGAATGACTAAAAAAAATTGCCCATGTTGCTGGACTTTCTGACTTTGCAGAAAGTAGTTGTATATTAATATTGCTTTAAAGTACAAACAATAAAACTGCTAATATTAATTGTGAACATTGTTTTAAAGAAAATTTAAGTCTCATGCTGTTATTTGGCACATTTTGAAACCTCTGTATCCCTTGAGATGTTGCCAGTTTATGGTAAGAAGTATTCAACTTGAGATGTTCTTTTAGAGTAGAACAGAGGTGTGAAACCCCGCTCCTGAGGACTAACCTTCAGAGTTTCTCCAACCCTGATCAAACACCAATACCTGATAAAAGTCTTCAGATTTACACCTTTTCATTTTTGCAAAGCAAATGCTACAATAATGAGAGCCTGGACACTTAGGCCTGGTTTCACAGACGGGGTTTAGATTAAGCCAGGATTAGGCCTTAGCTCAATTAGGGCTTTGAAGTAGTTTTTATAAACTTGCCTTAGAAAAACAACACTACTGGTTTGCATCTTGAGACCGAACAATGGTTTTGACATTTTAAGATATGTTAGTGCAAGTTTCTTTCAGTTAAAACTGCTCAAACATGCATTTTAGTCTGGGATAATCTTAAACCTTGTCTGTGAAACCAGAGGATAGACATGTTATACATGGGGAAAAAATGTGAAATGCTGCATCACAAAACCAAAATATGAATGACTTTTTTTATACCTTAATAGGCCAATGTATACTGGGAGATACAACTCATAAAATCAAATTCATTTATATGATTTATATTTGTATCATTTATATTCATTGAATATGTTTTACTTGAGTGTCAGGAAATGCTTTTTTTGCTGATCATTTTTCCACTCTTCTCTGTTTAAGGATATATGCACATATTTATATAGACCTATAACCACCCAACTCTCTGATCCTCATGGAGGCCATTGTGTAAATCGCCCCTGTTCTTCGATACTACTGTGCATCCATTACCAATAAACATTAATTTTAAATGACTACGAGTCATTAATCCTTTTATATCTTATTTTGTTCAGAACTTTAATCTGCTGTTCCTCGAGTGATAGCATGCTTAACATGAGAAAGCAATAAAGGCCAAGTGAATGGTAAGCTTTAGTGTCTCACGTGTGTGTGGGTTTATTTATTTATTTATTTTCTATATTTAAGGGGTGAAATACACTAGCAGAATATGAAGTGTGGTAAATCAAACCAACTGCTCAATTTTAAGTTGGTGAAATAATCGAGATTATTTATATTCTTTTGTATTTGCAGTGATTTATCTGAACGAATCCATTTTTAAAATCTTTTTCAGTTTTTAAATTCCTTTTCAGTCATAACTTTTAAATAATTTTTTTGTTCCTTTATTTTTTAATTCCTTTTCAGTCGTTATTTTTTTATAATTTCCAGTTCCTTTCTTTTTAAATTCCTTTTCAGGCGTATTTTTTTTTTAGAATATCCAGTTCTTTTATTTTTAAATGCCTTTTCAGTCGTCATTTTTTAATAATTTGCAGTTCCTTTATTTTTTCATTTCTTTTTCAGTCATGATTTTTGCATGATTCTCAGTTCCCCTCTGTGTGATTGTGTCCCTGCCTGCAGCAGCAGCTCAGAGAGGAAGAGCTCCTCAAATACAGTCCACGAGCAGGCTAGAGGAAATTACAGACGGAACGGGATTTTTTTTTGTAATAGTCGACGTATCTCATTCATTTCAAAGGGCATGTTTACAGCAAGCACGCCATTTCGCTTTTTTAACACGCAAAGAGATGCTGAAGCAGGATTGAGTCGCTGCGTCGGTGAAAGGAGCTGTCCACCATGAGGTGCTGATCGGCGGCCTGGCAGAACGATGGCGACGGGGAAGTGGCTTCTGTACATGGGTCTCTGTCTGTCTCTCGTCGCCTTGTGTTTCTTGACGATCGCAATCTCATCGGATCACTGGTACGAAACAGACGCGAGGAGATACAAGGAACGTTGCCGCACTTTCTCGAACCGCAGGAGCGATCCGGGTTTCATATACATCCCCAACCACAGCCTTCCACTGCGAGCCAGCCGAGCGAACCTGGACCGATGGGAAAACCGACTGCTGCTGACTAGAAACCGGCGTCAGCTGTTCGCGATGAGCGCGGCGGATGAGTGCAGCAGACGCTACAATTCAACCAACATGGGGCTGTGGAGCAAATGCTACAGGGTGGGATTTGACCCAGACATCGAAGAGCACATTCAGAAAGGTAAAAACATCCAACTGAGTCTTATAGGAATGTGTTGGCTGTGTTGATGCAAAGCAAATGCTACAATAATGAGAGCCTGGGAAATGCCATTTCAAGCTAGAAGACATGTCTACTAGCTTGAAATGGCATTTTCCAGGCTCACATTATTGAAGCATCTGCTTTGCAATGTACTATGCATAAGAGTAAAATGCCAATTCATTATAATCAGTTGCACAGGGCACTGTTGGATATTTTCCTCAATATTAAACATAATGAGCACCTCTGAACATGAATTGTAGTTATACATTCTGTTCTCTATATGAATTGTAGTGGCTTAGATCAGTGGTCCGCAATCTTGGTTCTGGAGTACCTGAGCAATACACATTTTGAATGTGTACCTACCTCATTCAATACACTTGATATATTTCATCAACTCATTAGCAGAGGCTCCAATAATTGAACATGGTCTGCTAGGGTACTCTGGGACCTGGATTGAGAACTACTTATTTAATTGCTACTTACGAGCAATACTCACTTGACCATTTGTGTAGTTTACACATCTAAATGTGACACTTGCCCATATGCACAAGCAGGCTCAGCTCAACAGAGGACCTGGTCCACCTAACCATGAGTTTGACAACCACTAACAACTGTCTGGACCTACTTTATATCTTGGAACTTGGGATCATACTGGGATCGGATGTAATGCTGATTCTGATTTTCTTGTTTTTCCAGGAACTATCGAGCGTTGCTCCTTTATAAGGTACTTTTACTCCTCCCCTGCAGTGACTCGAAAGGATCTTTCCTACAACATCACCAAGACTATCCAGCAAGATGATTGGCATGCCCTGCGTGAGTGGGACTTGCTCTTTTCGATCTGCATCAGTGTTATCCCGGGCCCTCCCTATGGTCCTCCATGTAGTGTTACTAGTATACTAGTCTACCATGCGATTAGGAATCATTGTGTCTAGTATCTGTAAAACCGCATTCTTCCATCTTAAAAATATATCTAAATTACGTCATATGCTCTCAATGACAAATGCAGAACAATTAGTTAATGCATTCATGACATCAAGGCTAGATTATTATAATGCTATTATGGGTGGTTGCCCTGCACGCTTAATAAATAAACTCCAGCTGGTCCAAAACGCAGCAGCTCGAGTTCTTACCAGAACCAGGAAGTATAACCATATTAGCCCGGTTCTGTCAACACTGCATTGGCTCCCTATTAAACATCGTATACATTTTTGAAATATTGCTAATTACTTACAAAGCACTAAATGGTTTAGCTCCGCAGTACTTGAGCGAGCTCTTAACGCATTATAGTCCTTCACGTCTATTGCGATCTCAAAATTCCGGCCAGTTGATAATACCTAGAATAACAAAATCGACTGCTGGCGGTAGAACCTTTTCCTATCTAGCACCAAAAATTTGGAACAGTCTTCCTAACATTCTCCGGGAAGCAGACACACTCTGTCAGTTTAAATCTAAACTAAAAACACATCTCTTTGACCTAGCATACACATAACACATTATCAATTTCTATAATTCAATGTATGGCTGCATAGATTAGGTCAGCCGGAACCGGGAACACTTCCAATAAATCCGACTTACTCGTTACATCATAAGAAGAATGACGTCTACGCTAATATTAGTTTATCCCGAGGTTTACCGCAGTCCGCCGCAGTCCACAGTTTCGCGTTTTTGAAGTTTACGCAGAGATGATAACTTTTTGCAAAAAATTTCAGCGCTTGCACCTTGGAACCTATTTCAAGGTTTGCGTTCTCGAGCCACCAGGCACTGTTGTTGTGCGAATGAGCAGGCCGGAGCGCATTAAGGGTTTTCTGTTAGAACGGTGTCGTGTAAACGGCTCCTAAGTTAATAACTAATGATCTTTGAAACAGAAGTGAATCAATCAAAACTAAGTTTAGCTGGACAATAACTTTATTCTAGAGCTGCTGTAAAGCCAAAACAATCTCTGTTACTCTAATTTCCTATTATCACTGTAAAGCTGCTTTGAAACAATCTATATTGTTGAAAGCGCTATATAAATGAAGGTGACTTGACTTGACTTGACTATACTTACTGGGCCCTGGATAAAGGTGCAGTCACATTAGGGACATTTCAGCGAAATCCAAAGATCCATTGTCAGTAGCACAGAGATGTATGAGGCACAGAAATCACTTTCAAACCAAGCAGCTTTCTGTTGGTCAGCACGTCAAATTCTCATAATCGACTTAAACATGAGGAAATCTGCCTGATTGCAAAGAGTCTGATTGGAATGAATTGGATTTCGCCCTCAAAATTTGGCTAAACAACAGTAAACGTGACTGCACCTTAAAGCTTGCCTACTCATAACATATTAAAAGGCCCTTCAAATGAGTGTGTTTGATATAGCAGTAGTTTCAAGCAAGGGTTCCTGCAATTGCCACCTTCCTGTCAAGTTCAGATGGAACAAACTAATCAATGCCTTCAGAATTACTAGACATTCCTGCCAGGTGTGCTGGAACAGGTTGGAGCTAAACTCTACAAGATAGTAGTAATCCACGAGCAGGATTGGGCACCCCCCAGTAACTTGCTGTGTTCCCCTCCAGATTTGCGTCGGATGACAGCTGGGTTCATGGGCATGGCTCTATCCATCATTCTCTTTGGCTGGACCATTGGCGTTTTGGGCTGTTGCTGGCAGCAAGGCCTCATGCATTACGTTGCTGGTCTACTCTTCCTAATGGGAGGTATGTTAATTCACTGAATTGCTCCTTAATGTGTTTTAGGGTTCTCCCCTATTTTTGATTAGTAATTATGTCCCACCACAGGTACCTTCTGCATCATCTCTCTGTGCACCTGTGTGGCCGGCATCAACTTCGAACTGTCTCGCTACCCACGTTATCTGTTCAGCCTCCCGGATGATATAAGCCATGGTTACGGGTGGTCCATGTTCAGTGCCTGGGGAGGGCTGGGACTGACCCTCATAGCCGGGTTCTTCTGCACCCTGGCACCATCGATTCAGCCTCCTCCACCATCCCGTACCTCCTGTCCTAAGTCTCGCATGGAGAACGGAACGGTGTGCTAAAGCTTCACATGTTGTGACACTTGATACATCAACACAAACTTGTTCATAGACTTTGTTATGGGTATTAAAATCACGGAGGCTGTTGAAAGACGTTTTGTCCTGGAAGGTGACAAGCCATGGCTGTTGGGACTATACAAAGAGGACCTGTGAAAGCACATTTGTACAGTTGTATAAAAGCTTTCATCATGACATGAGTTCAGCATGTCCTTGGTGTTTGTCCTTGTGTTCAGTAGATCGTGTTTGAATTTCGAAACAAATTCACCGTTTCAAAAATGTATGATTTACCATGGATTTCATTATGTGCTATAAATGTTTTCAATGTCAATAATTTCATCATTGGACAATAAAATGCCTCATGTAAGAAAACAATTCTACTGTTTCTACATCAGAAAAAAAGAGAATCAAACAGAGGCACTGAATACTCAATTTTATTTAAGATTTCATTGTTCCAGACCAGCAGAAAAGGGGGTCAATTCTTCTCTTTTAGCGCTTTATTTTGCATTAAATGATTTCAGCAGCATGTTAAACCCAAATGTCGGACTACATTGATTTTTTTCCTGAAAGAATGAGTGATTGTGTTTGATAAATACTGTTTAGTATGGCCACACTGATGAGAAAGAAAAGAGCAGAACTCATTTGAAGGCATTGGAATGGGGGCATGTTAGTGTGTGCCTGTCTTTTTGCCTTCAAAACTCGCATTATCTGCAATCATGCCTTGACGTGTCTCCCTTTTATTACCATCACCATCCTTCCCAAGGTTCCAGACTCGATTCCTGATTCATACCTTGTATGAATGGCTTATTCTATAGGCAAGCCAAAAAACACTTCCACAGAGGTCTTGCTCACCTTTCTTCATGGGAATGAAGTTACTGCAGACATCCTGTAGCAGCATGTCAGGTCTCATCACCATCCTTGCCCTAAGACGCTTTAGACAAACCCCCTGAACACAAAATGGGTTCCTCCCTAAGATAAAGAAGGTTCCACTCTGTCATTAATGAAGTCCCTTCCAAAGAGGACCAGGGTCTTGACTCTACAAATGCCCTCAAACATCTTACCCGTGGCTCCGTAAACATTAAGCGTGTAAGAAGCAGAGAGCATTACATAGACTTATCTTAAAATAATCCACTTCCGTTTCCTTTGAGTGGTGGTGAGACCTAACATGCGGGAAGTGTAAAGATTCACAGTATTAAATTTCAGTCTGTACCTTGGGTGAAGGAGTGAGGCCAATCAGACATGTTATTCACTTAAGCACATTCCGTTTAGCCATTATTAGTCACATGTACACATCAGTGCTCATGGTGTTCTCTGCACATTTCAATGTCAGACTCTCCCCCCCCCCCTCCCCTCAGAATCATATGTGAAGGTGAGTGTATATGTGTTAGGACCCTCAGTGTCTGCCAGGCACCTTCATTCAAATCATTACCCTGCACTGATGGTGCTCATAATACAGAGACGCATGTGTGCCTTCCAAAAAAAGTGACAGCAGACAAACAAATCCTGATGGGAAAGGGATGGAGAGGGAAAGGGTAGAAAGACGAGAGCTTATGTTACGTTATTAATGGAAGGGGTATATTTGCAGTTTCATGTTTGTAATGCAGTTAAATCAAGGGTTGTCTTTAGTGACGGTCGATACCGGCACTCTGTAGGATGTCTGTGGCCGTCTGTGCTGGGGGTCTGAAGGCTGTCTGAAAGCCTGGAGGGGGGGAGTGGAACTGACTTGGGGTGAGTGTGGGCGGGGGGAGGTAGGGGGCCCAGGCGGCTCTGTGTAAGGAGAGGTGGGCCGCCGCGTCCAGGAGGCCAGTGTGAGGGGGCTGGGGGAGTGCGCTGGAGCTGGGCGGTCCGTCCATCTCTGTGAGCGCCTGCAGTGACTTGAGCCAGTGTGGCGGATTGTCATCCTGGAGACAGTCCAAACTGTTGCCTGTGGATGCTGGGATACCTGGTGTTTGAAAATGGACACGATTTAGCACTATTACCAGCGAAGCTTTTATCCGTAACTAGTTTATAAAACACAAACCGCACCTGTGATGATGGCGGGGTCCATCCAACTGGCCGCACTGTCCCAGCTGAGGCTGTGCGAGACTCCAGCTGGGCCTACCGGCACCCCGATGTGATTCACGCTGGAAGTAGAGGAGGAGGATGAGGAAGAGGTAGAGTTCGGGAGGCCACCAAAGTTGATGTTGATATTTGGTAGGAGTGCTCGCAGTCCGTCCTGCCACTCTTTCACATTTATGCTTTCTGTAGAGCCATTGTTTTCTGAAAGAGAAGAAACATTTTAACCTTTTGTGTCCTTACACCTTGTCTACACCGAATATGTCAGAGCAAATGTTCTGGAACCATCTGTACTAGCAAAAGAACATCAGGAATAGAACGGGGCATCAATTTACTGTTGGCGTCACGTCACTGAATATAATCATTTCTTTTTATATTTTCAGTTGAAATATATTTAACTTAGTTTCCAAGGCACCATTTCTAATTTTCATTTAAGTTTTTTCATTTAATATTCATATTTATTTCTGCCTTATTTAAAACAAATAAAAAAGTTAACAACAGGCAATCTGACCAATCATAATCCGCCAAATCCGCCATTTTGTCCGACAAAGGCAGTCAGGAGAGTTAGTAGATCAACGTCGGTGCATTCCTTCTGATGTTCATTCATGTTTATTTGATGCAATAAATGAACTAGAAGGAAGAGATGATCGGCTCATGCGCAGCTTTAACGAGGTTCTATAGAGCGATCTGTCACGACACATTAAAGAGAACTGTATTTATCGTTTAAATTTCTTTTAAAAAATGACCAAATTTGAAAGTTTGACTTTGTTTCATATCACATCTGTCAGCGCGTTGTCAGTGTCCTCTCTGCTTCGCGATGTATTTTTCATCACGTGAGAACATGATATGTGCTGTAAGAGCGGCATGGCTTGTCGGACATAGCAACAGTAACTAAAGGGGGCGGGTCTTTGCGAATGGTCAATTTAAAGGCAACTCGGTGCAAAATACAACAACAAACAAACTGGGAATGAGTTCAACAACTTGTTTCTATTTGGATCAGTGGGCTACATCTGTAGTACTCTGCTTAGACAAGGTGTTTTAATACACACACAGGTGATTCATAAAAACTGGAGTGCACAAGACAGATGCATTCCCAAACCTGATATAGGAATCCCCCCAAGGCCGGTGCTGTGGTGCTGGGCCGGCATGCTCAGGTCTAAGAAATGGCTGTGCGCAGCTGCTGCGGTGGCCGTGTGGTTCAAGTGTGTGAGGTTATTGCGGGTAGGGAGGCCCATCCAGGGGTGGCGTGCGGCCATGTGTTGGGGAAGGCTGAAGGAGTTATAGAGGCCTCTGTGCTGGAGGTGAGGAAGGCGCTGTTGGCCGTTGGGGAGACTGGTTTGATGGGAGGGGTTGGGAGAGAGGGGGGAATGCTCCTGGACTGACAGCTCTTTCTCTATGAGGTCGGCCAGAGCCTTCCGTGTGACGTCGAATGGGTCGAAGCCCAGGTCATCGTCCTGCTGCTGCTGCTTGGCTGAAGAGCCAAAACCGAAGGCCGCCTGCCAATCAGTGGAGGACGACACGGGGATAGTGTCTGCAACGAGGAAGAGAGATTGACGGGTTTACCCGATTAGCTCCGCTTACACTGAAATCTTATTGTTCCAAAATCCTACTACATCGCATGCGCCTACCTGAGGTGAAAAGGCTCTGTGGTTCTGGAGTCATGGGCCAGTCGGAGGCTCCCTGTGGTGAACTGGAGAAGGGGGGCAGGCTGCTGGGGATGGGGTTGGGATGTCTGAAATTGCTGTTGTCTGAGAAAAGAGACTGAGACTCCGCTGCCGCCCCTTCGAAGGGTGAGCGCGCTGCGAGTTCGGCCACGCTGATGGGCACAACGAGGCTGGGTTTAGTAAGGCCAGGTGGAGGAGATGGGGACTCGCTACTGGATGTCTGCCAAAACCAAATACAGAAAGATGGATCAAAAAAACTAAAAAACATGATAACTATTATCAATAATTCACTTTTTTTGCACTTACCTGTGATATATTTTCCCCGTTTCCTATACTTATGGGTTCTGATGGTTTCTCAATTGGACTGAAATGAAAACACATTGTAATAAGCACGCATAAAATAAAAAAAATGCCGTCACTTGATATGAGTCAGTAGATGTTGTTATTTATCAACACTATTGGCTAGGCTTCTGCAGTACAGTACCTGGTAGGCTCTAAGGCTGATGGGAAGGGTGGGAGGCCCATGTTCTGCTCTGTTCCCTGATCAGGGTCTGGTTCGTCTGGAGTCATGTGGTCTGAGTCTGTTAGACAGTCTAAAAGAGGAGGGGACTTGCGATGCTCTGTGGTTAAACCGTTAACCATTTTCCCATAGCTCTGTAATGAGGGCCACCCTTCTTTATTGGTGCTATTTGGTCTGGGAATAAAACAATGCTAAGTTAGAAATGGGAACCACACTTCTAAAAGAAAAGAGAAACTTAGTAACATTTTACAATAAGGTTCATTAGTTAACATTAGTTAATGTATTAGCTAACATGAACTAACAACGAGCAATACATTTTTCACAGTATTTATTAATCTTTGTTAATGTTAGTTAATAAAAATACAGCTGTTCGTTGTTTGCGCATGTTAGTTCACAACATTTGATTTCCAATGTATTAGTAAATGTTGAAATTAATATTAACTAAAATTAATAAATGCTGTGGAGGTATTGTTCATTCTTAGTTCACGTTAGCTAAGGTAGTTAACTAATGTTAACTAAGGAACTTTATTGTAAAGTGTTACCAGAAACTTATATAATAGCTGAATTATCTACACTACCATTCAAAAGTTTGGGGTCAGTAAGACATTTTTCTTTTTAAAATTAATACTTTTTGTCAGCAAAATCACATTAAACAGATCAAAAGTGACAGTGAGGACATTAATAATGTTACAAAAAAATATTTGTACATAAAAGCTGTTATTTAGACATTTCTATTCATCAAAAAATACCGCAAAAATGTATCACAGGTTCCACAAACTATTAAGCAGCACAACTGTTTTCAACATTGATAATAATAAGAAATGTTTCTTGAGCAGCAAATCAGCATATTAGAATGATCTCTGAAGGATCATGCAACACTGCATAATGTAATAATACTATTACCTAAAATAATTTAATATTTCATACCAACCCCAAACCTATGAACGGTAGTGAATTTTTTTCTTTTTATATATTTTAATGTAATGAATTATCATACAATTATTTAATTATAATTATTTAACTATCATATAATTAATTATTGTATATATATATATATTGCAAAAATAAGGCAAATTTTCACTAATAATCTGGATATGGTTATCATACTCGGTGTGTGCACCAATGAAATTGAAGATTAAAAGCAGCACCTCTGAGTGGAGTTGGGTTTGCTCTTCGACTTCTCCCCACATGTTGAGGTTTGTAAAAAGTTAGGGTTCGCTTTGTAAAGGTCTTGGAGTAATTTTTGTTCATACTCTTGATGTTTCCCAGCCTAAAAGCAAAATGTACACACACAGAGAGAGCAAAATCATTTTCAAAATGTAATTTAATTTATGTATTGACTTGTCTGAACTGATTGATCTGCATAATCGCTCACCTGCATTTCTTCTTTTGTAAAACTAGCCGCTTCATCCCCCAGTTCATGTAAATACATGCAGTCTGGTTTGGGACACTGCATGCTTTTAAGAAAATAACTGCAGTACTTTGTTGTACCTAAAGAAGCCTGGAGACAAAACAGCAACACACAGAACTACTTTAATAACGAAGAATAAATGTATATAGAGAATAATGAGAATAAATAACACTAAACTTTAAGCGTCATGACACTTCTAAGGGACGTTCTGAATCATATTTGTTAAAAGGACTGTGCTGTGATGGTTTAACACTTACCTTGAGTGTTCTACCATCCACTATGACATTGTTCACACACTGTATTGCTCTAAGGGCGTCCTCTGAACGAATGTAAGTTACATAGGCACTGGCACTAGGACCCTGTGGAGTGAAGGGTCAAAATATAAGTGCGTTTTCTTTATTCTACTGTTTTGCTGTAGCCTTAAAGGGATGGTTCACGCAACAAAGAAAATTCTGTCATCATTTACCCGCCCTCATGCCTCATTTTGTTTATCTTATTTAGATATAGTCCATTCTTCTGTTGAAGCCATTGACTTCCATTGTATGGGGAAAACAAAATACAATGGAAGTCAATGGCTACCGTTACCCATATTCTTCAATCTTGCGTGTTCAGCAGAAGAAAGAAATTCATACAGGTTTGGAACAACATGAGGGTGAATAAATGATGACAGAATTATTTTTGGTAGAACACTATAAGCCAGAGACTTTTTCCCACACACGAGAAGCACATGAAGTTTTTCCTACCTGTGAACCTGCATATGATGTGCTGTTATTGATGACCACTTTATGAATTTTGCCGAACTTCCCGAAATATTCTGGGCGCTTTAGAACCTACGAAATGATCAAAGTGACAGTGATTCCTTCAAGCGAATTATTGCATGAACGACAAAACCGACACTACGCTGAATTATGCCCACTTATTATATATATATCACACAATCAAACTGTGAAATGACTCTAAGGGAGGAAATTTCATTTTGTTCAGCAAAATGTAAACGGCTCCCTGATGAAAACGCTCTATTTTTGTGCCATTCTCATTTACCTCCCACAGGAAGTGATACATTTCTCACTGATATGATATGGGCACAGGGTGATCTGCCCTTCTTCGCATGATCAGTGATTTAGATACATGTACATTATACCGTAAATTACTACTTGTATTGTAGTACTTTTAGATTGTACACTACTGTTCAAAGGTTTGGGGTCAGTGAGATTTTTCTTTCAATGATTCCAGGAAAAAAAGAAAAGAAAAGTGTATCACGGTTTCCACAAAAATATTAAGCAGCACAACGGTGTTCAACATTGATAAAAAAAAAAAAAAAAAATTAGCACATTAGAATGATTTCTGAAGGATCATGTGACATGGAAGACTGGATGCTGAAAATGCAGCTTTGTCATCACAGGAATAAATTAAATTTTTATGAAAAAAAAAACAAAGAGTTATTTTAATTTGTATTAACATTTCAGAATATTACTGCTTTTACTGTATTTTGTATTAAATAAATGCAGCTTTGGTGAGCAGAATAGACTCCTTAATAAAAAAATAAAAATAAAAATAAATAAAAAACTGACCCAAACTTTTGGACTAATTTTGAGTTAATTTCATTGAGGTAGCAGCTAGTTATTCATTATCAAGTAATTTGTTAAAGTCTATTCAAACAAATGCAAATAAATAGAATAAACAACAAAGTTAGAATTAATTATTTAAAACGTGCATAATTCAATAGATCCACAAAAAGAAAAGACTGAAAACAGTCACTATATAATAAAAAGCACCAAAAAAAGACATCGACATTGTCTAATCCGATGAATCACCTCTGCGTCCGCGAGTCTTTGAGAAAGTCCCACCACGAACACGAGGTTTCGCTGCACCACGCGGACGCTGGCCAGGTGCTTGCGGTTCTCCGTCACCTTCTGCTTCTTTTCATTCTGCTTCTGCTTCTTCTCGTTCTTTATCCTCTGGATCTCCTCTTGTGACAGTGGCTTGTATACTGCCGGATCCTCCGGGTAAGGCTACAGAAGACACACACAACTCATGATCTCGCTTGAACCCGTATCCTGAGGGCTAGCGTGCTCAAAGAATTCTGCAAATAGGTCAAGTTTTCAAGCTGACACCATTACAGTGAATGAAATGAACCACATCGCGTTTACACTTGGGAAGTGCGGTTTGCCAAAAAAGTGGTACAACATACTTTAGCCACAAATGCATAACCAGGCTTTAGAACATTTAGGCCAGTTAATCAGACAATATCAGACAGGCATTTTTTTTTACAATCAACAATTAAATATAGTCATGGCAACTTCTTGTTCTTGTTTAAATACATATCAACCATCCAGTTCTCTAGATTCTGCTACTAGGTTCAGTGGTTTTGATTTTAAACTGATTTTGTTTCACAAACTAGCTTGTATATTGGGCAACAAGTGGCGAGCCAACACAGTAGCAGAAATAAAACTTTAATGAGACAATACATCAATCATTCTTCCCAAACACGGTTTTGTCTTACCATGATTTACTATGGTAAGCCTGTTATACGTGTTTATATTTTAGACTTGACCGGATGGTTTTTTCGGGAAATTGCATACACGCGTAGAAAAAAAAGTTGGTCCGGCTAGTTGGTCCGTGTGTATGGTGTGGAAGTGACAGGTTAGTTGTCACAGTGAGTGAGAAAGGTTGACATGGAGCAGCTAAATCGCAAACCACCCGTTTTAAAAACAAAGCCGAACAGAGAGTCTGCTGGCAAAAAGAGAACGCGATAGAGCTCGTAATTCAGAGATGCCGAGAACTTAGGGATTTGAAATGTTGTCAAAGCGACACGGAGATGACCTTTTTATTACTCAACAGGTGAGTAAAGTATATTATTGAACAGATAAACTGCCATATGTAGCGCTCTAACAGAGGTCATTGTAAAGCATTATGTGTTGTGAAGGGTCATATCATTATGGGTTGTTGTATTAGTGTTTAATTATTTGCATTTAACTCCGTTTTCTCCTGCTGTTCAGCTGAGAACCACTGTTTTAGATATCGCTATCGGCCATATCGGTATCGACTGCTACTTACAGATTAAGGACAGTTTAGCAAATACAGTGTAATAGTGACCCAATAACCTGCGAACACGCCGACTGAGTGAAGTTGGTATTAGAATGTGTTTCGCAACTAGATATATAACAATACAATAAACAATCATCAGAAGCTCTTACCTTTCTGCAAGCAGGGCAGAGGCCGTTCTCGTCTGTGCGGATGCGGTGCCAGCAGAAACGGCAGATCTGGTAGCCGCAGGTGCAGGGGAAGAAGTTGACATCGTCAATCTCCAGCGGTTCCATGCACAGTGGGCACTCCATGGGGTCTTCCTTCAGCTCTGGACTGCGGGACATCCTATCGCACAGTAAGTTCAGGAGAGTCTCTGGCAGGTCTGCCAATAGGCTGATGCAAAGTCACAGAAAGTAGTTTGGGATGAAGTGAGATTTGATTTAAACACAGCAGCCTGGATGATGACTATACTTTACTCTAGTACATAAATGCTCTTGTTAAAAAAAAAAACACATGCCGTTAGCTCAAAACTAATTTAATAGCCATTACAAATGAATATAGTCAGCTGTCATAGACTCAAAGCAGTTCAAAACATCAAGCTACCACAAAGCACATTAAGCCTTTTCATGTTACTCTCAATACAGTCAGTTAGCCCAGTTGGCTATAAACATGCTGATGTATTGGGATTGCAGAATAGGATCACTGGGTCACATTAGAGATGAATGTTTGGCAGGTATTCAAAGTCCACGCACAGATAATAATAATAAATAAAAAAAACTAGCAAATAAATTAAATTACGTCCACATTTTACCACTGAATACAGAGCCAAAGTTATATTCAGAACAACATACTATAGCTAACGTTAAATGAATTGCAAATCACATTCAGTCTGTCTTTTGTGCAACACTGACATTGTATCACAACAAACGCACTTATAAACGACGCAGTTCATATTTACTCAGAAAAATATAAATTCTAAAAGCGAATTACTATTTATTTTCAGCGAAAACATATATGAAAGATTCCCACTTGTATATCTCACATCATCCCTGATCAAACACTATGTTTAGATTCGCATGTTTAGATAGAGCCCGTTTCTGCTTCAAAATGACAATAATTAAATAAACAACACATTTAATCCTTATTTTAATATCTATGAATCTTTATTAAAACCCCAATTATTGATATCTCACATCATGTATGTCTAGCGGCGCGTCAGTCGCGCTGAAAGCCGGTCAGGTGTCTCCACAGCTGGGACAGACTTCAACTGACGTGCGGCATATAACACAACGCCTAAAACATCGATTTCACTCTCCCTCCAACAATAACACACAAACCTAAAGGCACGCATATTTTGAAATGCTTATACAAGAATAAAATGACTTTCCTCACATACATTTTTTGTCGACAACGAGTGTTTTCTGAACGTTTCTATTTTGCGGCCTACACACAGCTAAAGCCTGCGACTCTCCTACTGATCGGCCCGGCGACTAGAGGAGGAACCGCTGCCTGTGCACCTTTGACTTCACCTTTCACTTAAACTCAATGTTTTATGATTTAACCATGGGGTTCGTCTGCTTCAACACACATATGCAAACCTAATACCGCTGAAGTAATTATATTCGGGTGTATTGATCGCGATTAAAGCAGTTGTTTTGTAGGGTACTCACTTCAACTAGCTGGTCCTGTATTGCAGGGATTCCACTCCAAGGGATATTGGCTCTAGTTTAGGCGGGGGTTTCTGCCTTTCAACTGATCAGATGTGCCTATCTGATAGTTTGGAATGAGCACTATTCCACAGCTCAGATGTTCAATATTGATTAGATGTTTCCTACTCAGTTTGACTTTTTATTTAGGTAGCAGATTCTTTACCACCATCTTACACTGAAATGAGGAGGGAATACAGTAACCAGTCACCTCTCATTGAGTTTGCGCAAGATGCACAATGCATTGTGGGAGATGTAGTTTATTTTGTAAACGTAATTTTAACGTACATCAGCAGGTATGTTCTACATTCGTCACCAGGGGCGAGACAACTTCATGTTATCAGATTTAGGAAAAGTACTTTTTGACAGAAAGATTTTAGTAACAAAACAAAAAAAATACAGCATAGGTTAAAACAAATTCTTTTAAAACCTTTTTTATATCAATTTTATTTTAAATTTATCTTTTTTTTATTTATTTGAAGTTCACCAAATAGTAATGTAATATATGCATTTAATGTTCTTTACAATTTAATAATAATTATACAATACTTAAAATTTGTTTACAAAAGAAAACCATAAATGTTTAAATGCAATGCAAAACCATTGTAGTTTAAATAATTAAAACTCAGTAATTAAAAAATAGAGGTCCTAACTCTGCTCCTCTATAAAAAAATACCAGCTATTATCACAAGTATATTATAATACTGTAAAATGCTAAAATCATAAATGTTTAGTACAGTCATGAGGTAGGTTTTTTTACATTGCTGACACACACTACCCATAAGCTCAACGTGATAGAGGTTTCGATCCATTCATTTGATCTATAAATCAATGTTCAACTTCAATTAATTAAAACACACTTGAAGGCTGCATCCACAACTAAACTCCTCAGTACGCACCAATCACTGAGTTTGTTTGCTATAAAACCCCACTAAAGTAGCATATGTCCCATCGGATGCACTGTGACTGTAGAAGCCTGCTGGTAAGATTTCTGCCTCTTTTAGATTGTATTTCAGTCCTCCATCCACACACATGTAGGCTTTGACCAAGGTTGAGAGTGTGACTTGTCCGGATGGATGACATCGGCTGTCAGAGATGGATCTATTGGATGAGGAGACAACAAGGACGTGCGGGCGGCAAGGAGACCCATTCGCACACAGCTGTCTGTGTCCATCCCTTGAAGGATCCCGACCATCATTGCTCCAGCAAAACTAGATGAGATAGAGAGAGACTAAAGTGAAACAGTTTTATTCATTGCGCATGATGTTAAATACTTCTATTAACATACCTGTCGCCAGCTCCAGACACATTTACTGTTTCTTTAGAGCTCACAGCCAGCGCAGGATAATGAACAGCACATAGTCGTCCCTTCTGGTATAAAAAGGCATAAATAATGCGCAATATTTTAATATTACAGTAAAAGTGTTTAAAAGACGTCAGCATGAAACGGAAGTTGCAATCATCTTTTCTTCCCTATTGTGACCTACACTCACCTAAAGGATTATTAGGAACACCTGTACAATTTCTCATTAATGCAATTATAATCAACCAATCACATGGCAGTTGCTTCAATGCATTTAGGGGTGTGGTCCTGGTCAAGACAATCTCCTGAACTTCAAACTGAATGTCAGAATGGGAAAGAAAGGTGATTTAAGCAATTTTGAGCGTGGCATGGTTGTTGGTGCCAGACGGGCCGGTCTGAGTATTTCACAATCTGCTCAGTTACTGGGATTTTCACGCACAACCATTTCTAGGGTTTACAAAGAATGGTGTGAAAAGGGAAAAACATCCAGTATGCGGCAGTCCTGTGGGAGAAAATGCCTTGTTGATGCTAGAGGTCAGAGGAGAATGGGCCGACTGATTCAAGCTGATAGAAGAGCAACTTTGACTGAAATAACCACTCGTTACAACCGAGGTATGCAGCAAAGCATTTGTGAAGCCACAACACGCACAACCTTGAGGCGGATGGGCTACAACAGCAGAAGACCCCACCGGGTACCACTCATCTCCACTACAAATAGGAAAAAGAGGCTACAATTTGCACAAGCTCACCAAAATTGGACAGTTGAAGACTGGAAAAATGTTGCCTGGTCTGATGAGTCTCGATTTCTGTTGAGACATTCAGATGGTAGAGTCAGAATTTGGCGTAAACAGAATGAGAACATGGATCCATCATGCCTTGTTACCACTGTGCAGGCTGGTGGTGGTGGTGTAATGGTGTGGGGGATGTTTTCTTGGCACACTTTAGGCCCCTTAGTGCCAATTGGGCATCGTTTAAATGCCACGGCCTACCTGAGCATTGTTTCTGACCATGTCCATCCCTTTATGACCACCATGTACCCATCCTCTGATGGCTACTTCCAGCAGGATAATGCACCATGTCACAAAGCTTGAATCATTTCAAATTGGTTTCTTGAACATGACAATGAGTTCACTGTACTAAAATGGCGCCCACAGTCACCAGATCTCAACCCAATAGAGCATCTTTGGGATGTGGTGGAACGGGAGCTTCGTGCCCTGGATGTGCATCCCACAAATCTCCATCAACTGCAAGATGCTATCCTATCAATATGGGCCAACATTTCTAAAGAATGCTTTCAGCACCTTGTTGAATCAATGCCACGTAGAATTAAGGCAGTTCTGAAGGTGAAAGGGGGTCAAACACAGTATTAGTATGGTGTTCCTAATAATCCTTTAGGTGAGTGTATATCCGAGTGAAGCGGCTTCTCAAACAAGAAAAAAATGATTTGCGCTAAAAGCGGTAGACCAATCACAAAAGACTGGGCCTTCTGACCAATCAGAGCAGAGTAGACCAATCACAACACTGATCAATCAGAGCAGAGTAGACCAATCACAACAGACCAGTCAGAGCAGAATAGACCAATCAACAAAAGACTGGGCCGTCTGACCAATCAGAGCAGAGCTGAGCAAGCTCTCAGAAATGAGTGGCTTAGAGAGACCGAATCCTTTATCAAATCGTTTCAGACACTGTGAGAAAAGAGGTGAATGTATATCATGAGCAAATTGAAGTGTTTTTCGACCTTGGATGAATGTAAACCTGTTTTAGGAGACACAATTTGGAGTAAAATAGCATAATTGGGGAACTTTAATAGTCTTTACTTTATTATCCTCGAAAGGCAATTTGTTATAGACAGCAGTAAACACATACAGTTCATGTACAGCAACACAACGCACAATAATTTTATTATAAGTAATTTAAAAACATGATCACAGCAGGTATAAAGGAATTATTTTTCTAAAGGAACTCTAAATCTATTTGATTTACACAAAGGGATTTTAAATCTCCAGCATGAGGGAAGCAGTTGAAATTCAGTAAAAAATGGATTGGTGACATCGGAAAGGACTGACTGGCCCTTCCTAGTCGCCCTTTGTTCATTAATGTGTGTAATATTTCTTAAGCCTGTCCCCACTATCTTGCAGCACATTATAACTGTTACTCAATTTACTAACCCAATTCCTCACATTGAGGTTGCTGTACCAAAACATAATAGAAAAACTTTAGAAAGATTCAATTAAACAGGTATAAAATATTTTTCATAAAAGAGACTATATTACTCCATATTAAAACTACGAAGATTCCTCAGAAAATGCATACGCTGTAGAGCTTTCTCTCTAATAATATCAGTGTTTGCTTCAAAATGTATTTTATTATCAAGTACTGTCCATAAATATTTATATTGCTTGACCACTTCTTCTCTTTATGATAGTAGGCATTTTTTAGAAGCATTAATATTTAAAAATGAAGCATCACACCACTGAATAAAATGACCTACTGTACCACTGGACAATGACTACCATCTGACTCGTTGAGACACAATCACTGAATCATCTGCGACAACAGATAGTAAATCATTTAAATAATAAGCCCGTCATACCCGATTTTGCTTTCGTGGCTGCAAATTTACAGTTCCAGCATCATGTTCTCCACACACCAGCACACCTAGCGAACCTAAAGTGACCACCACACAATGTAGATGCTCCAGCAGGGGGCGGCAGAGAGCCGGTACACAGCCTAAAACATCCTCAAGCGATCTGGGAAACTCTGAAACAAAATTATGCTTTGATTACAAGTCAGGTAGCTCCGTTTTCTTATTTTAGGTTGTAGCTAACTACATTACCTGTAGGAGTGGGCAGATCTAGTGTCTGATTCATGGTGCAGAGCTCAGCCAGGTTGGGGGAGGTGTAGGACAGGGCTTTCCAGCTCTCTGACAGGAAGGGCTTACAGGCCTTATCAGCATCCGTGGGCTCAAACCACACTGCAGCAAAAGAAAAAGACATAGATATGCACATAACATCTGACGTCAACACTCGGAATCAGTAGGCTATTAGATAAGGGAGTTTACCAGGGACTGCATGTTTCTTGGCGATACAGCACACGTAATCAATGGTTGAAACCGGAATGTTGCCATCAAGAACTACAAGAGATGCTGATGCAAGTTGATCCTTAAACTGAGATACCTGAAGATAAAAACAAAATATGTATGATATCAAAATAGTTGTTACCGTTGCTTTAAAGCCCCTTTGTTGACGTATTTCCTTCTTTCTTTTTTATTGATTTGCTACTTGCTAGTTGGTTGCAGGTGTTATTAGGGGGCGGGGCAGTCTTACTCTAAAGAGCACCTGATTGGACAAAATGAGTGAGTGCAAGATGAGTCATCAAAATGTTTTCCTCTGTTTACCCATCGAATTAGCGTGCAGATGGTCTCCAAGCTAACACAACTGGACTAAAAGTCACAAAGTTACACTTTTGTGATTGTACACTATCAATCAAAAGTTTTGGGGTCAGTAAGATTTTTCTTTTAGAAAATAATTGTGTCAAAGACTTTGTTACAAAAGATTTCTATTTCAAATAAACGCTGTTCTTTTGAACTTTCTATTCATCAAAGAATCTTGAAAAAATGTATCACGGTTTCCACAAAATTATTAAGCATCGCAACTGTTTTCAACATTGATAATAATAAGAAATGTTTCATGAGCAGCAAATCAGAATGATTTCTGAAGGATCATGTGACAAGACTGGAGTAATGATGCTGAAAATGTAGCTTTGCCGTCACAGGAATAAATTACATTTTAACACACATTAAAATATTAAGCAGTTGTAATAATATTTCACAATATTCGTTTTTACTGCATTTTTGATCAAATAAATGCAGCCTTGGTGAGCATAAGAGATTTTTTTTTTTTTAAATCTCACCGACCCCAAAACTTTTAAACGGTAGTGTACTCTTTGAATACGTACATACTGCTCTTGTATTTGCTGATGGATGTCCATGTCGCCCAATCCCAGGCTCAACTCTCCAGACTCAGTTATGACAGCACAATAGGTTGCAGTCCTTTGGTCCTGTAATCTGGCAATTGCACTTGTATTCTGATGAGTAAAATGCAAAACAAACAAAAAAAATACAATGACCAACAAAACTACAATTTTTGGCTACAAGAGCAATAAAATGCAAAGTATAAAATATAACTCACCATGTGTTTACAATAGTTTAACACAGCGTCACTATGAGAGTCTTTGCCGATGGCAGAGATAAAGAGAGGTTTGTACCCTAATCGGCTTAAACAATCTATAGGAAATACAGGGACAATTGTAAAAAAAAAAGAGGAATTGTACATATTCATTCATAATAATATGAATGACACATAACATACCAGCAATATTTCTGCCCACTCCTCCAAATGACTGGCACACACTTCCTGGATTTGTCTGACCAAACTGAATTGAATACAAATATTTAGCTGCATACTGTCATAAACAAGTAACTTAAGCTCCTGTAGCTTGTTATTAGACTTACCACCAATTTCTTTGTTGTTCCTTTAGCGATGAAATCAACGTTTATTCCACCAATAACAATCTAAGGGAAATTAATTGTTATTGTTAAGTGTGTTTTTAATTAGCTATTATGTTCATATTTTCAGTTTTCATTTTAGTTTAATTTTATTATGTGTTTTTGTCATTTTTATTCAGCTTGAACTTATTATTATTTCAGGTTTAGCTTTAGTCATTTTAGTAACTCAACTTGAATTTATTTATTTAGGCAACATTTCTAATTTTCGTTTATTTGTTTTAAGTTCAAGTGTTTCATCTAATATTTATACATTTAATTAAAGCTTTATTTCAATTTATTTCAACAACACTGAAAATAAAATGTATTTATTTTGCATTAGTCTTTCCATAAAAGCTTACCATATCACTTCCAGTTTTGTCCATTCTCTGGTCCATTGACTTTTGGGTCTTACTATCACCTCTGAAGATGCCTCCACTTATTTCTTTGTGTTTAGAAAGGGCACATGCAATCCGACTGCCCACCTTGGCATTGTTATGGATGAGTCCTATATCTGAAAA
Organism: Rutilus rutilus; assembly: GCF_951802725.1. Classification (NCBI taxonomy): domain Eukaryota; kingdom Metazoa; phylum Chordata; class Actinopteri; order Cypriniformes; family Leuciscidae; genus Rutilus; species Rutilus rutilus. The sequence goes on from NC_140233.1 coordinate 14,773,512, forward strand.
TGAATGAACTTCAGGAAAATACCACAAAACATAAGGTGCAAACCACTTACACTACAACCACACAATGCAATAGCTACATATGAATTATGTATCAGTGTTTAGAAATCAAAATGTCATTATAAGTATATAAGAACATAAATGCAATAAGCAAAACTATATCCTGTGTCTTAAATGGATACTGGCTTGCAAGGACTTCCCTTTAGTGAGCTCATTGACTCGCTGAAGGATAAAAGGAGTGACATCTCTTCCTGTGACACCTTTTGAGCTTCAAATATACAAAGAAAATGTTTATCATTATATGTGGCAACTGTTATGTCCAGACTCCAGGCATTATTTTTCTCTACCTGGCCTCAGTCACAGCTGCTTGTATGGCGTCTTCTATCAGTTGTCCCGTGGCTGCATGTTCCTCTGGGATGGGAACGGCCAACAGAAGACCACTTTGCAGCCCCAGAGATAGTGCGCTTGCTGTTGAGAAAAGAGAGCGTTTAAGAGCCCTTCATGAATGACTAAGCAGGATGAGTTACATTAGTGAAACATTATCTATGATCTCTGTTTTAACTAGCTCTTTCAATTACAATCACTACAGCTTTCGGTAAATGTGTAATATTGACATTTACTCAAATGTAGGAGCGGTAAAAGCTTAAACACTCAGACTTGCCAATAAGATCTGCTGCTTCTTGAGGACTGGAGACATGGTAAGGAGAAGTAAATCCACTTTGCCGAGAGAAGAAAGCCGGGAAGCTTTTTGAATCTCCATATGTGGCCACACACACACCCTGAGTTTCCTGTAAATAAAAGCATTGATCTATGAATGAGAAGTATATATGAAATCAAAACTTACCCGGTTTACTAGGGGTATTACATTTTGTCTATTATTATAACAATTGTAATATTATGGTAAGAAATAAATTAAAATACATAATATAAAAAAATAACATCAAACAATTTTCAGTGTTATTAGATTATTAGTGTTTCTAAAGATTAATTTTAAAGAGGCACATAACTGCTGGCAAAATGGCTTTTTAATAAAACTTTTAATAAAAGAAATGCGAAATAAATTGAAATGGATGCTACTTGACAAGAGAAAACAGAGAAAAAAGGCTGTTGTCCATGCTGTTGTCTACCCTTTTGCCAAATAGGTTGGAAAACTTCAACACCCATAATGCACTGCGCAAGTTGCCATCCAAGGCCACTCCCACCAGTCTGCTATGGATACACTTGGCCAGTCAAATACCGCCTTGCTTTAGTAGGAAATACTTCTTAGCAAACTTTTAGTCATAATGGTGTCGACTTGTATTGTTCCCAGGTGCAAGAATTCAAAGAGCAAACGTTTGGAATAATCAGTAGTGAGTTATTTTCATTTTCCAGTGAAGGATCCAGCTTGTTGTAGGCAGTGGCTTAAGGCTGCAAAGAATCGTAAATATAGAGAGAACACCACTATGGAAAATCTGAAAAACCTCTGTGTTTGTAGCAAACATTTCAAAATGAATGACTGTGAGCACAGTGTTTTAAACCAAATAGAGGGGGGAAAAACTGAAAGAATCAGTTCCATCAGTTAATTAGGAAGAGAAGGAATGGGAAGCACCTTCCACACAACCCCCCGAAGCAAAACGTAAGAAGACTGTTGCCATAGTGTTACATTTTACCATAATGCTTTTTAAAGAGTAGACAAAATGCGTCTTGGACCATGTAGCACAGAGAAAGAGTAACATTGTTCATTTGCATATACAACCAACATTGGGTTGAAAATCAGCAAACTTACGTTTTAAGTCAGCATCAGATGACGGCAAAGACAGCTAGCAACCTGACCACCAAGTATCTTTCTTGTGTTTACATGAAATCGTGTAAAAAAATGGTGACTGGGTTTGAGCACTTACCAAGAACTCAAGAGTGCGACCAATATCTAGGATGGATTTCACCCCAGCAGACACAACTGCAATAGGTGTTCGACCCAGTTCGGTGAGGTCTGCGCTCACATCCAAGGCTGCAAGAGATAATATGATGTATAATGTGCATATTTCACATGGAAATAAGGACAATTGTTTAATAAACGTGCAGTTTTCTCCATCTCTATGTACTCCTCCAATGCCTCCGGTTACAAAGACAGGAATCCCAGCTTTGTGAGCCACAATCATTGTGCCGGAGACAGTAGTGCCACCCGACAGACCCTGCATTATCAAAAAACATTCACATTAAAATGTATATTCACATGATTCAGATAAAAGTTTGCATCAGTTCCAGACCTTGCTGATGACATAAGGAAGGTCTCTTCTGGACACTTTTAGTGCTGATTTGCTCTGTGCTAGGAAGTCCAGTTCATCTGAAGAAAGGCCCACGTGAATCCTCCCCTCGAGAATCCCAATGGTTGCTGGGATTGCACCTTCAGCCCTCACAATAGCTTCCACTTCCTTTGCTGTGCTGAAATACAGAGAAAATGCAGCTGATTGGTAAATACTGAATCCAGGTATCAGATGTTTCACTTTCAGAGCACTGATTCAAAGTTCTCCACCTTCTTGTCTTTAAAAAGCTTGTGCAATAGTACAACAGAATTAGTCTGAAATACAGAGAAAATGCAGCTGATTGGTAAATACTGAATCCAGGTATCAGATGTTTCACTTTCAGAACACTGATTCAAAGTTCTCCACCTTCTTGTCTTTAAAAAGCTTGTGCAATAGTACAACAGAATTAGTCTGTTCTGTTTTTGAAGATAAAGGGGCATGTGACAACCCTGACTTCAGAATAAGTATTTGACAGCACTGTAAGAGATTTATCTTCTTCTTTTTTTACCTGAGATTGAGAGGATAAGGCATTCCATGTGTAATAATAGTGCTTTCCAGAGCCACAACTGGCCTGTGATCCGCTAAAGCCTCTTTCACATTAGGATGGATGGTAAACAGGCTGTCTGTATGGAGAAATAGGGAATAGTTCACCCAATCAACACTGTATTCAAACCACTGTACCATTAAACATTCAAATTTGGCGACCCAAGACAGGTTTCACCCAGTTTTGGTTCTGAGTCAGGTATGGTGATTGATAGCGACAAATGTTTTTAATTGATCATACAGTAAGTGTTCTTCTCGGAACTTTCTGGCAGGGGTTTCTCAAAGTTATGAACAAACGTTCTTCCAGTAACATTAATAGGATGTTCGGTCAAAGTTATCTGGTCTTTAATCATGTTCTCAAAACGTTGGCACATTTTACGGTTTAAAACATTAATAAAATGGACATTCTGAACGTTCCGAAATATATATTTTTAATTAAATATTAATTGATTAGACTGTAAAACAGTAGCCAATACAATAGTACAATTAGTCTGAAAGGTGCATTTCAGACTAACATGAAACTGGGACAATGTTTCTCTGAGTGTAAATCTCTTTAATGTGGAGATGTGGTTTGTGCTACTTTACCTTTTTTGCTATGTCTGCTGGATGAAGTTGTAAAGCAGCGTCTAAAAAAAGCAGATAACCTCCACATCATCTTCAAAACAGGATCTTCAGGTCAGCAAAACTCTAATTCGAAAACAGCAGAAAAAACCATCAACCCACGACCGCCTGCTGGAGGGTTTCCAAACTATTCAAAGGGAAAAATGTGTCATGCTCTGTTTGTTTGAGACAAGCGACGTGCTGATATGCAACAGTAACAATCCTGCACACGTTTCAAAAGAAATCACTAAAGAATAAATTCAACATACGGGTCCTGTACGTAAACAATTCAGGACTTCTTCAACGTTCAGTAAAGAGTGAAAGAAAAAAGCTTTTTGCTCATTAAAACGCTTCTCACGCGCTACTCACTAGTAGTGACTTCAGTCACGATTCGGCTTAAATCAATCCCAATCTTTATTTTGGATAATAACTTGTCAACTTCTCAAAAGTTATTTACAGCACTCTTCTCGGCTCGACTCCACTAGGATGAACTTTGATCCGGTTGGGTCTGTTTGTACTAGTCGAGAATCCCATCAATTGACTTTTACTCAGAACTCCTGTCAGAACGGCAATTGATTCATTAATCATTTTTGGAGAATACAGTCTCTACTTTCAAAAGAATCATCCGGTATATATATATATATATATATATATATATATATATATATATATATATATATATATATATATATATATATATATATATATATTTATCATTGGTAGGCTACTCCATATATTCTTCATAAACCATGCATGTGAGCCTCAGATTTACATATTCTTTGGTTATAGGTTATCACAACCACAATTCTGAACTATTTTCCTTTGAAAATGTATTCATTCCTTGACACTTCAAAAATTACTGAAAAAAACAGACAATACCAATTTCAAATGTGTGGAAAAAAGAGGTCTGTGCAGTTTATTTATCATAGAAAATCTATATATTTTTTCTGTTGCTTACAGTAGAGCATGGCTCTAGCAATGCCAGGATCATGGGTTCAATTCCCAGGGAATGCAAAAATATTAAATGTGTACCTTGAATGATAAAATGTGTACATTGAATGCATTGTAAATAGCTTTAGATGTAAACATCTGCCAAAAGTAAATGTCTAATATTTTGACATTTGTTTTTCTTTTTCTGTATTTGTCAAAAAGTAATATAACTCGATATGCCAATTTATACATACAGTAGACAAAAGTTTAGACTCATAAAGTTACAGTAGTCTTATAATGCCAAGCTTAATTCAAAAAGATTCACAGAGGCTGTAAACATAAAGCATGTTGTGCGACAGGTTTGGTTGCTGGTAAACCTTTCACATCTATAGTTGTAAAGCTACTCAGAGCTGGACCACAGGAGTGCACATCTGTGGTAAGAACTGAAGAATTCTCATTCAGTAATATGCCTGTCTCTGCGATGGAACACTTTAAGAAATGTTCATCATGACACTTAATCATATTGACAAATGCATGAGCTTCATGTTCTTCAATCAGCTTATAGCATTCAGTGTCAGGGTTATAGTTTATAGGAAACATTGACTCCAAGATGGTTTCCTCTTTTTCATCCTCAGTGTCCAAAAGCTCCATTTCAAACCAGTTTGGATTCTTCAGCTGGTATTTGTGAAAAGCTTCAATAGCATCCTGAAGGGCTCGTCCTGAGGGACAGTTGAAGTAATCATTCACCCTAATGCCTTCAATGCATTTAACCCGCCCTGGCTCATGTTTTTCCATGTCTAAGATACGGAAGTAAAGTTCCTCAAAGTGCTTCATGAGCTTGTACTTCACCACCACGTTAAAAGGTGCTGGAACATCATCCTCACAGCACACGTCATCGAAATAAGCCACCATGTACTTGTGGAAAGATGAAGCGTTAACAAAATCCGGTATAATGAGGCTCAGGGCTGGCGTGAGCATGTCTCCTATGGGTGAACGTTCATCCTCCTTCAGTATCGCTTTGCGCTCACCGCACATTGCCTTCCACTTCGCATGTACGCCTGGAGAGCACAGGATCAGGACTTTGTCTGAGGACTTTCGGATTCGTTCCCTTTGCGTATCTAGCCACTGAATTCTGCCGATTGTGCTGAGCCAGACGGAGTCCAGGAGATCCAGAGTGACGTCTGTGCCACATTTAGCCCTCAGGAAGGCACATAACTTCAAAATGATCTCTTTGTACAGGGGGTGGTCCAGAGAGTAGATGATGATGACTCTCTTGTGCTCTTGAACGGGATTCCACTCCAGTTTACCCTTCGCACAGGTGGAGACGTCTGAGGACGGCGTTTCTATCAAAAGTCAAGATTATTATTAAGAAACCTTCAAAATGTATTCAATAAATAAAGAGTAAGTGGAATAATCAGCAAAAGAATTGAAAAGTGCAGAACAATTTAGCCAATATCTGATTTTATTACATAATAGAATGCCACAATTGGGTTCCGGAAGTAAAAACTTTTTATGGAGAATTTATTTTCTCCATATGGGAAATTGATTTTTAATGATAACGTAAAACACTTAAAAAGGCAGACCTACTGTGAGCTACGAGGTTGTTAATCGATGATATATGCTTTTGTTGAAGCCATCTGTTCACATTATTTCTTGTTTTTTTTTTTTTATAATTGCATTTAACAGCGGAATTCGTGGTGAAAACTACATTACCCATGATGCTGTACAGAAAATTCCACCTATTTAGCCTATAGCCATTTTAATTTGATTATGTTGCAAAGCTTCATGGGATTGTAGTTCTTTCCCTCACTAAATCCGTTGAGTCCTGTACCTTTGTCTTTGCACATTTAAGTAACATGCTTATTTATTTGATCTTTTAATTTGCACTAACCTTTATGTGAGTCCTTGTTCAGCAAAAATGCAACACAGCAACCAACAGCTGCCAATATCCCTAACAACAGACCCAGTATCACCAAAGTAATAAAAGCGACAGGAGCATCTGGAAGAACTGACATTAACATGTTAATAGAGATATTGGTAGCCTATACAAATAAAATAAAATAAAATAAGAGGTCAAATGAACTTTACTTGCATTCAAGATCATACACTGAAACATTTGCATTGCTGTGAATCATAATCTGAATGGCTAATTAAAAATAAACAGGCAACAAGACATTTAATTTTACTGTGTATTACGTACAGGGACAGATATTAACTTTCTCTCTGTAATCCAGACAGTTCTTCATGCTTTGAACAGACAGTGGCTGAATCTGTTGAACAGGACATCTTTTAGCCATTTAATGATATAAGACTCAACACATTCCAATACTACTTGATATTACATATTAACAAACAGCACACATACAAATAATACTTTAACTCACCACCAAGTCCAAATTACAGTGAGTTATCCACCATGCTTCCAGTGTAAAATGAACCATTAGAAATGTCTTTTTGTCCTTTAAAACAGAATTTTTTCACATCATGCTATATGAATATCCGTTAATGAAGGAATAAACATATACAGAGTCTTTTTCTTTAAATCTGAATATTGAACATACCTTTATGACAATGTGAGATGGTTCTGGGTGAAGGTCAGGACTGCAGATGGAGACTTTGTATTGGTCAGAGAATTCTTGTGGTTCGAATTCTATGGTTATCACCAAGTCATTTTTCTTAGAGTTTCTCACTGACCATTTTACCTCCTTATTCCAAATGCTCTCTAAAACGACAAACAGATTTATACAAACAGGAGGTTTTCCTTGTTTAAAACATGTTCAAGCATTTGCTTTAGATAACTCGTTCGCTTAAAGTCACCATGAAATCAAAATTGACTATTCTTGTTCTTTATGGAATATTGCAGTAGTTATTATAAATGAATTATCCGTGCACAACATATTTTTTATATTCATATACCCCTGTAATCTGTAATCAAATTAATGATTCGCTTGCAGCGACATCTCTTCTCTGATGACATGTTTGCTGGCGAGAGGGTGGGGCCACTTGTCACTCAAATGAGACTGACCAATAGCAAACCACAAACATCCAATCAATTCGGACAAAATCCAGCCCCGCCCTCTTCTGACTTTGAATAACTACAACAAATCTAAATATAAACAGTATCTAATCTTCAAGCCTCAACTGTTTTTTTTATTTTTATATTACGTTATTTATCTCACCTGGAATTGTGATGTTGGTTATTTTTGTATAACTTCCTATGTCTGGCTTTGGTAAATTGGTTACAAAAACCTGGTATTTGAAGTTGGGTATGACAACAATTCTGTCCAAAGAAAAAGTCCACTAAAAAAATGAAGGAGAGAAACAAAGCTGAAACAGTGGCATAAATAATACTGCATAGTATATGGTTATACAAGACTTAGTACTCTCACCATGCCCTGCCTTGGGTTTTTTGTCTCCAACAGTGTTTTAAGAAAAATGTAACGAACACAGACGCTGTTATTTGTGACCATCTCAACCACACGCACTTCAGTCCCATTGAGGGAGAATATGCTACCTGTGGATCATAATATAAAGAAAAAAACCTTCAAATAGAATTATGCTGGGCAAACAATTGGGCCAGATGTACATGTTTTTTTTTACAAAAAAGCTATTTGACTGAAATGATTTGATTATTTTTTTTAAATATTGTAGTAATGAACATAGCTGTACATTATCTGCCTTACTGTCAGGTAATTGGATCCATGTAAGGTTTATAACTGGCACAAACTGTCCACTCTCATCCCTCGTGGCTGTTACATTTGCGGTTACAACAGGAGAATGTGGGGCTTTATACCTTGGTATCTTCCAATCCTCATCTGAACAGTTAACTAAGACGTAAAAGAAATATTTGATGAACATCACTTTGATTTTGTCTTTTAAAAACCTCATATTACTTAATTACAATTTAGAGAAAGCATACTTACCTACTTGAACCTTGCAATCTACCCCCTGTCAGAAAAAAAGCATAATGAAAGATGAACACATTCAAAGCATTAATGTTCTATATATAAAAGGGAAGAAAACAGTATCTTTACCTCTTGAGAACATTCCATCGGAGGGAGTTCAATGAGATTCAGGGGTGAGATTCTCATTATGACGCATGAAAGAATGAACAGAAACAGAAAAATCTTACTCATTGTAGTTACGTTTTTGTCTGGTACTGCACCAGACATATGCTGTTTTTGAAGTGCCGGTGGAACAGAATCGAACATCCTCTTATGGTTTATCAAATTTTATCTGTATTCAGAGGAAACCAGGAGATCAGATAATGGGGAGGAGGAGCCTGACGCACACAAAGAATTAAATCTTTTCTCACAAACATTTCCTCTGATATTCAAGTCTGCCTTAAAACAAGCCCTTCTACTACACAGTAGTAGTGGTAGTTCGATTGTTTGTCAGACAGTTATATTTGAACAAATAACTTTAATAACAATTTAGTTCAATTTTAGTTTCATTTTCCTCCAGTGAACTACATCAATTTGGTATACTTCTGAAAACCATTTTAAGCAACATTTTATAATATATAGCTTAGATATTGTGTATCTATAAACTACTGTTAAGTTTAAGGTCATAATGATTTTTTTTGAAAGCACAACCATTTTCAATATTGATAATAACAAGAAATGTTTCTTGAGCAGCAAATCAGCATATTAAAAGGATCATGTGACATGGAAAGACTAATGACTTTAAATTCAGCTTCGCATCACAGGAATACATTACATTTCAAATGATATTCAAATAGAACATAGTTCTTTTAAATTGTAATAATATTTCCCAAAGTTACTGTTTTTATTTTATTTTGGTCAAATAAATGCAGCCTTGGTGAGCAGAAGACCACCCCAAACTTTATATACATATATAAATGTATATATAATTTCACTTAAATGACAATTAATAGGTCATTTTCATTGCCATTTAAGTGAAATGACTGAACTTAAATATACGAGCTTGATAAAAATGACCATTCTAGAAGAAAATTTCAGATGCTACTTAGAGGCTTTTGCATCTGAACTCTTCATATAAATATGTGTGTATATATATATATATACACACACACACCAGCAAGTGACCAGCAAAACATCTAAAAGGCAAACTGTTGGCAAAAAAGCCCACTAGAGGGCTCATGTCAGTTTAAAGAGTAATAAGTAGGATTATTTGGATCACTGTACAAAAGCACTATATTTTTTTAAACAGCAGTTTTCTATTAAGTTGTAGTAAATTATATTTTCATATAGAATTATAACACCATTAGCCAGACTGTCTTTAAACACACCCTACAGAATAATACAAAAGTTTTAATTACACTTAAAAGGAAGAGAACAGTGACCCTAACAAGTAAACTTCCACATTTAAGCACTAAAATGACTTCATGAGATCTGCTGACACTGATAACTACCGCTACATGCCAGCAGTCAGCAGAGGATTTGAGAAGTCTCATTCTGTCACACAGTCAACTCATTGCACAATATTATCACTGACACTTGTAATTAGTCACAGTATAAATGATCACAGCATGCAGGTCCTACATGACCCATCTGAATAGAAAGGTCAGTATCATTTAAAAAAAAACAATCTCTCATAAAAATACTACAATGTCACATTGTCATTGAGCGCGTCACCATTATGAATTTTTAAAGTATAGGTTTGAGTATGCAGCTTTTGGTGGACGAGAACGAGATTTGAATGCATTATAATTATGCAACCTTGTGTAAATTATAATTAAAACCTGACTTTTAGGAGTGTGCTGTCAGTCCCTTCTTAACAAGTACACATGAGTTACTGTCTGCCCTCACCCCATTAGACACGGCACGCAGGCACCATAGCCTTGAAGAACTTTGCCTTTATGGTCCTCAAACACAAGCACGCAAGTTCATAAAGAGGCCGGTTAACTTTAGCGTTTACAAGGAGAAAATTGTTAACAATGCTAACAAAAAATGTAATTTGATTAAATCGTTTAAATAAAAATAATATATGAAAGATTTAATTTTGGGGGCCTGATACCATTATCGTCTCCATGTAAAATACAAAACTAGTGAAAACAATGGTGTCATGCGCATTACGTGTTCAATCTATAGGCGTGTGGTGTTTCTTTACAAAGTGACATTGCCAACTACTGCACTATGATCAATAAGTTATGACAACATGTTTTTACATTGCTTTAACTAATCAAAATTTCTACTTTTTTAAGAAATTATACCAGAATCAACTCGTATTTTTAAACTCAGTTTAATTCAATGTAATTTAAGTTGAAATGACAAACACACAATTTGATTGTACATAAAAATTTAAGGCAACACATGTTTTTACAGTGCAGCAGAATACAGTGTTTTTAGTCGTTTTCGCGTTGCTGTCGTCTGACTTTTCCGTTTTTAGTACAGTACATCGTATATTCTAAAGGTTTTGACAAATGGGTTTATTCATATATCTTTTGACACACTTTACACATAATTATTTCCCTAAGCATGGTTGTTGTTGTTTTTTGGCATTGTCGACTAGTATTTTCCTATTATGAAGTGATAAAATCAGATATTCAAAATCCCCTTTGTAAAAACCTTTACTCTAGACTCTAGTCAACAAAATAAAACAAGAATTTTGAACCTGGCTTTATCCAAGAGATTTCTGTTCAGATTTGTTCAAGTTCAGATTTCTGGTAATTTATGCATATTAGTGCAAACAATTCAGAAAACTTGTAATACAATTTTTTTTTTAAATGTCTATAACATAATCAATCATCTGGGGAAGTATGGTGATGTCTGTAAGTTCATCGTTTTACCCTATTAACCTAGGGTGTCCTTTTCCAGTTGCTACTTTTCACAAATGAGAATTGAAGTGCATGACCCTTGTGCTAGTGTATGTCCATGTCCTGGATGTGGAAAACAAAGAGGCGTAACAGGGGTCTATTTTAGTTAGCCATTCACATGCAGGATTCAACCCATAAATCCTGCACGAAAAAAAATCATATAACATTTATTCTTCTTCCACACCACCACACAACACAGCCTGCCCTGATTGTCTCCAAGTTCAAGGTAAGTCCTATAAGCTATCCCATTCACAGCCCAAGTTTAATGGACCCACACATGTTGTCATAAATACTTAAGGATATTGAGTTTATTGCTGAACATCTGAGAGGATTTGTATTGTACGATCTGTTCATCACTCGTAGATTTACAGTTCACATTCGGAGATAATCATTATTACACCTTCGCTGTTGGGAGGATGGATGCACATCCGTCTTACATTCTCCCGTGTCACGACCGCGGCTCCCCACAGGGACTGGCGAGTGCCACGCTGTGTATTTTCGTAACAAGCTGCTTGTGTCAACTTTAAGGAATGTATGTTATGAAATACTGTACGGTTTCACGGCTAGCTTAGACTTGGAGAAGAGATCAAATGTTCTTGAAAGATTAGGCTCCCAGAACCAATTAGATCCTGAAAACAGATCTCAGGTGGTTTGACTTGCAATTTAGTCACTCAAGAAATTGGCATATAATTCGCTCTGGTGAGTAACCAAAAAAACTACGCCTCTGAAATAGGGGCCAGATTTTGATTGAACTCTTCCTATATTTGTACAAACGAATTAACCATAGACACATTTTGGGTTGCTTTTTTTTTGGGCAATAAAATGCTTTAAAAAATATTTAAAATGCATTTTTCCACTTTTTAACCAAAAAAATAAAGACTATTCAGATAATTTAGTATAAAATACAAGCAATCTTTTCCAAAACTTGAGTTCTGGCTACTAGGATGCGTATGAAAGCATTAGCATCCAGTCTATTGAGTTCAAGGCTAGGGCTTGAAACTGGGCCATGAAAGAATGGCAGCAATGTTCAAATTTAGTCAGGCTGGAAATACTAACAACCATGTGCTTTATCAAGCACAATAGGTACGAATGAAAAAAATAGGTACGGACAGAGTGCTTGGCACCAGTGCTTTATATAAAGGCTCCAAATGAAATTTTCCTGTACATTGTGACTCCTCTGCCTTTCAAAATACTTGGCACTCGTCACCTTTCCAGACTGTGTGGACTGTAGGAATGTTTCCTAGCGACTCACGCAAATCTGACGCACAGATTCACACACTGAATGATATCATCACCTGAAACACATTTAAGATCACATATCTGGAGATCCATGACCTTTGTTATGGCGACTTATGTTGGAAAAAGGAACGTTATCATTTGGTCCATTTAAACACCTTATAAAAATTAATTTTAATGAGAACTCTTCCCTTTTTAGGGTCCATAAAGAGAAACAACCATGTCTGAAGGGTAAGTACTTTAACAATGTTATGATTAAAACTGTAAAGTGGATAAATTGTTTCTCTTTTGTTAATCCATTTTGGCGTTTCTTTTCTTTCCTTATTGCTGCGCTCTGTGATTCATCATTGTAGTCCTGTAAGTCACTTCCCTTTTGGCAAACTTAACAATAATTCATAAGATTTAGCAGGTCAAAAAAATGATTTGGAGTGATTAAACATGACTTGTTTTGCTTTTCAGAGAAAAACAAAGTATACTGCCACAAGGCGGCTGCTCTTAAAAGTAAGTCCGTTTTTTTTATTTATAAAATACACTACCGGTCAAAAGTTTGGATTTTTTCTTTTTTAAATACTTCTATTCAGCAATAACGCATTAAATTGATTTAAAAGTGACAATAAAGACATTTAAAACAATACAAAAAAATTATATTTCAAGTTTTTCCTTTGAACTTTCTATTCATCAAGGTATCCTGCAATAAAAATGTATCACGGTTTCCACAAAAATATTAAGCAGCTCAACTGATTTCAACATTGATAATAAGAAATGTTTCTTGAGCACCAAATCAGCATATTAGAATGATTTCTGAAGGATCATGTGACACTGAAGACTGAAGTAAAAGTGCGTTCAAGCCATATCGTAATTACCCTTATGACTCTTAACTGTAAAAAGCCTTTACGTGCTTGTAGAACAACGTATTTACAACGCGTAAACTCGTAGTTTTCCGAGAGCTACGACTTGTAGCACGTGGCTGCTGTACCACCTGACCACTGCAGATTTAAAGTGTGTTCGGCTTGAAGTGGCGCTGCGCAGACGTATGCGTTCAGTGTATGACATCAAAGTACAGCGAGAGCGATTCGCATACAGAGCTTTATTTACATTTATTTTATGTAAATGGCGTGAACGCAGCATAATGATGGAGAAAATTCAGCTTTGCATCACAGGAATAAATTACATTTTTAAATATATTAAAATAGTAAACAGTAATTTTAAATTGCAATACTATCTCATAATATTACTGTTTACTGTATTTTTTATAAAATAAATGCAGCCTTGGTGAGCAGAAGAGACTTCTTTAAAAAAATCTTGATCATTATTTCTGACCCCAAACTTTTCAATAACAGTGTATATTTTTTTTTTTGAGAAATACTGATTTGGTTTATAAGCATAATACTTATATTTAATATGTAATACTAAACTTCATTACAGTAATGCAAGACTAAAATCCATGACGAAATGGCCAGCCGTGTTAGCAGTGTGCTGCGCTATGCGCTAAGCTATGTGCTAATCTGTTGGAACTTCATAGTCACGTCAGTGCTGTTACATTACAGAGCAAATTACTGCTGAAGGCCACATCTATGCTGGTAGCTGAAAAAGAGCAGAATAAAAGAGAAAGAGATGATGCTCTTACTGAGAGGCTTCCTCCTCTCAAACTATCTGGTCTGTCTGTACAGGAGCTCCAGGTATTTTCTAGAATAAAAAGTTCTGCAATAACAATATGCAAACGAGTATATATAGAGTATATATATATATATTCACATGAATGTTTTTTTGCAGGAACTTTGCAAAGAGCTTTCCCGCAAGATTGATGTTGTTGACGAGGCTCGGTATGATCTTGAAATTAAAGTGGATAAAAATGAAAAAGAGGTAATGGTTGCGATGTTGTATCACGTTTAGAAAGACAAACAAAAGATTAATAGTAGTTTATTCATGAATAAAAATGTTAACTCCAAGGTAAAGCTTGTCACTAACAATGTCAAGGTCATGGGTTTGAATCCCAGAGAACATACAAATGATAAAGGACCTGCACAATGTCTCTCAAAAAGTGCTATTTGACTATTTATACACTATTATATTATTTAATATTATTTAGAATTAGCTTTTAGTTTCATATTTTATTTTAAAATTTACTTTAAGTTTTAGTAATTTTGTGCTTGTAATTTTTTTTAAACATTTCTACATATATTTGTTTTTATTTCAGTTTTAGTTATGTTGGTACTTCAACTTGTATTTATTATTAACAATGATTTATTTCAGTTAGTTGCCAAGGCAAGATTTATTCGTTTTTTAGGTTTTTTATTTTATTTCACCTTTATTTCAATTTGTGAAAATTATTTTTTTAGTTAGCAATAACAACTGCTCTCAGACGAATAAATGCAAAACCGACATCAAAAAGGGTTGTTTTGCAAGTTACCGTTGTTGTGGTCCATTTCAGATCCAGTCCTTGAACCAGAAGATTTGGGAAATGAAGGGTACAACTCAACGAACCAAACTGAAGAAGGTTAAGAAGTCACATGATGCCGTGTTTGGCGCGCTGACCGAATCCAAAATGTCATCGAAGTCAGATTTCAAGGCCAACCTAAAGACAGTAAAGAAAGAAGATGAAAAGGTGATGCCTTTCAGTCTTTTAGAAATATAAATGCATTCATTCAAACAAAGCGAAACGCATTCCAACCCTATTTTATTTATTTGATCCATTTATAGAAAGAAGAGGTGACTGACTGGCGTAAGAATGTGGAGGCCATGGCTGGAATGGAGGGCAGAAAGAAGCTGTTTACTGCTGGACAATAAAGAAGGTACAAAGCTAATTTGTCAAATTTAACTGCGTTTGAGTGATGTAAAACAAGCATTTTGACAGAAAAATGACATTGTTTTCCTAATTTTTCAGATTCTGTAACAAGAAAGGAGAGCAACAGATGTGTGCCAAGGCAGGGAAACACACACGGTTTGAAGCAAGAAAAACCAAACCAAATACAACTTTGATTTGTTATGACTAATAATGTCAATCACACACACACACACACACACACACACACACACACACACACACACACACACACACACACACACACACACACACACACACACTGTTTATAATGTTCATAGTTTAAGTATTTTTTGTAGGTGAGCTTAGCTCTTAGTGTGTCTTTACCAGTTCCTGTCTTTTGCTGCAATTTGTGGACATTCTGTACAAATGTGTTTACATTTGAAACTAAATATGATACTTTGTGTGTGATATGCTAAATACATCATATATGCATGAGAAAAATAATCAGACTGGAAATTAATTGTATGCAATATTGTGAACTAGTGCTGTTCAGGAATAAAAGATGTCAGATATTGTAACTCTTTCTACACTGCTGGAAGTAAAAATTGCAATGTAATGGCATTCCAAAATTAAATGACCCCATGCAACAAAGAAACGTGTTGTGTCACCGTGCAATTCCCCTGCAAAACAAACTTGTGTCCTTGAAATGCATTTCTGCACTTGTATATGTGCATAACTGGTTTTAGGTTACCACATGTTGTGTGTATATTTACCCATATTCAATGCCGTTCGAATCAGCCAAGTTAAGAGTGGTATCATTTATTTGGATTTCACACTATACTAAAACCCTTTGGGATGTGTATAAAAATTTAAAGAAACAACAGATACCCTGATTCAGCTATTCATGTTATCTTCCAAAATAAATCATTCAATCAGTTCAAAATTCACTAGACTCTGTGGTCACTTTTACTTGCAGTACATACAGCTACTGTACAGCAAATCGTTTTCTGCCTTGTACGGTCAAACAATGGGAAATGAAGAGGGACTGGCAGTGGACAATGTATGCAATTGTGTTATAGTGGTGCTGAGTAAAATGAGCCTCTGGGTAAAAGGGTTCAGTCTATTTTAGTGAGCCACTCAGAGGAAGCCAAAGAGCCCATAAAATTTGCTTGGGTTTCCTTGTGTACTGACATTGTCCCACTCTACTCGTTCACTTGGAGTGGTCTTTGGAGAAACAGGTATGAACAATTGCACTATTTGGCACAGCTAACAGTAAAAGCAATGCATTTGATTGCTCTAAAAATAACAGAATTACCCATGAGATACAAGTGCTGACATCAAATTAATGTGTAGCATAGCACAGATAGTTTGGTCTTTGAAAACTTTAATGAGACATGATTGGTTACATTGTTGAGATCTGATCTGAAGCTGTAGGAAATTGGAGCTGAAGTTGATCTTAAGCTGTCTAGGAGAAACAATTGAGACTTTTCATCATTTACGACTTTTGCTTCCTACTTTCTTTGGCTTTCTGATTCTGGTTCATCCATCAGAAAACTATTACTGTGTGATGTTGAGAAGTGGTGTTTATATATATATATATATGTGTGTGTGTGTGTGTATGTGTATGTGTGTGTGTGCGTTCATGTACCTCCAAAATTATGCTTATGAAGTGCATTATTATTTAGTAATAATAACTGCCGCTTTTCAGTGACTCACCAATCTTTACATTTCAGATTTTTTACTTAGATTTGCACTTAGAAGGTCACAATGTCTGAGTCGTAAGTATTCTGTCTTTTAAGTTGTTAATATCTATATGCATACAGTATCAGCTATCTTGTTGTAAATGTGCATGTTTAAAACATCCCTACTTTTCATAAATTACTATACTTTTACAATTCCTTTTCATAAATTACAACTACTTTTACTATTCCTTTTCATAAATTGAAAACTGCCATTTTAGACAGGTAAGTGGACTTTATAACTTTCACTTTTTGTACATGGAAATTTGTTTTTTTAATTAACAGAACCCAATAAATGTGCTTATTCTTTCAGCGACCCAAATCTAAGATTTCAGCTTCCAGGAGGTTGTTCTTAAAGGTATTTGGTTCTTTCTGTTTTACTGAGATGTCTGTTTTTTTAAAGATGATACATTTAGCAATGCTTTTTGATATGTTTTGCTTCAGACAAAACTCCTGAAGAAAGCAACATCTATGCTTGTAAATGAAAAAGAAGATAAGCAGAGAGAGAGAGAGACCACCTTGAGTGAGAGAGTGCCACCTCTACAATTGTCCGGTCTGTCTGTTCAAGATCTTCAGGTAAACCTAACATAGCCTGTTAACTGTCAGTGTCCTGGTAGCGGGACACTGACAGGCTTTTGCCTTTATAACATATTTTAGTAATGATCATGAATTAGGTTTCATTCGAAAGCTTAAACACTCATAATTCATCCTGTGTAAACCATTTTTTGAAATTGGACATTGTCTTACTATGGAAATGGTTCTTTAAATCCTTTTAGCAGGTTCATTTTTTGTGATCTCAACTTTAAATTTGGAATGCAGCTTCATGAATTACAACCATTTAAATTTCAAAAAGAAATTTGTCAAAATTTTTTTACTTACTGTGTTCTCAGGCTCTCTGCAAAGACCTTCATCAAAAGATTGATGTTGTAGATGAAGAAAGGTACGACATCTCGGCCAAGGTTACCAAAAATGAAAAGGAGGTACTACACCATCAGGGGAATCACTTTGGATCTTATTAGATTCAACGGAAATACACTGGAATTAACTTTATGTGGCTGCTTTAGATTACAGATTTAAACATCAAGATCACCGAACTTAGAGGCAAAATGAAGAGACCTGCACTGAAGAGGGTGAAGATCTCTGCCGATGCCATGTTGGGTGCTCTTCTGGGCTCCAGAGTCAAAGAGTCTGTGGATTTCAAAGCCAACCTCAAGACACACAAGAAAGAAGAGGAGAAGGTAAGTCATGAACAAAACTGAATCATTGAAAGATGAATTATATCGTTGAAATGTATTCAATTAATTTAGCATTTGGTCACACTTTAGATTAGGGTCCAATTCTCACTATTAACTAACTACTTTTGCCTCAATAAACTCCTAATTACTGCTTATTGATAGTTAGTAAGATAGTTGTTAAGTTTAGGTTTCGGGTAGGATCCCCCCCCCCCCCCCCCCCCCCAAAAAAAAGGGATTAAGGGATGTAGAATATGGTCATGCAGAATAAGGCATTAATATGTTCCTTTATAAGTACTAATAAACAGCCAATATCCTAGTAATATGCATGCTATAAGCAACTAGTTATTAGTGAGAATTGGACCCTAAACTAAAAAGTTACCTAGTATTTCTGTGCTATTTTAACACATACCTGTTGTTCCACCTGTTCCTCTCATAGAAAGAAGAGGTGACTGACTGGCGTAAGAATGTGGAGGCCATGTCTGGAATGGAGGGCAGGAAGAAGCTGTTTGATGCTGGACAATAGATGGTGAATTAAAAAAAGAAGCATTGTTTTCTAATTATTCTTAAAGAATAAGAATATATATTCTTATAGAAAACGTCTTGCATGAAATATTTCACCTTGACTTTCAGCAAATTAATTTTTTTTTTTTTTTTTCTTACAGATAGCAACTACATGAGATCTGACATCAGAATTCAGGGAATTCAAAAACATTTCAAAATTAATGTATAAATCAACTCAAGTTCATACAAAGTGAATTCTATTTTAATAGCTTTCATTCATGGATGCATGTTTTCAAATTTATTTAGACAAGAAAACAATGTCTCGGACTTACTTGATGTGCTACTTAATGATTTATGTGATGTTCAGCTCTTTTCTGACTTAAAAAATAAATACAGATCAGAAAGGCTAAATGTTTTGTCTATTACTTTATTAAAACTAACTGCCAGCAATAAAGATGAAACAAAACAAAAGACCTCTGGAGATGTTTAGATACAACAATAGCCCTAAATGTAGCAGGACAAGGCTCTGACCTTGCCATACATTTTTATCTGTTTGACCTCACCTCATAGCAGACATACAGTAACATTGTGTCCTGGGAATTCCTTCAGTTGGTCTAACGTCAATCAACAATATTTGTAAACTGGTACACTACCTTGAAAAGTCGGATTAAAGCAATAATTCGACTTTTCAAAATGTCAGTAGACCAACTAAAATCGTGGCAGCCCAATTTTGGAGTACATTTACGTTTCGCTAATCGCTAGGCTATGCATGATAATCGACTAAAATTGCGCATGCTCCAAAAACATCGGTGACGCACGATCTTTCAAAATGTTTACATAGTTTGCATTGTGTCATGTATAATTTGACAAAAAGATGACGACTGCAACGAGACTACTCAAAAAATCGGTGTAGCTCAAAAAGACGATTATTTTTTATCCGTGTTTATTGATCTCTTAAAGGGCCAGCTACAATTACATTTCCATCCATTTAAAAATATAGTAATAATAAAAAATATAACTAGCGTCATAATATGATACTGAACAGAGCAAAAATGAGTGGTTCTTAGCAGATCATGCTGGCTGATGCAGTTTTAACTTGAACACTAGCCATTTAAAGACAAGAACTTGCATTTGGCATTTCATCATCTGGCCATAATGGCCTAAAAATAAATCCAGGACAAATGGCAGGTGGTAATTCATTACATGTCTCTTGGCGTGTCCCCTCTCAGGGAGAATGAGGTGTGACAGTGCTTCCACCCAGGGCTCGATTTGAGAGGGGATTTGAGGGATGGCACCCCCCTTGTTGAAATAAATGACCAAAAGCATCCCCTCAACCCCTATCATGCAAATGAAATATTACAATTCTCTATGTATGATAATTAACTAACTATAAATAACAGCAATTGACCAATCAGAACTCTATAATGTAACACGCATTTTTCGAGCAGTTCAAAATGGCTAAGAGAACAGTTCAAGCACATCTTTTGACGTTTTTTTAAATGATATGATGTTATTTTTAAAATGGCATGATATTTATTTGATTAGCGTTTAATGAAAGTGAATGCAATCACCAAGGTGACGCACACATGCATATTTTAGCTAAATGTACGTGTTTGTTTTAATTATTCATGTATTTGTTTAAATCTGCACAGAAACTATTCAAACCACAGCTAGCAAAACTGTACTGCTAATAGCCTGACATAAGCACTCAAGCAGCCGGCCGCTAATAGCTCGACAGCGGCACTTTTGACTGAGTTTCTGGCTGTTTCTATCCAGTTATTTATAATAAAAGAATGCATGCTGCACATGTGACAGTGAGGGATGAAAGACAATTGTGTGTATGTGTGTGAGAGAGAGAGAGAGAGAGAGAGAGAGGATTGGGGCGGGGAGGAGATGCATGCGTTCCATTCAGCATTGATCACCCTATTCTTCAGTGCCCTCTGAAGACATTATTTAGGTAGTTTGGCACAGGGATTGTGTGTGTGTGTGTGTGTGTGTGTGTGTGAGAGAGAGAGAGAGAGAGAGAGAGAGAGAGAGAGAGAGAGAGAGAGAGAGAGAGAGAGAGAGAGAGAGAGAGAGAGAAAATCTGGTGCTCAGTCATACAATACTAGTCATATAAATTATTTGAATTGTTTGTACAATTTGACCTCTCCTTCCACCTGCTCACTGTCCTCTAACGCAAGAAAAGATTTATTACACCACATCGCGTTCTGCCAGCTCAGTTGCTTAATGTGCTTGGAAATTATCACGTTCATGAGATAGATGTCATGGCACGTATAAACTTAGATTGCAAAAACTATTTGCCATTTGTTTTTTCCACTTCCACTCTTTTTTCTCATCCCTTCTATTTTTCACATGCAGACAATGTTTCTAATATGAATTAATAATATATAATTGGTTTAACTATATCATTTATAAGTTGTATCTTAATAAGATAAGCCTTATTTACTGGTCCACACTGCATAGCTGCTGGTCTCTGTCCGAAAGAAAGTTTTACTATGCTAGTTTACTGTGTGAACAGTAAATGCCAGTGGCACAGACGGGTTCTATTTTAGAAAGACGTTCTCATGGGTGCTGAAACTATAAATCTAAGGATTTTCTTCTTTCCTCTGTCAGCCAGTTAACCCACACTCCTCTCTTTTCTTCTTCTAGCAGGTATGTCTTTTTCAGTGGCCATAAGAGACTAACAGCTGTGTGTTCGGTTATTTTTGATGGCAAATGTGTCATTAAACTCAGGCGATTATCTAGCTGTGATGGTATATATGAAAGGATTTCATTATTATTTATTCAAAACTGGTAAGAAATCGGGCACAATTGCATCGTTATCTATTCAGATGTCTCTCAAATTAGCGACAATCCTGGAAGATTTTCACCTCTGCGTAAACTATGCACAGAACTCTTACTGCTGTGTAGAGAACTAATAGGTCAAACGCATGGACTAAAGGGTCTGATTCCCACTGTCATTATGGAATTTGAATTAATTTATGCATGATTCCTCAAAGATTGCATAAATTATACACATTTATTAAATATTCATACAAAAGTTGCCTTTTGATTAAAAGTTTTGATTTTGTATATGGTAGTCAAACTATCATATGCATCTGAAAAGTGATATCTGTGACTTGCAAAAGGACATCAAAGTTTTTCCCTTTAAGTTACTTTATATTTATTATAAAACTTTAATTTTCTTTGTCATAACACCATATCACACCATAGGATCAGTGTTGTTATTGTTAACTTTAAACTAATAGAAAAAGTTTAAGTTCATCAATTTAAATAAAATAAAATATGAATTAGATATAAATATAAACTTATAAATAAATAAATAAATAAATATAAAATTTAGAAATGTTGCCTTAATTGACAGCACTAAAAATGACTAAAACTGAAATAAATATCAATTAAAGCTAAATAGAAATATTAAAAATGCACAAAAAATCATTAAAACTTAAACTAAAGTTAAAACTGAAAATATAAACAAAAACAAATTAAAAATACTATAATAGTACATAAATAATTCTGAAATAACACTGCCGGATAGGGTTCAAATGCTTATTCTGAATATTCTCATATGTGTTTCAGAGTAGTGATGATTGTTTGAAATAGTTATTATATTTTGCAGATAAGAAGGGACTACAGAAGCATGTCTGATGCGTGAGTATCTCTACCTTCATCAGTAATAACCAACTATTTGAATTATGATATCTGTCATATGTCTCTATCAACATTTTCTTCTATCTATATGCTCTACTGGCTGCTTGAACCCAAGTCCCCAACCAAAGCCAAAACCCAAGATAACTTCAGCCCGTCGGCTGGGGTTGAAGGTGAGCGCCACCTGCTGACCACAGTCACACATACATTTTAGCAACTTTGTGTGTTCAAGTAGAGACAGGGGCATGTTTTTTTTTAAATATTGCAACTCTAATAAAGGCCATTTATTTGCTACTTTTGTGAGATTCTACATTCATACCAAAAGTGATCAATGTTTTACCTTGACGTGATTACAATGGACCTGTCATCGTGAAGATGAGGCTGCTGAGTACAGCAATGGAAATGCTGATAGTAGAGAAGCAGGACAAAGAGAAGGAGAGGGAGCAAGTGCTGAATGAAAGAATTCCTCCAATCAACATTTCCGGCCTGTCAGTACAGGAATTACAGGTACAATTAAATCTTTTAAATGGATCATCGAACACCATTTATACAACTTAAAGGGATAGTTAACCCCCCAAAAATGAAAACTCTGTCATCTTTACTCACCCTGACCCTCATAAACTTCGCAGAGCACAAAGGCAAAGCAATTGTGCCCTCAACTTTTGCATTGCCCCAATAAACTTTGCGTAAGTTTGCAAAGAATTTAAAAGTTTTGTGAGAGATTGTGAAAGCATCGAAATATAGATGTCCCTCCCAAGTCCAAAAAGCGTTGACATTTTTTTTTTTTACATTTTTTTTTTTTTTTTAACCATCACCATGTTTTTTAGGGCCTTTATTCAAGTCATCTCATATTCTTTTCCTTTTAGAAACCTATATGACATTTTTTTTATTTTGTTTTTCCCCATTATTTATGATATATGGGATTTCCAACCTTTTTTTGTTAGCTGAACCCCTTTGACCTAAAGCATTTAGGCTACTTGAAGAACCCTCTCAGATCTTAAGTTAACATTTTTAATAGCACAGGCATTTGTCAATGTTGCTTGGATGCAATGATTTTTCGAAAACAAATAAAATATTAAATGTGAGTGTTTTATTTTAAAATTAGCCTATTTGTTTAGTTTAAGTTTACATTTTTCTTTAATATTTCATTTAAAATATATATAGGCTATATATAAAAAACATTTTTTTTTATTAATTAGCTTTTCATCTGAAGTTTCCTCACAAAGCCCAGTTTTGGAAACTGCTCTACACAGCATAAAAACCCATGTATCCTAATAGACAGGCTTCTAATCAAGTGTTACCATACCATGTTTTAGTTTGTTGACACTGTTTTGTGTGTAGAAACTTTGCAAGGATTTGCACCTCAAGATTGATGTGATTGATGAGGAACGCTATGACATTGACGTTAAGGTGGCCAAAAATGACAAAGAGGTAAGAAAAACTGTGTAACAAACATCAGCATTTTGATAAACGGTTCTCAATGATGAAGCCATTGTGTTATGTTGGCACTGAATCGACCAGTTTGCTTAGCAGCTCGGTCAAAAGACTGCGTTATGGTGCAACACGTGTGGTCTGTGTTGATAAAGATACAGGAAATGAATCAGAAGATCTATGAGATGAAGAGCAAGCTGAAGAGGCCTAACCTGAAGAGAGTGAAACTGTCGGCTGAACAATTGCTAAGCGTTCTTCTGGGCTCCAAACACACAAAGTCCATTGACTTCAAAGCTAACCTGAAGACTGCAAAGAAAGAAGAGGAGAAGGTATGATATAAGTAAAATATATCAAATAAATTAAATGGACAGCATTGCTAATACTCATAATTGTGTCTTTACCTTCCCCAGAAAGAAGAGGTGACTGACTGGCGTAAGAATGTGGAGGCCATGACAGGAATGGAGGGCAGAAAGAAGCTGTTTACTGCTGGACAGACCTAAAAGGTAAATACTATAGGCTAATAGTGACTATTGACTCACTCTTTAGACAATGATTTGCCGCCACCTACGGGCAGTTTTAGTTTCATCACATTTTTTTCTACAAACATTTACATTCATAGTTTCATTTGCGGCTGATAAAATCACATCATTAGCCTTCATCCCGCAATGGCAAGAGAAATTAATTAAGAAATGTTTATTCGTGGTGGACTGTGTACACATACCCTGTACTTAAGTGGAGAAATGTACTTGAAGCAGTGAGGTTTCTAATGCGACACAAGTTAGACAGACCTAGGTAGAGCGCAGTCTGACATTATTATTAATTATTAGACACACTTGATATGAAAATATCATCTTACTCGGATCTTGGCTCATTTGGGCGGGATAAAACCAAATCGAGTGTTTATACTCGCTTAACTGCTGCAAGTTTAATTTTCTGGATCAATTCACAAATGAACATTCGATGTTTAGACTAACGTTAGCCTAACAACAGACCAGTTGATTGAAGCTCTCGGAGAATAGCTCGATTTCTTCACTTTAAAATATCGAGGAACAGCATGTTTTCCTAAAATAAAGTGGTGGGAAAAGTCTGTAATGTAGTGAAGAAAAAAAATTGTTTCATTAAAACTAAATGAACAAAGCATACACATTAGCCTATTGCAGTGTCATGTATCATACAACTGCACCCGACAAAAAAAACAAAAAAAAACATCCTTAAAATAAGTGTCTTTTCATGTTAATTCAATTAAACCGATACTCCTCCTGCAGTGGAGAAATACATTTTTGTTTAAATGTTGTGGGGTTGTTCATGAGTTAGCCTAAAGACCAGCTTAATTTAGCAAAACAATAATTTCAGGCACATTGCGAGATACAGGCTAATGTTTTTTCATTCTAATGCCTGTGACACTGCAGCTGCACAGCTTTTCCAGGTCATATAGATTTGAATGACAGACTACGAACACATCAGAGCCAATCAGAGTAGGCAGGGGGCGGAGCGACACGTGTAGCCACGCCCCTTTCTGTAAGCTGCAGCCAGGTGTACTTGAAAGCTTTTTGCAGCACTTCGTTATCGGAAAGCCAAGTTCTAAACTTTAAAATCGGAGTAGATTAAGTGTAAAACATTTCGTATTCATATTGTATTAAATCCCTTATCTAATCTCTATTCTCTGATTTTTATTCCTTTCCTCTCATGGCCTGGTCGCTGTCCAAGGTGTTCGCTGAGAGGCTGAGAGAGTGACGAAGATTCAGTGTTGATCTTGTTTTTTCTTGTTGATTGTACTGCGGATTAGAACGCGTTTATAAATAGACTGTTTTGTGAAATAAGAGTTTACATTGTTATATGCGATTGTAATGGATAATGGTAGATAGAATGCGTTTATAAATAGACTGTTTGTGTGAAATAAGAGTTAACAATGTTATAGGCCTATGTGATTGTAATGGATAATGGTAGATAGAATGCGTTTATAAATAGACTGTTTGTGTGAAATAAGAGTTACCCATGTTAAATAGCTAAACCAGAGACAATAAAGTAATAGTCCTATAGGCTAACATGTTGTTTTGTTTGTTTTTTAACAAAAAAAATATATTTTGTTTCATTATTTTATTTTATATATTTTAATTGCATAAACATCTCTCTAGATATGACAATTTGGTTAGATATAAACTATAGCATTAGTGTCTGAGAAAAATCTCTTTAAATGTCTTGCAGATGGCAGCAGTACAAAACCAATTATGTCAAAAAATATAAACATTTCATAAAGTACATTTTCAAAATGTTAAAAAGCCTTGAGAATGTCTAATAATGCTATTGTTAATGTGTTATTTTATTTTTACGCCAAACATATCATTTTGATAACATCAGTTTCACAGAACGCAAGGTAACAATTTACAATAAGGATCAGTTAACATTAGTAAATGCATTAAGTAACATTCAAAACATTTGTTTCAGTCTTTCTTTATTAACTTTAGTTTATAAAAAATAAAACTATTTATTGTTAGCCTAGTTCATGTTAGCTCAGGTCCATTAAATAATATGAACAAATACAACAACTTTAGATTTTCATAATCTACTAGTCTGAAAATGTTGAAATTAACATTAACTAAGATTAATAAATGCTTTATCTTTCATTGTTAGTTAATTAACTAATGTCGTTAACTACTGTTAACAAATTGAACCTTATTGTAAAGTGTTATGTACTGATACAGTACTGGCCTTGAATGCCGAAAAAAGAATCCGATCAGTAAATCCAAATTTACTGTTGTTTTTCAAATTAAAAGCTCTTTCTATGCATTTTGTCATATTTAATACAGCTGCAGTTCTTCTTTTAAACTATTGATGGCAGCCTGCAACAACATACTGTATCAGGAAGAAGAAAAACCCAGAATGTCACTCTATTACGCTTAAGGTCCCTTATTGATGGTTGATTCATATAGCCTATAAAATATATACATTAAAATATCATATAATTTCAGATCTGAATTTTTAATAGAATTTAGGAAAATATGACAATATCATTGTCACGGGTTAGGTGGCTGTAATCAAGCTCACGGCGAAGGAGATACTATAGGAGACTTTAATTCAATACTTAAACAAGGAAACATACAACCACATAACATTGAGAACTAAAATATGATACAAGACATGTAACAGGGCTTAAATACACAGAGAACAGATAAGGGAAACGAGACACAGCTGGGGCAAATTAACTCAATGACAGTAACCATAGTAACTAATGAAGGAGTGGCTAGAAACTGAACAATGATCAGAGGAAGAGCATGCAGGTGAGGGCCAGGGAGGATGATGGGAAATGTAGTGACCGTGACAGTAATATTCCTACATAAAATGTCTTCACAAATTGTTCCCTTTCAAATTGGATATGATATGATTAACCTTTTCCTGTAAAGTCTTAAGATATGTGGCTATCATACTGTTCTTTTCCCAAGATATACAGTACAAACTGTATGGAAAGAACAAACTCCAAAGTACAGTATACTCCAAAAAGAACAATTGTACATGAAACTTAAATTTAGTACAGATTAAATGATAAGACCAGTGTTGGGGAAAGTTACCTTTAAAAGTAATGCTACAATATTGCGTAACTCCATAAAAAGGTAACTAATTGTGTTATGCAAAGTTATGTGTTACATTACTTTTGCGTTACTTTTTCTCACCTGTTCTGGGCTTGCTTTTTTGTATTTTAATAACAAAAAAAGTTATATTTTTGGCAAATGGCCCTTTCACACCAAAAGTAATGCATAACTAGTTACTTGAAAAAAGTAATCTGATTACATAGCCCTCAACACTGGATAAGACTCATTGTAAGACACACATGTACACCGGACACATATAGTCTCATTAATCCTGGAGTATTGTTGTGCTCACCCTTAGTCTACATAACACAAAGTACAGCACCAGCTGCTCTGAAGCCTGGGATGCGAGGCATTTGACAATGATTATGGTGCGGACAGTGGTCTATTTTAGTGAGCCTCTCATGAGTGCATCAGAATCTATAAATCTGCTGTTTCTTCCCTTTGGCCAAAACAAAGTCATACTTCCATCATCTGAGAGGTAAGGACCTTAAGGTTATGACAACTTCTAGACATTAATGCGTATAAGATAGATATAGTAGTTGTAGATTTCTTAGCATCTTACCTTTTTCTCATTGACATTACATCAGAATGTACCTTGTTTTTAGTTTAATATTGTTTTAGATTTTGTTTTAGAAGTCTTCTTTTTCTTTTCATTTGTTAAACCTCCAGGAAAAAACAAAGGCACTAACATGTCTGAAGCAACGTAAGTATTTTAGGAACTTTTTATTATTATTATTTTAAAAATATTATGTTATGGAAATGATAAAATAATAAATATCTGATAGAAATTATACATCTATTTATATGTTAAATATATGTGTTTTCTTTCCTGGCTCTATCTATGTCAGTCCGGTGAGCATTTAAACACTGCATTTAACACATTAAACATTGCAGCTGGCAGGGTCACAATGTTGTTCATTTCATATCGGCTCTCTTCTTCAGAGAAAGCCCAAGATTTCAGCATCTCGGCGGTTATTTTTAAAGGTTAGTATCTATTTTTGTGCATAATCATTTTATGTATGAATATATTTTAAAGCAACTACTATGATGTGCATGTGAATATATGGCTATGCATCCTCATTTTCATGCATTGCAGACCAAAATACTGAAAAAGGCCAGCATACTGCTGGCGGAGGAGAAGGAACAGAAAGAGATTGAGCGAGAGCAAATGCTCAGTGAGAGAGCTCCTCCAATCAAACTGTCTGGAATGTCCATACAGGACCTACAGGTTGCTATTCTTTAGTCTTTTGTCAGAATTCCTTTGACAATGTTCTTTCTTACATGCTGATGCTCTGCTTACAGAATCTGTGCAAAGACCTTCATCAAAAAATTGATGTTGTTGACGAGGAACGATATGACATTGAATCTAAAGTTGGCAAACATGACAAGGAGGTACTTTCTTTTTTTTTTGCTTTAAAACTGCATTAAAAATACCTAAACGTAAAAGCATTAATCGATGCATTCATTTACATTGCTGCTTTTGGTATAGATCGCAGAATTAAACCACAAAATCTTTGAGCTGAAGGGTAAAATGAAGAGACCTGCCCTGAAGAGAGTGAGGGTGTCTGCGGATGCCATGCTGGGGGCTCTGTTAGGTGCCAGACACAAGGAATCCATCGACTTTAAAGCTAACCTCAAGACTGTGAAGAAGGAGGAGGAAAAGGTAATACATTTAATCAACACATCTATCAATATCATACTCAGACTTTATGGATTCAGTGCTTTTTTGTTTGTTTATTCATCAATAATCATATAATAATAATTAATCATTTTAAAATTATTTTAAAACTTTTATTTGAATAAAATGTATATGTATTGTTTTGTTTTATTATTTATTCAGTATTAACAATGCATTGCATTTTTAATGTGCACTCTCTATGGCTCAAGAAAACATGACATTGTTGTAAATACAAGTAAGAACAGTTAATAATAATATGCATTTACATGTAATCCACACAGAAAGAGGAAGTGACCGACTGGCGTAAAAATGTGGATGCCATGTCAGGCATGGAGGGCAGGAAGAAGCTGTTTGCGGGACCAACTTCTTAATAATTTATTTATCATTCATTATTTCACATATTAAATGTGAACTGAAGGCTATTTAAACACCAATATTTAACTGCTATTTAATTGTGGTTTTGTGTTTGTTTTATTGCACAAACAGCTGGATGAATGAAAAAACAAGAGAAATTAATTCACAAAGCAGCTATTGTTTGTATTGCTATTGTTATAACCACAGTTATCAATTCAAATAGCCTATTGAAAATTATGTGCTTTATGACACATATAAAACATTTATTTATGTTAATATATGATTATTATATAATTGCATTTGTCATTATATAATAATGTTTATATTGTAACGAGATGTATATGTGATCAGATGTGTGAATATTGAGGAACAATAAAGCTTTCACTGTTTTCACAGGTATTTCCAGGTTTTCTGACTCTGTAAGAGTTTTCTGGCAGCAAATACCACTTTCCCGTATTATATATTCAAGAAATTCTAACACATTTGAAATAAAGTAACTGGGCCTACCTGATAAATTAGGTGAATAAGGTTGTAATCATATACAAATTACTCCTTTATTAAATTGAACTACGGTTCTATTTGGATATGACGTTATCAACCTCAAAACAACGGCAGTTCCGATTCGCCACTGTCCGGTTAAACACGCCTACTTGCGGCGAATCACGCATTTGATTGGCTGAAGGAAGTGTCAATCAATCAAACGATTTCCTCGCGTTTTTGATGCTGCTGCTGATAGTTCCTGTTGCAGGGCTGCAGCTACTCTGGGCTGGGCGGTTTCTAATCTGAAGGTGAGCATGTAGTAATTCATAGTCATTTTCAATGCTCACAGCTTCTTTCATCTTCACTTAGATTTATGATTAATTTAAGCAGATAAGTAACTTACGTTTTTGCGTGCACGGTACGATTTCATTGTTATGAAATGCTAGCAGGCTAGTTCTGTTGTGTTATAACTTCCAGTAACGTAGTATGATCGCTACTGTTTTTATTTTTCAGTTCGCTATTTAGATGCTTCTACATTTTATCCTGCGAATGCAATATATTTTTTTTCTATTTAGCGTTTATATATTAGAGTTGGTCAGAGCTGGTTAGATCATTTACTAAATTAGAATTGACATTTAGTTCATGACCCTTAACCTTCCAGTTCCGTTCTCCAGATAGATTGATGCAGGGTGACTATATTTAAGTTTGTTATATTTAAAGTTAAATGTCATTCTACAACTAACTGGAACTCATTATCATGTTTTATATTGCATGTACATACTGTACTAAATAAGTCTATTATGCCCATATTTTAATTATATAGTGCTTTTGACAGATTTTTTCAAAAGCAGCTTTACAGAAGACCATACCTTAAAGGGTTAGTTCATTATTTACTCATGTCGTTCCAAACCCGTAAGACCTTCGTTCATCTTCGGATCACAAATGAAGATATTTTTGATGAAATCCGAGAGGTTTAGTCAGCAACACAATTACCACTTTCAAGGCCCAGAAAGGTAGTAAAGACATTCTTAAAATAGTCCATGTGACTACAGTGGTTCAATCTTAATTTTATGAAGCAACGAGAATACTTCTGCGCAAAAAACAAACAAAAATAATGATTTTATTCAACAATTTCTTCTCTTCCGTGTCAGTCTCTGACTCTGTTAACGTGACACGCATGCGTGTGATGCTGACGCAGGAGCCGGCCAACACTGAGACAGCGTTCTGACGTAGAACCTGGAAGCAATTTTCAAGCAATAATCAAGCAGTTGAGATTTGTCATAGAGTATATATCTGCATGTGCATCTCTTTCAGGCTTCCACACTGCCTTTTCTGGATGTCCAAATACAAACTCTTCCTGCTCCGGCATGGGGAGGGGGCCTGGAACAAGGAGAACCGCTTCTGCAGCTGGGTGGACCAGAAACTGAGCGAGAACGGGGTGGTGGAAGCCCAAGAATGCGGCAGGCTCCTGAAAAAGCAGGGGTATCAATTCGACCAGGTTTTTACCTCCTTACTGAGCCGTTCCATCCAGACAGCCTGGTTGGTGCTGGAGGCCATGGGAGAAGAGTGGGTCCCGGTCACCAAATCCTGGAGGTTAAACGAACGGCATTACGGTGCCCTGATCGGCCTCAATCGGGCCGAGATGGCGTTGAACCACGGCGAGGAACGGGTTAAACTGTGGAGGCGTAGCTATGATATCACGCCGCCCCACATTCATGAGTCACATCCCTATTACGCCGAAATTTACAATGACCGCCGATACAGTACCTGTGACGTTCCGAAAGAGGAACTGCCCACAACGGAAAGTCTGAAGGAAGTGTTGGACAGACTTCTTCCTTACTGGAATGATGTCATTGTACCTGTGATCAAGAGTGGCCAGACGGTCCTCATCTCTGCACACGGCAACAGCTGCAGGGCTTTGCTGAAACATTTGGAAGGTGAAATATATATATTTTTTTCAGTGTGCTTTTTTAAACAGTTTTTATACCAGTAGGGACCAGCTGGAGCATGAAAAGAAATGAAAGTTCTGTTGTCACTTACCTTCATGTTGTTCCCTAATGTTATTTCTTCTGTGGAACACAAAATAAGATATTTTGTCCATACAGTGAAAGTCAGTGGCATCCGGTGTTCATTACATGAACAAATACACATTAAACATTCTTAAAAATATCTTCTTTTGAAAATTATGCTGAAAATTCAGCTTTGCATCACAGGAATAAATTACATTTTGAAATACAATCAAATAACGTTAAATTGCAAGAATACAGTATTTCACAATTTTACTGTATTTTAATGAAATGCAGCCTTGTGAGCCACAAAAGCCTTCTTTAAAAAATCTTACAGACCTCAAACTTTTGAACATTAGTGTACCATATAGGCCTTCAGTTAATCCTAAACATAAAAAACAATCAAATGCAAGTTATAAAACACTAAATTGCTCTTAATCCTGTTTTTATTTAATATTCTATCATTTTAATAGCTTGTTTTTAAACCTTATCAATAATAAAGCATAGAAAGTGGACAGTAATAGGCCTACCAATAAAGTTGGTATTAAAACATAAACCTAAAATAATTTAATATGCTAATTAATGTACATGCTTTTGCTGTGTTTCTCAACAGATATATCGGAAACTGACATCGTCAATGTAACGCTGCCCACTGGAGTTCCAGTCTTACTGGAGATGGATGAAAATCTTCGACCGGTCAAGCCACGCCAGCTCCTGGGCGACCAGGCCAAAATTCAGGCGGCCATCAAAAAGGTGGAGGATCAAGGGAAGGTTAATGCAGAAAATAAATAAGGGTTTTCTTGAGGAAAAATGTCAGAATCTTCAGATAGGAATTGTTCACACAGAAAGGTCATTAGTCGTTCAGTATGTCCTGAAGCACTGTCCGAGGTAGGCTTTCTGTTTAGAGTGGTATTTTAAGAGTCTAGAAGAGTTATATGTCAATATTTTGAATCCAGGCAATGGTTACTGATCCCAAATGCAGACTTGCTGCATATATTTTGTCACAGCAGGAGGTCTGTAGACCAAATAATGAAGTAGATGCTGATATAACATTATTTTTTGAATGATAATTTAATGTGGTGTTATTTTTTGTTAACTCTTGTATTTGAGCCTGTTATTTTTATTATCTATGGATTTTAGGCCACAGAAAACCAGTGCCTTCCTTTGGGTAAAAATAGCATCCGTCAGTTGTTTTCTAATAGAATTTGTTATTGTAGGTCAATACAAATGTTTAACAAATTCTATATTTAAAAAAAAAAATTGTATATATATACTGTATACTACCATTCAAAAGTTTGGGGTTGGTTAGAAAATGTTTTTAATGTTTTTGAGAGAACTCTCATGTTTTATTTGATCAAAAATACAGTAATATTCTGAAATATTACAAGTTAAAATAACTGCATACTATAATATAATGTGAATTTTCAGCATAATTACTCCAGTCTTCAGTGTCAAATGATCCTTTTCAAGAAACGTGTCTTATTCTCATCAGTGCTGAAAACAGTTGTGCTGCTTAATATTTTTGTGGAAATTGTGACACAGAATTCTCTGATAAATATAAAGTTAAAAAAGAACAACATTTACTTGAAATAGAAATATTTTTTAACATTATAATATTTAATGTGTCATTGCTGAATAAAATATAAACAAGCACAAATTACTCACTCCACTGTCTGGACTTCTAAGGCACAGACTAACCCTAATGTTATTGGATTCGTATTCATAATCCACAAATCAGTTTTATTAAGCTTAATATTTATATATATATATCAAATAGAGACTCAATTGGATGTCTGAAGGATAATTTTAAATAATTAAATATGTGTGTTATATACTACAGGTAGCATATTTTGGACGGAATTATTTAAAAAAGGTCATTTTGTTTTTGTCTAATGTATTTATTACCATAAATATATTTAAAGATAATATGCGTTAAGATTAACTTGTATTCAGTTTTATCATGCAATGCCAAATGCAGCCAACGCTAACTCTTTCTTAATCTCATCCGACATTAACCAACTCATATACAAAGAAAACCTGGCGAGAAAAACTAAGACATAATTGTGGTTTAGAAAGTCTGTGCACTGTAATACCTCTGTTTGGTTTTTGTGTATTTAATGTTGCTCAACACTGTACTGTATAAGTAAAGAAATGTTATATGTGTGTTGTTTTTGTTATAATATCCATAGTGTCTTTCACTGTTACATGTCTACGTGTTCCATCCCTGTCCGACTATACTATTATTTAACCGTGGCACATCTTATGTAGTTTCACTTTCTTTTTCACCACCCAGAAGCACTGGTCTTCTGGGTTTAGCACATCCCTGATACATTTTCCTGAAAGAATAATATATAAAATAAAGATGACATATAAAAGGGGTTAATGTGTATTTAATGGTGTGTGTGAAAAAGAAGAAAACACCTGAGTTAACCAGGAGGAGGTGCTGCATTGCTACAGTGTTTTCTGAGGAGACATCTCTCCAGTAGATGTTGATCTTAATATAATAGTGGTGGATGGTAAGTTTATTATTATAGAAAGCACTAATGACATAAGGAAACTGATTTTGGTTATTCAATAGGATGTAGCACTTGGCAGAGTACATATTCATTAAACCTAATAGCTCACATTTGTCTTGTTGCGCTGGAATGTTCGAAGAGAGGCACTAAAACATATCCTCATGGTCTCTTTATACATTTGAACATGTTATATGCTCATGGGAAAACATGCCACATCCATCTTCTTCCATGCTTATTAAAAAGTAATGTGATTTTCATTGAGTTTATTTGCTGTGCTATGAAGACGTGACCGGACAGCCAGTTTCTGATTACACGTGATATAAACTCCTCATAAGAAAACATTTGTCATGGACTGAAACATGGATTTGACGGCCCTTGCTTAAGTCTCGAAACAGCACAAAAAGCATTACAGGAATCTGACTAGAAGCTCTGCCAAGGATCTAATTTGAGAACTGTTCTGTTTGGCCGAAGCCTAGAGAGTCCTGGACACGACGTAGCCTCGTCTTCACTGCCAGTCTGAGACCTGTTTCTCTTAAAATGGTTATGGTTAGGACTTTAGCACGGGCTGCTAATGCTAATGCCACTGTCCTGGTTGAGCTCAGAACTATTTATTCCTTCTCTGGCTGCAAACTAATAGGCTAGATGGTCAAGCAGGCAGGTGACAGTATGACGTTCACACCAAGCACATTTACATAAAACATAGACCTTAGTCAGGGTAGTGCCATATTTATTTTTTGATGGGAATAGAAACAAGGCTGTGAGGGATAGAAGTACAGTGCATTTAATGGGTTGCACAACATACCGATTGGTCAGCAGTTAAAATCAGTACACAAAAACCCCATGAAGCAGTTTTAAACATTGCGAGTTGTGAAAATGACGTGATATAGGACTTTTATAAAGTGTGTGCTATGTAGTCTATCCCTCACAGCCTCGTTTTCTTTCACGGTAAATTCAATATGGCGTCTAACCTGACTAAGGTCTATAGCTACCAAATGGCATTTCCACCAAAATATCAGAATTACTTGTTATTGTCAGTAGTAACTTAGTATTTAACCTTTATTATGTTTTTTTTTTTAAGTTTCTCTGATTGTGTCTTGGCCGGTTGCTCAATAATGAGGAGAGAGTGGATCTAAATAACTCACAGTAACACATTTAGAAAAAAAAACAGGCACAAAACAACCAGTATAATCACACTAGGACTAACAATGAAATTAAACATGGGGCTTAAATACACAGACCAAACTAATCACACAATCAACGACAGGTGAAAACAATAGTCAAACAATGAGTAACCATAGAAACTAACAAACACATACAACTGGAAAACCAGGCCATTAGATGGCGATGAACCACTATAGACTGAACACGTGATGTGCATGACATCATCATTTTCAGAGATCCGCATTTTTGTTGTTTACACGGAGACCGTTTCAAAGTGCACGTTTTTGAAAACGGTCTCCGTGTACACAACAAAAAGCAGATCTCTGTACACGTACCCTAAATCTCATAAGATGTTTTGTTTTTCAGTAGGGTTAGTGTAATTTTATTGTAAGTGTAATTTTTCATGCTTTGTTGTTTTGTTTTCATGTAGTTTGTTGGTTAAATGCAAGATGGGTTTTTTTCAGCTAAGATGCAACAAATTGTGTTGGGGGCTATAAAAGTGTAATATATGACACTGATCTATTAGGCTACTTATGGATGGAGGAAAGTGCAGGAAAACTGCTACCAAATGCTTTGAAGTGATGAAGCTCAGCAGAGGCGGAGTCTGAAATGCTGCACATTTTATAAAATGTGGAGTCACGACTCATGCAATTCCTTCAGTGCCCTTTCAGCAGCACGATCACACTTGAAGACTAAATTGGAAAGCGCACTGAAACCTGCTCCAGTCCATTACAGGTAGGGGTTAGAAGCATAGTGCTTCATTTTAGCCTTTTAAAATGTTTTTTAATTTTTTTTTATTAAAATGGACATGCTTTCATTTATAATAATGCTTTTAATGCATACAAACATGCTTCTAATGGCAACATAATTTACAGGAAGTTAAATTTGTTGTCTTTGCAAGACAAATGAATTGTATGAAAAATGTTCTGTTTTCCCCTGTCACTTGCTCCCTTGTCAAGAACATCTGTAGATTCCCTTTGCTTTTAAATTACAGTCCAAGTTAATTGAGGGTCTCACACAAATTCACTAACTACTAGTTGTTTTTAGCATGAGCTCATCCAGCCTTTGGATCTTTCTAATGTGTTTTTTTTTATGTGTGCGTGTGTGTGTGTGTGTGTGTGTGTGTGTGTGTGTGTGTGTGTGTTTGTGTTACATTTAACGGCCAGCTTTTTTAGTACACCTGCATCACAATACTTTAAAATCATTTCTGCTCATTGAGGGGAGACCGGGGCTAGTTCTCACATTCTTTACTCTTTTAGCTCTTGAACATTTTCACTGTTATTTCTTAGGAAAATAGATGCTATTTACACTTTGACCAATAGCGAGGGATACAATTAAATAATAACAATAATAATGTTAGCAAAAACATTATTCCAAAAAAAAATAAAATAATAATAATTACAGTAATAATAATTTTAGCAAAAAAAAATTCATTTTATTAATAATGATATATAATGATAATAATAATTATTATTTCATGTTATTTCCCGGAAAATAGATACTGTTCAGACACTGACCAATAGTGAGGCATGTTCTTATGCTGTATGGGGTCAATTGTCACAACTGAACCTGCCATTAAGCAGCCTATAGGTTTTTATTTTTGTAAAAAAAATTAAAAAAAAATACATATATATATATATATATATATATATATATATAAAAGGTAACATACAAAAATATTTATTTATATATATTTTCATATTTTATTTTTTCATATTTAAACACATTAAATTAATACATAAAAATAATAATGGCCATAAATACATTTCATCTAAATAATAATAATAATAATAATAATAATATAGCCCAAAATTATTTCTCCTATTTTATTAATAATACAATTATTATTATTATTTACAATCATTTATTTCATATACATCATAAAAAAAATTGACCAAAAAATATTTCATGGTGAATGCATGTCATGCGACTTAACTAGCAGGCCTAAATAAACCATTACAGGCATTTTATTTTATTTTTTGTAAATTTTTTTTTTTTTTTGAAGAAATTTTTGAAGTATTATATCCCAGAGTGCAGATCTGGTGACAGATGAAGCAGTGTATGGAATGCACAGCGGCAGTGTGTGTGTTTTGCGCAGCTGAACAGAATCTGGAGGCAATTCAGCACACAGCGATAACAGGGCCTTGGCACAGGCTGCGGGCAGGATGTTAGGAGTACTGCCCTATGTTTCCGGAGTGGGATGGGATCAAGCTTGGGAATGCTGCTGGCCCTCAGTGCCCAGACTCAGGGGGGAAATCAGAGAGCAAGGGATGCTGGGTCAGCAGGGGCCTATTAAGGATCAGGTAGAATCATTGTGCTCAAAGGAATCATCCAACAACATGGAACGAGACATTGATATTCAAACTGGTTGCTTTGATTGGCAGAAATTCCAGTATGAATATTCAAAAATAAAAAAGGATATTTAAAAATCACAATCACCCATTACATTTTCTGTTGAAACCTCCTGTCAGCTTAATCCTGACATGTGTGAGTGAATTGGACATGAACCAGACTATGCACTCAAAGTAATCTATAGTTATTTCAGTTGTGCTAGAAGCTGGATTTGGACTTTTAGAACCATTCGTAGTTAAATATATAACGAGACACAATTCCTTAGACTGCTCATTTAATACACAGTTCATTGCTGCCAGATGTTGAAAAGCAGGTAATTTGAAGACACATTTTCCATAGTGCTGCCTTGAATTATGCAGCAAACACTTTGGGATGGAATTATATATATTGGAACTGGAGTGTACCACTTAACCAAAGATGATGGACAATTGGCACATGTAGCATTCCCAAGGCGTGAGGTCAGAGTAAAACGAACCTGAACTTTCTTAGGGTAGGTCCATCAAAAATATGTATGGGGAAGTTTGCAGCTGTTTTGTGCGCAAGGCCGAAATCCCGAATTCCGTTTTGAGGTTTACTCCTTGAATGTGTTCCATCGCAACATACTGTTTATCATACGTTATCCAGGCGTCAAGCTGTGGAAAAGCTTTGACGCTGGAGCGCGCGTGTGCCAAGTCAGGTCTTTTCCTTACATGGTATAAGCCACTAGGCATGAGACCATCTCCTTTCCGACACATGTGGATCTGTCTGGCCATGATCAATGTCTTGTTGCCCAGGAAATTTGGAATGTGTTTAACTGCAATTGAGGTTCCTTTCCGAGCATCTCAGTGTTCTGTAGTCCAACACCACTGAGGATTTTACTTGGTAAATTTTTAACATAGTTAAAAGTCGGATCATTCTTACCTTTTTTGGGTTGTTTTGCTAAATAAAGACCATTCTTGGTCATAGTCAGCCACCTGTCCAATAGCGCATTGAAACGTTTAAGCTGCTTTAATATTTACTTCAATATGGCATGCTGGAAATGACTGTTTGTGATCATTTGTGCACTCAAAAATATTTATGTCTAAATTTAAGATTAATGTATTTGAATTGGATATTTTAAATAGCAAATTTCCAACCATTTGGTTCACAGTTTTAACATGAATGAACTAATAAACTTAATGTGATACATAACAGCCATACATAAATTAAACAGGTAGGATTTCTGTAATAGTACTAATAAACTGAATGTATTTAAACACAATAACCAGGTTTACATATTTATCATCAATAAAATAAAATAAAATGCAAAGATGCAAATAGTTAATAATAAACCATGCCATAATTTTTTGCCATAACGTTTCATTTATGTATGACTGACAAATATGCATCACATTAAGTTTATTCGTTTTTTTATGTAATCCAAATGGAAAAGGAAATTGTATATGAAATTCAAATCAATAAATCTTAAATTTTGAGGGTAGGAAGCACAGATCTGATTATAATCAAAAACATTCTTGTTTGACTCACGCAGCTTGAGGGGGTCTGCTGGAATGCATTAAATGGACAAAAGTCTGCAAATGGTTCCTCTTTGCATGCTAGTGAGAGTTTGAGGGAAGGAACTTTGAGAGCCCAAATGCAATATTTTGAAAGAATAGTAACGCAATGGTTCAAAACTTCACTTCACCATATGGCTGCAAGTATGTGCACACAACAGTCAAATGTGCTTGTTGAGCTTTCCGTTTCAAAATCATTGGCATTAAGTTGGTCCTCCTGTTTTGCACTGTAAAAATGAGCAACTGCAAACAGATCAAAAGTAAGAATGTAAGTATATGTAAGTATAAATAGCTAAAACTCACCCTGACATCACAAGACAATTCCTAAACGTAAAAAAAAACTAAAACACAGGAGATCACTAGAGAATAGCACAACACAACTACCAACACAGACGAGACCTGACAAAGGAACACAGGCAACTGAGATACACAAGGGATGATTGACTGAAACAGAACAGGTGTTAACCAATTAAGAACCAAGGAAACTAACTAGCAAATCAGGCAGGCAAACCAGAAACAGGACATAAAGAAACAAAACCAAAACAGAATGGAAGGTGCGTCTGGAAGAGGATATGGGGCATGTGAATGCGAACCGAGGAAAATGACGGTGGGAGAAACCAAGGTGGTAATGATGGTGGAAGGAGCCAGGAAGGATCCAGGAACAGAAGTGGTGATGCAGGAACCCAGAGGACAGCCAGGACAGGCGGAGACTTTGCTAACGACACCAGGGGGACAACTGACATAGACGTGGCCGATGGAAGTGGAGCCCTAGATGCAGACGGAGAGCAGATGGGACCGGGCAACAACGATGGTCCAGGAGACTGAGCCGCAGTGACAAGCGTCCGAGGTGGAGCCAGAGTGCCTGAGGACTAAGGCAAAGCCGGAGGGATGAGGAAGCCCGGTGAAGCTGCAGGGACGATGGTCTCAGGTGGAGCCGAGGGAGGGAGGAGCCATGGCAGAGCTAAGAGGTTGACAGGCCGAGGTGGAGTGATGGGATCAGCGGCTGGAGGCAGAGCCGGGGTATCCACTTGCCTGGGTGACGCTAGAAGACTCGAGGCAAATCCACTCAACAGAGTGGCGTTATTGAGAAGCCGAGGGGCTGAAGGGAACCAGCAGAGGCCGGACTAAATGACTGTATAATATTGAAAGAGGAGGCGGGAGAGGGAGGCTGGGTGGGAACTCTGGAGACATTGGGCTGGGTGGAACCAGCAGGGTCGTAAGAGACTCTGAACGGGACAGAACCAGTGGAAACACTGGAGACTTTGTGCTGGACGGGACCAGCAGGGACGGGAGATTAGGGTAAGCATCCTCCTCTAGCAATACCACAATGACGATGTTGCCGGCTTACACACCTGGTCAGACTCATAGTGGGGCTCAGGCTGGCTGGCTTAGTCCTCTTGTCTGGCTCTGGCTCATGCATCACAACAGGCTCAAGCCCTCCATCTGCGGTGGGCTCTGGTGTCATATCCGTGCTGCAGGGTGATTGCTGGCTGGGCTCTGGGTTCAGAGTGGGGCAGGAAATGATCTCCGCTGAGCAGATGGTGTTTGCTGGTCTATTGTTTTCAAGCACAAACTCTTCAAAATTTCCCCAAGGACC
Source organism: Rutilus rutilus (assembly GCF_951802725.1). Classification (NCBI taxonomy): domain Eukaryota; kingdom Metazoa; phylum Chordata; class Actinopteri; order Cypriniformes; family Leuciscidae; genus Rutilus; species Rutilus rutilus. The sequence goes on from NC_140233.1 coordinate 14,814,483, forward strand.
CACACCTGGTAGGCATGCTTTCGTTTCCGCGTTTAAATGTGTGAGGTAGAATGTGCTCAAGGAACGGTCCGGGAAGTTTGTTAAGCACAACAGCACAAAATCTTCAGGTGTGGATCTCGAGGGACTGCTGCTCCTGGTCCATACAGAGCAGTTGGACTGGCGGTAAGTCCATTCTTTATAGGGCTGGTCCTCTGTCAGGGGGTAGTTGTATTGAGAACACACAACGAAGGAGTAGAGAAACAATAATCTTTATAATCCACCAACTAAAACACAGGATATCTCTAGAGAATAACGTAACACATCTACTAACATATGAGACCGGACAATGGAAAAATACACAGGGCTTAAATACACAGGGGATGATTGACTGAAACAGAACAGGTGTTAACTAATTAAGAACCAAGGAAACTAACTAGCAAATCAGGCAGGCAAACTGGGAACAGAACACAGAGAAAACTAAACCAAAACTGATTACACGTGACATTAATATCTTATAATATTACATTTAAAGTTTGTATGTATATATAATATGACTTAAAACTTTCTTGTTATGCTGGTAAATATAGAAATGTATGATATGAAATATATTACATCTATGACTATTTCTAGTGGCTAAAAGGTTGTAGCCCTTGACATAGAACTAGTCGAAGATATATGATGGGGTTATTCTGAAACAGAAGGTTTTCTGTTCTACAAGGGACACAGGTGGAGCTACCCTTAATTCAGGAGGAAATGGGCAGGCCAGAGAGAGAGAGAGAGAGAGAGAGAGAGAGAGAGAATGACTCATTTAGATGATCGAGACCCTACAGTTTAGGACTCTGAGGACAATTTGTGCTCCAGTGCCTCAGGGGTGCACTAAGTAATGCCATTCCCCAAATTTTCAATGTTTAACAGCTGGTGTACAGAAATGAGAGGCATCACACAGAGGCAGAAGGGTGACAGAGGGCAAACCTACTGCCTGTGACCTATTCAAAACATCAAGAGTCATGACTAATCACTGTTATTCTGGTGTTTTTGCTGCTTCTGTTCATTAAAGGATGTCATGATGCAGGCATGTATTTCTCAACTTTCTGTTATGATATTAGCAATCATGCATGAGTTTAAGTGTCTTGATTGCTCCAGGAGTTTGCTTGATATATTATTTGGGGAATAAAAGCTTACATTGCTAGCAATGATATGGTTAACAAGCTGCAACATATTCTTTTTTAGTTATGCTTGCTAACGCACAAAACGTAAACCACTGTACACAAACCCTCTCAAAAAGCAATAAAAGACAAGCATGTATTTGTGCTGGATGTGATATACACTAGTTATTTATAGATACTAGTCTTGCACTCTAAACTGAAGCATCTTTAGCCATTTTTGGTTAAGCAATGCCTCAAAGTGAGCAGCAACTCCATCCTGTTACACGTCATGGTACAAAAGCCTTCGCATATTTATCAGGTCTGACTTTTACGATCCTAGCCACTGATTCAGCACACCTCTGTTTGGGGTTCCCCCGATTTGTGCATCTGGAGATTGGTGTGATGGAAGTAGAGGAGTGAATGGAGAGGGCTTGATTCACTGCCAGTGTACAGCTGCTTCTACTGCCAAGGGCGAGTTGTTCTTGATGTGATTTGAGGTTTTCGTGTAATTGCCAGCACTAATGCTAATTACACATCAAAAAGACGGGTTTAAGAAAAACATAACATCTCACAGCCTCCTTTGATAGTGTGGAATAGAATGACAGACATAAATTAAATCTTGTCATCTTGTCCTCAAAAGTTGTCCAAACATGTAGCTGTAGATGAGCAAATGATCTATTATTCTGGTTTATTGTTTAACTTTAGTGTGTGCGCCGACACGAAGAGCGAGTTGGAAATGATTCAAGACTTTACTCCAACACAAGCTATAGGCTTTATATGATTGTACAGCAAATGGTATCAAAAAGTTAAAAAACGCCTGGATTATCCTATTTTTTAAAGTATACTTATTACATGTCTACTTAAAAATTTTTTATTGGACATAAGATGTTCATTTCAGTTGAAATTATTTTATTATATGAGAAGAAAGAGACCCCAGAGTGATGCTACAGAGATTAAACTATAGCACAGGTACTTCCTAATGTAATAATAATTTCTCATGCTCTGCAGCTACAGGTCTGAATAAGTGAAAAAATCAAGTGGAAAGCAGGTACTCTTAACAGTGACTAGAAAATCATTTCAGCATCTTGCACAGCTCTTGTTGGTTTTGGCTAGGACGTATAGATCCCACCCTGATGTGTATTCTGGCTCCACACATTTGTCCTGTCCGCACGTAATAAAGCTTTATAGAAAACCCACAAGACAGCTCTTTATGTCATTGTAAACGGCTTCACCCAGTCTTACCTGGGTGGTTGCTCTGACTTCCTGACACACAGGCTTCCATTACGGGCTTAAGATACGGTATATACATCTTTTTAATGCGTTTGGACATCATCGTCTAACTGTACTGTAAAATCTGTTTGCGCTTTAGAGCAAAAGCATTATGCTGGTCATAGTAGAGTCTATATTGCATTCAAACACACTCTGGGTAAAGAATGAAAACCATGAAGAGGGCAAATTGCCCAGGACCTGGAATCAGTCACAGATGTGTAAATTAGAATATGTTCTCCGTCTCTGTCATGTGGAAATGATTTGTGGACCCTACGATACTTTGTGGAAGGAAGACTAGACATTGAAAGGGAGTCTGGGAAATGTGTAACATGCCCACTATACCCAAAAGCGTTCTGCAATTTATGAGCAAGAGTTAAAGTGTAGCTTCGCCATTTTCAACCTGCTTTATATTGTTACAATGTAGGTAGTACATGTACGTTAACAACATTTAGTCATTCTCTGTGTGACCTGGACTGAGAAATTCACGTTTATTTCTCAGCAAAAATCCACTGGATGACAAGTAGGGGTAGGTTTATCACTGAAAATTGTATCGCACTTTGTCTACTCTTTGAAAAGCATTATGGTAAAAATGGAGCACTATGACAGAACGGCAGTTTCTTTCAGTTTTTCCCCTCCGTTTGGCATAAAACACAGTGTTCGTTGTCATCCCGTTGGAAATGTTCACTACGAACACAGAGGTTTTTCAGAATTTCCGTCACAGCTTTGCAGCCTTTAGCCACTACCTACAACATGCTGGATGCTTCACTAGTATTTCACTCTAAATCACTCACATTTACTCCGGGAACAAAGTTGACACTATACTAAAAGTTTGCTAAAAAGTACTTCCTACTAAAGCAAGGCAGGATTTGACTGGTAAGCGTCTCTATAGCAGACTGGTGGGAGTGGCCTTGGACGGCAACAAGCCCAGTGCAATATGGGTGTTTTCCAACCTATTTTGCAAAAGGGAAGACAACAGCCTCTTTCCTTACTCTAGTCAGGTATCACCCATTTCAATTTGTTCACCTTTCTACTGCATAATCAGCCACGTTTTATTGAAACCCCCTTTAAGATGAACAGAAAGTGGAAATTAGGTCTAAGAAAATTCCTTCTGCTTTAATTAACCTATATCAGCTATTTTGCATTGGTAAAATTTCTAAAATCGTCAATGTCTCCATTTGTTCCTGAAGTTTTGTTCTAACATACAGAAATAGATTTTTACAAATATATTACAAAAAATATTATTCTGATGCAGTGGGGTTCAAAGGTTTCAGACCAGATAAAAAAATAAAAAAAAAATTCATTAAAACTGATAAACAGTGCAAATAAAGTATTATGATGATGATATTATATAATATTAATTTAATACTACTACATTCAAATTATTCATATATAAAAAAAATTAAACATTGTTTCAGATTTTTGTCATTTCAGAATCATATATATATATATACAGTATATTAGTAAATTAATATAACCTTTGTTATGCTGGTCATTTAAATTCTTAAATTGGCCCTACTTAATTAAATATATTCTTAATGAAAGATTACAGAGACTTAAATTTCTGCAATTACAATTCAATTACCTTTTCTACCAAGGTTTATATGGACCACTTCTTGTCCACTGGTTCCTTTACTAGACAATTGCACAAATTTCATTTGTAAAACTGGCAAAAGTGTTGAAAACTGCATTTTGGTTGCATTTGATGAATGCAGTGAAAAGTGTTCAATTGAAATTCTATCAATTCGCTTATTTGCCACTGGGGTCACCAAAACTTTCTCACACCATGTTATTCAAAAAGCCCAATGCAAATGTAGGAAATTGCATACATATTGTCCTATGCGTAAGTGCAATGCATCAACCCGTGGTCAAAGCACATCAGCCTTCTGTTGACAGATGTGACGGGTTGTAGGCCGAGGTTAAGAGGGTTCAGGAAAGCCGTCTGCTTCTATCACCCAGAAAGCCTTCACATGAGGTCACTATTATAGGACTTTTTCAGTTTATGCACATATGGAGACTCTTTGGACTGGTGCAAGAGCCTTGTTCCTCTGCCTCTGGAGGAAAGCCAAAGTAAACACGCCTGCAGCTCTGGTGGAAGCAGCCGTCCAACAAGTCCACTCACCTCTAGCCTGCTGTCTAGCCCAGCACTCCACACATGTGATGTGGAGAGAAGAACACAGACAAGTGAATTGTCCAATGGAATTTTTCAACTCTATGAAGAAAAGCATTTGTCAAATGACAAAGACAAGAACTTAGCAAATAGACATTAAAGAAACAAGCAACTTTTTAAATGCAATTTAAAATTGTGTTAATTTAATATTTCAAGTGGCAGTATAGATATGCACCCCAAATTTCCACAAATTCAGTTTGGAGCTGCTAGTTAAACACTGAATTACCAAGTTATTATATATTATACCAAAAAAAATGTTTTTGTTTATATTGGTGAAGGCACTTTTTTTTGTCAAATACTCTTTCCTTTGTGCACAATATGATTTGGATTGATATGATTTTTGTCTTTGTCTTTATCAGTTTTCATTATTTCAGTGAATGTAAGCGAATGTGCACTGTTTAACTAAAATTTGCCACTTCCTTAGCTCTGTTAAACAGCTGTTTAGCAATGTGTTGGACATACAATCAGAAAACACAAAACCATGATTTATTTTAATGAAATTCAGAAAATTGATTGTGGTAGCACTTTATTTTACAGTCCTGTTCTGCATGTACATACCATACACTTATAGTAATTGCAATAACTGGGTAATAACTAGCTACTAACCCTGAACATACCACTAAATCTAACCTTAACCCATGTAGTTACCTTATATTACCAAGTACTTTCTTAGGTAAGTACATGAAAGTGCACATTACTGTAAAATAAAGTGCAACCAAAAATGTATATATATATATATATATATATATATATATATATATATATAAATGATACATTTACTGTATGAAGAAAGGTGAGAAAATAGAAAGTGGAAGATATTAAAATTTTTAATATTATTTCCATTAGTAAAAAAGATTAGTGGCAAAATTGAATTTGTGGCAAAGTTTGCCTTTCCTGGTAGTTGTTCCAGGGAAATTGGATCAAGAAACTGGAATGTTGTGGTTGGTCCTGGTGAGTTATGAGCCAAACAGCTGACAGGGAGCGTCTTGACTTTGAATTAGAGTGATCAGGACAGTTCAGGTCTTTATAAATCACACACTTTCTGACTGTCTTCCTCTCTTTCAGCTTGCACCTAAAGAGCTCTGTGTGAATCATCATGGACGAGGACTTTGATTTCGAGCGTCGCAGAGAGTTACGGAGACAGAAGCGAGAAGAAATGCAGCGGGAGGCAGAGAAGTAAGTTACACGGGTTGATTTACACAATGTCTTTACCTCATTTTTTTGAAACACTGAATTTGCTGTCAATCAATTTCACTGTCAATCATCATTTTTAAATGATTCAATAAAATTCAGATCACTGTCATCCCGATGATGAATTGAATACTATTTTAAGCCACAGGAGTGCTGTCTGTAATACTCTGGCCAAGTTGGAGAGGCCTGTGACTGCGTGGTCCAAACAACAGAGCCTCTGCTCGCCTCTCTATTCCTTATAAAGGTTGACATGCTTGTAAATGTCTTCCTACGCTTACGGTGCTTTGTTACACTTGACGGGGCGGTAGAGTAAATCCAGATAATATCTGATTTTAGACAGACGTTCATTGGGTATATATTTTTAAGAGTGCGATGGTTTCTTTCAGACACAGAATGGTGCACTAGTTAGTTGAAACCTCAAAGTTTTACCGCAAAACCTAAGATAAAGAAATTAGAAATTATATTTAGGATAATAAAGCATATTTTTTCTGATTATCCTTGTTTTAATGAAAAAGTAATGATATATGCTATTATTTAAATGTGTAATTTATGATGATTTCAATAAAAATACATTTGTTTTAGTAATTTTGGTAACACTTTACAATAAGGTTCATTTGTTCACATTAGTTATTAGTTATGAGACTTTATTGTAGTTTTCCAATAAAAATCACCTTTAACAATAATGGAACTAAAAAAATTAAAACTTAATGTAACAAGAAAATAATTTTACAATGAAAAAAAAAAAAAAAAATCAGGCTTAATTTTCTTTATGGAAAATATTATTTTTATAATAAAATGTAGAATAAAAAATACTTGTTTAAATATTTTTCTATTTACAAAAGGTGACCTGTGCATTTTGTAAAATTGACCTACTTATCTGTGTAAGAATTTACTTATGATTTCATGTTGCTTTTATAGTAGATACAATGCAGCTCACTAAGGGAGAAATGTTTGTCATTATAAAGAAAAGAGAAATAGCATGCTATTGCATTATGGGTCTTTTGTACACAATAAATGTCAATTATTCTGTGTTTACACTGGGTTTGTATAAACCAGATTAGATTTATTTATGTGTGTCTGTTTTTACTCAAGCCTTCTGTGGAAATCCGTCTTTATTTCAGGAACCGCTTAAAGTCCTTTCCAGCAGCAAACATCAACGTTCTTGTGTAATATAAAAAGTATGTACATTTAGAATGGTCATTTAAGGCCTGCAAACCTTTATTCTCCTCATTAATTTTTGAAATACATAAAAAGTTTGTATTAGCATGGGTAATGTGTGCTGTGGGTTTGGCAGGCCAGGTTTGTTCAGAGTGTTTATAGTTCACGATGACTTGGCCCACTCATAGACTGAGAGCTGCAGTTTCTCCATCCCTCTATAACTCCCACTGTCCAGAGCTCCATTTAAGGACTGATCTGGAGATGACAGATGCTTTACTGCTCTTTGTGAGGGGTAATACGCATTCCAGAGAGCAGATGACAGCATGCACTAATGTTACACATGACTGTCAGCACATTTGATCATATTTTAGCATAGATGGTTAATGGACGGTGTCCGTGGCAAGGCTGCAGAAGATGTTCTAATGATAACATACACTGTTAGTCTTACACTTTACATGTTTTCCGTTTCTGCAATTGCAATATTTAGGGTCTAGAAGATTACAGTGTTTACAGCGAGATTTTTTTTTCTTTTTATACAAAAGTCTTTGTGATAAATATTCAGATAAAGGAGGATAAGACTCTCTGGTTAAAGAAGGGACTCTATGGTTTATTTTAATTAATTAAAAATGCATGAAAAATACATTTCATTTTGAAAGACTGACACTTCTTGTATGATAAGCATGTTTTTAATTTCTTAAAATTCATTTGGATATTTTTTTAGATGGCAAAAAGTAAAAAATCACAACTGTCCTGATATCATAATGAATAAAGAGCCTCATTAAAATAATAGAAGTCTTGGAAAGAATTAAAAAATATATTTTATTATATATATTTATTTCTAAAGCTACCTTCTATTTGATGTTTTTTTCATTGAACACAATAATGACTTAGTTTAAATTATCTTTTTTTGGGTAATTTCATATATGCCCTAATATATATACATATATATACACATACGTGTATATATATATATATATATATACACTCACCTAAAGGATTATTAGGAACACCTGTTCAATTTCTCATTAATGCAATTATCTAATCAACCAATCACATGGCAGTTGCTTCAATGCATTTAGGGGTGTGGTCCTGGTCAAGACAATCTCCTGAACTCCAAACTGAATGTCAGAATGGGAAAGAAAGGTGATTTAAGCAATTTTGAGCGTGGCACGGTTGTTGGTGCCAGACGGGCCGGTCTGAGTATTTCACAATCTGCTCAGTTACTGGGATTTTCACGCACAACCATTTCTAGGGTTTACAAAGAATGGTGTGAAAAGGGAAAAACATCCAGTATGCGGCAGTCCTGTGGGCGAAAATGCCTTGTTGATGCTAGAGGTCAGAGGAGAATGGGCCGACTGATTCAAGCTGATAGAAGAGCAACTTTGACTGAAATAACCACTCGTTACAACCCAGGTATGCAGCAAAGCATCTGTGAAGCCACAACACGCACAACCTTGAGGCGGATGGGCTACAACAGCAGAAGACCCCACCGGGTACCACTCATCTCCACTACAAATAGGAAAAAGAGGCTACAATTTGCACAAGCTCACCAAAATTGGACAGTTGAAGACTGGAAAAATGTTGCCTGGTCTGATGAGTCTCGATTTCTGTTGAGACATTCAGATGGTAGAGTCAGAATTTGGCGTAAACAGAATGAGAACATGGATCCATCATGCCTTGTTACCACTGTGCAGGCTGGTGGTGGTGGTGTAATGGTGTGGGGGATGTTTTCTTGGCACACTTTAGGCCCCTTAGTGCCAATTGGGCATCGTTTAAATGCCACGGCCTACCTGAGCATTGTTTCTGACCATGTCCATCCCTTTATGACCACCATGTACCCATCCTCTGATGGCTACTTCCAGCAGGATAATGCACCATGTCACAAAGCTCGAATCATTTCAAATTGGTTTCTTGAACATGACAATGAGCTCACTGTACCAAAATGGCCCCCACAGTCACCAGATCTCAACCCAATAGAGCATCTTTGGGATGTGGTGGAACGGGAGCTTCGTGCCCTGGATGTGCATCCCACAAATCTCCATCAACTGCAAGATGCTATCCTATCAATATGGGCCAACATTTCTAAAGAATGCTTTCAGCACCTTGTTGAATCAATGCCACGTAGAATTAAGGCAGTTCTGAAGGCGAAAGGGGGTCAAACACAGTATTAGTATGGTGTTCCTAATAATCCTTTAGGTGAGTGTATATATATATATATATATATATATATATATATATATATATATACACACACATACATTTATATATACACACAAATTTTCACAAATTAATCACAAAAATTATTTAAAGTCATTATTGTATTAAATGAGAAAAGCATCAAATAGACATTATTTGATTCAACAGAATTTATTACACAAAAACTTTTAGGCTACAACGGCCAGTCTTTTTTTTGTGAAAAGCCGCATCTGAATTGGTATTTAGATATATTTACAGACCGTTTAATAATTTATTTATTTCAGCTCAGATGTTTATTTATTTATTTATTTCAGCTCAGATGTGGCATGAATGCATTTACACTGCAATATTTCTATATTTAAAAATATATATTTGTGTGGTGTAACTCTCCAAAAAAAACAATGATATTTGTGAATTAACATTATATTTCTAAAAAAATATATACTTTACCTAGAAAACTATATTTAAATATTCTAATATTCAATTACAAAAAAAAAGAAGTAAAAAAAAAAAAAGGTTAAAACCATATAAAACCAACTTGAATGTAAAAAGATAATTTCTTAGAACCTGGCATGTTTTAAAAGATCTTTCCTTTTCATTATCAGATATGTCTTATTTGTCTTTGACCCTGTGGTCTAAGCACATTAAACTATGAGAAAATAGACTAAAAATTACACACACACACACACAAATCACTTTTAAGCTTCATTATGGCAACAAGCCGATCTAAAAAGGAAATCAAACCTTTAATAAAAATCACTTTCAAATCCAGTTGAAATCCCAAGCCAAATCCACCACGCCTTAATAAAAGCCTTTCATCAAGAGAAATGATGAATTCTGACACTTTCTGCTTTTTTTGTGTGCATGTTAAACTCTGAGTGAGGGCGATATATTTCTCTTCTGCTGCACAATGTCATATTTCAGTCTGGTCTCAGAAGCTGTTCAGTGCATATGTGCTGGAATGACCCAGAGAAAAACTTTATTGAGATGGATGAGTCTCAAGAAAGAAACCTCAAGGCATTTCGACCACATCCACTGGCTTTGTAGTGGAGAAAACAAACTTTATTGGAATCATATCTGGAAAAGACATATTCTCTATGAAAATTATTGATGCTAAAGAATCCAAACTCCCTCAAATCCCAGCCGCCTGTCATGGTTTCCAGTTCAAAACAGCGACGGAGAGAACCCGCATATTTGTGTCAAAGGAAGTGATCATGGCATCGCCAATAAATCCCTTGTGCTTGATTAAACAGCTCACCAGATGCATCAGCATATTTTCTGAATGTGTTTGCTCTTTCAATATAACCACTTCAAAATAAAGCCATCATAATCGTGTCCAATTAAATTTTCAAACATCCGAGTATGAACTAGACTGTCAAAGAAATGCTGTGGCTTCTACTTTATTTACAGTATTCAGCATGTGAATTATATGGATTCATTTTACATTCATTTTGTGCCACAATGGCAGCGTCCAAACATTATTTCAAACTATTGTATCAGTGCATATTTAGAGGATGGTGAAGGTCACACGATGAATTATTGGTCATCATTAGTGGCCTTTCTATAGTACTGAAAGGAATTCTTATACTGTTTTTTTTTAAATTACTTGTATTTTGTACTTACAAATTACTTAATGTTAAATTTAATATAGATTTTCACTGTAAATGATATATATTTTTTCTATTTAAAAAAGAGTAAATTATTTTAAACTAATATTGAAATACTATAAATTATAAATAAAATAAATGTTTTTTTTATAGAAAATTACATTATTTTACCTTTAAAACTATGAATTTCTTTGCAGTATAATATTCATATTTTGAATATATTGTGGTATGATGTCCTGTTATTAAGCAGAGGCATCTTTTATCGCCCAGGAGGAATTTATTTTGTGATCATGACAGATTGACTGTACATTATAATAAATGAACATGAAATATTATGTGAAATGAAACAAGCACAGCTATTGGGAATGCTGTTGGGAAACGCAGCCCAGGTTATCTTTTAAAGGGTTGTCAAATGTGCCGCAGGTAAAGGAAACTCCACAGACTTTGGAATGTTTTGACTGCTGCTTTTAGTCCAAGATTCAGCCATAATGTTTCAGTATCTCTCAGGAGTGTGAGCTTTCTCCCTCAATCTCTCATTGCATTTCATCTGTAGCACTGGAGGTCTGAAAGCTATTGTATTCATCCAGAAACACTTCTTACAAAAGGCGCACTGTATTCTTCCAAGAAAATCACAGATACTCCATCTGACTGTCTTTTTGGATGACCTTTTTCGAGTGGAACTCCCTGAGAGGACCGGATTGTTTCGGATTTCCGCTTTTTGGTCTGAGAAACAAAATTGCGGTCCCTGTTATGGGTTTCTCTCTATCATCTACAACATCTGCAAATGATTGGGAAGGGAAGTGAAGAGGAGATGGGGGGAAAAAAATAAAACCCATCCTCCATCAATTGGTCATTTCAAGTGCTCTCACTGCCTTATAAACACCAACATGCCATGACAAACTCAAGCCAGGCCGGACTCGCTCAACTTCAGCAGAAAGAGGGAGAATCTGAGCACGACATTGTGGGTGCAACATCTGAGACCGACAATGAGGCAACTCTAAGGGGAAAAAGCACATTTGGCATCTAAGTTTACAATCTGGCTAATTTACCATGACGCTAGGATGCTAACAAAGCTTTCCCCTCAGATTGCAGTCCAAACCTCTCTCTGTGTACTCCCATGCCTCAAAGATTTAGTTGCAGTTGAGGTTGTCGGGTCTGACCGGTATCTTAAGCAAGCTGGTAAACCAAACATAAATAAACACAAGAAACTGTTTATATGAATCTCAGGGTCTTAAAAAAAAATGTTTTTTGTTTTTTGTATTGACATTGCATTGCCGTGTTTGTGGTTATACCATTTCAATGCTGTATATGATTATAATAAATATTGCAAATTGAAGAACATTTAGAGGATGCTAGAGGATGAAAGTCATATGATAAATTAAAAGTTAGCCTTTCCATAGTAATATAGAGACTTCTGGGAAAAAATTTCTACAGTTTTTTTTTTTATTATAAATTATAAAATAACTCACATTTTGTATTTACAAACAGTACTTTATTGTAAAAGTACATATATTGTCTCGTTGAGGATAATATAGATTTTTACCTTAAATTATATGGTCATTTATACTTTTTACTTAAAAAAAAAATATTTAACAATATTATAGATAAACAACCACACTTAGCATGGTCAATGTTTTAATGTTTTAAACAAATAAATAAAATAATACAATTAAATAATACATTTTAATTTAAAGAATATTTTTAAGTATGTTAATTAATACAATTATTCAATTTAAATAATTTAATAATAATAATAAATTTTTATGCATATGACTCAAAAATGAATTTCTACTCTTTTAGCTTAAAAAATCATATTTTTTTGTAGACTCTTAAGCTTACATTTGGTTGTATTATCATTATCGACTCTTCGGGGTGATGTTTATTTCTCACAAGCTCTTTCAGTGCTGAGCCAAAAGCGTTCATAAATCTGTCAGTGTTGTCTGTCTGCATTCATACAGAAGAATGAGAGTCTTAACTCACGTCTGTGTCCCACCGCCTCTACAGGATGAACTCTCATGATGAAGATGAGGAAGTGGCCCGGGAGCGTAGGAGGCGAGCCCGTCAGGAACGCCTGCGCAATATGGAGAATGAGGAGTTGAGTAACACAACAACAGAAACAAACAGGTAGATCCATCCAAAAGCATTTTTTTTCATACATTTTGTTTAAAAAAGCTGTCGTATTACAAAGCACTGCACATGAAATGCTGGAAAAAAATATGTATGTAAATATTGTGGCCATGAATTGAGAATTCATTCCCTCATTTTATTCATTCGTTCCCTTGTTTTAGTTAAATCGTGGCTACAAATTAAGAATTTGTTGCCTCAATTTACAAATAAGTGTAACATGGCCACGATTTACTAAAATGAGGGAATGAATTAAAACAAGGGAACAAATTCTTAACATGACATACATATTTTTGCATGTCATGTGTGGAGCTCCGTACTACATAAAAAAAAGTAAACTTGTTTAATGTAATGTAATTATACGTAATTATAAACTTAACTAAAGCCTGATATAAAATCTAAAATATTTGTATAACTCATAAAAGCACTTGGCTACACTGATAATGGTGTTGTTTTCAGTACAGAGACGTCCTCATTGATCTCTAGTTCTGCTCCAGCTGAGGATGATGATCAGGCTCTCTTGGAGAAGATCGCCAAGAGAGAGGAGCGGAGACAGAAAAGGATGAAGGAAGCTTTGGAGAGACAGAAGGAACTTGATCCCACCATCACGGATGAAACTGTCACCACAGAGGACGAGCCAAGTCGTAGAAACGACAAACTAGACTCCTCCCAAAATGACATTTCCTCAACAGAAACCAATTCCTGGAAGGAAAAGGAAGAGATGAAAGAGGAGGAAAAGGAAGAGATAAAAGAGGAGGAAAAGATAGAGGAAAGCAACGTGGAGGTTGAGGAGACAGTCGCAGTAAAGGAGGATCCAATGTCATTTACAGCAGCAGACGAACCTAAAGAATCTTCCGAGAAGATAGACAAACCAGAAGAGGAAGACAGACCACAAAGGTCCTACCTCAGAGAACAGGTAATTTCCTCAACATTTTTTGCTGTCATCCAACTTATGATGAAGGTTCAGTACATTAGCGAGGCATTTCATGTGGTTTCTGCATTATTCGTTTATTCTGACACTTCATTTGTTACAGGAATCCATGGAAGAGAAACCCAAAGAACCAGCGGTACCAGATGAGGTATGAGGTTCTTTCGTTTTTTGAGTTTATAACAAAAAAATTGGTGAATGCCTTTGAATTGATTTCTTTGTCTGAAATTATTTTAAATTATGTGTTATATTTTTAGGAAGAATCTGTTAGCGAAAATATAGAGACTAAAGAACAAACAAAAGTAGATTTAGCAAGTACAGATTTAGAAAAAAAAAAGGTTGAATCTGAAAGTCTGATATCAAGAAAAGAGGACAAAATAGAGGTGGAAGTCATAGTGGAGTCAGCTTCACCAGAGATTGAGAAAGAAAAGCTGGTAACGAAAGAAGAACATGTAAAGGAACCTGAAGAACACGTAAAGGAACCTGAAGAACTTGTAAAGGAACCTGAAGAACATGTAAAGGAACCTGAAGAACATGTAAAGGAACCTGAAGAAAAACTTGTGGAGGTGAAGTTTCAAATTCAAGATAAAGCTCCAGAGAAGGAGGCGGCTGAGAAACCTATGAAAGAGCAAGAGAAACCCCATGTAGCTGTTGAAGAAACACCAAAGAAATCATTCAGGGAAGTTGAGGTGAAGGCCAAAACCCCAAAGAAAGAGGAGGAAAAACCACAACTGAAGATGGAGGTTGAAGAAAAACCATCAACGCCAAAGAAGAAGGTTGAGGAGAAACCTGTGACTCCAAAGAAAGAGGTTGAAGAGAAACCTGTGACTCCAAAGAAAGAGGTTGAGGAAAAGCCTAAATGGAAGAAAGAGGCTGTAGAAACGAAGGCCAAACTTGAAGAAAAAGTCAAATCAAAAAAGGAGGAGGTATTTGCCTCTTACCCTGAGTGATGCATAAATCACAGAAGTATGCACAGCTCACGCTTTTAATGCGCATTTCCGTTTGACTGGATGGACACAGCGTGAATCTCATGAAACCTGTGAAGAACATGTTCAGGTCATTTCACCCCCTAAAGGATTTTTCATTTTTCATAAATAAAATTGTAAGATATATAATATATAAAACAAAATATATGTATATATCATATTGGTTTATCATTGTTTTACACAACTTTTGTTCTGTAATACACTTAATAAAATTTTTTTTATGTATTACAGTAATAATAATCTAATGAGAATTGAGAATATTGGGAATTACATTGGGGGTGTCACAATAAAAAAAATAAAAATGAATAGTCCTAAAAATAAGCTTAATTTTCTTCATGCAAAATATAATTTAATCAATTTTCATTGATTTTGTGGTGAAATGTTACCTGGACATGTTTTCATAAGATTTACCCATTTATGATCACATATCACTTTGCTTTATACATGTACAGTTGTGGTCATAATGATTGGCATCCATGGTAAATATGATCAAAGCATTTATTTCATAATGTGTCCCCCCCCCCCACTTTCAATTCTTTTACCTCAATGCATTTTTTTTTTTATGAAATATCAAAGGATAAATAATGCAGATTTAGTATTAAAGCCATCTTTGATCATATTTACTAGGGGTGCCAATAATTCTGACCGCAACTGTATATGCAGTTCTGAAAATGCAATATTTGTGTCAAGACTGCCTAGTGTTGCTCTGTTTTTGCTGTGTAATTTGCATGCAGTGTGGTCAATTCTCCATGCAATACCCACTGATTGCTATGTTAGAAAAATCACTTTCTGTCAGACTAATGACAGAAATGAAGGTGCTTGTTTTTGTCTCTTTAGGTTGTGGAGGAAAAGCCGAAACCTACCTTTTTGCGTGACAAAGTAAGTGAATGGTGCAAATAGCATCACAACTCTACCAGAACGTTTGTGTTTGACAGAAGGACAGCTCAACCTGAGAATAAAATAATAAAGCTCATTTACTCTTTCTCCATTCAAAGCTAAAAGTGTCAACAAAGCCACAAGATGTAGCTGAAAGCACCGCCAAAGTCAAGAAACCAGAGAAGACACTAAGGCACAGACAGATTAATTTGTCATTTCACAATTGATTCCATTTGTTTTTGGAGAGCCACAATGAGAATAAAGCCATTTTTCTTCACATTTTAGTCCAACCAGCTTGCGTTCTCCTGAAACAGAGAAGCAGGATCCCATCGCCAAGCTGGAAGCAGAACGCAAGCTTCAGGAGCTGAAGCGCCGGCGGAACGAGACGGACAGCGAGGTGCTGGAGAAGATGAAGCAGAAGCAGCAAGTGGCCGAGGCTGAACTGGAAGAGCTGAAGAAGAAGAGGGAGGAGAGGAAGAAGATTCTGGAGGAGGAGGAGAAGCAGAAGAAACAGCAGCTGGCAGAAAAGAAAGCCAAAGAGGAGGTTGATTTTTTTCTTGGTTTCCAACAAATTCTTGGTTTAAAAAGTAAAAAAATATTTGGAATGCTAGTCCTATATTCTGGAGTACTATCTGGTAAAAATAGTGTATAAATTGGAATCAATCAAATGTGCAAGAATTAAAATCTAAGACTAAAGCAGACAAAAGCCCAAAGTATACTCCGGTTTTTAGCGTATTGTGCACTGTCGAACACATAGCCTTCCAAAGTATACCAAAGACTTTAGATATACAAAGACAATGCACTCATATTACTATGAATTGGACAATATGGCGCAATAAGTCCCACCTTTTAAACAGAAATGCCAAGCACTAATTGGTAAAGTCATTACGTCTCTGTAGCTGCCTTTGGAAGCTCCTATAGAAACAGTCTGTGTTCTGAGACGTACGCTTAGGACTGCACATGCGCATTGGCTGAACCTGCCTAAAAAATGCTGTTTTTGTCATGATTTGAGCATTTAGAAACAAAATTTATGAGAAAGTTGTTGTCAGATTTCATTGGTTTCAAAGACGAAATGTAATCGTAAGGTTGGTGAACAGCTTTGGAGAATTGGATGCTTCCCCATTCAAAGAGATATGAGCTGTAATTGCATGAATGAAACAGCTGCCAGAGAGGCGTTTCAAAGATGGCCGCCGAGTGAAATGATCTGCTTTAAAGGGACTTTGAGTATCTATTTGATAGTGTGTGCGAACACAGGCGCTCGACACGTGCGCACTAGAAAGTTTCATCCTTGTCCCGTATCTCTAGAAGTTATTACAGATAAAATGAGTTGTTACTCGTCACATAAGCGCTTAACGTGGGCATCTATTGTTGTTGCCGTCTCCAGTAGTTTGTTGTCTATCTATCTCATCAGTTTTTTTCGCCTGTGAAAAAGCGGGTCAAGCCAGTGTTGCCACCTTGTGAACAAACTAATTACTGCACAAAAAATTTGATGTGATGGCTGTGCAGAACCTGATTTCACCAAGTGCAACATGTTCCTGGATAATAATCTTTGTTGATCCTGGAACAACATTCTAATCGACCAATCAGATTTGAGGGACAAGTAAAGTTTACAGTTTATGTCAAGTTCAGGCTCACAATCAGGGTATAGGTGCTTCTAAAAAAAATTCACCTATCGTTTATCGTTGGGTAGGGTTAGGTTTAGGGATATGGTTAGGACTAAATTTTCAGACAGGAATGTTGTTCCTGTGACCCAGGAACACTTCCAACTCTGAAAAATCAGGACGTGCGATGGCTGCACGAGTACAGTATGTGCTTACTATGCTGATGATGAAATTTGCATCATGTGGGTACGCATAGCGTACGCATAAAACTGAAGTATACTTTAGACTTAAGGGGCCATTCGACAATTTAAAGTCCGCGTGAACCGGAAGTTGCAAACGACTTTTCTCCAGTGCTGTGACGTATTTCCCAGTGAAAAGGAATATTGAACAGAGGGCAGGGTTTTACTCTAGCGCTCCTCCTCTCCATCTCTCGCTCATTACAGACTAACGATTTGAGGGGAGTGGTTAAGCGTTTCCCAAACCAAGCCGTCAAACCTACGTCATCAGGGAAGGTCCTCCAATGCAGAGGGGAGGGGCATTTTCAGATTTTGATTAAAGATTACGAAGCCCAAAAAAAATGTTCTGTGTTTTAACTTGCACGGATTAATTGTTCACCACAAGACTAGTAATATGCGCTAACAAAGTAAATAGGGTCCATTTTGATTTCAGTTGGACTTTAAAGATAGAGCAATGGAATACAAAAACATGTTCTGTGTGAAGAGCATCATGCACGTTGATTATTATAATGCGGCCCTTGTCGTCTTCTCTCCACTAAAATGAACAGGAAGAGAGGAGGAAGATGAAGGAAGAGATTGAGCGAAGGCGAGCAGAGGCAGCCGAGAAAAAAAAACAGAAGGAGTCGTCGAAAGAAGGGAGCAAAGCACCATTCATCGCTCCAAAGGGCGCCTCTGCAAAAGTCAGTGGCTCTCTGACCTATTCTAGCGTCACTTACAAAAAAGCTGATTTTTTGGGGATATGGTACTATAGTGTTTTATGTGATACACTTTACACTATATTTGTTGCATTTGTTTGACAGATTGGTGAGAAAGCAGAATTTCTAAACAAATCTGCTTTAAAAAGGTAAGAAGTAATTTTATGCGGTTACTCAACAGTTGACCACATACTGGGATCTGGGATATAGAGTTGATATTGTTTTTTTATATATAACCAGTCCGGTGAAGACGTCACACACTCCATTAGTTTGCAAGATTGGAAACAGACTGGAGCAGTACACTTCTGCTGTTCAGGTGAGGAATAGTGAACACTAAAGCGGCCATCTCTCGTTTAGAGCTCAGTATGAGACTCTTTATCTGTTCACCAGACCAAAGAGTTGACCAGATCACCCAAATCTCCTGTGGACGTACCTGTGGCTGAAGGGCTGCGGAGCATCAAGAGTATGTGGGAGAAGGGGAATGTGGTCAATCCCACCCCGAGTCCTGCAAGCCCCCCAGCGGTCACCAAGGTACAAGTGGAGAGAAACTGTTTTAGTGCATGACTGCTGAAAGAAGCCGATACAGCAGGATTACTTTGTCTGAAAACATAAGTATAAAATCCTGCTAACTGTCCGATCAGGAAACAGCTGGTCTGAACATCGGCGTGGCTGGGCGCATTAACAGCTGGAAAACCAAGACTCCAGAGCCGAAGCCCACTGAACCCAAACCAGCCCCTGAACCAGAAAAACCACCTGCCAAAACAGTGAGTCTTGGTTTTGTCATCTATCTATCTATCTATCTATCTATCTATCTATCTATCTATCTATCTATCTATCTATCTATCTATCTATCTATCTATCTATCTATCTATCTATCTATCTATCTATCTATCTATCTATCTATCTATCTACCTACCTACCTACCTACCTACCTACCTACCATTATAGTATAATATTTTAAAAAGCTTATATTTATATAATTTTATATTAATTTTTTTAATATAATTTAGTTTAAACATTTAGTTTAAGTTTTTGTGATGTTAAATGTTAGTTTAAGTTACATTTTTGTGAAGTGCTTTTGTCATTTTATCATTTCTTTAATAATTCTATTTATGTTTAATACATTTTTATACCAGGTTTTTTTTTGTGTGTAATTTTAGTAATTCAATTTAAAATTATTTCAGTTAGATGCCAAGGTTTATAAGTTTTTCATGTAATATTTAGATTTAATTTTATTTCAGCTCCCTTTTAATCCTCTAATTATAAAAAAAAGACTAATAACAGAAAAAATCATTTGGACCCCCCAGTGTTCAAGACGTCTTTACGGTAGAACATTAGGTTTACATAATTTAACTTTAGAATTTATATATCTACATTTTCTAAGAAATCATGGAATGCAAAACTTTCACAGGAACAGTAAGGAATGGTTTCACACAGGTTGTGTAAGTAAACTCTCTTATATTCTGTATGGTACAGGGTGGCCCTCCAGTGAGTCTTTAGTGTATTGCAATTGCCCATCTGACTCTGGTTTAGATTTAAGAATTACAGCAATCAAATTTTTTCGAATAAAATATGTTTTCTTTTTTTCTACTTTTTCTTTATTAGAAAAAGCATATTCTAACAGATATACATCAAATATATACAGATATACAGCGGTCCAATCAGCGAACAGAGGCAGTGGCTGAGAACGATGACGTTGAGGTCGTGCGCTAGTTTGAGTTGTAGGGTTACGTCACGACCAAAGGTTAGCGATTGGTTATGGCAGATCCAATAGTTTTAAACTTCAACAGAGTACCCGCCTACAAGGAAGTTAACGCTTGTCAATGGAGAGAGGCCAGACTCTCTGTACAAATGAAATGTACGAGAGTCTGGTAGAACCAGGCTAAGAGACTATAGCCAGTAGTAGGCGCTAGTGCCGCATGTTTTCAACCCGCCCATAGGGGGTGGGATCTCACGATAAAACAGCGTCTTTTCAGTTTTGAGTCAACTAGTAGCCTAGTTGTATCATTTCTTCCGATTCTGCCCTCTGTAACCGGTAGGCGTGGCTTGGGAGTGGCCTCGTAGGGCAGTGAAGCAAGTGCATTCTGGGAGTTGTCTTTCATCCACAAGAGCCAAAAATAAATTTTCTGGCTTTTCTCAGTCTAGAAGGCACCAACTGAAATATCCCTTTAACTCAAGCACACACACGTGCACACACACACCACACAAAAAAGACACGCTAGAATTATAGATATGTAAATGATTGTATCCACATTTCTACCCTCTACTGTGTGACTTGTTGGTCATTGTAATGTAATATACAATGACCAAATTAAGTGATTTGTTCCCATTCTTTCCGTATTATGTATGTCATGCATTTTATATTATATTGTGTATAATTTCTTTGGTACAGCACTTTGGTCAGTTTTGCTGTTTAAGCGTGCTGTAAAAATAAATTGTACTTACTGAAATATATATTATATGTATAAAAAATCTAAACATTGAGAAAATCGCCTTTAAAGTTGTCCAATTATGTTTGCGATTTTGCTGCATCCACTCACAAAAAATTTTTTTTTTATATATTTACGGTAGGAAATTTACAAAATATCTTCATGGAACATGATCTTTACTTAATATCCTAATGATTTTAGGCATAAAGGAAAAATCGATAATTTTGACCCATACAATGTATTGTTGGCTATTGCCACAAATATACCCGTGCGACTTGTGACTGGTTTTGTGGTCCAGGGTCACATATATGGTAATAATTCTATTATGGTTTTAACATCTGGCACACCCTCAGTATTTTTTATAGTATTGTGCTATATTTACTTTATCTCTATCTTCTTCCCACTCCTCTAGCTGTGGCCTTTTATTCTCCTTTTCACTTTTCCTTCACACTGCTGTCCACTGTTTTTCCTCTGCTTCTATTCAATCCCCCTCTAGAAAGGTAAGCTTTAATACAGAAACATAAAAAAAAAAATCCATTAACAACCTATTTCCAAATCTAATGGAGGATGGTTTGTAATTTTGTTTTGACAGGACCAGAAGCCAGCTGATGTCACTAAACCACGTGGCCCATGGGAAACAAAGGGCTCCACACCTGCCAAGGTGAGCTGAGTGGGTTGAAATATAATAAAGTGTTTAATCCATCAAAGTCAGTTGTTTAATTTACTGACTGTTTCCTTTCACCAGCCCAGAAAAGACATTGACAGACTGAGAGGTATAACAGGAAGTACCAAAGTGGTCTCTGACACCTGTTGATTTTATGGATTGTTATTCACTTCACACAAATTATTGTCTCACCCACTTTACAATTAACTAGCAAGTCTTTTGGTAGCTGAATATATGTGAAAGATTTGTCTCCGGCCGCATGAATTCAAGTGATGGCCCTGTTTCCAAAAAAACCTTTCGTCTCAGTGGTTCATTTTATACTGCATATGACTTGATTTTATACTGTATATGACACTGGTTTGTACTATGGTCCATCAGCACCACTGTATCCATCATCCCTTTCTCAGGCATTGTGACTAAAATATTCTGTCAGATTAAGATCAAATGAGTATGCTTGCTTATTTTCTGTTCTTTGTTAGTTTCTGTTTATTTTTCCCACAAATGGTATTAACAGTTGCTCTTTTAATAGTATCAAAAAAATACCAACACATTCTCATGGCAATTTCTAACTATTTAACATTTTGGTGCACCATTACATTTTGTAAAAAAAATTGTACGATCTGCTTATGGCCCTGTAACATTTATGTTTAGGGGTGGGCCTTCGCGATACATTTTTTCGTTTTCATGTTTCACATCGTACGAATCAGGGATGCACAATATATCGACCACCATATCTGTAATGGCCGATATATGTTCATTTTTAGTGTTTTTGTTATCGGTCCGATAAGAAATTTGTCTGATATCTTAAATCCGATAATGGATTTTATTTTATCCATGGAAAATGTATAAATATTTAAGGCAAGATGGCCATAGTCGTGTAAAATTAATTTTAAAACTTCAACTAGGCTACTGCACTGTATATGTTTGATTTATGTTGAAGCGTTTGGGACATGGCTTTTAATGGTGAGACTTTTTTTTTGTAATCAGGCACTCAAAAATTATATAAAAATGTGGATTTATATTTATCGGCCAATATATCAGTTATCGGCTTTCAAATATAAAGAATTTTCGGATACCGGTAAAGGTGAACATTTTTATATAAGTGTATCCCCAGTACAAATTCACATGAAATCTTAAAATAGGTTAAAAATGCCTAAAGCAAGACCTTTTCAAATCCCTCTCTTGTATTGCTTTTTGTCCCAGGTGTTCGCAGCCAAAAGTAAATTCGTCACAAATGGTGAGTGACTGTAGTTTTTTGTTTTTCTCTCTCATTCAGTTCCAAATGTCAACATTTTTTATATTTGTTAAAGTGATCATTCAACCAAAAATAACATTTCTGTCATTACTTACCCTCATATACATACAAAAGACTTATTAGATATTGAAAAGAATGTTTTAACTGTTTTTGTCAATACAAATGAAAATCAAATGGGGTCCAAAAAATTACATGGGTCCTTATTGACTTTCACTGGCCCAAAAAGACATTTTTCAAAATATCTTAGTAGATTTTCTCTCTAAAAAGGGTGGAGCAGTGGGGGGTGTTTTAACTGACAGCGGCGCGGTGACAGCAAATGTCTGAAGTCATAACTCTAACTGGGAAGTGCTATTGTAAATCTCTAGTTCACATATCATGCCACGCTATATTTAAAGCACCGACCTTGTTCTCCTGCATTGGTACTCCACGAACCGCATAATTCCAGTGTGTTCATTTCACCCAGCACCTCCTGTGCAGCATCATAACGCATCGCATTCCCCGCCGCAGCTGTTCTGTTGTGCCACTGCATAGACGTGAATCACTGGATTAGCATGATGTCCCACAGCAAAGCAGTTTAATATTTAGAGTTACAGAAGGGATGAAAGTATCACATTATGTCACATTACCCGCCTTAACACCCACATATTCTGACAGGGATCCGGCTTTTGCGGTTTATTATTATTCATTCAACGATGCTAGCGAAGAAGTTAACAAAGAAGCCAGTGGCAGCAATCCATCTTTCAGGTGAACTTGTCCTTGAGAGTCACATAGATGACAATGTACTAGATATTTGTCCCACTTGTGGCACAACTTGAGACACCCATGACATTGTCACTTGTGCGTTTTCGTCTGGGTCACGGCCCCAATGTGTTTAACTCACTAACTGGGAACAGGTGCGGATGGCTGGTCTATTTGCTTTCGTGTATTTGAGGATGTGTTGAAAAAGCCTGCTGAGTTATACACATGACGTACAGTATGTAGAGCAAATGTAACTCTCTTGTACTGTCTCTTTGCTAACTCAATAGCACATTAACAACATATTCCCTTATGTTCTACAGGAACAAGAAAATAAGGACATCCGAATAAACCCCAGATCAGCCGAAATGGAAGACGCTTCCAATAATATGTGCATAATTTTGCAATTTCAGAACACAGATTTTACAACAAGTGGCAACCAAACACAGTACAAAATATAAATCATGCAAAAATGTCTTTAAAATCAAACATTATTACAGTTACCATAAACCAAACAGGCCCAATAATACATATTAAAGTATTAGTATTACTATCAAACATTAACAAGTGACAGGTGCATTTACGCTAAAACACTGTAGAGTTTGATTGGACGCAAGTGTTTAAGTGGAAAGTGTTTTCACCTCCCTTTTAAACATTGATAAGCCTATTTATTTTGCTATACTAATGCATGCTTATACGGTTATTTTTTTCCTGCTGTTCACAATGCTATAATTTGAACAAAAATCTCATTTGCGCATTTGAACTATATAAACAGCTACCAGTAACCATTAGAACTAATAGATGCGGTCACATTAGCGAGAAAATTGTCTATTTTCAATAGTAGCAACGTATGAAGCACTGCTCAAACAGAAGTCTGTTGGGCAACAGAGCAAATTCGAAACTGAACCTGTTGCGAAATCGCCGTGGTGAAATCTTTTGCATTACTATTTGATTCCTATTAAAATGACTGGATTTTGCCCGCAAAAAATTCATCTGTAAATGTGACCGCACCTTTAGGAACATTTAGCCTTTTTATCCCTGATTAAAACATATAATAATAAAAATACAACAGAAAAATCTTTTGAACTTCCCATCATCCCTCCGGGGTTTCAGATGACCTGTTGAATTTACACTCATGATTTAATGCTTTGAAACATGTTGTGGTTTAGGTGTTTGATTGTGCTTTGCTGATGCTGCTTTTGCCTATATGATTTTTATTCATATGCTTTGCACTTGGAGTCTCAAAGTCATGCTATGAACACTACACTACACATCTGATAAAGCCGCGGTCAGCCGGTCACGTTAGACTTTTCACAAGTTTTTTATATTTTTTTTATAATCATGAATTCAGCATATAACAAATAGTAATAGGCCTACATTCAGAATGTAAATATATACATTCTACTTGACTAAACATATGCATTCTTTTAATTCAGACAAGAGGTCACACTGTGACGGATCAATCTTCTACTGGCCAAGCGTCTTCACATAATGCGAATTCGAAGGTCAGAGTTCACCAAACTTTAACGTTGGAATGCATGAGCTTGCATTTGCGGCCTGACGCATTCGCATGCATATGAATGGAAGTCAATGGAACGTAAAGTGTAGTGTGACCGCCCCTTAAGACAGTAATACAAATCGTACAAATATAGCATTATAAAATATTTGGGAAGTAATATAGCTTAACTATTTCAAAATATCAATACAATTTTTTTTATATTTCCTACTTTAACAGTTCAAACGGTCAGTGATGATCAAAACAACTGTACAATTATTGTATTATCAAGCAAGCCTACACAGTAAAGTAATGATACATGCACACACTGCCTCTGCGTCTTTTCTGTTCTGCACTCATTGTCATTTGAGACAAGCCGTCAGCTCCTTTCTCTGAACGGATTGGGTTTCACGGGGTGACAAAACCAGGCAGACTATGAGCAGGTCAAAGAGAATTTTTGGTTTTAGAACTTGACAGAAATGCATCTGACAGTCTAACAATAGAAGAAGGCTTTCAGCACAAGCCAATGAGAGGACAATGTGGTCACGTGGTGTGTTAGTATGTTAGCCTTGAGACTGAGGGCCGATGCACTAACACACTCTAAAAGAGAGCTGCTCCATCTCTGAGAACGAGAAACAACCCAGGTAAGAGTTTCAAGATGAATCAGTATATCAGCATATTCTCCAACCCCCCATCCCTTGTGTGAATAATGAGCAAGATGTATTTTGGCATTTTGTGTTGCATATTAAAATGTTTGTTGTTGCTTAATATATGCTGCATGTAATCTTTTACATTATTTATATAGTCATGTCTGACACAGAAGATGTGATGGATGAGGGGGTTCAGTGAGTAACAGTTTTAATTCTGCAAATATTATGATAAAAAAAGTTATCAATCTTGCAATTAATTCCATGTGCATTGTATTTTCACTTATAAATCTTTTTGTCTGTGTGTTTTATCTCATTTTTATAAAAGGGAGGAAGGTATTGTATCACAATGTCTATATATATATTATATATATAATATATATAACTCCAAAATGTATTTATTTATTACAATGCAAGTGGCTATTTACCTACTTTTACATATATTGTTTACACCAAGTATAATTACAAATAGTAAATGCATATTGTAAATAAAAGTGATGCTATTCGGTAAATCTGAGCAAAGTTTAAATTTCTTTTTATTAATAGTAACTTTTTATTATTTTTAATTGTTTACTGTAACTGTTCTATTCAATTGCTGTTAAAAAACATATATTTCTCCAATTATAGTGGACGAATCAAAATCCAAACCAAAGTAAGTTCCATTATTCTCTTGTATGCATCATTATATATCCAGATTAAACTGTTTTTTAATGTCTTAATCTTTTATCTTCAGGTATCTATCAAATATCCAAGCACCAAAGATCCCAGAGGGAGATAAAGTCGATTTTGATGTAAGTAGGATATTTTCCAAACTGTTAGACTCCCTTTAAACGCATACCTCTCACTTTCAAACTCTAAAATCTATATCATTCTCTCTCTCTCTGTGCGTGTGTGTGTGTAGGACATCCAAAAAAAGCGTCAGGAGAAGGATTTAACAGAACTACAGTCTCTAATAGAGGCTCATTTCCTCCAGAGACAGAAAGATGAAGAGGAACTCATTTCTCTGGTCAACAGAATCGTGAGTGTTTCCTCATGAATATTGTTTTTTATTTATTGTTAAATTTGTATATCAAAAAAGAGGCAGAACTACATTAACTTGATAACACCTCGCAGATCCTGCGAGAGGAACTTCTGAGCAGAATTATGTAAATATGTTTTAACAGGAGAAGAGGCGAGCAGAGAGGGCCGAGCAGCAGCGAGAAAGAGCAGAGAAAGAGAAAGAGCGTCAGGCCAGACTCGCTGTGAGTTACTGTCAAATTCTGCACAAACACCTGCCGAACCAGTGCTTTATGCAAATATGATCATAAAAATAGTAAAAAGGCAGTTATATATGATCAAATACTGTCCCCGGACCCCAGTTTGAAAACCGCTGTGCTGTGCCAAACTACACCAGCTGCATACCGGAACATCTAACATCTAACAAGTCTTGAATTTACACTTTTGAATTACCTTTGTGGAGGATGTTAGCAAAATCCACCCTATATTGTCAAACTAATCTGCTGTTGAATCATTTCTACAAAACCAAGTGAATCTGTCAGTGTCCAGTCAGTGAAGTGAAACAATGAACCACAGGCTCCTAGCAGAGATAAAACCAATCTACAATCTAAACTGTTCACAGGAAGAGAGAGAGAGGAAGGAGCAGGAAGAGCACAGAAAGAAGCATGATGACGATGCCAAGAAGAAGAAAGCTCTCACCAACATGACCCAGCAGTACGGTGGCGTTCAGCAAAGGGTCAGTGTTCACCGTATTTGAATATTGTCAAGTTACATGATCATTTTGTGCAGATTCTTTCACTAATATTATAATTATCGCTGAACTAAAGGGTGAAGGACGCAAAGGTGCCAAGAAACAGACCGAAAGGGAGAAAAAGAAGAAGATCCTGGCTGACCGCCGAAAACCACTGAATATTGACCACCTGAGTGACGACAAACTCAAGTACGACAGTTTTTCATATACATATTCTTTAATAATAATAAATAAAAAAAAACACACCAAGTGATTGATATGTCTAACATTTTATTAATTTCTAACAGTATTTTTCTTTTGTTGTTGTTAAGGACAGACCAGGAAACAGAACTACAGGAAATAGTTCATTATTTAGAACTTGAATGAGAATAATTTAGAATTTCTTAGAACACTAAAAATAGTAGGCCTAGCCTACCGTTCGCACTGAACGCAATGAATGAATGACATTAAGATGCTTCCCCCCACCCCGAACTATTTACTATAACTACATAAACTAT
Source organism: Rutilus rutilus (assembly GCF_951802725.1). Lineage (NCBI taxonomy): Eukaryota > Metazoa > Chordata > Actinopteri > Cypriniformes > Leuciscidae > Rutilus > Rutilus rutilus. The sequence goes on from NC_140233.1 coordinate 14,842,110, forward strand.
ACGCAACCAGTATCAAATCACTATTTAAGAAAAAATATAAAGCCTTGGCCTAGTTGTAGTGGCCGACTGGCCGTTCGCAATGAACGCGTTCTTGCGTTTAAAAAAGCAAGGAATGGGAATGAACTTGGGACGCGTTTTTTTCTGAAGTACAGCAGAAACTACACAATCACTATCAAATTGCCTACTACTATATTAAAATATTTGCTGTTCTTGAGTTTAATGAGCGAAGAATTTGAAAGAACTTTTCTTGGAACGAGTTTTTCCGAACCTAAACGGCAACAAGGCTCTGAAAAACATCGCATTGGAACAAAAACAAAACGCTTTCTGTGTGAACCCACCTTCATATTTCTGTCACTCGTTTCAGGGACAAAGCCAATGAGTTGTGGCAGTGGCTGATGGACCTGGAAGCAGAAAAATACGATCTCAATGAGAAACAGAAACGCCAGAAATATGATGTAAGTGATATCTAAACTTCTTTTACTTACTTTGAAGTTGCTTGTGGGGCTTTATGGCGCTTCTGTAAGGCCGTTTTTTAGGGTTTGCAGCAATTAACAGTTTCACAAAATCCAGTTCACTTTTTAACGGCTAGAGCTTGGACTGAGGTATAAGTTGTGTTCATTATCACTGTATCCTGTTAGCACTTGTCATGTTTCTGTCTCTCACAGATAAATCAGCTCATTTGCCGCGTCCAGGATCACCAGAGGTAAGATTCACAAGCTTCACATCTCGCTAACTGCTATAAGTGTTGAGTCATTCGGTTTTAAATCCAAAATCTATTTTTAAACTCTTGCTTTTCTATCTCTTAGTGCCAAGGGACGCGGCAAAGGCAAGGTGGGAGGAAGGCTGAGATAGATGTTGACAGCAGATATGAGAGGATTTTGTGTCCTCGTGCATTCGTTTTTTGTTTGTTTGATGGTGATATTTAAAAGTCATTGTTCTGAACATACAAAAAAAAGCCTTGGCTGTATATTTTTGCTCTGCATTTTGCCATGAATAAATGCTATTACTGACTGTTCATTTTAGTGTACTCAATTTGTGATGTCAAATATGAATTAATACATTATATTATCTGTAAAGAAAAAATAAATAGCTGCAACATTTTATTATAAATGTATAATAAATATATTATAATATATAAAGTTGCAGTGCAGCATAAAATGAACTGTTATGTGTGACAATAATGCACAAACACCAACATTGCATCAAACTACATAAATTTCAAAGTTTGACTCATTATTATGTGACCAACAATAAAAAATAAAAAAAAGTAACAAATTATGCTATGAAATTAAAGGTGCACTCAGTAATGCTTCACATTTACACAAAAGAAATTAGTGTGGTCCTGCATCTTTCCAATGTAATCCCATGTTGACTGCCTTACTGGACAGCAAAACAAAGTATTTTTAAGAAATCCAGTCATACCAAATGAAGCTACAACATAATGACAAACCCTTTGATCTGTTTATATCACTACCTTTAATTTAGGCTACATCAGGGACACATGGTCCTTTAACAGGCCGCACACGTTACCTGCAGCGTACATGGTAGTTTACATACATGAAAGAGATCACTGCTGGGACGGTGTGCAGGTGTGACATGATATTTGCTGCCCTCGATGTAGTTCGAGAAGAGTCCGTTGCATACATAAAACTATATTCAATACACACTAACTGACACCAGTGCATTTTTCAAGTAGGCTGTCTGTGAAATCGTGACAGGGCTGACGCAGACCGCAGGGTTCGAGCAGAAGGGAAAGGGGCTGTACATCAGCGCAGGACTTCACCACAGGTGCGTTTCACGGATCTCTGCGATCACCTGACTCGCTCTCTGCAAGGCCTATGGGCAGAGGAGAGGATGAGAGTTTGAAAACATTTGAAAATATTTCCATATACAATACAATACAATTTTTTTTAAATAATGTATAATTCAAAGTTTAATTAAATGCTTAGTAATGCAGATTAGCCTCTACAAAAATATGAATTGTTATTAATTTAATAATAGCAAAAATACAAATAAATTACATAAATTGAAATAAATTACTTTAGAAACAATCAATAAATTAATTTTAATATAAAACCTACTCTGCATTAATAAACATTTTAACATTAATATACATTATTAATATATATATTTCTTTTTTTTATATAATCAAATAATTCTTAATACATTATTATTACTACTTATAATAATAATTAATATTAATGTTAAGGCTACTCATTAATAAAAGATTTACATTAATATACATTACTATTACAAATGATATATTACTTATTACTATTATTATGAAATATTAAATAATAAATTACTAGTACTATTATTAAATTAATAACAATATTATTGTAAAGGCTACTCTGCATATCTAAACATTTTGCATTAATATTCATTATTACTAATATATAATAATAATTATTAATACATTATGTAATAATATTATTTACTATTAAATAATAGTAAATATTAAATTAATAATAATTAATATGAATGTAAAGGCTACTCGGTATAGCTAAACATTTTTACATGAATATACATTATTATTAATTATATAAATAATAACAATAATTATTATTATTATTATTATATATAAATTATTGACGTTACCTTCAGCATATCTGCGGCCTCATTGCGGCGCTGGGCCATGTCCTCTGACTCCGTGAGGAGGTCGTCCAGCAGGGCGGGTTTATACAACTGTCCCACCAGCTCGCTTTGTAAGCTGTCCTTCACATGGTTCACCAGGAAGTGCATCACAGCCTTTGGTACACTGCAGAGACGGAGAAACAGAGTGAGCATTCAGCTTGAAACATGAAACAAGAAACTCATATTTCATGGTTCCTCCATAGTCTCATGTAGAGGTTAAATGCTGTTTCTACATACCTGTCCTGGATATTTTTACGGACAATGAGAAAATAAGACTTGATGAGCCTCTCGATGACCTCGCAGTCCCTCTGTTCGCGAGCGGACAGTTTCCGAGCAACTGGCACAGGCTGCGAGAGATCAGAACAAATCAACACTAATTCATTGTGACCGTGTTAGCAAACAGCTCTCAAAGAGACCACAAATACTCACGGGTGTGTATTTACTTTCAGACTGCAAGCTTTTTAAGTAATTTCTGTAGCATAATCAAAAGTATATGTTTTATGGACTCACTACATCAAGCAGGTTCACTGCGTGTCCTCTCTGAGGGCTGGCGGGGACAGAGCTCTGTTGTTTATTCCTGTCTTCACCCTGGCCTTCTTCTCCCTTCTTCAACATGCCTCTCCAGGTCCCTGTTCCTCCTTCCTGCTCCCCCTGAGCTCCTCCGGCCATCTAATACACATAAACAGGAAGAACAAGACAGGACTGAGCACCCACTAGTGTTATGCACCATCCCATGCAGTGCATCAGTGTTTAATGTATTGGTTTTAGGCTTCGAACTGAACAAAAGCTTCGCACACAACGGTTCACACATTAAACACCGATTATGGCCACAAATTGAAAGAATACTGTTGAGGGTTTTCAAAATCACAACAGAAGTTTGAGAAGATCCTGATCAGTAAAACCAAAACTGCAGTCAGTTTAGTGGTTGGTGACCATGCAGTCAGGGTTATAGGTCAGGGGGAGCAGATCGAGTGGGTTGAAAATCAACTCCATGCTTTGCCCCTACACAGGGGGCGCCACACACCTTAGACCCATCACCCTCAGCAGACGGCTGCTCGGTGGGCGACACTGAATGCCCACCAGGACCTTTTAAGGACTAAAAAAAAGACACAGGAAGAGAAGAGACTAGTCATCTAGAGAGGAAAGCAGCAGATTTGAGTCCGATTCGAATCAAAACTGCAAGAAAAAGCGGCAAGACTTTGGTTTATGCAACAAACTAATTTCCAGAGAGGAAAAGAGATAAAAGAACATCACAAATAGCAGCCCGTTGCATTTTCCAGTGGGAAAACGCAGTTCACTGATCGCTCAAGATTTAACATCATACCTTATCACGAGGCACCGCTGAGGGAAGCTCTCTCATTCGGTTACGTCTCTGCTCCTGTTTAGGAAGACAACAAATATTAATTTCACACTCAAATATTTTCCAATCATAAATCTAATTTAAATCATCATCAAAATGTCATTAAACCTCAATGTTGTTGTTCATGACCCCACAAGCATCTGCAAAGTCTGGGTGTTTTGTGTTGATGTAAGCCAACTCAATCGCCACAAGATTGTGAACCTGGAGCAGAGAGCAAACGCAGCTTTAGAGAAGAAATATATGCACATAAACTGCTGGTCCATAATATGTAAAAGAATAAAAGCATGAGAGTAAAACAAACAAACAAAAACAAACCATCTCATTGGTGACTGGAAGCCTCTTCCTGAGCAGAGAGGTGACCACTTCTACTATGGCATCATGGAGCTTTGGAAACCTAAGCAACTCCTGGCAAAAATGAGAAGATAACAATTAGTATATAGAAGATAATAATTAATATTAATAATAACAACACAGTATAACTAAATAAAACAAATCCCAAACAAATTGAAAAAATGCTGATAAATAAAAAACAGTATAATTACTACAAAAAAAAAATATATATATATACATACATACATACATACACATATATATACATATATACAGTACCAGTCAAAAGTTTGGAAACGTTACTATTTTTAATGTTTTTGAAAGAAGTCTCTTATGCACATCAAGCCTGCAGTAAAAAAAAAAAAAAAACGGAAAAAAACACACTAATATTATGAAATATTATTACAATTTAAAATAATGGTTCTCTTTTTTAATATACTTTAAAATGTAATTTATTTTTGTGATGCAAAGCTGAATTTTCATCAGCAAGTACTCCAGTCTTTGGTGTCTTATGATCCTTCAGAAATCATTCTAATATGCTGATTTATGATCAATGTTGGAAACAGTTGTGCTGCTTAATATTTTTTTTATAACCTGAGATACTTTTTTCAGGATTATTTGATGAATAAAAAGTTAAAAAGAACTGTATTTATATAGAATAGAAATCTTTTGTAACAATATACACTACCGTTCAAAAGTTTGGGAACAATAACTTTTTTTTTTTTAAAGAAATTAGTACTTTAATTCAACAAGGATGCGTTAAATTGATAAAAGGTGATGGTAACGATTTATATTGTTAGAAATGTTTTTATTTTGAATAAATGCTGTTTTTATGAATAAATGCTGTTAACGTTTTACTCAATGAATCCTGAAAAAAGTATTCCAAAAAAATATATTAAACAGCACAACTGTTTCCATCATTGATAATAACTGAGTATCAAATCATCATATTAAAATGATTTCTGAAGGATCATAAGACACCAAAGACTGGAGTACTTGCTGATGAAAATTCAGCTTTGCATCACAAAAATAAATAACATTTTAAAATATATTAAAAAAGAGAACCATTATTTTAAATTGTAATAATATTTCATAATATTACTGTTGTTTTTTTTGTTTTTGTTTTTTTAACTGCAGGCTTGATGAGCATAAGAGACTTCTTTCAAAAACATTAAAAATAGTAATGTTTCCAAACTTTTGACTGGTACTGTATATATGCAATATTTACTAAAAACTGACACTAGGTGGTAGGTAGGAAAAATTGGTTAAGTACAGTTAGTCAGCAATGGCGTCAATTTCAATATCACCAAATATTGTCTTTGTGATCACTAAAGGCCCGTTCACACCAAGAACGATAACTATAACAATAATTATATTAGTGTCCACACCAGCACCCGCAATAAACATTCTGTTTAATCTAAGAGCGTGCCGCAGTTTAGTCAACTGCCACTTTAAATCCTCAAGCTCTTTAGTCAGGTGGATACTGGTTAGAATTAAATGTTTTTTAATGTTCATCAACTGGAGAGAAAAAAAATTGCTCTTAAAGTGATTGTATTTATAATTGTGATGTTAACTTATTCTTGGTGTGAACAAGCCTTAAAGTCTGCTTGAAACAGAAGTTGCGATAGTCTTTTCTTCCTATTGTGACATATTTCAAGTGAAACGGCTTTTTGAATGAGAAAAATGTAGGACGGGACTTGATTTTGACTTGATTGGATGGTTGTGATTTGCTATTGGTGGATCTCATGTGAGTGACAGGTTGTCCCGCCCTCTTGCCAGTAAACACGTCATCAGAGAAGAGATGTCGCTGCAAGTGGGAGGGGAGGTTATTACGAAGGCACATGAATTAAAAAAAAATTATGTACACAGATAAATCATTTATCATAAATACTGCAATATTCTATCCTAGAAATCTAGAATGTATTATGTAATGTAATTTGTAGCCAGGGTCGTCTAGCAACTCTCCATTGGCTTGCGAGCTGGAAAAACCAAACTTCAGTCAGGCCAATCACATCGTGTATAGAGTCGGTGGGCGGGCTTAACATAATGACGCCAGAGTTGCGACGGTTCAGCGTGAATTCCCTGCTAGTGCTACTTGAAAACAAAGAATGGCTGCTGCTGCTGGCGAACAGCGGTCTTTCGAATTGGCTTTGGCCGCGACTCTGGAAGACTTGGAGTTAAGCTTTTCTTTGAGAAAAGAACAAAGAACGGCACTGAAGTCATTCTTAAAAAAGGAAGATGTGTTCATAGTTTTGCCGACCGGATACTGCAAAAGTTTAATCTATCAACTAGCTCCGCTGGTGGGGAAACGCTCTGGTTGGTTGTAGCGCTATCCTATTGTTTGCAGAATCCCATTGCAGAATGGGAATCTGAAAGACAACCGTTTATCCCGCCCCTCGGATTGAGCCCTGCCAATGGAGTGTTCCCAGACCCAACATCTTGATGTGGGTCTGGCTTGTCAGGCTAGCAATATTCCATAATAAAACAGGAATTGTCCACTTTGTGTGGGCCATGGTGACTTTAACTGATGTGCTGTATAACAACAGTGGAAAACTGTTTTTCTTTTTTGGCTGGGAGGGGGGGAGCAAGACGTGATGCAACAAGCAAAGATAAGCATGAGTATGAAGGCCAAAAATGGTCACGTCTCCTATGTCTGCAGTCTACCTGAGTGCTGTAGTTGCTACAGTGCTGAATGATCCTCTGCATCTCCTCATGCACCAGCTCCACACAGCGCAGACTGGGCTCCTCCAGACGCTTCACCTGCCTCTTCACCAACAGCTCAAACGACACCTCAGGCACGAACAGAGCAGGACGTGGACCCTGAGGAAACACAAGAACTACATTATATACCGAAATACACAGAAATATACACAGAAATACCTGAAACTGCTGCAAAATGCGATCTAACTTGAGATGTAATGGTATGAAAATTTCATATCACTGTTATAGTGACCATTATTAGTGATCTACAGGGTGGGCCATTTATATGGATACACCGTAATAACATGGGAATGGTTGGTGATATTAAAGTCCTGTTTGTGGCACATTAGTATATGTGAGGGGGCAAACTCCATGGTGGAGTTGGTGACCATGGTGGCCATTTAGAAGTCGGCCATCTTGGATACAACTTTTGTTTTTTCAATAGGAAGAGGGCCATGTATCCATATAAATGGCCCACCCTGTATATTATCACTGTATTGTTAAAATGTGCTGAAAATGCTCAAAAAGTACTGATACACACACTGAAATATTTTTTTTCACTTGAAATCAATCAAGTTTTATATCCAAACCTAACAAACAACAAAATTGGCAGCACTATACACTTTTTAGTTCAAAGTAAAAAAATTATTAAAGACAATAGGTGAATAATAAGAGAAGTCACAAGCAATAGCACAAATAAATACAATAGAACATTTAAATTTTACATTTAATACAATGCTGTTTTAATGAGAACTAAAAACCGAACCGGTAATACTTCAGTTATTTTATCGTGGTTTATTCTCAAACCGGTAACCGTTTCACCCCTAGATATAACTCCACAGTGTTATACAAGAGCTTCTTTAAGTCACTCTAATATTTAAAGGTCCCTCAGAGGAGTTATGCAAAAATAGAAATCTGCAGATTCTGCAGATTCAACTCATGCAGAGCACTGCAGGCTGCAGTCTTTATTTCAAATCCATATAAAAACAAAAGGATGTAGAAGTCTGTAGAAGTCAACCTACCGTGGCATTCCTAATAGCTGTAAGGACATCTATAGTTGTAAGTCCTCCAAGAGGATCGACTGACTCCAGTGTCCTACCAAACGTCTCATGGAAAATATAACAAATTCTTGCACCACCACACCTAAAATAAACAGCACAAACAACTGTGGTTAGCACTAGCACTGTGATTAGCTTTATTTCAGTAACAGGTAGAAAGGAGGAACTAACAGTTCAGTAGTCTCAATGTATTTGGCCGTCCCTTCAATAGTGTTGCAGTACTCTGTGGCGAACTTTGTGATGAGCTGCAGCAGAGTGGAGCTCTTGTCGTCCACCGGCTCGCCGTAGCTGCCGAGCAGGGATTGATACTGGGCTGCTAGAACATTGATGCGTGTCTTCAGTTCTGGTAAACAGTCCCTAATATGATGCATCAATAACCTGATGGGGGGAAAAAACAGGATTTTAATACTTTAAAAGCAGATATGCTCAGCAAAAATGAACAAAATGTGATGTTTCAAGCATAAACTCTCACCTATTTAATGTTCTGGCAAGATATTTGGTTCCGTTTCTGTTTGCGAGGGAGGGGTATTTCTTCTGCAGGAAGGCATACTCATCACGGATGGAGTCTGCCACACATTTCTTATTATTGATGTCCAGCTGACTCCTGCATAAAGACATTTATTCAGTCATATACATACATACATACATACATACATACATATATATATGAAAATTGTTAAAATATTAATGCCAATTTTAATTATTCAATATTCTAATGTAATTACATACAGAATTTATTTATATATTTATAGTATTACATTTTAAATAGATTGACAGTCGTACTAATAATCATTTTTCTTTTTACCTGTTGACCACTCCGATCAGTCCTAGCTTGACAGGAATGACTCTGCCCATTAGTACATCCATTGCATCAGTACCGGCATCCATCAGATCTAGTTTAGTCACCACAGCCAGTGTTCTGCGACCTGACAGTAGGAGAAAAATAAAAATGCTGCGTTTCGAAAAATCTGCATCACACAGCTATGCGGAGTAACATCACATCACACAAAGTGAAAGATACAGATATAATGTGCAAAAATAATGCACAAGTAGAGTAAAATAAACGCAAATATGCTGACCATCTGTGTCCACCTCACGGGCCACTTTCAGCGCTTCAGAGGTGGCCATGTCTGTGTTCGCCGCAGTGACAGCTAAAATAATGCAGTTGGGATTACTGATGTATTTTAGGATCAGTTCACGGATCTGCAGCTCGATATCTTTGGGCTGGTCTCCCACTGGGACCTGAACATGAATATATCAGTGTCAGCGTCAAAAAATCATCCACAAACAGAATACTCAAACAGGCCAAGCTGAGCTTGAATAAAACACCTTTGTGATGCCAGGCAGATCCACCAGCGTGAGATTGACAACATGTGGTGAGAAGATTTTCAGGTGTATCGGCTCATCACTAATCCCCTGTTAAACAATAACACAGGATATATTTATAAGACCCTCGACATTCTGTATTAGTCAAAATGCAGAGCTTAATGCCAATAGAAACAACATTACATTTCAAAAGTGATGTTTTTGATAGAAGTCTCTAATGCTCAACAAGGCTACATTTGTTTGATCAAAAATACAGTAATATTGTGAAATAATAGTACAATTTAAAATAACTGTGTGTATTTTAAAAAGTAATTTATTCCTGTGATGGTAAAGCTAAATTTTCAGCATCATTACTCCAGTGTTCAGTGTCACATGATCTTTCAGAAATCATTCTAATATGCTGATTTGCAGCACAAGAAATATTTCGTATTATTATCAATGTTGAAAACAGTTGTGCTGCTTAATATTTTTGTGAATAGAAAGTTTAAAAGAAAAGCATTTTTGGAATTAGAAACCTTTTGTAACAGTATTCAATGTTTCCTTGTTAAAAAAAAAAAAAAAAAAGACTAACTTGCTGACCACAAAATGTTAAATGGTAGTGTACATACGCGGTTAAAAACAAACCATCATCTGATGTAGTTCCTTCAAGAACTCTTCCATACCTTGTTATTGCCAGAAATTCTTTCCGTTTCATTTTCGATTTCTTGCCTGATTTCATCAAAATCTGTGTAGACCTAAAAGGCAGAGACACAATATAAACAATCATGATATCTCACTTCACAGAGACTTAAATCAAACTACTATAACATTAAAGAGAACGAGAAACACACCAGGGAATGGCATTAATGTAACATGAGGTGAATACAAAGCATGTGTCTGACACAAGACCACACTGCAGTATTCTCTCCGGTGATCATTTGGACCAACGCGCTCTTGATGTTCATGAATTAAAGGACTTGTTCCTCAACTGTCAAACAATCAAACAAACTCTCTGCACTGTTGTTTGTAGCACATAAAGGTGTCTGATGGCCAGAATGTCTGAATAAACCAACACTGTGCAGCGTCTCTTTGATATAACAACTTTTCCACTTGGACTTACTCAAATGTGAGGTGTTGGATAATCCCAATTTAAACATGTGTCTTGAGAAATTGGGTCTTATTCAATAACTGTGCATATGCACAAATTTGTGTGCGATTATTCAAGTATGAAAAAAATCATGATTAAAGTGACCACCATATTATGCTTTTTTGGATATTAACTTTCATGCAGTGTGTAATGTAGAAGTAAAAGTCTGCAAAGTTTCAAAGATCAAAGTGCACATCGAATGGAGTTATTGTCTCAAAAGAAATAACGGATTCTGAACTGCCTGAAACCAGTCTTACTTCCTGCACAAACCTACATAGGTTTGTAACAAATGCCATTCCTTTTCATTGGCTGCCCATTAACAATTTCTACTTTGACTCGTCCTCAAACACTGTAGTTGTAACTGAGGGCTGGAAGAGTTTGGTTCAAGTCGTCGACATGTCGAGAAGACGCTGTTTTCTGTCCTGCGAAAGCAAATCCACTTTGCATGCACTTCAAAAGGAAGAGAGCTGGAATTGATACAGTAAAATCGATGCCATTGTTGCTGTTCATATCACTGTGTACACAAATGCTAAGGAAGCCTCCGGAACTGAAATTCAGATGTGATAATAGCCGGTTTGTTTGCAAGCGGTAGACCGATCACAACATACTGGGCCATCTGGCCAATCAGAGCAGAGTAGACTATCATAAAGGAGTGGTTTAGCCTGGGAAATAATAGCATAAGAACGAGAAGTTCATGAGAAGTTGTCCTGTGCGTATAATTACTAATCCAAGCAACGTTTAGTCAGTGAGAACAATTATCATATATGTTTTTAGAATTGTTCATAATGGACTCCTAAAAATGTTAAAAGGGCCACACACATTTGACCTTAGCTGCTGCTGATTGTGAATGCTTTGTCCAAACATCTATTGTGCTGCTTTCCATACCTTGTTTTTGGTGTGTAGAAATTTCCCCCACTCTTCTCCATCCACTCCTGTGGGAAAAATGTTGACGACACAATTTCATTTTTCACTTTCTTCAAAGAGTTTACTCTGCCAAGTAGGATAGGCTTTTGTTCCACATAAATATATCATTTCTATTTTTTAAAGCACCATGACAGCAAATTAAACAAAAACTGCTACAAAACAAAGGCAAAGTGCAGTGCATTGTGGGTAGCACAGCCTACCTAGCTCAAACTAAAACACTCTATTCTAATAAAGACTTTGACTCTTCACAACAAAGTGACATTTAAAATAAATAGTAGTTGATGACTGTTAGTTTTTAGTGAGTAAACTGACTTTTTGTAGTGTGATATGGTTTATATACCTTTTTCACTGATTGCAGTGTGTGTGTGTGTGTGTGTGTGTGTGTGTACGACTCACTACTCCTAATGTGTGTGCACTAACATGGATGGGTTAAATGCAGAGGACAAATTCCGAGTATGGGTTACCATACTTGGCCTTCACGTCATGTCACTTTTGTCAGACCCAAATAGTTCATACTCGCCATTTCAATCTGAAACCGAAACTAGATTGTACTCTACATTCCTCAGTCTGGGTTTGTTTAAAACCAGTGGTTTTCAAACCTGTCCTGAAGTACTGCACCCAGCACTGCACATTTTGTATGTCTCCCTTGTGCCTTCTACAGACTATGCGATTTCGGAAATCCTTTAAGATCATTACAAACCATGGATCTAATAAACATGGGTAGGACACGTATGTAGGCTACGCCGCAAGTTATGCTGCGTTCCAGACGAGGTTGGACGTGGGAATATCCCACATAAAACCTCCCACTTCAGACCTCAGTGATACTTCGTTCCAGACGAGGTTGGATGTGGGAATATCCCAAATTAAGGTCCCAATTCAGACTCAGCAAGCTCCAGGCAATCAGACACCACATTCACATGTTGACCACATGATGTTGCCACAACACAAAGAGAGTATATTGTTTTTTTGTGTCAATTATGGCAAAAACAGAATAAAAAAAGAACACAAAATCGCTTTGAAAACAGCTGATGAAAAGCAAAAACTGAGTAATTATTACATAACCTTAATGTCTAAAGTTAATGTTAATGTGTTTATGCTGATTGGAAGCAGGACTTGCTGACATCTTGGAAGTGACGTCAAATTACGCGTTTTGCAGTGGTTGGGGTTGATCGATGATATACCCCGAGTTAACAGGTTGAATGTCCGACTGCCAGACGTTATTTCCAAATTCCGAGCTGTCTGGAATGCAGCGTTAGTATAGAAGAATAAATCGTCATCAGAATGCACTAGTGGTAAATAACTAGAGCAAGATGAACTACACTTTGGAAATAGTTTTTTATGTGTGCTGAAAAAAAGAGGAAGCGAAAGAGGAGAATAGGGAAAAGAGGCCAACTTGGCATGCCAATTTTACAAATGGAGCTTGAGGCGAGTAGTTTTAAGTTTTAGCGCCATGTCGCGATGATCAATACGCCATTTCATGTTGCATTTTTATTGGCTAGTCAGAACTAAGACGTAGGTCGTAGCAGCAAACATACTGTGAGATGATCATGCTAAATTTCTGACACTTTCGGAAAATTATCGTAGGCTATCTTTGGTCGCAAGACCCTGCCAACGGCCGTCTTTGAACCGACATAGGACCACCGTTTAGGAGCCACGACCACAGAAATCACCACGATTGGTCATCTTTCATCCGGGACAGCCCAAAATCATACAATGGGTCATTACCTGACACACCCACTTCAGGTCTTAATTAGCAGATGAGTTGAGTCAGGTGAATTAGACGAGGGAGTGCTCCAGGACAGGTTTGAAAACCACTGGTTTAAGCTAAGCCATTGCATTAGCAGTTTAACCAAAGCTTATAAATCAAATAATGGAAGCAGGATGAGAAAAAACACAAAGCTGCTCAACACAAGCAAAAGGGTAAGAAACAAGGAAAAGGAGACCTTTGTAAAGGCGCTCATTTTTCCAGGAATTGGGCTCTGTGTTTAAAGAGAGATGACAGAGTGTTAGCCTGCAGCAGTGCAGTCTTTATAGGACTCTAGTGAAGCCTAATCCACACAAATGCAGAGATGCCCATGCTAAAAGCTTCATCTGAAATAAATAGCAGGTTCTTACGGACTGGATTCTATGTGTATTGAAAGTTCACACAGTTTATTTAAAGAAACATGGATAAACTGGCTCGGATCACTATGGTTTCCATTCTCTTTAGACTTAACTTGGCAGATGAAGACCTAACAAGTACCTGACACCACTGCACCGCCATTGATTGAGCAACCGAATTAGAAACAAAGTAGCACCTAAATCCCACAAACAAACACTGGAGGTCATTAATTCATGCTTTAGACAAAAACAAAAAAAAGTACATACCATTCTCTTCGCTGGACTTTCTTCTGTCCTCCGGGTCTACGTTCACCAGCTGGAGGATGAGAGGCCTGCGGGTGACGATGCCCGTCCCGCGGGGCAGAAGGTCTCTGCCAACCAAACTCTCCAGCACAGAGCTTTTCCCACTGCTCTGGAAATCAGATGCACCACACAAAATACAAATAAATCTGGACTGTCAATTACTGAACGTTTACTTCTTAAAAACATGTTTAGAACCGTAATTAAACGTTCACTTCCTGAACAAACTTGTACCTAAACAGCTTAATCTAATAGACCTTATGTCGCTCCGCCACTTTTCAGAGATGCGCTCGTTTACGGATTTATGAATGAACTGTTCACTTTTAATATGATATTTATGACATTCGCTTGAAACATCACAATGTTCATGATAACCACTTCACCAGCTAATTACTCTTCGATAGCGATGCCACAGAAATATGCAGAACTTCTGCAAAAACAGAAGTTCAAAGTCAAACTGCAAAGATGGCTGCGCGCTGGTTTCTCAGGTGCACAAGGTCTTTAAAGGCTACTGTATCATACATGAATTTCTAAGGCGTCTAAATGATCAACATCCTAAAAAACCTGTTGCACACAATCTACTACATTCCTTCTGTCGTCTGATTGATAGTTTATACTTTTCAGCAAGTAAAAGGCCGTTTAATATCATTCTAAAAACCGCCTATAAATCTTTCCTGATTTTTATAAAGAAACGCAAGAATGACTTTTATATTGTTCAAGATGCTCATCACTGTATTGAATTGCATTATATGTTTCTTTTGCCCCATAATAAAAACTACAGAGCTTTAATCAAACTAAGCATTTAAATATCTTAATATTAAGATATATTATTGGGAGATATAGAGTGACAAATTATATTTATACACATTTTATGCAAGTATCTTATAAAGCTATTAGAATTTCATCCTACTTTTTTGCCATATAATTAACATCTACACCAAACTGCATATTTGTTCTCAGTTTGGGCCTCTAAAAAAAAGTGTGAGCTCTATATTCTCAACATATTATACTATATGAGTCATAAACGTATGTAAAACACATACGCAAACCTTTTTTCCAGATTTATTTTATATTTTGTCTAAATGTTCCATTTAAAAAAAAACATTGGGGTCCAAAATTTTCTTTCATTTTCATTTTCAGCATTTGAAATCTTTACTTATGGGAACCACAGACCATTTGAGGCAATCATATGTAGTTTGAACAATCAAAAACAATAAACTACTGTTAAAATTAGAGGGAAATGATAGGTTGGTAGCATGTGTGGTAACCTTTTCTGACTATTATTTAATAAGTTAGGTTAGTTTACAGAGACAACAACACTTTCTTGGGCACCCAGACAGCCATATCCTCTTAAGCGGTCAGTGAAAGTCTCTGCTTTAAGACTCTTTAAACTTATTATACCTGAAGTGAGTGAGGCAGATGGTAAGAAACTCTTCTACTTGATGAGTCAGTCTGGTGTACTTACATTAAAGCTCCATATTACTATAACACTATTTATCAAGTATGCAGTATTTTCCACCATGAAATGACGCAGATGTCTATTGTAACGTCAAAGTATACGATCCACAATCCTTTTCACCTTAGTATCAATCTGCCCATTTTGTCCTTGGTATAAAGTGAGTCTTGTCTTGCAGCTGCTCAGTCCAAACATGCAGCCTGAACTGTCAAGTTCAGACCGACCATGGCGCATCTCATCATGTGTTAGCTAGTGTAATGAGACCAAGCACAGCTCTATGATTCACTTTATGATATTGCTCATGCTGTTAAAACATAAACACATTCCTAACAGTAGAAATTTCCACATAATATACTTGAGAGGTAAATTATTCAAATACGAATTAGGAAACAAGCGAGTGCATACGTTAGCACGCTAACGTTAGTTAGCTGGATAGCGCAGATGACATTATTTGAAAGCTAGTTAAAGATTTTAATTGTCAGGATATTGAAAAAGACATTCAATTATTTGTCGTTGATCTTGCCATATATAAACAATGTCGCAGACAAAAAAAAAAAAAAAAAACGTAGCTAATAATAGGTTGTGGTCCAAAATAAGTGACCTGCATAGATATGGGCTTTATATGCGCCCTCGAACTTTCGATTCCATTCCGAAATGCAGTCTAGGTGGGTATCTCACTAGGTTTGGAAACACCGCCATAAACCTGTATCAGTCTGAATGGAAACAGCAACTACAAAATTACCTGCGTTCCCACCACTGCAATCTGAGGCAGCTGGATAATATCCGCCCCGACTGTGTTAAAAACATCCTGGAGTTTGTTAATGACAGGAATAAGAGCCTCCATCGCGTTGACGATCTCTTCCACTGTCAAATTGAGTGGCTAAAACGACTGCCGCGGCTAAACACGGCACAAAGTCATCCAATGTCCCTCACTGTGACACCATGAACCAACCCGGCCGCGGAAAAACTGCGCACTGATGGTGCATTGTGGGACTTGTAGTTTTAGGCGGCACAACAGCTGGTGACCCACTTTTGAATTTTCTGGAAATAAACTACATTACCAAGCATTGTTCTGAGTGGATGCGCCAAGGCAACCGTAACTATGGGGTGCAACAAAAATATTTTGGAGCATAGAGGAAAACATGTTTTTGGGAAGGTAGCACAAGTACCAATATTACATAAATTATAACACATGTAGCCACGTGGTGTTATTAATATAGTTATCTGACAGCAACAACACATCTATTTTTTAATAAGGCTATATACACACCAAGGTAAATGTTCATTAATAATTCACACATTTTTACAAACGTGAACTGGATAAATTATTAACAATTAAATAAAAAATGTAAAAATGGCAGAGTATAAAAAATGAATAGTAAGAAAAGAATACCATTTAAATTATCAATAATATCTTATCGTATATGATCTAAGCGCCTTTTGCTTGTTTACATATATACAAAACACTTTTGTAAAAAAATTGTAATGGGTTCGGAGCAAACCATATCAATGTAAGTTCAATCAAACTTCTCCAATGTAATATTAATTGTATAACATGCCTTTTTTTTATTTTATTTTTTTATCCCATGGCCATTGAAATGTATGACAAATTCGATGTATGACAGAAACTTCAGATGTATATTGCAATCAATTTGATATCAGTTCAAGTTTACTGAGGGTACTAAAATGCTCCTGTATTGCAACATTAATGCGTTTTATAAAAATCCTAAAGAAAAGGGTCCTCAAACAAATAATTTTGAACACGATTTATTGTTAACCCAAGTAGACATACATCTGGGTTCAAATAGGCTATTTCAGATTTACATTTCATCCATAGGATTAAAATAAAGAAAGTGCCAGATGAGTCTACCGAGACTCTGAACATAACAACTATGTCAGCGGGTAACAGTTAAACCAACAGGACAGCTGCCTTTAAATATTGCACATGGGATCATTCAACACAACAGGTCACAGGTGATGTCATACAGGAACACAGCTGGGTTATACATCGTATTTACAAAAAAAAAAAACCTTGTCAGGCAAATGCTAAGTTGGTACATTCCCCTTGTTTCTTTTTAGGGGTTACACTGCCATATAAAAAGAAACAATCAATGCTTATGTTTTGTTACAAACATATAAAAAGTTCAGCCAAAATACACTTTGGCTTAGAGAACAATGTCAGACTTGTACTTTGCTAAAGCAAAAGCTGTTTACAAACCCAACCGGATAACTGATGTACATGACAAACACAGAGACTTGCTTTCTCTCAGCCATGCAAACTATAATACACATGAGGTCATAAAAGTGCTCCAATCTGATCACAATAAACTGAATATAACACAATGAGTGGGAAAGGCACCTCTCTAACTAATAAGTGTGAGTTTGAAAGAAACTACTAAAACTATATCATTCACAGCAATGCAGCAAACATTTGTTTAGCTTCACATAAAAACAAAAGAGCAATTCATGAAGATGTAAACCCCAAATATTCATATTACGAGTGTTCAGCACCAAAACAACAAAATATACAACCTTGGATAAGTAGAGAAGCTAATGGAAGAGGTAAATGGTCTGTCATGATGATTCAGGATTTCTGCACATTCATTCTTTCACTATAACAGGGGAGTTTAGTAGCTAACCAACAACTTGCATATAACAACTTGTTTCATATAGTCAAGAAAGGGTGACTTCAACATAAACGCACACTAATATTAGAGCGTCCTCAAATAGTTTCTCATCATTAAACGAATGACCCTTTTTTTTTATGTTTTGGTGCCGCAGGGATGAAAACAAACTCATAAAAAGCCTAAACCTAGACTTTGAGGCTATTAAGAGGTCACTGTCCAATGTAGTGTCAATTGTAGATATCAATCAAAACCAACTGAAACTCCAAATGCATCTTAAATAACGGATCAGTCACTGGTAAAAATCAAACCCCAATCATCATCACAGCAGCAAATTAATAACTCAATCTAAATCAGACAAGTGTGATGGTCCGAGCTGATGTTCAGGACGAGGTGCAGTCCGTGTACGTGGTGACCATGTTTCCTCTCCGCTGGGTCACCGTTCTGCAGTGTTGTTTGGTTGTGCCCTGAAACCTGCTCTCTGTTCTTTTTACATGTCTGTCAAATGTAAACATCTTCTCCATGTCTTCAAACATGTCCTCGAAGGTTCCGGTAGCAAAAGCGCCCTGGAAGTGTCTCTTGTGGCGGTTGTGCGCTTGCTGGTGGGCCTTTAAGTGCTCGTCAAAGTGCCGTTTTTGGCGAGCGTGCCTGTTTTGGCTATAGATGTCGGAGTCTCTGAACATGTCATTGAAGTTGAAATCAAAGGAATGATGAAAACGCTGCCCTCCATTCAGGTCTTCACTGCTGAATGCATTGTCTCCGAGCTGGTCATACTCTCGCCGCCTTTTCTCATCCGACAGGGTTTCATATGCTGCAGAACGAGTTTTCAAAAATGATGCATGACTAGTACAGCAACTAATAAACATGCTATTTAATTGTAGATCACTATATTAAGTAAGTAGTTAATCAAGCAGAATACATATTACACCTACCAGTCAACAGTATGGAAAAATTAAGAGTTTTTGATGGAAGTCTCTTATGCTCACCAAGGCTGCATTTATTTGATCAAAAATACTGTGATATTGTGAAATATTATTATAATTTACAAGAACTGTTTTCTATTTTAATTTATTTTATTTTAAAATGTCATTTATTCCTACAAGGGCAAAGCTGTAGCTAATATTTATAATGTTACAAAAGAATCCTGGAAAAAATATATCACGTTTTACATAAAAACAGATAACCGTGATAATAATATGAACATTGAGCACCGATAACAATTGATAATAACTTTTTAATAAACATAAAAGCTTCAAAAGTTGCATTTTTGATATGGGTGTGAGTAATTTATGTAAAAAAACATCCAAGTATCGTCAAGTTATGTTTACCACAGTTCTTATTTTACTCATAAATCCCATTATAAAAACCCATTTGAAAATCTCGAGGGAACCACTAGAGAATTAGTACATAAATTACATTTTAAAATATATTAAAATAGAAAAGTTATTTAAAATTTTACTAATATTTCACAATATCACTGTCTTTTTGATCAAATAAATGCAGCCTTGGTGAGCATAAGAGACATTAAAGAACATTACAAAATCTTAATAATAATAAACAGAGCAATTCCAAGAGGGTCCTCACACCATCGGTGCTCGGGCCCTAATGATTTCAAACTTTTGATTTGAATAGTGCATATAACCTACCTTCAGCAATCTCTCGAAATTTGGTTTCCGCATCGGGGCTCTTGTTCTTGTCAGGGTGATATTTCATGGCAAGCTTGTGAAAAGCTTTTTTGATCTGACGGTCAGAAGCGTCTTTTGGCACACCGAGGATGTCATAGTAGTCCTTTCTGGCCAGTATGAGTTCTGTTATCATCAGGATGCACACTGCGAACATCAGTGTTGACTGTGCCGTGGCCATGCTTCTGGCTGATGGACAAGATGAAAGAAGAGAGAGCAGAATTGTGTCAGTTGGACCTGTCTAAACAATGAACATCTATACCTCTCAAAGGTATAGCGGAGGATTTTTTACTTCCGGGTGGATCACCTATACTATTGGTCCTCCTAATTGTCAATCATTCTGGTGAATCAATCAAACTTATTCAAAAAGTGGAGAGGGTGGGTCTTATCTAAAATTCGGAAAGATCCTCCGCTATACCTTTAATAACAATGTAATATCACATTTAAATGAATCTATAAATATATTTTAGGAAATAAAATAAAATAAACAAAAGCAATGTTACTTCTTTGTACAGTGGAATTCATCCATAGAATTTTCAACATGTGCTGCACATAATAATATTCCTGATGTGTTTATATTCTTACATACATTTTAGCTTTACCAATGCGCCACGCCCCCTTTATTAACAGTAGTTTTGCTGTTTTTAACATTTCTTTAAATTGAAAAAAATGTAATTCAAATATATATTTAATAACCATTTATTAAATAGAATATAGTATTTTATTATTATATTATTTTTAAGAATATTGCGTTTGCCAGCGTATGTACAGTATTCTGTACATTTCTACGATATTTTGAATTTTACTATATTTTCTTTATATTGTTTCATTGATTAAGAATGATAAAACCCCCGCAATACGCCTTTCGAAACCAACTTTCATAAGACTGACGAACTCATTTAGCCAGCTTGCTAACATGAACATTATGTCTCATCTAATCCTATCGCATTATCAACAACAACTACGAAAACATGAAATATAAATGAAAACAATTAATAATAAGACGTGAATTCGAGCATATTTTGAAACACGTACTTACTGTTCCTGACAGCACCGATGAAAATGATCAAAACTGATACTGGTGTTTTCAATATTTGGGCCGTACAACACGACTCTCAATCCTATTGGTGCAGCTCTGTACCACGTGATCTTTGCATAAACCAGACACCAAAACGCTCACTGTTGCGCTGTATTTACGCAGAGCCAAGAGGCAGATATCATATTACATAAAATCAACGTTTTCTAAACTAAACTCTTATTCCTGATGTTATTTACACAAGGGCAACAGAAACTTTTCTCGTTTTTGTATAACAAAAACATTTAAGAAGTGATTCTGTTTCAGTAAAAAAGTAGGGTAGGCCAAGAATCTGTGAATAAAAATGTAAATATGTATCAGTATAATTAGAATTTTGTCTTTTTGAGATGTGATTAGGTCATTTCAAAACTACAGTTGAGCTTAAGATTGTGATATGACAGGCTTGTTTTTTTATTTTTTATTATTATTAAAGATTTAAAAGTACATTATGATGTAAGTAAATAAATAAAGTAAACATTTCTTTAAATATTAACACATTGTATTTTATTTTTCTTTATTATTTTTCAAACTTAATATTATATTTAGCTATTGTTGAACTTTTTGACTAGAACAAAGTCTAGTCTTATTTTTAAGTAGCATATTATTTAAATACTATTATATAAGTGAAAAAACATTGAGAAATGTTTTTTTTTTTTCAAAACAAAGTTGAAAGCTGGGTATTATGTAATGCCTAATAAATGAACCGAAATCTGACCCAAAAAAAAGCCGACTGAGGACAATTTCATAATAAATGAAAGCATGTTTCAACATCTATCAGTAGCATAATTAAACCTGTTTACAAGGTTTTTAATGATTATTTTTATTTTTACATTTATTTATTTGTAAATTACATTTACAATACATAAAAAAATAAACATGAATTTATATATTTTTAGTTTTACATTGAATATTTATGAGGCAGTTTCCAAATTTGTTTCCAGAAATGACAGGCTTATGACAACAGCTGCAAACCTTGTCCATGATGTCATTACGTTTCCCACAATGCCTCAGCTGCAAAACAACGCACGCGCCGTGCGCATTTCTCAAGCGTCTCTCAAAGATGGCGGGTGTCCCCGATCCACTGGAAGATATGCTGTACTCCGAAGTGGACGAAAAAGCCGTCAGTGACCTCGTAGGCTCGTTAGAATCGCAGTTGGGTGGACAAAACAAGGCGGCGGGTCCTCAAGGTGACATTAGGAGACCCTCAAACGCGCTAAATCCACACTTGGGGAAATTACTGCCCGCCCAAGTAGAAACAACACTGGAGCAGCAGCGGCAGCCACAGCGAAACCAGGAGGGAAACTCTCAAGAAAACGGTCCGGACAGGATACCGGCGTCCAGCTCTGTCCCCTCCACCTCGAACCTGCCCAGTACTTCTGCGAATTTAGTTACAGCAACGAACCGGGTGCAATATCATTCATCAAATCCATCAACTTGTTCAAGTGACGCAGCACCAACAGACTCTCATTCCAATACAAATCACATTGCGTCTGCTGTCCGGACGGTTCCCGCCAGAATACAGACTGTGAACGGAAGCAGTGGCACGTTAAACTCTTCTGTTATCGCTTCCGCGCCTGCTTCTGTAAACGGTATTGACATTGGTGCAGGTGTAGGTACTGGTAAAAGCAACATGTCTGCTCCTACTAGTACAAATACTGCTTTTGTGTCCGCTCAGCCCAACAGCACACTGCCACATGCGAATGTGTCACTAGATAGTCAAGCAAACCCCACCATAGCACTGCACAGGCCTCCTAACACCATCACAAGTGTCGTACACAACGGAGGTGACCCTAAAGTCTCAGGATTGCCCATGCAGGGCACTGGTCTTGTCTCCACCTCTGTGGCATTCACAAACACAGAGCCCAAATCTGACCCTCAAAACCAGATTAAAGCCATCGTCCCGAACCAGCTCCCCGGGGCTCCTGTAGGGTTGCACCCCAGCACGCCCACTCAAATTATTGTGTCCTCAAGTCCAGTGGTGACCTCACTTCCTGTGGTAAGCACCCCTTCTGTCCTTGCAAAGCCGGCAACAACCACTCTCGTAGGACAGCACACGACCCTGTTGAGACCTGGTACGCCCACTCAAGTGACAGCGACCGCGGTGGCCCAGCAGCGACCAGGGGCACCTACGACCCAGCTGATTGTCAGACCCCAACAACAAACTACTATTCAGTTACCACCAGGATTCACCATACCACCAGGTAATAGCTCGGGAATAGTCCAGCTGCGAAAAAAATGGTTTAAAGGAATGATTCACCCAATGGACATTTTATCATTTGATCGCTCTAGTGCTGTTTGACAAACTTGCATGACATTCTTACTTCTGTGGGACATAAAGATATTTTTAGGACTTTTTTTGTGCACATAATGAAAGTAAATGGGGTCCAAAACAAAACAACATTGGACGCCATTGAATTTCATTGTTATTGTTTCTGTATGATTCGTTTACACAGTTTTCTGTGTGTTCTTCTGAAGGTATGGTGCTGGTACGTACGGAGGCCGGTCAGCTGGCGTTGGTTCCTCAGCAGGTCCTGGCCCAGGCCAAAGCTCAGAACCAAAATAAAGGCACCATGTCACCGAGACCTGCTACACCCACTGCTGGAGCAGCTTTCAGAGTCACCACACCTGTTGCCCAGGTATGAGCAAGACATCTCTTGTTGGATATCACATTAATAATATTTGCAGATGATTTATGTATTAATTTAAGGATCACGTGACATTAGCAAAATCTCATGGGCAAAAAAGGCCAATTGCCAATAATGTAGCGATGTATGAAGCACGGCTCACACAGAAGTCACTTTAAAAACAACGAAGCTTTTGGTAACACTGTTTTACAGTGTCCTTGGTACATGTTACATGTACTTATTACAGTAATAACAGTATGCATAATTACATGCAACTAACCCTAAATCAAACCCTATAGTAAGTGAATTCTGTTAAGTAATATAACTCAGTACTTAAATGTAAAGTTATACTGTAACAAAGACACCTTAAAGGGTTAGTTCACCCTAAAATGACAATTCTGTCAGTTATTCCTCACCCTCGTGTCGTTCCAAACCCCGTAAGACCTTCGTTCATCTTCGGAACACAAATGAAGATCTTTTTGATGAAATCTGAGAGCTCTCTGTCCCATTGACCGCTACGCAACTACCACTTTGACACTTCAAAAAGTTTATCAAGAGATCGTAAAAATAATTTCCAAAATTTTCTGAAGAGACACGATCACTTTATATGATGAACAGATTGAATTTAGGCTTTCATTCACATGCAAACATTCATCAACTCACACATCAGTTGTGGTAAACGGAAGCTCAAGCATTGTCACTTGATGACCGTGATGTCCCTCGACAGAGAGCTCTCAGATTTCATCAAAAAGATCTTCATTTTTGTTCCGAAGATGAACAAAAGTCTTACGGGTTTGGAACGACATATCGAGGGTGAGTAATAAATGTGTGGGTGAACTAACCTTTTAAAATAAAATGTAACCAAGCTTTGAAACTGTTGTGAAATCTGAGTGGGGAAATCTTTTGACCTTGTACAAAATTGTCACATGGATTTTTGCGTGGATCTTATTGAAATGACTGGTTTTCGCCCATGAGAATTTGCAGAACAACGGTAAATGTGACCAAAGTTGCTAAAATTGCACACAAATGAATCTATAGAGCTAACTGACTGTTCATACATGTAGTTCAGTGGGATAGTTCACCCTCATGTTGTTCCCAATGCATTAAGGATTTACATTTCAGGCAGAATGAAGTCTCCATCACCATTCATATCCATTGCATCTTTCTTCCAATTACAATAAAAGTGAATTGAAGATGAGGCCTTCTTTCTGCATAACATCTACTTTTGTGATTTTGCTATTCCAAACTGGCATACTTTTCTTTTTTTTGGGCACACAAACTGTTGTAGGGAAAATATCATCTGAAAAGTTTTACAAAAGGATAAAAAAGCACCATATACGTCGTCCATGTGACTTTCTGAAGCTATATTGAAGCTTTGTATGAAGAAAAAAAAAATCACAGATAATTTTTTACATTGGCTGGAGCTCACAAATCAAATGAAAGGTCATTAACAATAAACACTGTTATTTATCCAGTGGTTCAAAACCTAACATCATATGTGCCATACTTGGATTTGATCTGTTTATCATACAAAGCTGTAGAGTGGCTTTAGATTTGATATCTAGCGCTTGAGGAGTATAGAGTACTTTTGGTTTAGTTTTTTGGAGTTTTTGTCCTTTTTGAAGCTTGACAGCCTGTGGTAAACTAAGAACTTTCACTGAATGGCAAATATGTATGAGGAAAAATTACATTTGTGTCGGTTTTGTTGAAAAAATGACATGCGTGTTTGGAACAATGAAAAGTTGAGAAAATACGTTGTGTTTCGGGGTGAATTATACCTTGAAAATGGTTTTATATTAGTTCATGGTACCTTGTCTTATTGCACCACGTTCCATTCAAATTGGAAGCTCAGGCAAAATGTTTCTTCTGTCATGGCACTGTAGAGGTAAGATTCTTAACTCAACATGTTGTTGTTTTTTTATTTCCGTAGCAGAAGACAGCAGTGGTAACGATTACCTCAGCTCAGAAGCCCACCACCACAGTCATTACAGCAGGAGCCCGTGTTCAGCCTGCACCACAGACAGTCCTCAAACCCTCTGTGACCCCTCAGAGTCCCAGCACGACCTCTGCCGCTGCCCCAGCTAACAGAGCACCTGTCCTCTCTCAGGTACTGTTCAAATTAAACTCTTTTCATTCGTCATGTAGTAAGTCATTTTTATTTCTATAGCACCTTTCCAGAGCACGCTTCATCAAGGTGCTTTACATCTGAAATATAAAAGAGAAATCGAATTAACAGACATTAAAAACAGACAATCAATAAAAAGATGCATAGAGCACCGTTTAGACCAGTTTAAACAAGTGAAGTCTGACTATTAGTGGATGTGGATTCTAGTTCATTATTTTTTGTAAAATACCAGAATTTTCATTTCAGGAAATGCAAGAGAATGTAAAGAAGTGCAAGAACTTCCTAGCAACGCTCATCAAACTGGCGTCCCATAATTCCCCCTCCCCGGAAACATCTAGGAATGTGAAGGCACTAGTGCAGGATCTGCTGGTAAGTTTTAGCCATCTCAGTGTTTAAGTGTGTGTGTGTGTGTGTGTGTGTGTGTGTGTCAGTCATTTCTGTATCTCTAGTGGCAGTGTTTTGATTGGACCACTTTATTATTGTTTCACTTTCTTTCTTTTTTTTTCTAAGTGATAGTATTTCATCCTGTGCTTTTCTCATGCTAAACTGTAGATGTCAGCATTTGCAGGGCTGAAAAATGAGTTTTTTTCCCCCCTGCTCAGACAGGCCAGTAAAGGTCTCTTTACACAGCCTTTAAAAGGCTGATTTGTGCTTGCTCAAAATTCAGTGTAAAGACATAAGGTCGCAAAAAAGCTTGACTACATTATGCCTGTCAAAGTACACAGTTGTAATTGCATTTAAGCGCCTCTGAGCAGCATTAAACAGTCTGTGTAAAGACATTTAATGCAACTGCTGAAGCACTTCTTTGCCACCTTCACAGTGTAAATTTGGCATTTTTTTTATTTGCCCTGCCAATATTCTCACTTTTTTTTTTTTTACAAACATTTTGCTATACTACTATGAATTCACACCTAATGGCACCAATTTCCAACAAACTGTTAAGAGTGAATTCCTAGCTTTGTAGCAAATTATTTGTAGAACTTATTGTAGAACTGCATGTATAACAAGAGCAAATCTTTTCATATTTGCACATTTGAACTGATATGCATTTTGCCTTCTAAAATCTGCAAAGGATGCAAAAATTGAGCCTGAGGAGTTTACAAATCGCCTGCAGACAGAGTTGAAATCATCTCCTCAACCATACCTGATCCCTTTTCTGAAGGTAGGACTCATTATTTTCCATTATAAAGCAGTTGCACTTATTGTTCTTAATGACACTAAATCTGCTCCCCCTTCTCTTTGTACAGAAAAGCCTGCCTGCTCTGCGTCTGACACTTCTGAACTCCCAGCAGTCTTTAACTCAGCTGTCTCAGGCCTCGACTACGTCCACCCCACTGACGGTGAACACCATTAAAGCTCCAGCGCCGAGCACACTACCCACCACCATATCTACCATCCGGCCGGCTGCTGCCATGACTCCCACTACCACCATGGTACTCGTGCTTTCCTATGGTCTAGTGTAGGGCTGGTCAATATATTGAATATTCATGTCCATAACATTAAACGCATTGAATATTCGTAACATTGTGAAAATGTATCATTTTAATGCACTTTTTTATGCAAGTTTTTTTTTAATTAATTCTATGATCTTCGCCTCGGTAAGACGGATAATAGCATCTCTGATTCAAACTTAGGTAGCAAAAAAATAAGTTTTAAATTGATTCATAACTCGTTCACAGAAGCCTCAACATGGCTTTTTTTTATACATTAGCCATGCATATAAATAAATATTTTTGTCCATGTGATAAACATTTTTATCATTATTGCATTAAACATTTTAAGTCTAATTGGTTAAGGCTATTTGGTTGAAATTATGCTTTATATATATAAAATATATTAATATAGTGACTTATTGAATATCTTTTGAAACCTTACAAATGTCTTTTTTTTTTTTTTTTTTTTAGCTATATCATCCAGCACTTGTCTAAAAATGTTCATATCCTCTGTGGTTTTGTTCTGTTCAGGCTATTAAGAGGCCCGGGCTTCAGGCTACTCCGACACGGATGCCGGTGGTGATTACACAGACGGTTCGTACTCAAGGTAAGCTAGAGACTTAATGAGCTTAGAGACCATTTTAAACACACCAAAGGAAAGTGATTGAGGCTTAAGTGTTCCTTTTCTCATGCAAGTCTAAAAGAAATACCCCAGTATAATTACAAGTTTTATTGCAGGTGCTGTTGGGACACACTTGCAAGTGAGGAACCCCATGAGTGTGGCTTTTCAAGCCTCAGCCAATCAGAAACAGAAGCTAAATGACCCTGGGGGTGGGACTTTCAGGTAGGTTTTCTAAGAGTCCAGTAGGAGGCAGCATTTCTCTAGAATTGTTAGTTATTTCAATGGGTGCAAACAGAATTTGAGAATGTAAAAATGGGTGTGATGGAATAAAGTCATGTTCACGACTATATATTATTATTGTAAAGAAAATGGAATAATTTTAAAAAGAAAATTTGAAATGTGTTTGGTATCAAACTCATTCCACAATATTTGCTTACATTTATAAATATAAATAAAGCAGCTTAATTTATACATTTAATGCATAAATATAAAAAAGTGTGACATAGACAATGTAAATTACTTTGTACAAAAGTCAGATTTTATCCAAGCAATTTTTTATTTTAATTTAAAAATATAAAACAAATCTTATTTTATTTTTTAAGTTCTTTCACAGTAATGGACTGTATATATAATACATGTAACATATTTTGTAAAAAATCTTTTGTATAATGTAAAATATTTGAATATATAGTTTTATATACATCATAATATACCTGTTTCATGCATGGTAAATCTCTTGTATCTCCTCCATTTGTATCTGCAGGGATGATGATGACATCAATGACGTGGCATCCATGGCTGGTGTGAACCTGAACGAGGAGAACGCCCGTATCTTGGCCACGGGTTCGGAGCTGGTGGGCACCCAGATCCGTTCCTGTAAGGACGAGGCCTTCCTTCCTGCCAGCCTGCTCCACAAACGTCTCCTGGAGACTGGTACATAATAGCTCACCACCACAATACTCTCATGTACTGGAGCGGCAGTCTGGCAATGTGCTTGTCAGGATCAGTTTCTCCTGGCAGGTTTACAGTCATAAAGAGGTTTAGGCTGTACCGCCACTGTGTGGGCAGTTAATATTCTGTCTAATTACTGTATCAGTGTTGACTGACGTTGTTTGAGGGCGGATCTTTAAATGGGTGTGGGATTATGAATGGATTTAAACAAAAAGCTGATGAAAGCTGGCCCAATGAGACAGGAAAGATGTGTCACTCCTTTCAAAGCTTTATGATTCGGCTCCTTGATTTAAATACCATAGAGAAAAACTGCATAGCTAATAATTTTGGGCCAGATTAACAGTCAGGCATATGAATAGAAGGGATTTGCATAGTTTTATTTTATAATTTCAAAATCAAATAACTAGAGTAATGAGTGTTAAATCAAAAAATGAGTGCGTTCTAGCAAAAAAGTTTGTGTGTGTGTATATATGTACACGCTATTATTGATAATTACTTCATACACATTTATATATGACAAAACAGAAAATGTAGATAAAGTTTGTGGTAACTAATATATTATATAATTAATGGGAAATCTAGATTAAGTTTTTGATGGCTCTAATTGTCTTTTAGATTACTATTATAGTATTCATTAGTATTTTGAATTCACCTTTATTTTTATATTTTCAGTTTTTATTTATGTGTTTGTCCTTTTTAATACCTTTAGTTTTTTAAAAATACATTTCTATTTACCTTTAATTTGGTTTTAATTTTAGTTTAGTGTTTCACCTTAAACTTATTTTATGTTTGTTGCCAAGGCTTTTATTTTTCATCTAACATTAACATTTTATTTCAGTTAACGAGAATTATTTTTAATAGTTTGAGTTTAGTTTATTAACAGTAATAACGCTGCTAGTTGAGTAGTTAGTCACTGTGACCAAGCTTAGACTTAAAAAGTAGAGATCCAATGATTAATACTCTTCCAATCCCCTCTCTTTGATCTTCGCCTAAGACTAGTGCACTTTCTAGTGCACTTCCACTGGTCACTCACTTGCTAAGTCAGTCTGAGTGCCCCGTGTCAGAGCTTGAGGCGTCCCCGGGCTGTAGATGAATACTTTATAGGCCGTCTTCTGATGGCTCTCTGTTAGTTTGCTGTGTGCTGAAATGTGAGGTTGCCTCAGGCCTCTTCCCTGACAAGGTCACTTGCATGCACACTCTGAATGTCCCTGCCTAAACGAACAATGCACATTTCAAACACTAGATGGATTCAAATCTACTTACCTGTAGATTATTCAGAATTTTGCAAAGACAATTTGAGCATGCTTGCCCCCATAATACCCGCAGCCATGTTGTTATGCTGTGGTGATGCAAGGTGATGCTGAGGCCTTCTAGGTTGATCATTTTTTGACAGTAAAGACTTTTATAATGTTACAAATAATTTCTTTTTAAAATAAATGCTGTTCATTTTAACGTCCCTATATAAAGCAGCACAACTGTTTTTAATATTGATAATAAGAAATGTTTCTTGAGCAGCAAATCAACATACTAGAATAATTAAATGGGGAAAATGTGTATATCAACACCAAAAAGGGTCTATAATCAAGTTCAACCATCAATAATGTCTCATCAACAATGATTATTTAACCTTCACATAGATCACTTAAAGATATCCTAAAGAGCACGAAGAAACTCATGTAGAGATGAGGAAGGTCTCTGGCTCCCTTTTATCCAAAAAAGCACCCTCCATTATTGTATTTAAGCAAACTCTCTCTACCCCCGTGCGCTTGATTTAGCACACAGTGCATACCAATGAGTGCCTGCGGATATGTGCTATTACATGGAGCCCGGCTGTGGTTGTTATGCTGTCGCCAGGGGGTGGAGTGTGTTAAAAATGTAAATCTTCCTCCGGGGGAGTTGTGCGTGTGTGTGTATGTGATGATTTCAGCTTGATGGCTGGAGGAGGGAATGGGGAGGAGGTGCATTGCGCCACCTGCTGGATATGATGTGAAGAGAGTGATGTGAAGTGAGTGTGTGGGTGTGACAGATGCTAAGTGTGGCAGTGAAGTGTTTACCAGTTAAATTAGGTCATATCACGAGGCAGGTTTGAGAAGGGAAAACAATAATACTTGTCTTTTAATTGGTTTAACACTCCAGGCCCAAAGAATCGCTTTTCTACACTTTTGCTCTACCTTCCCGAGCAACTTTAACACCAAACTTTGTATCGTTTCAGCCAAGAAGTTCGGCGTGACAGAGGTGTCAATGGAGACGGTCACTCTCATTTCTCACGCCACTCAGTCCAGGCTGCGCTCCATGCTGGAGAAAGTCTCGGCCGTTGCGCAACACCGTGCCGACTCCTGCAAAGTAAGAACCAATACCTGAACCACTCACTCCAAAACTTCAAAGAGAAACCACAAACTGACTTTTCCCGCCGAACATTTCTCATTATATGTCCTTCATGCTGAAAATGTAACTCTTAATGTTAACCTTAACCTGAGTTTTGATCATGAGTCTAGATACACTAGTAAAAGTAGACTACAGTAGACAATTTATATATGAAAACTTCTGCCTGTGATGATTGAATCATGTAAAAAGTACCAACCATTTTATTAATATATACAGTATATATACACGTATACACTTATATTAGGGGTGTAACGGTACACAGAGGTCCCTCGATTTTCGGGTCATGGTTCAATACGAGTTTGGTATGACAGGAAAAAGCAACAAAAAACAGACAGTAGTGCAAGTTACAGTTTGTTCCACCTAACAGCATTTAGTCCCCTAGTTGGTACAATACAATCTCCTTTAGTTTATTAGGCACTAAGCACTAGGCAATATTGCTGAAATATCATATATTCGTCTTCTGACTGTATGCACCGAACCGTGATGTCTGTACCATGACGGTTCGAGATAAAAACATTATATATACACAAAAAACTGAGTTTTTCCCTCTTTTGGACCTCACTTTTAAATCACTAATTCGAAGTAAAAGCGAAAGTAAAAAATGTGCATCGTTATTTTACATTTCATTTTACTTTTGCTTTCGATTTAGCGGCAGTTGCTTGAATGGCGGGTTCATTATTATTCTTAATGAAAAACACAACAGCTAGAAACATTACTAACCCTTTGCAGGTTCCCTATTAGCATTGGGTTTAAAGCCAAAATATTGCCAAATAGGCGCTTTTACATTTCGCTTTGAAACCAATTCTTCCGCTATGTCTTGTCAGTCAGCTCCTCATTCGCGTGATGAATGAAATATGACTCCTGCTGCTTCTCCGTGCTGTGTCTCTCATTCAGCTCATGCTGAATTGAGCAGACACGTTCAGGTTTTAATTGTAGTATCTTGTTCTCTAACTGAGCAAAATATTTTTATTACTATAAAAAAAATCAAAGCGAAGGTGGGTGGGTGGCGGTGCCTGTGCCGTGGTGGGCAAGTGATGTAACCGGTGTTGCGGCTGAACACCGTGTAACACCGACTATCGCAGGAAGCCTAAAAGACACTTTAATTTACCTTGAAAAAAGCTTGCAGAAAATAGTTTTATGAGATTCAACCTTAAATCTGATGGTTCACTTTGCTGGATATAGCAAATTATGACAAAATGAACATGTAAACAAGATAAATGGTGTATGCTTAATTTCACGATAAGTGCCATTAATCGCAATAAAAAAAATTAAATCTATTGACAGCCCTAATTTTTTTATTATTATTGTTATATCTTAATATATGGTAGTTTTGTTAACCTTGTTATCATAGAAGATTGAATGTAATGCAGCTTGAAGAATAAAAAGTGAAAAGACTCTAGACTTTAACTTCGTACTAAGTAGAAAAAGAATGTCGCAAAGAGGATATGGTGTCATGTTGTGATTTGTCCCGTTCTGATTTTGAAACAAACTGTTCGAAATGAGTAACTGGCACGGCTGTATGAAGTCAGCCTGTTGACATCAGCGAAAAACAAGCCAGACTTGAATGGAGACTGGATAAGTTGGCCCTGCGAGTGAGGCACAGCCTCAGCGCAAAAGAAAGCGTGCAAGAAGAGATGAGAAGAGCAGTGCCGTTCCCGCTGCTAATAGGCTGTAGCCTCAGAAGTGCACAAAAATGTGAGGGTTCCTGTGTGTGTGTGTCGCTCTGCTTTGGTCCTCCACTGCGCCTCACGCAGCTCTTTTACCTGCAACGCTAGAACAACTATCGCAGGAAAGAGAGTCGGGGTTGCCTTGCAGAAACACTGCGAAACGCACAATTATCCCATTAGCTCTGGGTGACCTACTAACTTCACTTTCATTTATGTACGAAAGGGAAAACAGTGAAACTTTTGGCAAGCTGTGGAAAAGTTTGTTCACTCTTATAACAATGTAAAGGTGATGAACTTGTTGATGAGGAGTTTTGTTTTTTTGTTTCCCCAGGATGAGGAGCTGTACGAGCAGGCGTCGGATGTGCGGACCCAGCTGAAGTTCTTTGAGCAGCTGGAGAAGATCGAGAAGCAGAGGAAAGATGACGAGGAACGGGAGCTACTAATGAAAGCCGCAAAAGTAGGTTTGAGTGATGCGGGAGTGGCCATCGGCGCCAGTCTGCCCATCAGCGCCTTGCCAGCGTGCGCTAGCTTTTCCTGCACGCGTTGGCCACTGTTTAAAAGAAAACCGGTTGTGCTTTTAAGCCTCGGAGAGGAAAGACACTGTTATTAAGACACAAGATTGCACTCTGCAGCTTCATACTGTAGCAAATTGCAGTAATGGCAAAGCCAGAGGGATTTATCCAGTCTCGAGTTGATTTGATTGTACTGTTGCCTGGACTGGAGTACATCAGGGGAAAGGGAATGAGTCTTCTGTTAGGGAGCGAGAGAGGATGTTTTAAATTTGCCTTGAAGTTGCTTTCTTTCTAAGGAAGTGACACTCTCACTCGCAGAGTTTGTTGGGGAAAAATCATGTTACACGTAATGGATGAACCTTAAGGCATTACTACCTTTACCTTTTTGGCACTAATCAAGTGAACGCTGCTTATAAATTAATCAAGACTACATGGCTTTTTAAAACTGCTATATAGCCAGACACGAGGATTAGGAGGAATTTTCTGGGTTCTAAACAAGTTAAGTGCTATCAGCAGGGATGGACGTATGTGGTGGTTTTCGATACAAAATTTCTATATTTAAAATGCAGGGATGCACCGATATTGAAATTCTGCCTCATACAGATAAGCTTAGCTGATCATTTTCAAGATATATTACTTATAAAGGGATGGTATTAAAATTATGTACATTTTAAGTAAATTATAAAAATATAAATTCATAATAAAATGTCTAAATAAATGTATATAAAATATTTAAATACGTATAAAAGAAGTGCTGCTTATCAGATACTGCCGATATAATTTGTATTGAACGTTTCCTTTAAAAATGGTTTGTTTCCAACTTTTAAAGGCAGATAACTGATAAATGGCCAATATTAAAATTCTATACTATTGTCTGTCTAATTTTTTTTTTTTTTTTTTTAATGATTGTTCTAGATACTATAATTGAGGCATTGCAACATTATAACATTATAAAAAATGGATATTCATGTTGAGATTTGATAATTACATTTAACAGTGATATTAAATGATCAGGTATTAAATGTAACTTTAAGTGTTAGATGACGGCAGAGGCGGGAATCTAAATGTAAAAGTAGGGGAGTAATCGTGCATGAACAAATACCAATTGATCAATACCATTAAATTAACCCTAAAAACAACAACAATCTAATAGCGGCTGATAATGTAAACTCAGTTTTTGTGGGACAAGTCAAAATTATTGTCTGTGGTAGTCGACTGCGTGTCACAGATGTTGCTAATACAACTAGTACAACTAGTCAGAACATGTAATCTTACTGGGATTTAAGTTAACCAAAACAATTCATTCCCATCCCTATATATAGGTTTGTTCAGGAAATACATATTACTCGCACATCAATTCCTAACTATTTCATTTGTGATGGTGACACTTGAGACTACATATAGATTCCAAAGCAGCAACAAACGGCTAGTAGCAACTTCCCAGCATGCATTGCTCTCCCTTGAAGTTTCACTCCTTAAGATTTTGTGGTGGTGTGACAATTTCCCACAGGAAAAGGACATGGCAACATGAAAGCAGAGGTAATTAGTTGACTTAAACGACAAATGCTGATGATGACGCTGACAATGTCCCGCTCCAAAGCAACTCCCAGTGCAGCGCCGTCCCTATTCTAATTAATGCAGTCGGCTAATTGAGATGTCAGCCAGAAGATAATTGTTCTTCTGTTGCTGTTGTTGGTCTCATTTAAGTACTGTTTGGGAATAAATTTGACCTATTTACATGCACATCACTGCGTAACAGCAGTTTGTCAACATGGTAGAATTATTAGACACGTCCTAATTGGAGACATTAATGTTTTCTCAATATACAGCAAAAGTTCAGGTAAATGTCAGGTTAAAGGAAATAGTTCACAGAGGAAAAAAAACAAAAACTTTAATTTACTTCAAATCCTTTTGTTCCAAATCTGTATTTTTTTTTCTTTTGTGTGAACACAAATTTAGAGTTTTTTTTTTTTACAACTATTTCTTTGTTACCTTTTGATTGTTTTCTACACAGATATTTCTACTCTAATATTCATATAAATGCTGGATATAATTTAAACCAGTCTATTTTAGCTCTAATGTTTCTCTTTGCTTGCAGAGTCGCTCGAGGCAGGAGGATCCCGAACAGGCCCGGCTTAAACAGAAAGCTAAAGAGGTGAGCTTTATGGAAGACTATTTAATAGTACTAATAAAAGTGCTCGACATACATTTTTCATGATTATGCCATTGCTATGACTTTGACATCATTTAGTCTGACATTGAGACAAATGGTCTTATACGTCTCCTAACAAGTTTATTACAGTATGGGGGAGAAGTCATCATTTTGCTCAGATGTCACACCGCACCGCTGCCATAATGAGTCTAATATGGGCTAATCTTTGGCTTGTGGGGGCATGACATGTCTGAGTTCTATGAATTTTTCATCAGGTTTAATGCCATTGAAAGCAAAAATACTTTAAGCAGATATTTTGAAGAATGGCCTGGTCGCTGGTTTCCATGCGATAAGATCAAATGGGCCCTGGTGCTGTCAATCTTCAAATGGATACTAAATCACCATAAAAGTATAAAAAAATGGTTCATACGCTATATTATAATACAATGATGTGCTCTTCTGAAGTCAACCAATAGCTTTGTGTGAGGAACAGACTGGTGGTGCACAAATATTAGGTTGATACCAGTCAGCCGATAATTATTTGTATGATATGCCCAATAGAGGATATATGGATAATGTTATGAATCTGTACGACTCTATTAAAGAAAATTAACACCGTAAAATCTATTACATGCACATAGCAACTCCGTCTTAAAGGTGATGTTCTTTACGAGCTCCTCTTAAAGGGTTAAATTTCTTGCTCTAATCTTTAGCTATCCCTATATATAGTAGATGTAGATATATATAAAGCTAGCATCACCCTGGTTCCCTCGACAAAAACTCAACAGGATTTTTCCATTGACTTGGATTATTGCAGAAAATAAGGTCTATGACTAACAAAGGCTTATGATTATTAAACATTTTGTTCATCATGATAATCTTCACAATTGAAAAAAAATTCTATGAATTTTAAAGCGTAAATGCAATCGGTAGGAGTCAAAAGCTAAACGTTGGCTATTAACGAACTACACCGCGGTCACATGACTTGAACTTTCAGGGAAAATGTTTTTAAACAAAGACTGGAAGTGTTTTGGAAGCTTTGTGATGATGTTAAAGTTATAATAGTTAGCAAGAGCGGAATAGTGAGTAGGTGAGTTTATCATTGTGATGACATTTAAAGCCCTCGACAGCCCCCTTTTAGACACTTGTTAGCAAACACCATTTACAGGACAAGTGAAAGCTTTAAAAAAAAAAAATCACAATTTTAAATCGTTGAAAAAAGAAAAATTGGATGGATGGATGGATGGATGGATGGATGGATAGATGGATAGATAGATAGATAGATAGATAGATAGATAGATAGATAGATAGATAGATAGATAGATAGATAGATAGATAGATATAATATATTATAATTTTTTATTAATATAAATTATTTATTATTATTATTTAATAATTTAGTATGTATATAAATAATATTTTAAATGCCCCGTTTGGACTCTGCTTACTAAAAAAAGATTCCTCATTAGCACAATGAACAGCTTTCAGGCTGTAATTTTCATTGGATGCCAAGCAGGAACTTTAAATTTTGGATACAGAAATTGGCCCATTTTTAGAAAAAGACACATGTCTCTGTTGTCATATCCCCTCCCTTTCTTTAAATAAGCTTTTTACACACCATATGTCGCAATGTCACCATATGTCTCTGTTTGTATTGACAACTACTGTTGGATCTCATCCGTCAAAGAGGATTTTTTCTGAACCCCAGTGATCATTCAAAGCATGTTTTATTCAAATCTAGAGCCACATAGCCCATTGTCTCTCTGTTGCTGTGGATATATTGTTTGTTTCAGCACTCTGTTGTTTTTCTTACCTGAGGGCATATAGTTATGGAGAAAGAGAGAAGCACTTCTTGAAGCTTCTTTGGTCTTGCTGCATCTCCTTATTTCAGATCACAGTATAGCTAACTAGACTAAACAGAAACGCTGATACGGTTCTATATATTTATTTACATGATTCACCTCAA